>NC_052162.1:6767905-7367905 GCF_902713615.1 Scyliorhinus canicula | reverse complement strand
CCTATTTACTGCTGAATGAAGTTGTGGGCTGATAGCCTCTCCATGGTTCCTTCCATTCGGAGGTGGTGACATCGTGGTAAGGCCACTGGATTAGTGCTCCAGAGACTCAGCAAAATGGTCAGGGGACATGGGTTCAAATCCCACTGTGGCTGCTAGTGGAACTTAAGCAATCAATCAATAAACCTTGGTTACAAAACTGGTCATAGTAATGGCAACCATGACAACCATCATCAGCTGTTGCTAACAACCTATCTAGTTCACTGATTGCCTCTTTCAAAAAGGGAGTCTGCCATTTTTGCCTCATGTCACCCCAGACACACAGCAAACTTCCCTCTAAAATACCCTAGCAAGCCATTCAGTTCAAGGACAACAAATGATGACCTTGCCAATGGTAACCACATACCTTTGAAAGAAACCTAAAAAATTTTGATTTGAGGAATGATCAAATAAATTAGCATCAATATAAGTCCATTGCATATTTACAAAAAATTCTCCAGCAGGAAAAAGAAGAAAAGCAGTCCAATCTAAGGTTTCAGTAATATCACCATTCCTCCTCTCGCTACCATGTCCTAAGAGGGTGTTGGCGGCTATGGACCTCCATTGGATTGCTCCATGATCATGCACGGTAGGCTACTGCAGTGGTTTGCTGTTGCCTTCCACAGTACGGCTGACCAGGAAACTCTCCCACTCATGCCACCTGCCACCAGGCACACCCAGGGACTTGATAATCACCCTGTTTGACCACATTATGAACACACCTTCCGTGCCCAAGTCCTGAAGTGCAACTTGAATCCAGAGCTTCTGGCCCAGAGGTAGGTTCACTGACATTGCGCTGCGTGAACTTCGTCGGACAGCACGGTAGCACAGTGGTTCGCACAGTTGCTTCACAACTCCAGATCCCAGGTTCGATTCCGGGCTTGGGTCACTGTCTGTGCGGAGTCTGCACATTCTCCCCGTGTCTGAGTGGGTTTCCTCCGGGTGCTCCGGTTTCCTTCCACAGTCCAAATATGTGCAGGTTAGGTGCATTGGCCATGCTAAATTGCCCTTAGTGTCCAAAAAAGTTAGGTGAGGTTAAGGGAATAGAGTGGAGGTGTTGGCTTAAGTGAGGTGCTCTTTCCAAGGGCCAGTGCAGACTTGATGGGCCAAAGGGTCTCCTTCCGCACTGTAAATTCTATAATTCTTTGACCATTATGTTTTACACATGTCTCTTTTCTTTCTTCTGACACCAGGAGCTAGTGAGTCGACCTTAATTTTCCTGTGAAGGTTCCAGTCAGTTTGACTACCATGAGATAAATCACTTAATGAACAAATTAAATCCTTTGCTTATTTTGGATTTTCATAACTGACAGATTCAGAAGAAACAGACAACTGAGTGTTCAGTTACTTAAACCCCTATGTAAGTAGAACTATTAAACCATTTAAATAAAATGCTGCAATACGTCTGTATAATAACATAGAGGAGAAAGAAATAAGCGTATGCTAAAATTCTATCATTAATAACGCCAACATTAATTTCTAAACCTTATTTTTATCCCCAAAGGTACATTGCATTTCTCCATAATATCCATCTCCTTCACATTATTCTCCTTTTCATACTTTTCAGTGTTGAAGTAACACACTCAAATGCATTTTGACTGATAAGTGATTAAACCTCCAGCCCGATAACCCTTCAAGATAGCTGTGCTCTTTTTCAATTCTGGCCTCTTGCCCATCCCCCAATTTCTATTGTTTCATCATTGGCTTTCGTACCTTCGGGTGCCAAGACCTAGGCTCTAAAATCCCTCATGCGCCTCACCGCTCCTTAACCTCACAACCTCTGTCTTCACCCTTAAGGCGCTGCCTAAAACATTCCGCTCCAACTATTGGTCACCTGTCCTAGTATCTCCTGGTGTGGCTTGTGTGGCACTAACAAGTGCACTCAAAGACGAGAGACATGTACAATCGAGGCTTTATTGCTGTGTGATGCTATTCCTCCGGCTGCAACTGTAGAATAGGGTCTGAGTGACTCACACGCATATTTATACACAAGCTCCCTGTGGGCGGAGCTAGCCGGCAGGGGCTTACCAGAGGAACCTGTATTACAGGTACAGCCATACATCCCCCTACTGCAAGTACGCATATCTACAGCACAGCTTGGAGTCTAATGTTGTTTCTTCATTGATCCTGTGCTGTGCTTACGAATGTTTCACGGAACTGAAGGCACTATTTAAATGCAAGTTGTTGTTACAGAGGAGGCAGAGGTGCAATAGCAGGGCTGAGGGCCGCCAGCTGGTCTTCTCCACACGGAGAAGGCAAAGAGGGGGATTGACAAAAGGGCTTCAAATTATGAAGGGCTTTGAGAAAATAGACAGGGAGAAGCTGAGTCCACCGACAAGTGACCAAGTAAACATGGGCCACAGATTTAACCTACATGGCAAGAGCACGCAAGTCAAGATGAGGAGAGGTGTTTTGGCAAGAATGAGAGGCGATCTCATTGAAACATAGAAAATTATTTCAGGACTCAGCAAGGTAGAGGCAAAAAGGATGTTTCCCTTGGCTGGTGAGGAGGTCGAGCACCAGGGGACATAGAGATAGATGCATTCAAGAGGACGCTAGATCAGTCCACGAGGAGGAGAGGAATAGAAGGATCTGAAATAAGGTGAGAGCAAGTTCGAGTGGAGCTTAAATGCCAGCAACCTGCAGCATAAAAGCATTTCTCCTCAAGTCCCCCCCCCCCCCCCCCACCCCCTCCCCCTTCCCCCCCCCCCCCCCCCCGTCCCGGGGTCTTTGCCAAGTGGAAACATCTGGACAGGTCAACAGCGTCCTTCAAGGGCAGCACGGTGGCCTAGTGGTTAGCACAACCGCCTCACGGCGCTGAGGTCCCAGGTTCGATCCCGGCTCTGGGTCACTGTCTGTGTGGAGTTTGCACATTCTCCCCGTGTCTGCGTGGGTTTCACCCCCACAACCCAAAAAATGTGCAGAGTAGGTGGATTGGCCATGCTAAATTGCCCCTTAATAGAAAAAATAATTGGGTAATCTAAATTTATATAAAAAAAAACAGCGTCCTTCAATGGTGAATTGGATACATGCATCAAAAGCAAAAAGTAAAATATGCAGGGCTTTGAAGAAAGCAGTCGGAGCGAGAAAATAAGATAGCTTTAGATAGCTCTTTCAAAGAGAAAGCACAGGAACAATGACACGGAATGGACCCATTTTGTGCTGATGCATTTTTCGAGAATTTATTTTAAAGTCTTGTTAAAATTACATTACTTGTATGTTCAGGGTTTACCAGTGTGGCTGAGTTGGCAGGTATGGTGTTAAGGGGATTTTTGCATTGAGTAGCCTCCTCTGTATTTCATTATCAACTGCTGTTCTCAGCAGTTGCCGCCAGTCACATAAAAAAGACCCCGGCTATAACTCACCCCTTCACACTGAGCTGAAGAAAGTGAACAATCACCGGCTACGCAGGTGCACACGCAGCATTTATTTCTTTGCACTTCAGAGAGCCTGGCAGTTGGCAGACAGATGGACTTGAGTTACGATGAGCCAGCAATCAGGATGATAGGCACATAACTCTGATAGTGGGCAGGATAGAAGATCAAGCCTGTGATTTTTCCACGTCCAATTCCCAGCTTTTGTCTGGGCAACAATGAGGAGACAGAGAGCTGAGAGGTATGGCGCCATGGTGGTCAGTGCTGTTGCCCCAGAGCGCCAGGGACCAGGGTTCGATTCCCGGCTTGGTTCACTGTCTGTATGGAGTCTCCACGTTCTCCCCGCGTCTGCGTGGGTTTCCTCCGGGTGCTCCGGTTTCCTCCCACAAGTCCAAAAAGACGTGCTTGTCAGGTGAATTGGACATTCCGAATTCACCCTCTGTGTACCCGAACAGGTGCCGGAATGTGGTGAATCTGTATATAGAATTTACAATGCAGAAGGAGGCCATTCGGCCCATCGAGTCTGCACCGGCTCCTGGAAAGAGCACCCTACCCAAGGTTAACACCTCCACCCTAGCCCCATAACCCAGTAACCCCACCCAACACTAAGGGCAATTTTGGACACTAAGGACAATTTATCATGTCCAATCCACCTAACTTGCACATCTTTGGACTGTGGGAGGAAACCGGAGCACCCGGAGGAAACCCACGCACACACGGGGAGGATATGCAGACTCCACACAGACAGTGACCCAAGCTGGAATCGAACCTGGGACCCTGGAACTGTGAAGCGATTGTGCTATCCACAATGCTACCGTGCTGCCCCAAGGGGGATTTTCACAGTAACTTCATTGCAGTGTTAATGTAAGCCGACCTGTGACACTAATAAAAATTCTTATTTTTAAAAAAGAGAACCTGGAGCTGTGGGAGGGGGAGGGCATGAGGAGTAGAGAGCGATGGGAACGTGATGGTGTGAGGAGGGTGGGGTGGGTCGGGGCACAGTGTTTGGGGGGGTGGGCAGTGGAGGGATCTCACTTGCCCCTCCCACTGGAGCACCGTAGAACATGCTCAAAGAGAAACACTCATCCACTCTCTCAAACAAAGTAGCATCACCTCAAATCCCGCAAAAACCTCCTCCTATCCTTCATTTAAGCTTCTTTGGTTATCTTTCTGTTCTATTCCCTCATGTTTTGAACCTAACATCCCCTTACGTGCATCAATATCGTCCACCCAGACCAGTGGTTTTTGGACACGTACTCTTGTTCAGGCTTATCATCGTTTTGCATATGTGTACAGGCAATCTCTTTCACGGCTGCCCCTCTGATGACCACACATTTTGCAAATCGTTATAATTATACATTACAGGTAGACATATGTCTATAATTACAGTAACATTTTACTTACCATTAATGTAATAGTTCAGGTTGTTTATTGAGCCATTACCTGACAACTTGTTGTATACTAATTGGATGCTTAAAAGTGCAATTTTCTTTGCACTCGCTGTACTCTATTGGTAGACTTTAAAGGAATTTAAATAGTCTAACCTTATTTTTACCGATTCTAAAGAAGCTAATCTTAATTAGAATGTTGTGAAAACATTTGCCAGCTAATAGATACATCAATGAATGCAGATAAACAGCAGCTATCCCCTGCTTTTCACTCCACATGTGTTTATTAAAAAGCAAAATGCTAAATGAAACTATGATAAAAATCAGGTTCCTCTGCGAAACCATGTATAAGGGTGTGTTATGTTCCTATCTTGTTTGTTTTTGCATGAAGAGCTTATTGGCTATCTTGAACCTAACTGGTCCAGAAATCCTCTGACTAACTTTAGCGTAAGAACTCTTTAAAAATAACTCATCCCTCTTTCCTCCACCTCACAACTTCTTGCCTCCAGATTGTCCATCCCATCTTCCAAGATGCCTCACCTAGCTCCCGCTAGCTCAGTTCCCACTGACTCCCCTCCATCACCCTGCTGCTCAACAGTTCCCATCTTCCACTCACTGCTCCTCTCTCTGATCCTCCCACTCTCCACTTAGCTCCCCGACCATCCCGTTTACCACTTCCCTGCTCCCTCCATCCCTCATGTGAGCAAGGGCTCGGGAGAGGGGGAGCAAACAAGGCGGTGAGGGCTAAGGCAGGAGTGACCCTGGAGGGAAGCGGCAAGCAAAGTGGTGATTTGTTCATAGAAAAACACAGGGAATTCACAGAAACTTTGCTAAAAAGGACATGACGGCAGCACTAATTAGGAAACGCAAACTCACTTTAAACGGAGGATACCTACTATTGCAAAATCTTTAATACCCTCCATAGATATCTATACCACTATGGGTACACGCTGTGAGAACCATTGCCCTAAACAGCTCGACCATCTCTAAAGTTCTACTGTCTTGCTGCCCAAAGGGTAACAAAGTTTTACCTGAATCCCATATGGATTTTGTAAAAGACCGTCAGACTTACAACCTATAGTTTTGGCTGACCCCACATTTGAAACTTCCTTTTAGGCAGATACGGGCATCTCTGGCTAGGCTAACATTTGTTCTAAATTCCTAATTTCCCATGAGAATTCTACAGTAAATGGCTCAGCTCTAAGCTCTGCAGTCCTGTCACATCCAGCTGTGAATGGTGAGGGACAGTTAAACAACTCACTGAAGGAGGAATCTCCACAAATTTCCCATCCCCACCAGCCAAAGACTGTTTTGCACACTTTATTTCTTTTTTTTTAAATTTAGAGTACAAATTATTTTTTTCCAATTGAGGGGCAATTTAGCATGGCCAGTTCATTTAACCTGCACATCTTTGGGTTGTGGGGGTGAAACCCACGCAGACACAAGGAGAATGTGGAATTTCCGATCTTGGGTGAGGGGAATTGGAAAACCCCACACATTGTCCTGCCTTTTGTAGTTAATAAACTCACTTCTATCTTTAACTCAGGAAAGCTCGGTTAAACTGGACCTTCTTGAAAAAGGGGCTGGTTTAGCACACTGGGCTAAATTGCGGCCTTTTAAAGCAGACCAAGGCAGGCCAGCAGCACGGTTCAATTCCCGTACCAGCCTCCCCGAACAGGAGCCAGAATGTGGCGACTGGGGGCTTTTCACAGTAACTTCATTGAAGCCTACTCGTGACAATAAGCGATTTTCATTTCATTTTGTTCACATAAATACTGGGACTGGGAATATCCACAAAGGGAGGGATACATTTTTAGATTAGTCTTGTGTGACCAGCAGAGGGGGCTGAATAAAGAAAGGGAGCCAGTTCAACCTTCCTCACCCAGGAGTATCACAACTTGGGTAATCTCGCGAACCTCGTCCGGGATCTGAACAATTGGGGGTTCATTATTCAGAATTTGTTCGAACAGGCAAAATAAATGAATTAGATTGGGGAACGTAAATTGTTCTTTGAAACTGATTTTAAGAAACTACAAAAAAACTTCCTTAAGTTTGGACTATGGAAGCGGTAAAATGTTCAATTTCAATACCAGTACTTTTCGCGCAGAGCCAAAGGAAGTTTCTTTTGGGGATTTAAAAGTTCTGTCCGTCAAACAGTTAAAAGAGTTAATGAGACACCTAGGATTAGAATTTTGGCTAAAATTTTAAAAGGGGCGGCCAATGGTCTGCAGGCGGAAATTGAGGACGGTGAAATGGACGGCAAGGCAGTAGAGAGATTAAAATTGGGGCAGGGTAAATTGAAATCTCAAAGAGAGAAAGAGGAAAGGGACTTTCAGGAACGAGCATGAAGGGAATAAGGATTTTCAGGAGAGCGAAAAAGAAAGGGAATCTGAAGGAAATCAGCTCAAACTAAACGGAAGGAATCCTATAGTGTCCATTGAAGACACCAATAGCTCAAACCTAAGGGCTGAGGCATCCCAGTTCACTCAATAGATCCCTAAATTTGACGAAGAAGAGGTGGAAACTTTCTTTATCTCTCTCGAGCAGTTAGCACAGCCGTTGGAGTGGCCAACCCAACCGTGGTCCTTATTACTTACGACACACAGAGCACCAGAGGCCGGAGAGAGAGTGAGCCTGGTGAAGAGCAGCGCCATGAACCTCCCCAGAGGCGGACCAGCTGAGCTGACGTCAGGATTCAGAAAGTGGCAAGGGAGGGGGCAAGAGGAAGCAGCTGATCGGGTCAGTTAGGTCAGATGCAGGCCGGGGCAGGAGAGCTGGGGCATACGTTGCGGGTAAGTGACTGTCAGGTGCGTTTTTCTCTCTTTTACCCTCTGACTTAAGATCAGTGGCATAAGTAAAAACAAATTGAAATTCTAAATTAAATAAATTCAGATTAAATAAAATATGGATGCGAGGCCACACAATGTACATTCTGGGGAATAGACACTGTTTTCTGCAGCCAGGACCGAGAGTCTCGAAGGCTGTGTTGCCTGCTGGGCCCCAGGGTTCGGGATATCTGCTCTGGGCTGGAGAGGAGCTTGCGGTGGGAGGGGGAGGATCCAGTAGTCATGGTCTATGTAGGCACCAAGGGCGTAGGTGGAACAAGGAAGGAGGTTCTGTGTAGGATGTTTTGGGAGTTAGGCACTAAATTAAAGGACAGAACCTCCAAGGTTATAATAATCTCTGAATTATTACCTGAGCCACATGCAAATTGGAAAAGGGGATGTAAAATTAGACAGATGAAAATGTGGCTCAGAGATTGACCTGGGATAAGTGGGTATCAGTTCGTGTCAACAGGAAACGACAAATAGGGACTGATCATATGAACATTATATTGCACAAGGGCTCATAGGATGGTGGAGGGTTCCAAGAATGGAAGGGGCAGCACGGTAGCATTGTGGATAGCACAATCGCTTCACAGCTCCAGGGTCCCAGGTTCGATTCCGGCTTGGGTCGCTGTCTGTGCGGAGTCTGTACATCCTCCTCGTGTGTGCGTGGGTTTCCTCCGGGTGCTCCGGTTTCCTCCCACAGTCACAAAGATGTGCAGGTTAGGTGGATTGGCCATGATAAATTGCCCTTAGTGTCCAAAATTGCCCTTAGTGTTGGGTGGGGTTACTGGGTTATGGGGATAGGGTGGAGGTGTTGACCTTGGGTAGGGTGCTCTTTCCAAGAGCCGGTGCAGACTCGATGGGCCGAATGGCCTCCTTCTGCACTGTAAATTCTATGATAATCTATGATAATCTATGAAAATCAGAGGTATATGAGGAGTGGTAACACAGGATAGTGAGAGGGCACTTGATTGTCAAAGTGCGACAGGTCAGGGCAGGAAACAGAAACAAAAGAATGCAACACAGACTAAGTCCAGAGTTGTAAACAATTGTAAAAAATAAAAGCTAAATGTTCTTTGTCTGAATGTGCAAAGCATTTGCAACAAGATAGATAATATCACAGATTGCAACGTATGTGTAAGATGCATCAGCTATCACAGAAATGTGGTTGCAGGGTGACCAGGACTGGGTGCTCAACATTCCAGGGAATACAATGTCAAAAAAGAACAGGACAAAGGGGAAAGGAGGTGGGGTAGCGTTGTTACTGAAGGAAGGTTTCGGAGCAGTGCTGAGGCAGTGGATTGTGATGTCAAATCGGTTTGGGTTGAAATCATGAATAGCAGGGGAAGGAAGACAAGGGTGGGAGTAGTTTATAGACCCCAAAAGGTGACCTCTCAAGAGGTCATAGTATGAATAGGGAAATATTAAGGGCATGGTTGAAGGGAACTGCAATTGTTATGGGCCAGGGCTTAGAAGCTCCAAATGTATTATGAATTTCACCTGACCTACAACCTTTATGTTGAATTTGGCTAGGATGAGCACAAAGGTCTTCACTGCAGGTGTGATTCATCAGACTTCCTGCACACTTTAATCCAAACAAGGTTTATTCTAAGAATGTAGTTAACATATAGATATATTTAAACACAGCAAGGGTTTTTATCAATTACAAACATAAGGACACCACACAGCTATTATATTACCACAACTGATAATATGTTGTATTCTTCCAGAATTACCCAATGTAGTGTTGACAAAGAATATACCAATCAAAAGTTTGAAACAAAACTCACTTAATATTACACTACTAATTAAATGAAGTTCGCACACTCTATTAAGCTATAGATGATAATAAATGATATTGAATCTGTATTACAGTATTCAATATTCTATCTAATTAATAACTACACTATGACTTGACCTTCTGCTATCTATCTCTAACTAACGTTCAATCTGCTCTCTCCATGTTATTCGCAGCATCTCCTTTCAGCTTCTCCCAGAATTCCCTGAGAGGCAGTCTTAAATACAGTGAATTAGTAACACCCTCTTGTGTTTGATTTACACATGGATGTAACTATTAACCCTTCACTAACCTGGCTATATACATATCATTACATTCCCCCCTTTTTTTAGTCATTCGTTTTCTATTATTAAATGGAAAAAAATGTATAATGTCGGTACATAATACATGATATGTATATGAAATGTGTGGTTAAAAAAAAAAATCAAAATTCCAACTGTGATGATTCACAAATTGAGTCTGTCGAGCTTCCTTCTAATCCTGGATGACCTTCTCAGAAATTTTTAACGGCTTCTTTGAGTCTTCAATAACCTTGGAAGATGTCAAAGCGTTGTGAAAGAGACTTTCATGCATTTGAAGATCTGGAAAAATCTTGTTAAATGGTTTAATTATCAAAAGTGCTCATCGATTCCGTCGAACAATTGAACCTTCATCCGTTTCAATGATATGGGAGTGTGGTGCTGCTTGACGAATTACTTTAGCAATAGCAGACCATCCTCCATCAGGAATGCGAATGCTGGCTTGATCACCTGGATTCATTGGTTGCAGTGTTGTTGCATGTTGATTATAGTATTGTTGTTGTATGTCTTGTTGACGTTGCAGCTTTTTAATGACTTTGCGCAGATCTGGATCAGGAAGTCTAATGCATGGAAGAATAGTCCTTAACTCCCTGTTCATCAACAATTGAGCAGGAGATAAGCCCGTAGCAAGCGGAGTTGCTCTGTAGTTGAGTAAAGCTAGGTTCATATCAGCATGAGAATCAAAGGATTTATGTAGAAGTTGCTTCACTATGTGAACCCATTTCTCAACTTTTCCATTCGACTGTGGATATTGAGGACTTGAAGTTTTGTGAGCAAAATGATGTGCTTTGGCAAATTCTGTCCATTCATAACTATCAAAACACGGTCTATTATCAGTCATGATCGTGTTCGGAGTACCATATCTCACAAAAATTTCTTTTGTAGCCTTGATAACAGATCCAGCAGTCAATTCTGACAACCTGATGACTTCAGGGTAATTTGAAAAGTAGTCTATGATTAACACGTAATCATGACCAATTGAAATGAAGCAAGTCGATACCTACTTTTGACCATGGAGTCTTCTCCAATGCATGTGGAAGAGGTTTTTCTTTGCATTGAGCAGGTTGGTATTTTTGACATGTTTAACACTCAAGAATAAGATTAGTGATGACATTGTTGATGCCTGGCCAATATACTGCTTGTCTTCTCTTGTTTTGCATTTCTCTATCCTTAGATGACCTTCATGTATCTTTCGTAGAAAGTCTAAGTGACATAGGAATCACGATGCGATTGAGACGGAGTAATAATCCATCAACAACTGTGAGGTCAGCTTGTATGTTTCTGTATTTGGAACAGTGTCCTTTCGGCCAACCGTTGTTTAAATGGTCTATGACACGTAGTAACATTGAATCTTTGATGGTCTCATCACAGGTGAGTTTCAGTTTACTGTCTGAAGCAAGTAAGGATTCAGCTTGAAGTTGCACTTGAGCTTCTATGTGCTGAATAAATTCTGGTGGTTGTTGTGCTGAGTTGACAGAGTGAGATAATGCATCAGTAATTATCAATTCCTTGCCTGGAGTATACACAAGTTGAAAGTCATATCATCGTAACTTCATAAGGATACACTGTAACCTTGGTGTCGTATCATTCAAATGCTTGTGAGTGGTGTGAACAAGTGGTCTGTGATCAGTCTCGACCGTGAATGTAGGTAGGCCATATACATAGTTATGAAGCCTAGAATTCCAGTTAGTGAGCCTAAACATTCCTTTTCTATCTGGGCATACCTTTGTTCAGCAGGTGTCATTGCTCTTGAAGCAGAAGCAATTGCTGTCCACAAAGAATTGCCATCTCTTTGTAGAAGAACTGCTCCAATTCCACTTTGACTTGCATCCGTTGAGATTTTTGTTTCTCTGTCTGGGTCAAAGAAAGAAAGAACAGGTGCAATAGTCAATTGTGACTTCAGATCGATCCATTCTTTTTGATGAGCGTCAGTCCATGAAAATGTAATAGACTTTTTTTTAAATAGATTTAGAGTGCCCAATTGTTCTTTTTTTCTAATTAAGGGGCAATGTAGTGTGGCCAACCCACCGAACCTGCTCATCTTTGGGTTGTGGGGATGAAACCCATGCAGACACGGGGAGAATGTGCAAACTCCACAGGGAGTAATAGACTTTTTGATGAGCTGCCGCAATGCTGTAGTTCTGGAAGAAAGATTTGGAATGAATTTCCCAAGAAAGTTCACAACACCTAAGGATCTCAACACAGCTTTCTTGTCTTCTGGGACTGTCATTTTCCGTATGACAGCAATATTGTAGTCATCAGGCCGTATACCATGTTCTGAAATCTGAGCTCCCAGGAACTTTAAAGTTGAGATAGCAAAGTTGCATTTGGCTCTGTTCAGTTTTAAACCAATTTTTTGTATTCGTTGGAAGACTTGCAACAGACGTATATTGTGCTCTTCTCATGTAGATGACCAGACAATGATATTATCCACATAAACTCAAAACCCCTCAATACCTTCAGTTATTTGTTCCATCACTTGATGAAATATCTCAGATGCTGAAATAATAACAAATGGCATTCTATTGAAACAGTATCAACCAAACGGTGTGTTGAACGGACACAACTTGTTGCTTGTGTCATCTAACTGCATTTGTCAAAATCCTCTGGAGGCATCCAGTTTGGAAAAACTTTTAGCATACGCCATTTCGTGAGTGATTTCTTCACGCTTGGGTATAGGATAGTGTTCACGTTTCAGATTTTTGTTAAGATCTTTTAGATCGATACAAATCCTTAATTCACCAGAAGGTTTCTTTACACACACCATTGAACTGACCCAGTCGGTGGGTGCTGTTACCTTGGATATTATGCCAAGTTTTTGTAAATGTGCAAGTTTTTGCTTTAGTCCGTTATGAAACATGGCAGGAACTCTTCTCGGAGGATGCACCACTGGTTTCGCATCTGGGTTCAATTGAATTTTATATTGATAGGGAAGAGTACCCATGCCTTCAAAGACGTGAGGAAAGCGATCAAGAATTCCTTGAATATCTTCCTGAACAGGTGGAAGAATGAACTTCAAATTCTTTGAACTAGGTGAAGATCCTAACAGGCGTTTGCACCTAAGAGAGATCTGTTTGATTCAACAATCTCAAATCTTAGTGATATGGCAGCGTCGTGATTTGTTACCAATAAATAACACAATCCCAATGAGGTGATTTTATTGTCATTATAATCCCGCAATTCACAATCTGTTTTCTTGAATTTAGGAGGTTGCGTCAGTTGCGAAAGGTCATACTTGTTGAGCAAGTTCGCAGAAGCTCCTGTATCAAGTTTGAAAATGATTTGAGAACCATTTACCTGAAGCGTTGTGTTCCATTCAGATTCCGTGTTAATAGACTGTACTATTTTCGGAGGAGATGAAACATCTGTAGTATCATCACATTGTTCAATAATGCCTGCAAAGCAGGAACCTTCTGAGAGTAAGCATCAAGATCATTGGCAACATTTTCATTCTGATAAGCTTCTTCTGTTGTGTCTCCACTTCTTACATTTAAATGTGTCTCAGGTGGATTCGCAGATTTTAACTGTGTTGCTTTAAGTGAAGTTCTGCATTGCACTGAAAAGTGGTTGAGTTTGCCACACTGTGAGCAGGTTTTTTCCTGTGCTGGACATTATTTGTGTGGGTCTGACCACAGCGTCCACCCGCCATGATGTTCATGTCATCATGCGTGCAGCGCCCTTGCGCATGCGCAGATTGGTCTTCCATCTTGCATCTTTTTGCAAAATGCGCATGTGTAGGTCGGGAATGCGCAGGCGCAACATGGCTGCCATCCAAAACCTGCATTTTTCTGAACTGTGCCACAGCTCCAATGCATTCTGGCCCCGATGCTCGTTTTCGTGCCCTTTTCTTTTTGCAGAATCTCAGCATACTGACTCTTGGAAAATTCATGCATTCAGCGCATTTCAATAGTGTTTTCAAGCTGGAGATCTTTCTGTGTTGGAAAACATACCCTGAGTTTATCAATTCCAAATACAATGTGGTATCTGATCATGGAATCAGACAGGATTGAGAAATTACATGTTTGAACTTTGAGTTTTAGATCAGCCATGAAGCAATCAATTGAGTCCCCATTTTTTTGCATCCTTTTCTTAAAGATCAAACCTTTCATATGTTTCATTAATCTGTATTTTACAGTACAGATCACATTTTTCTATGACAACATCATATTTAGTCCTAACTTTGTTTGTTGCAAATTGAAATGAGGAATATAATTCAATGGCTTGTGGACCATTGTTCGGAATAATGTTAATTTCTGATCATTACTTGCATTATTTAAATCAGACGTGGACAGATATAGCTGAAACTGTTGTTTGAACACTCGCCAGTTAACATCTAGTTTACGAGCTATCCTGAGCTGTGGTAGAGATTGAACTTTCTCAATGAGTCCAGGATCCATGGGTAGGGGCTGGTTTAAGATAGTCTAAGACAGCTGGCTTGTAATGCAGAACAAGACCAGCAGCGCGGGTTCAATTCCAGTTACAGCCTCCCCAAACAGGTGCCGGAATATGGCGACTAGGGGCTTTTCACAGTAACTTCATTGAAGCATCCTTGTGACAATAATCAATCAATTATTATTATTATTATTATTATTATTCGGGGTTTCGCAGTAACATGTCTGCAAGCAATCTGTCCTTCGAAGTTTGAGTCGCGTGCTAGTTTTTTCTGTTAGCCAGATTCTAACAAATCTATTTAAATAGCTTCAGTAGTAACCTGGTACCATGTTATATTACCATGACTGGTAATATGTTGTATTCTTTGAATTTTATTCCAGAATGACCTGATGTAGTGTTGACAAAGAGTAAACCAATCAAAAGATTGAAACAAAACTAATTTATTATTACACTACTAATTAAATTAGTAGGGGCTGGTTTCACTCACTGGGCTAAATCGCTGGCTTTTAAAGCAGACCAAGCAGGCCAGCAGCAAGGTTCGATTCCCGTACCAGCCTCCCCGAACAGGTGCCGGAATGTGGCGACTAGGAGCTTTTCACAGTAACTTAATTGAAGCCTACTCGTGACAATAAGCAATTTTCATTTTTTCATTTCAAATGAAGTTTGCACACTCTACTGAGCTACAGATGAAAATAAATGATATTGAATCTATTACAGTATACAATATTCTATCCAATTATGAACTACACTATGACTTGACCCTCTGCTATCTATCTCTAACTAACATTCAATCTGCTCTCTCCATGTTCTTCTCAGCTTCTTCCTCCAGCTTCTCCCAGAATTCCCTGAGAGGTTGTCTTAAATACAGTGAATTAGTAACATGCTCTAATGTTTGATTTACACATCGATGTAACTATCAACCCTTCATTAACCTGACTATATACATATCATTACAACAGCTACACCAATCAATGTGCCTAACACTTAATGAATTCCCCTTAATTGTTTTAATTCAATAACAAAATCCAATTAAACCAAAATCCCTTTTCAAGGGTGTGGCCCAGCACACTGTATTCACACTTGAATGTGGCTGGTCCTGTCGCTGAGATTCTGATCCAGTTTCAACCAGCAGATTCAAATTCCTTCTGGAAAGCAACTATATGAAATGAAATTAAATGAAAATCACTTATTGTCACAAGCAGGCTTCAAATGAAGTTACTGTGAAAAGCCCTGAGTCGCCACATTCCGGCGCCTGTTCGGGGAGTCTGGTACGGGAATTGAACCATGCTGCTGGCCTGCCTTGGTCTGCTTTCAAGGCCAGCAAGTTACCAAGACCGTTAGCCACAACCAATGTGTTTTTTATGGATCTCGATAGGAGTTCTAAATTTTTCATTAATGGAAATGCTATCTGTGTTACTCTGATGTACAACAACAAAACAAAGGACAAAGAAAATTACAGCAAAGGAACAGCCCATCAGACCTCCAAGCCTGCACCGGCTCTGCTGCCCATCTGAACTACCCTTCCGGGGACCATATCCCTCTATTCCCATCCTATTTATTCATGCATTTGTCAAGACTCCCCTTTAAAGTCACTTATCGTATTGCTTCCACCACCTCCCCCAGAAGCGAGTCCCAGGCTCCCATCACCCTCTGTGTAAAAAAACCTGCCTCATTCATCTCCTTTCAACCTTGCCTGCTTTTAACTCTGACCCCTAGTAATTGACCCCTCTACCCTGGGAAAAAGCTTCTGACTATCCAGACTGGTGTAGCCTGAGGGTGAATAATCAAGATGCAGGCGGCTTATTCAAGAGCAGATTGCAGATTGTCTGCCTCATACATTTCCAGTATTTCTAGAAATATATGTTAAAAAAAATTATTTCCTTTTACATTCTGTTTATTTATTTGCCAGTATTGGATTTACTCCTGTTGCCAAAACATTAACGTGCAGGTACAGTAAGTAACTTGGAAAACAAATAGAAAGTTGGTTTCATTGAAAAGGGGACAGGATGTTAAAAGAGGGGAAATCTTGCCACCTCAGGCCATTGGAATTGAATTATACGTTTGAATATCACCACTTCCAATTCTTCTAAACTCCTGGGAGTATGGAGCTGGTCAACACAATCTCTCCTCAAAACACAATGCTCTCATCGTAGTCATCAATCCAGTCAACCCTTTGCTGCACTCTCACTCGGAGAAGTCTGTTCTTCCAGTGATGAGATTACAGCAACAACCTGCACTCTTGGGCACTAACTCTACACAGTGAGAGGTGCGGGGGAGAGAGGGGGTTGTGGGAGGGGGGGTTTGGGGGAAGCGGTATTGGAAAATTGCATGGGCAGGATTCCCTCTGGGATCCTACCCACCCCGAACTGGTCATTATTTTATGCTGGGGCAGCAAAGCCTCGAACAGGAATCCCACTCCTGTTCCAATTCAGGCCCTGAAGTGGCCAGTTAAAAACCGTGCTTTTAAAAATTCATTTACGGGATGTGGGCATCACTGTTTTGGCCAGCAGTTATTGCGCATTCTCAGTTGCCCTTCAGAAGGTGGTGCTGAGTTGTGCTCTTGAACTGCTGCAGTTCTTGAGGTGCAGGTACACCCACTGTGCTGTTAGAGAGGGAGTTCCAGGATTTTGACCCAGCGACAGAGAAGGAACGGCCGATATATTTCCAAGTCAAGTGACTTGGAGGGGAACCTCCTGCTGGTGGGGTTCCCAGGTATCTGTTGCTCTTGTCCTTTTAGATGGTCGTGGTCTTGGGTTTGGAAGGTGCTGCCTATGGAACCTTGGTGAGTTACTAAAGGGCATCTTGTAGATGGTACACATGGCTGTCACTGCCCATCGGTGGTGGAGGGATTGAATGTTTGTGGAAGGGGGAGCAATCAAGTGGGCTGCTTTGTCCTGGATGGTGTAGACCTTCTTGAGTGTTGTTGGAGCTGCATCATCCAGGCAAGTGGAGAATATTCCATTACACTCCCGACTTGCACCTTGTAGATGATGGACAGGCTTTGGGAGTCAGGAGATGAGTTACTCGCCATAGGACCCCTGGCGTTTGACCTGCTCTGGTAGCCACAGTATTAATGTGGCCAGTCCAGTTCAGTTTCTAATCAATGGTAATCCCCAGGGTGTTGGTTGTAGGGTATAGAGTGATGGTGTCAAGGGGTGATGGTTAGACCTTCTCTTGTAGGAGATCTTCTCTTGTAGGAGATGGTCATTTTCTGACTTGCCACTTGTCAGCCAGCAGTAAGGACATTTTGCTCCCAGCCTCAATTTCCTCAGTGTGTAGCTCTGTGGGTGCATGATCGCTCTGTGGTGGGTGGGACGCGAAATTGATAATACTTTGATCTCGAGCCGGTAGGGGGTGGGTGCCTCCCTTCTCACAGGAGGCACCCACTTGGTAACTTGGTAACTTCTGGACCTCCCTCCCTCCCCTACCTGTCCTCCAAGATCCTGACCTTGCCATTCGTGACCCTCCAGGGCCATCGCTATTGATCCACCTCCCCCCACCCCCCTCCCCACGTTCTCATTGACTCCTGCCACTCACCACGTACCATTTTCTGGTATTAAGTTCTCGGCAGCTAGCTGCAGTGCCTCTTCTGGCCACTGCAGCGCTGTTTCTGGAATGACTGGTGATTGGCCAGTAGCACTCCAATGTGGGACTTCCTCCTGGTGAGATCTGAAAAGTTATTGGGCATAAACAAAAAAGAACAAAGAAAGGTACAGCACAGGAACAGGCCCTTCGGCCCTCCAAGACCGTGCCAATCATGCTGCCCAACTAAACTACAATCTTCTACACTTCCAGGGTCCGTATCCCTCTATTCCCATCTTATTCATGTATCTGTCAAGATGCCCCTTAAATGGAGTTGGCATTCTGTTTTGTGAATTATTGTACTACAGAGAATGACTTTGGACTTGGTCAATTATATTCCATCTGTCATGTCCTTTCCAATTTACCCAACCTGTCTACATCGGTTTGCAACTTCATCAGCAAACCTGGATGCATTATGCTCAATCCCCTCATCTCGGACATGAATATAGATTCTAAATGGCTGATCAACTCCTTGTCATACCCGTTGGTTCTAACCTGCCAATCCGGAATGCCCTGTTTATTCTGTCTTTCTGTTTTGTTCCACTAACTAATCCTCAACCCATGCCAAATGCGTTAACCCCGATCCCTTGGGTTCTAATTTTGTGTCATAAGCTATTGGGTGATACCATATTGAACGCTTTTTGAAAATTGAAAGCTTTAATATTATTAATAACAACTCATTAAAACAGAAATAAGAAAAGTGATATTGTAGAAACATTCAGATAGTCAGGTAGACTCCGTGAAGAGAGAAATAGAGTTAATGACTCAGAATATTCTGAGAATCTGATGGCCTGTGATATAAGCAAGCTGTTCCCATTGTTCAAATCCGACAGCGACCTGATATGAGAAGGCCAAATGTTGCGAAATGTGAATTGTCACAGGATTCAGGACAATTTGCATCACTGCACTATTAGGTTCATGAAAATGACAGCTCAAACAGAACCGCCCTGTGATTGTCATGCTTTTGTTGGATTCGCATATTAATCGCCCATTAAAATAACCACAAAAATTAAGTCAATCAATGTTAATAACCACCAATCAACCTTTCTGCCACAGAAAATGGACAGGTGATTCTCCGACCCCCCGCCGGGTCGGAGAATCGACCGGGGGGGGCAGCATGAATCCCGCCCCCACCGTCCGCCGAACTCTCCGGCACCAGAGATTCAGCGGGGGCGGGAATCGTGCCGCACCAGTCGGCGGTCGCCTGCAGCGGCCCACTCGGCGATTCTCCGGCCTGCAATGGGCCGAAGTCCCGCTGGTTCTTTACCAGTCCCACCGGTGTAAATTAGACTAGGTCCCTTACTGGCGGGACCTGGCGGCGCGGGCGGGCTCCGGGGTCCTGGGGGGGTGCGGGGTGATCTGGCCCCGGGGGAGTGCCCACTCAGTGGACTGGCTCCCAATCGGGGCTCAACGATCGGCGGGTGGGCCTGTGCCATGGGGGCACTCTTTTCCTACGCGTTGGCCGTGTCAGCCTCCGCGATGGCCGATGCGTAGGTGAACATTTCCCTAAACATGCGCGGGGATGACATCAGCAGCTGCTGACGCTCCCGCGCATGTGCGGACCGACGCGGGCCGGCAGAGTCCCTTCGGCCCCGGCTGGCATGGCGCCAAATACTTTCCACGCCAGCTGGCGTGGCGCAAACCACTCCAACGCCGGCCTAGCCCCTGAAGGTGCGGAGGGTTCTGCACCTTTGGGGCGGGCCGACGCCAGAGTGGTTCACGCACTCCGTCCCACCGGGACCCCCCACCCCACCGGGTACAGGAAAATCCTGTCCGTGCAGTCTCAATACTTCAGGTTGTGAATCACTGTTAGAGATTTTCAAAATGTCAAATCTCACATTTTCAAATTATTTCTTTTTTGATTTTATTTTTGTCTCTTTTTCCAAACACAATTCTCCTTCCCTATCTTTATTTCCTTTTCTGTATCTGATTTTATTATAATTCAACCCTCTATTCTTTTTGTCTAGACTTTTTAATACTTCAATCTTATTGGTTAAGGAGATGCATTATTTATCTTTGGGTTCACCAATGTCCCAGATACTCTGTGATCTTGCTGCACTTTTATCAACTTGCACTTCCAGCAGTTTTGAAAATGTTTTAAATTCTAAAAGTGCAAGTAAAAGTCGAATGGCCAGGTCATTTCAGCCGACTCTGTGCCAATATTTACTGTTGACTACCTTTCATCAAGTGTTCATCCATCTCCTACTTGACTTATACCCAACACTGACAGTGTCCTCCACATTTTTTTTCAGAATATCGAGCAGCTTTAGTCTGGGAAGGAATTTGCATTACTTAACTACTGTCACAGGCGGCTGAAATTCAAGTCCAAGTCCGTCGACTTAGTGGGTTCCAATAGCTGGCAACTAGGGATCAAACCTTGATGCCTGGACACTGTGTGGGGGTCAGCACCACACACGCAGCAGCCAACATCCAAACACCCAGGGGATGCGACACAGCTTCCGGGACACAACCACAGATGGAGGGTGGGTGGGTGCCACGGGGAGGGGGCTTGCCAGGAGACACAGGCAAAGTGTCCGGGGGTCAGCCCCACACTGCGGAGGAAAGTGACGGAGGCAGCAAAATGGCTGTGCAAAAGGTTGTTTCATATGCTGTTCAATACCCCATTTCCAATAGGGCTGCCACCCAAACCCCCCTAGCCCCCGACCCCACCCTCTTCCCACCCCTTCCTAAACCCCTCCTCCTGCTCCACTGCCCTCAGTGATTCTCAATGTGCCTGGCCCTCCTAGACATACCACCGTGTCTTGGTGTTTCCCCAGGATACACATCTGAGGTGAAGGCTGCCAGCTGCTTACCTCATCCCATGGCCCTCGATGCCCCTGGCGGGTGTCCTCGGGGGGGCTCTGTGGCTGCAGGGCTCCGGCTTACATGTCGACAGCACATGTACTGTGTGCTGACCCCGAGATGCGGCCTCATCAGTGGGGCTGAACTCAGGGGAGCTGGTGGCCACTCTTGCCGCCCCACGGCATGGGTCTGGGTTGGTACCCAGCCCCCCCTCCTCCCGGTTGGTGCCCATATGACCCTGGGGTTCACCTTGGGATGGAGGCTCAACTGGTTCGAGTCCCGGCTGCCCCTGCATCAACTGGCTCTGCCAGCTCTGGAGTTCCCCATAGTCTGCACCATCGTGACTGGGACACTTCCTCCAGTAACTGGGCCATGCTCTGCACCGCCACAGCCATCTGCCCATCTGCGCCTAGGAAAGCTCCACAGCGCCACGGCCACCCCCATCTGAGAGCGGGACTTGTCCCACAGAACCCCATCAAGGTCGTCCTGGTGCTGGGTGACATCCCTCAGCAAGACAGTCATACTGCCGAGACCCTCGGCCATGGCCGCACCCTTCACTTATGGTGTCAACGTCGTGCACCAGGCTCTCCTCTGCGATCGTCACCCTAGCAGTATTGACTTTGGTGCCACTCATTGCGGGCGCCATCTCCTGTGCCCATAGCCTCTGGAATTCCTCCAAACGGCTATGGATCTGCTGGAGTGACGCCACTGTCGAGGCACCAAAGAATTGCGATTTGGCATGAACCTGTCGTCTGCCACGATTTTGGCATCAAATGCCACTGAATGGCATGCAGCCTTCTGCCGCCGAAAGATTTGGAAAGGCTGGAGAAGTCGTCCCAATTTTCCGACTCAAACACACGGATTGCTAGTTTACACTTCTGTGGATCTAAGTTGTCGAGATTGGGAAAAACATCATATAAATGTCCTTACTTTTTGAATTCTGAAATTAGCTGGAGGCTTGAAGCAAAGGAGTTAAACCGAACATCAGGAAGTTTAGTTCAGACGACATTGACCGTAACATTGACTGCTACGTAAGAATATATCCCTGACTCAGCATTCTCATCAATCATTGCGATGAGACAATGCAAATGGTAATAACAAGTAGGTATTGCATGTGATTAATATACAGAGTCACTGAACAAGAATTTCAGATTCATAATATAAATGGAGCGTTTCAATTGGATCTGAATTTTTAGAAATAGGGAGTCTTTAATTTGGATCATGTTGCACTTTATGTACTTTATCACCTGAGACAGAGAGGTATTTTCCAGAGTATTTTTGTGCTCTATTGATCCTGGGATTTATAATTATCAGGAGTTTTGACAGAGTAAATACGGATAAAGTATTTCCTCTGGCAGAAGGGTCAATATAACAGATTTAAAATAGTTGATAAAAGAATTGCAAGATTCATAATATAAATGGAGCGTTTCAATTGGATCTGATTTTTTAGAAATAGGGAGTCTTTAATTTGGATCATGTTGCACTTCATGTAGAAGCAGGCTGGGGGGAGGAGAATTTTATTTAGATGGTGAATTACTGCGGTCTGGAATGCACAGCCAGATTTGAGTGGTGAAAACAGATTCAAATAGATAGATAGAGAGGGAGATAGAGAGATAGATGTAAATGAAATGAAAATCGCTTATTGTCACAAGTAGGCTTCAAATGAAGTTACTGTGAAAAGCACCTAGTCGCCACATTCCAGCGCCTGTTCGGGGAGGCTGGTACGGGAATTGAACCTGCGCTGCTGGCCTGCCTTGGTCTGCTTTAAAAGCCAGCGATTTAACCCTGTGCTAAACCAGCCCCTGATAGATAGACTAGACTAGATGGGGAGACTAGATAGACTAGATAGACAGATAGAGAGAGAGATAGAGAGATAGAGAGATGGATAGATAGATGGATGTGTACAGCATGGTAGCAGGCCCTTTGGCACAGCTTATTAATCAAGCCATCTGCAAGCAGGTGGTTTGGTAATATCAGTCCAAATCCCACCAGAACATACAGTCATAGATGTTCACAGCATGGAAACAGGCCCTGTGGCCCAGCTTGTCCATGCCGCCCAGTTTCTAAGCTAGTCCCATTTGCCTGCATATGGCCCATATCCCTCTATACCCACCCTGCCCACGTAACTGTCCAACTGCTTATTTAACAAATTTCAAAAGGACGATATTTGGAAAGGAAACCCTGACAGAGCTCTGGAGAATGAACAGGGGAGTGAGAATGATTGGCTAGCTCTGCTGAAGAGCGAGCACTGGCATGATGGGATGAATGGTCTCTCTCTGTGCTATTTTATCCTCCAGTAATGCAACAGTTGTTAGATCTGGCACGGTCGCACAGTGTTTAGCACTGTTGCTTCACAGCGCCAGGGACCTGGGTTCGATTCCTGGCTTGGGCCACTGTCTGTGCGGAGTCTGCACATTTTCCTCGTGTTGCGTGGGTTTCCTCCGGGTGCTCCGGTTTCCTCCCACACAAGTCCGAAGATGTGCAGGTTAGGTGGATTGGTCCCACTAAACTGCCCCGTAGTGTCCAAAAGTTAGATGGGGTTGCTGGGTTGCGGGGATGGTGTGGGGGTGCAGGCTTTAGTAGGGTGCTCTTTCAGGGGCCAGTGTAGACCCGATAGGCCGAATGGCGTCCTTTTGCACTGTGAATTCCATGATTCTAAGAGGAAGTTGGAATTATAGGCCTTGGAGCTACTTCCACGTTCGTCACGTAACTTCACGGAAAATGTTGACCTAGTTACATGCTTGTGCGTGAGGTTTCCGCTGACTTTCCGGTCAGGACGCACCAAGATTTAGAACCGCTCCAGGGAAATTCTGACTTTTATCTCCTGTTGGTGAACATTTTATATGTCAGAGAGATTTACCTTGGTAACTAACATCGGGGAGCAGAAAGGGTAGTCATCATTTTAGGGAAAATACGATCAAGAGAATGGGATGAGAGTCTCACGGACAAGATGAGCCTGGACAGGACAAGCGGATGTGTGGGAGAAATATTAGAGAAGGGCACAGGTTTAGAACAAAGAAGAAAGAAAAGTACAGCACAGGAACAGGCCCTTCGGCCCTCCAAGCCTGTGCTGACCATGTTGCCCACCTAACCTAGAATCCTCTACACTTCCGGGGTCCGTATCCCTCTATTCCCATCCTATTCATGTATTTGTCAAGACGGTCCTTAAACGTTACGATCGCACCTGCTTCCACCACCTCCTCCGGCAGCGAGTTCCAGGCACCCACTACCCTCTGTGTAAAAACAACTTTGTTCGCACATCTCCTCTAAACCTTTCCCGTCGCACCTTAAACCTATTTCCCCTAATAATTGACTCTTCCACCTTGGGAAGAAGCTTCTGACTAACCTTGTGGGTAGGACAAAGAGAACTCTGGGGTGGATTTGCTTCAGTTGTCAAGACAAAGAGAAGGTAATTAGCAAAGGCAACTGAAGGGGTCGTGTTAGACTTAGTGATCAGGATGTTCACAAGTTCCTTGCACTGTTGTTGGGGATGCGGATGGTGGAAGAAAGGAGTTTAAGGTGATGGTTTTCAGTAGAGAAAATAAACCTGACGATGTTTTAGCTTTTCACGGTGACCCTGGATAAAGAGATGGGTTTAGCAGGGAAGGGTTATACTAGATAGCGGTTGCCTAATCTAATGATAAATGACTCGTTCAGGTACGGTAGCACAGTGGTTAGCACTATTGCATCACAGCGCCAGGGACCCGGGTTCAATCCGCGGCTTGGGTCACTGTCGGTGCGGAATCTGTACATTATCCCCGTGTCTGCCGGGATTTCCTCCAGGTTTCCTTCCACAAGTCCCGACAAACGTGCTGTTAGGTGAATTTCACATTCCGAATTTTCCCTCCCTATACCCAAACAGGTGCCGGAGTGTGGCGACCAGGGGATTTTCACATCAACTTCATTGCAGTTGTCGTGGGACTGTCCCTTTAAGAATTCTTTTTCTTTTATCACATGATTTCAGTGATGTCATTGTGTGGGTGGAGCTCGGCTGTGGCTCTGTGAAATTTACTTTCGCTTTGAGTTTGGACTGATTTAACTGCACAGGTTGAAATAAGTGCCTTTCTATCTTCATTTTAAAAGCTTCTCCAGACTACTTGGTAACTTAAAAGAGATAATTGCTTTCTGGAAGGAATTCAAATCTGCTCTTTGAAAAGGGGAACAGAGTATCACTAACAAGTCTTATACCAGTGAGAATGCCGTGTGCTAGGCCAGACCTTTGAAAAGGGGTTTCTGGTTTTACTTGGATTTTGTTATTAAATTGGAACAGTTGAGGGGAAATTCATTGAGGGTTATACATGGATTGCTGCAGCTGTGTGGGGTTTTTATGTTCCTAACTGATACAAATTCTTGATATGTGTGTTTATACAAATCTTAACTAAGTTCTTAGAATGAAGCTTTTTTTTTTGGTTAAAAGCACTGAAGTAGTCTGTTGAATATCACCTGAAAGGCAGGCTCTTCTGCTCATCCAAGCCAAATTAAACAGACATTATGGGTCAGGTGAACTTCATAATATAATTTGGAGCTTTTTTAAACCCTGGCCCATAACACAGTGTTAATATAAGCCTACTTATGACACTAATAAAGATTATTATCACTTGCAAAAATGGTCACAATTAACTTGAGGGAGAAAGGATGGGGGCTATAGAAGGGGATAAAGTAATAACTTAACCAGGGCATCAATAATGAAGATAAGGGAGTGGCTGACCAATTTATCAGCGACAGGAGTGTAGGTCGAGCACTTAGAGGTTGGTCACCTTCAGTGCTCTTCGATGGAAGGAGGTATGGGATATCTTAAGGAAGAAATTCAGGCTAATGTCACTCAGCTGTTTACCAGTGTGACCAACATGCATATAATTATACCAGCTGACAGATAGGGCTGTGCCCCAGGTCAGAGAAGCATCAAACAGCCAATTTGCAGAGACTAGCTTTGCATGCTTGACTGTCTTAGTGTCTGTCAGGCAATTGGTTTCGAGGGTGAATCCTGAAGATGCTTTTGGCAGTGATCCCAAGGGCTAAAACTTGAATCGAAACAGATCATATAGAAAATCAGTGAGCAGCAGTCACTGCCAGTGACTTTTAATCATGGACAATGGAGCAAAATACTTTCTCTTCAAAGTCAAGGTCGTTTTTCAGAGAGAAACAGGGGAACTTGGAGAACTGGAATAGACCATTACACTCCCAATTGGCTGGCTGCAGCATGGAAAGAATATCATAGTTAAATTCAATTAGTCATTCCGCACCCAGTCCCTTTGAAGCTACAGCCCTATCAGGTAATCTATACACAAGTAGGTACCGGAAATCGTCAAGACAACGATATTTTCATTGATCTTTCATGGAATGTGAGTATCGTTGACAAGGCCAGCATTTATTACGCATTCCTAATTGCCCTTGAGAAGGTGGTGGTGAGCTGCCTTCTTGAGCCGCTGCCATACATGTGCTGTAGGTGTACCCACAGTGCTATTAGGGATGGTTTTCCAGGATTTGGGCCCAGCGATATTGAAGGAACGACGGTGCATTTCCCAAGTCAGGACCATGTGTGGCTTGAAGGGGAACCTGCAGGTGGTGGTGTCCCTGTGAATCCCTTTCCAATCAAAGGGCAATAACCGCTGGCCGAGTCTGTAGCGCCCACACCCCTTGAATGAATACTTTTTTTAAAAATCAGCTGCCTTTGCCCTTCTAATTGGTAGAGGTTGCAGGTTTGGGAGGTGCCTTCAAAGAGGTCTTGGTGAGTCTCGGAGATGGAACGTACAGCCGCTCATGGTAGAGGGAGTGAATGTTTCAGTTGGTGGATTGGGTGCTGATTCAGCAATCTGGTTTGCCCTGGATTGTGCCAAGCTTCTTGTGTGTTGTTGCAGCCCATCAACAGGAATCAGCTTTGAAGTCCAGATTTATTAATTGCACAAATTTAAATTGTACCAGTTCCCTCGGTCCGATCTGAACTCATGTCCCCAGACCATTAGTTAGGGGCTTCTGGATTAGGAGCCCAGCAGCAATACCACAACACCACCAACTCCCATCATAATGTTGGTATCCTTACCTCAGCTCTCTAACACTGTAGGAATTACAATAACAACTTGTATTTATAAAGCAACTTTCCTCCCTTTGCAGCACAGAATTTGAATATTGCTGATGAGAGAAGTGGTGCCATGCACTGAAATTCATGCACAATGTTGTTAAATTGTGCACCAGGAGGGCAGCACAGTGGCACAGTGGGTTAGCCCTGCTGCCTCACGGCGCCGAGGTCCCAGGTTCGATTCTGGGTCACTGTCCGTGTTGAGTTTGCACATTCTCCCCGTGTTTGCGTGGGTTTCACACCCACAACCCAAAGCTACATTGCCCCTTCACTGGAAAAAATGAATTGAGTACTCTAAATGTTTTTTTTTTTAATTGTGCACCAGGAAGACTACCTTCTAAGTAAATTTCGGTGTCAGTGAAATGCTAGGTGCATAGGCCGTACATCCCAGCGTTTGGCTGATCCAATCAAACAGCCTGTTCTTTCAGTTGTTCACAATAGGCAGAGTACAGACAGAACTCAACCAGTCCTTGCTTGCAAAACCCAAAGCAAAACTTCTACTCTTAGATCTGATACTGTGGTTGGGCAGTACTCGCAGAATAATCCTGAGTGTGCTAATAACTACACTAACAACCAATTTAAGATAATCAGTTGACATCATAGCAGGGTTCATCTACACTTGCCAGAATTGACACACATTCACACGCAGGGACCTGGGCCGGGATTCTCCCCTACCCGGTGGGGCGGTGGGTACCGGCGGGGTGGAGTGGGGTGAACCACTCCGGCGTTGGGCCGCCCCAAAGGTGCGGATTTCTCCGCACCTTTAGGGGCCAAGCTCTAACCTTGAGGGGCTAGGCCCGCGCCGGAGTGGTTGGCACCCCACCAGCCGGCGGGAAAGGCCTTTGGCGCCACGCCAGCCGGGGCCGAAGGGACTTGGCACGGCCGGCGGAAATCCGCACATGCGCTGGAGCGTCAGCGGCTGCTGACGTCATCCCTGCGCCTGCGCAGGGGAGGGGGTCACTTCCACGTCTGCCATCGTGAAGACTGGCCAACGCGGAAGAAAAAGAGTGCCCCCACGGCACAGGCCCTCCCACCGATCGGTGGGCCCTGATCGCCCCGCGCCACCCCCCAGGACCCCGGAGCCCGCTCGCGCCACCTGGTCCCTCCGGTAAGGTAGGTGGTTTGATTCCCGCCGGCGGGACCGGCATGACAGCAGCAGGACTTCGGCCCATCGCGGGCCGGAGAATTGCTGGGGGGTGGGGCCGCCGACAGGCGCGGCGCGATTCCTGCCCTCGCCGAATCACTGGTGCCGGAAACTTCGGGAGACGGCGGGGGCGGGATTAACGCCGCTCCCCGGCGATTCTCCGACCCGGAGGGGGATCGGAGAATCCAGCCCCTGTTCTCTATAAATGGAATGAATATGTTTAAACCTAAGCACTCCCTGTATTACTTGGGAGTTTAGGCAGCCTGTAGTTTCCTGTTACTATCCCCACTGCAAGGCCTCAGCCAGTCAGAGTCAACCTGTCAACCAATCAGCACCCTTTTTTCCTGGAGTATAAATGGTTGTGATCATTTGAAATTTGGTGTTCTTCTGTTTGTCCTGTTGCCTGCAAGATGAAAAGCTCTGCTAACATGCCTCTCTTTTCAGCAATAACGCAACTTTACCATCGCAAAATGTTCAAAGGCACTTCACAGGAGCATAACGAGTCTAAATTTGGGACTGAGCCACAGAAGGAGAAATTAGCACAGATAACCAACTTCTTGGCCAAGGATGCAGGTTGTAAGGAATGCTGTTTTTTAAGGAGGAAAGAGAGACAAAAAGTTGGGAAAGTTTAGGGAGGGAATGTCAGAGGTTATGGTCCAGGCTTCTGAACACACAGCTGTCAAAGGTGAGGGCAATGGAAAGCGATTTTAGAAGGTTGCAGCACCGGAGAAGGGCCCGCCGATTGGTGGGCCCTGATCGCGGACCAGGCCACCGTTGGGGGACCCCCCCGATGTCAGATCCCCCCGCGCCCCCCCCCCCCTTCCCCCAGGACCCCGGCGCCTGCCCACGCTGCCAATCCCACCGGTAAGTGAGGTGGTTTAATCCATGCCGGGGGGAGAGGCCTGTCAGCGGCGGGACTTCGGACCATCGCGGGCCGGAGAATCGCCGCGGGGCGTCCGCCGACTGGCGCGGCGCGATTCCCGCCCCCGCCGAATCTCGGCGGGCGGAGAATTCGGGACACGGCGGGGGCGGGATTGACGCCGGCCCCGGGCGATTCTCCGACCTGGAGGGGGGTTAGAGAATCCCACCCAAAGACTATGGAAAGCGATGAACCTGAGGATAAAAATGTTAAATCGAAGAAGTTGCCGGACCAGCAGCCAATATAGATCAGCATGCAGAGGGTTAATGGGTGAATTACGTTCAAATCAATACACAAAGCTAGACGCTGCTGTATCTGGCTTGAGCCTATTTTACAGGTTATCCCACACTTTGACATGAGAGTTCCTGAGCAGCTATGTCTAAAATACAAGGAGCTTCTCCCCACTGACATGACATCCTTTAAACGTGGATTCAATAGTTGTGGTGAATGTAATATGATAATTCACACTATGTCTTTGTAAGCGCAGTAGCGTTATCCGACCAGTAGGGGAGTAGCTCTGGGAATGCTCAGGAGATTGTACAGGGCTCCATCCTTGGCTCCGCCATGACTCCTCCCCCAGTGCTGCTGTATAAATACCCTTGTCCAGAGTCAGCCTGCAGTTCACTGTGAGTTCATCAACGGGTAACAGGCTGGCTCTGTAGTAAGTCGATTAAAGCCTATATTCATATCGGAAACATGAGTCTGGTGAATTGATGGTTCCATCAATTTAATCGACTTAAGAACAGCAAGATCGATTATGGAATCTGCCCTCAAGCCTGGACGCCTGGGACTCGACCCGCAGGATGCAGAGGCTAAAGAAATCTTCTCCCACTGGCTGCGGTGCTTCAAGGCCTACCTGGCAGAAGCGAGCACAGCCAAAACGACAGAGGAACAGAAGTTGAGTCTACTGCACGCGAGGGTGAGCCACAGAATCTCTACGCAACTAAACTCAGCCGGTTCATATACTGCAGCGCTAGCGATACTCGATAAGATATATGTGAGGCCCATTAACGAAGTTTACGCACCGCCATGTGTTCACGACTCGCCGCCAGCGGTCTACAGAATTACTCGCCGAATTTCTAAGGGAACTCAATAATTTGTCCAATGACTGTAATTATCAAGCGGTTACCGCAGCTGATCACAGAGAACTTGCTGTACGCGATGTTTTTGTAGCGGGCCTCAGGTCTAATTATGTGCGCCAACGATTGCTGGAAAAGGGGGCCCAAGACTTAGAAACGACCGTGGAAGCTGCTACCACGATGGAGGTCTCCTTCCGCAGCCTTAACTCATTCCCCGCGGACCCCGCAACCCAATCATGGGCCCCCGACCAGCGACTTGCCCAGGCCTGTGCTACACGGCTGCCCAGACACCATGCTGCCCCAGCCAGCCACAATGCTGCTCCAGCCTGCCACTATGCTGCCCCAGCCAGCCACCATGCTGCCCCAGCCAGCCACTATGCTGCTCCAGCCAGCCACCATGCTGCCCCAGCCAGCCACCATGCTGCCCCAGCCAGCCATAATGCTGCCCCAGCCAGCCATAATGCTGCTCCAGCCAGCCACTATGCTGCACCAGCCTGCCATTTCTGCGGCCAGAATCAGCACCCGTGGCAGCAATGCCCGGCCCGCAACGCGACCTGCAGCAGCTGCGGGCGGAAAGGCCATTACGCAAGAGTGTGCCTCGCTAAAAGGGCTCCTGCTTCCAACTCCCCAGCGGCACGAAGTAATCGCTCCCCTCACCCGCAGGCCCGAAACCCTGCGGCCTATGCCCTGACTCCGCCCCCTCCAGCCACGTGCGATCCATGGGGGCCGCCATCTTGCCAAACCTCCATCACACGGCCGGCCACGTGCGACTAATGGAGGCCGCCATCTTGGACGCCATCTTCCTCGCCACCCGCCACGTGCGATCCACGGGCCTGACCTGCATCTCCGCGCTCGGACAAATCATCGGAAGAATACGACTATGAACTCAGAGGGCAGTCATCACGGGGCCACTCCAGCACAGCTGATCGAGCCGCTGACTACCCGCAACTCAGCGCAGTCACCCTGGACCAATCACGCCCAAAGCATCTGCGAAATTCGATGGCAGAGGTTCAAATCAACGGGTACAAAACGCCATGCCTCTTCGGCTCCGGGAGCACTGAGAGTTTCATACATCCAGACCTGGTAAGACACTGTTCGCTCCCCGTTTTCCCCATACAGCAAACTATTTCGCTCGCTTCAGGCTCCCATTCGGTCCAGATCCAGGGGCGCACCGCCGCGACACTCACAATCCGAGGCGCTGGCTACTCAAAATTCAAACTCTACGTTTTGCCCGAACTCTGCGTGCCACTCTTATTAAGCCTAGACTTCCAATGTAACCTCAAGTGCCTCACCCTCAGCTTCGGCAGGCCCCTTCCCCCACTCACTATCTGCAGCCTCGCTACGCTGTGAATCCCCCCCCCTCTCTCTTTGCCAATCTCACTAAGGACTGTAAACCAGTAGCCACTCGTAGCAGGCGGTATAGCCTGCAGTATAGGGTATTTATCAGAGCAGAGGTCCGAAGGCTACTCAGTGAGGGGGTTATAGAGGCCAGCAATAGTCCCTGGAGAGCTCAGGTGGTGGTCATTAAGACCGGACAAAATTCTGACATTAAGTATCGACCCGGGAAGCTCAACGGGCCTCCGGATGCCCTATCCCGCGGGACATGCGCCAGCGCACATATTGACCCATTGAAAGTCATCCACAATGACCTCTGCCACCCGGGGGGTCACCCCGCTCGCCCACTACATCAGGGCCCGAAACCTGCCTTTCTCCAACGAGGAGGTAAAAGCAGTCACCAGGGACTGCCCGATCTGTGCGGAGTGCAAACCGCACTTCTATAGATCAGACAAGGCCCATCTGGTCAAGGCTTCTAGGCCCTTTGAACTCCTCGCGATTGATTTCAAAGGGCCACTCCCATCAACTAACAAGAACGTTTACTTTTTAAACGTCGTAGACGAGTTCTCCCGTTTTCCATTCGCTATTCCGTGCCCCGACATGACCTCCCACACAGTCATTAGGACCCTGCATACCATCTTCACTCTGTTTGGTTTCCCCAGCTACGTACACAGCGACCGGGGTTCGTCCTTCATGAGCGATGAGCTGCGTCAGTAGCTGCTCGACAAGGGCATTGCCTCGAGCAGGACTACCAGCTACAACCCCAGGGGGAACGGGCAGGTGGAGGGGGAGAATGCGACGGTTTGCGACTTCTGAGGAAACACGTCAGGGCACACAAAACCGACCCCCTTGTTGAAAGGGTGCGCCTGCTCCACTCCAACCCCCAGTACGCATTCGTCGAGTTCCCCGACGGCCGTCAGGACACGGTATCCCTCCGGGATCTGGCACCCGCCGGATCTAGCGCCCCCTCTACCCCCACAGAAGGACCCCTCACCCTACACCCCATGTTGCTGCCCCCTCGCACTCCCGAGCCCACGAGCTCGCTCCACCAGTTCCGCGCACCCACGCCGGCCAGCCCCCAGTGCCCCCAGTTCCCGGTCGAACCAGGAGAGTATGAAGCTCGGATATAACCCTCCCTGGAGTCTGCCATCGTACCCCAGCACACAACACCCATCCAGCCACCGCAAGAGGCTGCACCCCCGGTGCTCCGCAGATCACAACGGACAATTCGACCACCGGACAGACTGATGTTGTAGACCACCACCCCCGCCGGACTTGATTTTTTTGCAGAGGGTGAATGTGGTGAATGTAATATGATAATTCACACTATGTCTTTGTAAGTGCAGTGGCGTTATCCGACCACTAGGGGGAGTAGCTCTGGGAATGCTCAGGAGATTTTACAGGGCTCCACCCTTGGCTCCGCCAATACTCCTCCCCCTAGTGCTGCTGTATAAATACCCTTGTCCAGAGTCAGCCTGCAGTTCACTGAGAGTTCATCAACGGGTAACAGGCTGGCTCTGTAGTAAGTTGATTAAAGCCTATATTCACATCTGAAACACGTATCTGGTGAATTGATGGTTCCATCAATAGTAACTTTGAAAAGGTAGTAGGATAAATATTTGAACAGTGAAATACGCAGGACTCAGAGAAGATCGCGGACAGGGAGAGTAATTGGACAGCTCAGTCAAAGGACCAACAAAATCACGTTGGGATAAATAACCTCATTGTACATTGAAGTATTCTAAAATCTTATGAATTTAACACTGCATCTTGCAATGGAATGCCATGTTTTGGAAGCGATGCTTGACACACTTGTGTTTTCAGGTTTAGATGTGACTCACGTGACCTAGTTCCATTGAATCGTAGAACCATAGAATCCCTACAGTGCAGAAGGAGGCCATTCGGCCCATCGAGTATACACTGACATTCTGAAAGAGCACCCTACCGAGGTCTACTCCCCTGCCCTATCCCCATAACCCCACCCAAACTGCACATCTTTGGACACTTGAGGGGCAATTCAGCAATGGCCAATCCACCTAACCGGCACATCTTTGGACTGTGGGAGGAAACCGGAGGAAACCCACGCAGACACGGGGAGAACGTGCAAACTCCACAGAGACAGTCACTCAAGGCCAGAATTGAACCCAGGTCCCTGGCGCTGTGAGGCAGCAGTGCTAACCACCGCGCCATCATACCAGATGCTTGGAGTACCCATGTGTCTCCTGGATAACACACAGCTTCCATAAACATAACACCTTGAATGGCTTGTGTATGATCTTTCTTTTCCTCCAGTCCTTTTAGCATTGTGCCATTTGTTTTATATAAGGCGTGCTTGCATGCTTTGTATTCCACTGCTGCTGAACTGCCAGTGAAAAGCTAGATCTTCTTGGGGAGCAGGAGAGAGGCTGGGCCTTTCGATCTATTATTCTCTCCGTGTAATGTGAATGCCACAGTGAATCACTGAAATATGTCAACTGGCTTTTAAGTGATTAACCTAATAAATTACCTGTTCAGGTAATTAGGATAGCTGTCATACATTATGAGAAAACATTATGATATCTGGTGGATCCGTGAAATTATTTGGCAAGAGTAGAATCAAATGCCAGTCCAGTTTATGTCCCACAGTGATATCACATTCAGGCTCCGATAAAGTGGGCCGTGACACTCTTTAACACAGAAATGTTTTTGTAACGTCTGTTAGGCGATATCATTATCAACAAAAAAGATTGTAATTTAACGTCCCTGATCTGTCAAACTGCCGAACTATGTTGAACAAAATGCCACGAATGGTCAATCTCGTCAGGGTTGATGTCAGGATTAGTTTGGTAGGCCTCAGGGCACATTCTCATTTTTATTGCTCTGGGCATAGAACGGAACGTCATCAGGAATACATTTTATATTCACTCTCGAGATGTGAGTATCGTTGGCCAGACCAATATTTATTGCTCATCTCTAGTTGCTTCAGAAAAGATAACAGTCAATGTTCCTTTCCCCCATCTGGTGAAGATGCTCCCACAGTGCTGTTGGGGAGGGAATTTCAGAATGTTCGCCCAACAGCGATATCAAGATGGCGTTTGTCTTAATAATAATCTTTATTAGTGTCACAAGTAGGCTCACATTAACACTGCAATGAAGTTACTGTGAAAACCCCCTCGTCGCCACACTCCGGCGCCTGTTCCGGTACACGGAGGGTGAATTCAGAATCTTAAATTCACCTAACAGTACGTCTTTTTTTCAGGAGTGCCCGGTGGAAACCCATGCAGACACGGGGAGAACGTGCACACTGTGCACAGACAGTAATCAAAGCGGGAATCGAACCCGGGACCCTGAGGCTGTGAAGCAACAGTGTTAACCACTTGGAGGCCAACTTGCAAGTGTTGATGTTGCCTTTGCACCTGCAGCCCTTCAGAGTGCCCTGGAGCATGTCTGAGTATAATGGGACTCAGGGTGAACCATTAGAGTTCTCATCCCCGCCCTCCACCAGCACAGAGACACACACACAATCCAAGGTTAAACTCAGGATCATTTCCTGGAAAAAACCTCGCAGGCATGTTTCCTCAGCAGTCAGGTGCAGGGACAGCCCAGGTCCCCAGCACTCAGAGGGCTGCTGAAAACCAGCCACCTGCCCAGTCCCAGCTAGATGATGAGCCTCTGGTGGAGATGCAAAGGGCGGCAGCTGCACATTGGGCAGAGGTTCGAGAGCCACTCAGGAGGCAAGCACGCATGATGGAGGAGTCGTATACGCTCTGTCTGCCATGCCTGTGACATACTAGCACCTGAAAGCTACCATGGGACGGTTGGCAACCACCATGAAGACCTAGGTGCAGCAGGCCCTGCCAGATGTGTTCTTGGCCCTGCACACCATGACCACACATTCTGGGGGCACCATCAGGATGTAGACCGCATGGGAACCGGCACCTTGACCTCTCTCCGTATGTTCCATCTCCTGCATGGGTCATGCTGCGATGTGCCTCCCCCCGCCCACCCTCCCACCCTCACACACACACCTTTCACAGCTCTCCTTCCACATTGCTCACCCCGGTGTTTGCCCTTGTCACACTCCCTTCCTTGCACAGCCCCTCCGTACCCCTATGTACAAACCCCCCACCCCACAGGTCAAACTTTGGGCCTTTGTTACGTTGGTTGCATGAGTTGCACAGCACAGTACTGTCCAGATAGCCAAAGGTGGTGCAAGGAGGGAAGGAGGTCCCAGTATGCCCCAACCCCGGATTTGACCCAGTGATGCAGGAGAGTCCATGGGTCCAGCAGCACGTTGCTGTCCACGAAGACCTGCTCAGCATGGAGATGGAGGGCAGGAAGCAGTCTGCCCCAGCAGGGTAGTGAACAACACATCAGGAGCAGGGCAGCACTGTGGCAGGTAGGATTTATTGTGCTCACCTTGAAGTCTCTGGCGAACCGAGGACTGCCTTGTGTTTGCCACTCTTTATCGGTCAGGTTTCAGACCAGTGAATTTCACTCTGGCGACACAAGATTGGAAGGCCTGATGGGATTCTGGCGGGCAGCCTTTTTAATGAGCATTCATGAGACGCAAATGAATTCAAAAGGTGTCACCAGCTAGTGGGATGAGCGATCCGCCAGTAACCCGCCGTCGGGAGAATTGCACTATGATTTTATGCCAGTGCGTTTCTACCTTCTTGGCTCCTGTGAGATTCCCTGCTCCTGGTTGCCATCAAACGCATTGCGAGCGGGATTGGAGAATTCTGCTCACTACCGCTCACCCCAAATGCTCCCTGATTGATTGAGTATTTTCTGTTTTTAACTTTGATTCAGAGGAGTAGCAGATGAAGCAAAATGACCAGTTGATCCAAATGGCCTGGTTTTGTTACGTCAGACTTACGCAATTCAAAATAATTCTACAGATGATTTAATGGGACCTTCAAAACTCCAAGCAGACAGTGGCTTAAGTTCAACAGCACCCCCGACACGAGCACACAAGGTTACGCCATGGTAATGTGACTGGACTAGTAATCCAGAGTCCCAAACTAATGCTCCGGGGACACGGGTTCAAATCCGTTTGGAATTTAAATGAGCTCGGCGTCTCAGCCTCAACCACCAATGATGCGGTGAATTGCAGACACCCACCACCCTGTGGGTGAAAAGGTTTTTCCTCATGTCCCTTCTAATCCTTCCACAAATCAAGTTGAATCTATTCCCCCCAGTACATACCCGCTCAGCTCAGGGAATTCGAGTCTACCCTGTCTAGATCCCCCCATAATTTTGTACAATTTTTTAAAACATGGTTTCCCTTTGACATACTCATGTTGACTCTGACCAATTCTATCATTTTCTAATCGCCTGTTGCCACATCCGTTATTATAGATTCTCTCAGTTACCCTGCTGCTGATATCAGGCTGTCTTCTCTCTCCCTCTTTTCTCAGATAATGTGGTTACATTTGCCACCTTCCAATCTGCAGGAACATTCCAGAGTCCAGAGACATTTGGAAGATGGCCGCCGATGCATCTATCAGTGACTGTCCTTTCAGCAGCTAACACAGAATCTGCTGAGCACAAGACCTGCTGACCTCAGGGGCTTGATTCCAAGGGAAGACCCGCCACTGACCCCAACACTGCCTGACTGATTTGTGGTTCAATGGGCCTTCCCGAAGAAAGGCTGCGTGGGTCTGTCGCTGGATCCCCAGCCAGCAAATGCGACCCCGAAGCCTCAACAAGATACCACCCATAGATCAGAAACACACACCTACAAAGAATGATTTACACTTACACAGTGCCTTTCATCACCTCAAAACGCTTGGCAGCCATTGAAGTACTTTTGAAGTGAGTACTTGCAATGTGATAATGACGAGATTATCTGTTTATTGTGCTGTTATCAGGTGATAAATATTGGTCAGGACACCGGGGAGAACTCTCCTGCTCTTCTTCAAAATAGCGACACTCATGAGGCCTCAGTTTAACGTGCTCAGAAACAGAAGCATGGATTAGAAATGTACCTGTGCTTATTAACCTTATTAAGCCTTGCACTATTCAATGGTTTGTGCATCCCACGGACTGGTGGTGTGAACGCCTTTTGAATTAATTTGCAACTGTGACCATGAAAATCCAAATGTATGACGTTAATGCGAAATTCCCCAAACCTTTGTCTGCAAATTCCGGGGCGGCATGGTGGCACAGTGGTTGGCAATGTTGGTTCACTGCTCCAGGGTCCCAGGTTCGATTCCCGGCTTGGGTCACTGTCTGTGCAGTCTGAAAGTTCTCCCCGTTCCTGCGTGGGTTTCCTCCGGGTGCTCCGGTTTCCTCCCACAAGTCCTGAAAGACGTGTTTGTAAGGTGGGTTGGACATTCTGAATTCTCCCTCTGTGTACCCGAACAGGTGCCAGAGTGTGGCGACTAGGGGATTTTCACAGCATTGCAGTGTTAATGTAAACCTACTTGTGACAATAACGATTACTATCATTAGTAAATTCCTACATGTGTCACTGATATTTTTAGACTCCTGTTTTCCACAGTTTTGAGTTAACTTACATTCCCGTGCAAAATGAGCCGTTGAAAAAAAATTATACAGCTTTCATCTTCTGCTCCTGCAAGACCTTCATTGCCTGAAGACATTTTGTGTCACATCATATTAGTGTGGTATCAGAGGCCAACGCAGCGAAGTTGAAGAAATGGTAACTTCATCTTCAAGCACATTATGGTGACTTCCTGCCATAAATGACTCAGAGATGTTAACACTGAACAGGCATGAGGTGGAGGCAGCATGCTGACGGGAGCAGAAGATATTATTAGAATGTTGCTTTCATAAAGAATGACCCTCCTTCTAAATTACTTTCTAGACACAATTAAAAGATTAGGACCAAATTAGCTTGGTTTTTTTCCCTGAAGATCAACAATGGAAAACATCTGCAACTATGACGCAGAAGTGGAAATTGAGTATGTGACTCTGGGAACAGAGCTTGATGAATGGGAACATTTCAAATTGTAGGAACATAGACATAAATGAAGTCCATTCAGACCCTTGAGTCTTTTCCACTGTTATATGGATCAATGCTGAATAATACCTCAACTCTCATTCCTTGGTAACCTAACCTAATTTTACTGTGAAGTGGACATTGACTGGTATGGACTAATATTCACACAGATACAAAAGGCATTCCTCAGCCCTCAGATTGTAATAAATGTGGAATTGTCTGCAGAGACACGCTTGAGCCATAAACATTTCAAGGAAGAGGTTGGAGAGCATTTGAAAAATGCACATTCCAGCGATAGTGAAGGAACCGTGATATGGCTCCAAGTCAGGATAGCGACTGGCTTGCAGAGGAACGTGCAAGTGCCGGTGATCCCACACATCTGTTGCCCTTGTCACTTAGAGTGAAGGAGATCAAAGGATATGGGGGGAAAGCGGGATTAGGCCACTGAGTTGGATGATCAGCCATGATCATAATGAATGGCCGAGCAGGTTCGAAGGGCCGAATGGCCTCCTCCTGCTCCTATTTTCTATGTTTCTCAGCGGTAGAGGCCGTGAGTTTGCTGTCAAAGGAGCTTTGGTGAGTGGTTGCAGTCCACCTTTGAGACGCCCTGACACTGTGCTTCGGAGATGGAGAGAGCGATGGTTTAAGGTGGTGGATGGGCTGCCAGTCAAAGGGACTGCTTTGCTTCTGATGGTGTTGAGGGTCCTGATTGTCGAAAGGGCTGTGGAAACAGATTCAACAGGGAAAAATTTGCAGATCCGTGGCGCAAGGACAGAGAAGTGGGATTAATTGGAGAGCTCTTTCAGAGAGTCAATATCATGCAATGACCTCCTTCTGTGATTCAATGAATGATTCAATGTGATTAATGGAAAAATGAATTGCTGGTCACCTTGACACTCCCAATGTGGGGCATGGGGGTTGGTGGGGGAGGGGGGGTTCTCTAAATGGGAACACAGCTCAAACCATTGGCCCTGCAGTGTTTCAGGCTAGGCTATGATGTTACCTTTGAGGGTAGCTGTCTGCTGAAACAGCTTTGCCATGTCAATGACGGACCCCAACATTATTAATGTTTAATTATTAATTATTAGGGGCCTCACGGTAGCATGGTGGTTAGCATCAATGCTTCACAGCTCCAGGGTCCCAGGTTCGATTCCCGGCTGGGTCACTGTCTGTGTGGAGTCTGCACGTCCTCCCCGTGTGTGCGTGGGTTTCCTCCGGGTGCTCCGGTTTCCTCCCACAGTCCAAAGATGTGCGGGTTAGGTGGATTGGCCATGCTAAATTGCCCGTAGTGTAAGGTTAATGGGGGGATTGTTGGGTTACGGGTATACGGGTTACGTGGGTTTAAGTAGGGTGATCATTGCTCGGCACAACATCGAGGGCTGAAGGGCCTGTTCTGTGCTGTACTGTTCTATGTTCTATTAATCAAGAGCAAATCTGATATTTATCTCTTTGGATCTGAGTTTACTCAACCAATATATCACATGACTAATTGGGATCACTGAGGTTCGTTTGCCCTTGTTTTAAAAAGAATAAGATGCCACTTCGATCTACGACCATGTAAAACAGCCAAGATGTGAAGTAGATGTGGAATTGTGGATTTCTGTCACACAGAGCTGGGATCTCCTGGCATTTTATTTAATTAGATGTTGAATTTTAAAATTTGTGAAACTGGTTTTAAAAAGCCATTAAGCATGCAGTTATTTCGTACGTTTATTTCAAATGATTTTTAAATGTAATTTCAACATTATTATCAAGTGCACTATCACCCAATAAAACTGCTCGATGATCTGAAAGAAAGAACTCACATTTGCCCAGCAGTTTTATCACACCCAAGGTCATTTCAAGGTGCTCAGAAGGACACACTTTCATTTCTGTAGCATCTTCCCTGACTACAGGGTGTTCCCAATAGCTGCACAGCCAATAGAATGACCACACTCAAAAGAAAGTTAAGTACATGGTGAAGGAAATGCAACAGCTAAATTGCAAGTTCCCACAAACAGTGAATGACCGGCGAGACCATCTGCTCTAAGTGTTAGTTGAAATATAAATACAGAGCAGGATACCAGTCAGAACTTTGCTCATTTTTGGGTAGTGCTGTGTCCTTTCACAGAACATTCAGGGCAGCATTCTCTGATTACCGACGCTGAAATCGCGTTTGGCGAATGGCCGGAGAATCCATTTTAACGGCAAAATCAGGGGTGGCGCCGTTTTTTGGACGATCCGCCCCCTCACAAACGGCGTAATCGCTGAGTACGTCGCACGCCGTTGGGGCGACCTCAGGACGTTACCTGAGGCCCTCCCCCGATGCTCAACCCCCCATGGGCCGACTTCCTGACGCCGTCGGTCGCGTGTCCTCTCAGTTTTCGGGGTCCGCCCAGGCAGCTGCGGACTGTGTCCAGCGCCGCCACAATCAGTGGGGGGAGCCGTTCCACAGGGGGCTTCAGCGGGGGCTGGTGGGACTGGTGTGGGGTGGTCCAGGCATGGCGAGGGGAGTTACGGGGGGGGCAGATTTTGGTAGGCCGGGTCTGCGCATGGACGGCGCCATGTTGCATGGCGCGGCCGCCGCAGGTCACCGCTGTGTGCATGCATGGCCATGGACCCGGCCATTCTCATCCGTCTCTGCAGGTAAAGCAAGGCATGGCGGGGCAGCTAGCCCCCTGCCGGGTGGAGCATCGGTGCGAGGGGCGGCACCGACTTTTTAGTCATAAGACCAGATGCATCCTCCGGACATAGCCGTACAATCGGAAAATCCAGTCCTTAGTTTAAAGTCTCACGTATAAGACAACATGGCACTCACTCCCTCAGCACATAAAATTATACACAATATACACAATATACAGCACAGAAACAGCTTAACCAGTCCACAGCAGTGTGTGGGCTCTACCTCAGACTCGCCCTATCCTTCCTCATCCAACTCGATCACCGTAATCCTCCATTCTCTTCTCGCTCACACGCTTGTCCATCCTCCTCTTCAATGCGTCGGTACCATTTGCTTCAACCATTCCTGTGGTAGTGATTCCACATTCTCATCATGTTCTGGAAAAAATAAGTCCCTTCTGTGTTCCCCCATTTAATTTATGGACCGTCTTATATTGATGGCGTCCAGTTTTGGTCCTTCTCACAGGTGGAAACATTCTTTCTGTGTCTACTCGGTTGATAACCTCTCATAATTTTGCTTTACCTGGTCATCCCTGGGGTTTGGAGACCCAGCCTGTCAATCCTTACCCATCAGTATAATTTAACGACCATACGGAAGGTCTGCCTCCTGTGCCAAAAGAGGGCCTTGAGCTTGCAGCTGTTGTGAATAAGTCTGACAACGTTATCTCTGAGCCATTCCAAAGCTGTGAATACAAGTGACATCCTTTCCTTCCATTCCCTGGCTCCACCTCCCTCATAGCAATTCTGAAGAAGCTCTTTGCCTTTAATGTTACTCACGTCCCACCTCCGGACATCATCAAGGAAAGTATTTTTGAGCAGCACTAACTTTTAAAGCATTCGTTCTGATAGCTAGCAGACTTGGCCGGATTAGACCTTAGGGGCTGACAGCAAAGTTAGAATCCTGTTCCTCACAGGAGTGCATTCTCACTCCACCGTCACTGCTGTCCTGCTAAAACTGCAGTCAGGATATGTTTTGAAGTTAACAAAGAATTTTCGGGGCTACACTCACAACTGCTACACGCCAGAAACGTTTCTTAAAAGTGTGATTTGTTGAGGGTTTTGCTGGGTGTTTCCCGTCGGCTCTGTCAGCAAGCTCTCCCCCCCGGCTGTCTGAACACACATAGTCACTTTTTCCGGCCCCAGAGAGTTCCTCCCCGGACAAGCCCACACTTTGAATTATTTTCATCACCGGGGAGCTGAACCCGCTGACCAGACCGGCTCCTCAGAGATGGGGATACCATTTTGAAAGTGTGCACCGGCCACCAAGTGAGCTTGTGGGTTCTCCACCGCCACCCCCCACTCATGGGTAATGTTCCCTCCCCCCCACCCTCATACATATAGGCCTTAGCCTCCAACCCCCCCCCCAAAAGTGAATGCACCCTGATATGTGTCACTGAGGATGCTCCCTTTAGAGGCCTTCCCAAGCACCCTTACAGGGCCCTCATCCTTAACCTCACCCCCCCTCGCCCCAGCCTTCCAGAGTCCCCTCATATCCTCCCTGCACCCCCCGCCCTTCATACCCCCGAACCCTCCTTTCATGGCTATGCCCCCCCCCCCCCCCACCCTCAGGCTCTGACCATTGGCAACCTGGTACTCTGGCATTGCCACCCTGGCAACTTGGAAGTGCTCCTGCCAGCTTCGCAATGTCACTCAGGCACCTTGGCAGTGCAAGTTGCCAGCCTGGCAGTACCAAGGTGCCTGCACCCCAGGGAAAGGACCAGGAGGCCGCCCTGTCCTTTCCTTGACCACCCAGGGTCCTCCGACGGCCCGGCAGTCAGGCAGCATCTGTGGAGAGGGGAAATGAGTTAACATTTCAGATCAATGACATTTTGGCAGATTGAAATTAGTGTCAGCGCACTCTAATAAGGGGAAACTTGAGAAACACAAGAGGGAGAAGGGTATAGAGGATTACAATGGTGCTTTTAGATGAAAAAAGATTGGAGAAGGCTTAAGTAGAACACACACGTGGGCTGGTTGATCGGAATAACATATCTCTGAGTCATGTATGTAATCCCAAAATGAAAGCGAAAATCTCAGCAGGTCTGGCAGCATCTGTAGGGAGAGAAAAGAGGAAACGTTTCGAGTCCAATGACTCTTTGTCAAACTTAACAGACAGAGAAAGTGGGAAATATTTGTACTGTGGAGTGCGAATGAAAGATGAGTCATAGCCACAGAAACCCAGGGAAACCAGGTACTATTGGCCACAGAAACCAAGGGGAAAGAGTGTTAATGGCAGTCCCCAGAGAGAACAAAAGATGTGAAAGGCCAAACAGGAGAGAAACTAACATCAGAGGGTGAACTGTAAAATGTGCGGGGAGGGGAAGGGGGAAGCAAAGAGGAGAAAGGGTAAGGAAAGGTGGATAAGATGGGAGGGGAGTTAATATATGTTAAGAAAGACAAGAAAGAAAGAATGGTAAAAGACAATTAAAATGAAATGGGATGAAAACAAATGGGTCTAGGTGGGGCTGATCATCTGAAGTTGTTGAATTCGATGTTCAGGCCGGAAGGCTGTAGCATGCCTAATCAGAAGATGAGATGTTGTTCGTCCAGTTTGTGTTGAGCTTCACTGAAACATTGCAGCAGGCCAAGGACAGACATGTGGGCATGGGAGCAGGGTCTTTTGTTAAAATGGCAAGCAACAGGAAGGTAAGGTCCCGAATGCGCACAGACCGAAGATGCTCAGCAAAGCAATCACCCAGTCTGTGTTTGGTCTCTCCGATATAGAGGAGACCACATTGGGAGCAGCGAATGCAGTCAACCAAATTGGAAGAGATGCAAGTGAAACGCTGCTTAACCTGGAATGAGTGTTTTGGGCCTGGAATGTTAAGCATGGATGGGGTAAAGGGGCAGGTGTTACACCTTCTGCGATTGCATGGGAAGGTGCCATGGGTGATGGGAGAGGTACTGGGTATGGTGGAGGAGTGGACTAGATTATCTCGGAGGGAACGGTTTCTGCAGAATGCTGACAGAGGGAGTGAAGGGTAGATGTGTTTGGTGGTGGCATCATGCTGGAGTTGGTGAAAATGGCGGAGGATTATGCTTTGCATACGGAGGCTGGTGGGATGAAATGTGAGAATGAGGGGGACTCTATCCTTGTTCTGGGAGGGAGGGGAGGGGGCGAGGGTAGTGGTGGGAGATCGACCACACACTGTTGAGGGCCCTGTCAACATCGGAGAGACCAAACAGAGACTGGGTGATCGCTTTGCTGAGCATCTCCGGTCTGTGCGCATTCAGGACCCTGACCTTCCTGGTGTTTGCCATTTTAACAAAAGACTCTGCTCCCATGGCCACATGTCTGTTCTTGGCCTGCTGCAATGTTCCAGTGAAGCTCAACTCAAACTGGAGGAACAACATCTCATCTTCCGGTTAGGCACGCTACAGCCTTCCGGCCTGAACATCGAACTCAACAACTTCAGATGATCAGCTGTACCCCACCTCGACCCATTCGTTTTCATCCCATTTCATTTTAACTGTCTTTTACCATTTCTTTCTTTCATGTCTTTCTTAATGTATATTAACCCCCCCCCCAACTTATCCACCTTTCCTTACCCCTTCTCCCCTTTGATTCCCACTCCCCCCCCCCCCTCACCCACCCCCCATACAGTTCATCCTCTGATGTTAGTTTCTCTGCTGTTTGACCTTTCACATCTTTTGTTCTCTCTGGGGACTGCCATTAGCACTCTTTTCCCTTGCGTTCTGTGGCCTTTAGCACCCCATTTCCCTGGGTTTCTGTGGCTATGACTCATCTTTCATTATAGTATAAATATTTCCCACTTACTCTGTCTGTTAGCTTTGACAAAAAGTTAGCCCTTTTCTCTCCCTACAGATGTTGCCAGACCTGCTGAGATTTTCCAGCATTTTCTCTTTCGTTTCAGATTCCAGCATCCGCAGTAATTTGCTTTTATGTAATCCCAAGAAATGGCTTTAGATAAGCATCAGACATTCGCGAAAAACGACGAATGGCCAAGTGTCGCTGGGACACTGGCTTTGACCGAAACTCCAGTACTCACAAAGTAACATCTACTGGGAACTGCAGAATAGCCATTGTTCTGAGCATCTGACTTCTGTCACCCTTTTCTCTGATGTTTTAGGCAATACAGTGCTGCCTCATTAAAACCCAGCTCCGTCAGGCTACTCAAAAACAGATTCCGACTGAAGTATATCACGCGGAATCTGTGCCACTCTTTTGTGCTATCAGGACTGTCAGTGTGCTGAATTTTGTTTTCTCGTTAATACATAGGATTCAAACCAAACAATCTGGTGTACTCCATGATATCACTCTAGCCATTCACCTCATTGTAATTTGTCAGACACTTGCTGCATTAAGAACACTAAGTGCAGGGACTAACATGTCAGCTACATAAAGGATCGGTTAGGTAACAGGAAGCAGAGAACAGGGATAACAGTTTTTCAGATTGGCAAACCGTAACCAGTGGAGTGCCACAGTACATATCAATCCATAATTAGTGGTTGTATGAAGAAACTGAATGTATGGCAGCTAAATTTGCCAATGGCACCAACACAGGTAGGAAAATACATTGTCAAGAGGAGATCGAAGAGTCTACAAGGAGATATCGTTGGGTTGAGGAAGTGAACAAAAATGTGACAGATGGGGTATAATGTGGGAAAATGTGAAATTGTTCACTTTGGCATGAAGAATGCGAAGTAGCACAATCTTTAAATAGGGAATAGGGTGGTGCAGAGGGATCTGAGTGTCCTGGTACATGAATCACAAAAGCATGCAGGTACAGCAAGTGGTCAGGAAGAGAACTGGAATGTTGTCCTTTATTGCAAGGGCAAGATGGGACGTTTTATTACAGCTGTACTTTGGTGTATGTGTGTATGTCCAATTTTGGTCTCCTTATTTGGAAAAGTATGTGATTGCATCAGATGTATTTCAGAAAATGTTCACTCAATTGATTCCTGGGATGAAAGGCTCATCCCTTTGAGGCAAAGCAGAATATGTTGGGCCGATACCCATTGGAGTCTGGAAGAATGAGAGGTGATTTTAATAAAACCTGTAAGATCCTGAGGAGACTTGGTAACCAGGAGGAGGTTTCCTCTTGTGGGGGAGACTAGAACTTGTGGACACAGTTTAAGAATAAGACATCCCTTTTAAGACAGGGTTTAGGAAAATTTTATTTCTCAGAGGGTCGTTTACTTGTGGAATGTGTTCACCCAGAACACAGTGGCTCATGGGCAGTGAATTCATTCAAGGCCGAGTTAGACAGATGTGTGATGGGACCTGGGTACACCAGTCACTGAAAACAAGCATGCAGGTGCAGCAAGCAGTTAATAAGGCAAATGGTATGTTGACCTTCTTTGCTAGAGGACTTGAGTACAGGATCAAAGATGTCTCATTGCAGCTGTACCAAGTAATGGTGGGACTACACCTGGAGTATTCTGTGCAGTTTTGGTCTCCTTGCTGAAGAATAGACGGACTTGACATCAAGGGAGTGTAGCGAAGGTCCACCAGACTGATTCCTGGGATGGCAGGGGTGTTAAATGAGGAAAGATTGGGTCGAGTGGACCTGCATTCACTGGAATGTTTAAGAATGAGAGGGTAATCTAATTGTTTTGACGGTGCTGAACAGACTGGATGCAGATGTTGATTCCTCTGGCTGGGGGTGGCGGGGTGGAGACTATCTAAAACAAGGGGTCACCGTCTCAGGATATGGGGTAGACCATTTAGGACTGAGATGAGGAGAAACCTCTTGGCTCAGAGGATGGTGAACCTGTGAAAATCTCTACCACAAAAGGCCATGAACGCCCACTCACTGAATATATTTCAGAAGTAAATAGATTTCTATCTAAAGGCATCAGAGGGTCTCTCTTGACCTTGAGCATACTTAACGAACGAGCCTCTGCAGAGCTCTGCTGTAAAAAATGTATTACCTTCTGGGAGAACAAGTCCCTCCTCATCTCTATCTGAAATGGGTGACCCCTTACCCTGAGATTATGCCCTCTGATCTCCGATTCTTCCACAAGGCAAAAGAACATTTCAGCATCTACTCTGTCAAGCTCATTGAGAATCCTTTTATGACTTTATAAGGTTGCCTCTTATTCTTCGAAACTCCAATGAGTTCAGGCCCAACCTAGTCAACCTCGCTTCATAAGAAAATCCCTCCATACCTGGGACCAGTCGAGTGAACCGTCTGTCTCCGATTCCAGTATATCTTTCCTGAGATAAGGGGACCAAAATTGTACTCCATCAAGAATGAATGTTACGGCATGCAATAAGGCATAGGAATCTGAGGGGAGGAAACATCATCTTGTTAATCCTGTTGGGAAAGAGTTAATGTTCCCCAGTGCGTGAGTTAAAGTTGGAGCTTTACTTGTTTAATAGCACACTTGTTGTTTGATAGGCTGCACATTTATTATATCTAAAGGAGGTACAGGTGGTGTTGATGGAGAACTGATTATTGGACACAATAAACTTGAAGTCAAAGAAGTCAGGACTTGCTCTCGGATTCTTGTTGCAATGTTACCTTCAGAACCTAATGGTAGCAGAGGATGTGTAGGGCTTGTGTGTAAAGAAAACCAGTGACTGGTGTATGAGAATACCTAGGTCTCATTGCTTGTTCCCTTCTCCTAACCAATGGCCATTCAGATGAAAGTCTGCCGCCTTGTTTTTGCTGCCAAAGTGGATAACCTCATATTTAACCAAATGATACTGCATCTGCCAATCATTTGCCCAACCACTCAGCTTGCCCAAAGCACACTGCAGTATCTCTGCATCCTCCTCACAAATCACCCTCCCACCCAAATCGGAGTCATGTGAAAATTTGGAGATACGACATTTACATAGCAATTACTCCTGTTTGGGCCTCACAAAAAGATACGGCGGCTTCTGAAATGAAAAAAAAGAAGAACCCTGAATGGGTTTAATTGGGCAGCTGAATTGGTCAGCTAGACGAACCAGACCGGGCGCCAATTTTGATGTTTAACAGCTAATCACGAAAATGAACAATACCCAAAGTTGAAGAAATCGCCTGAGCAAGCAAAAGATTAGCAAACTTAAAATTGGAGAATTGTGTTTTGAAATTCCCATCTTCAGATGATGTTGGAAAACTGAAACTGATTGTTTATAGTTGTGCGAATCTCTGTGATGTCTTTTCGAGTGTGGGAGGATTCATAATTTTTCTCTTGGGGGAGGAAATAGAAATGTTGCCCTTTAGCATAAGAAGCCAAAAAGATGGGAGGAGTGGCAAAAGGTACATTGGGTACGGGGACAGTGGTGCCAGTGGAGGCAGTAGATATGGCATTTTTAATATCCTGCATCCTAACTGAAATTGTGAATGGGACAGGGTATCTGGGAACAGCACGACCGAGCATCACATAGACAATAAATCCCTTTGGGAGAATCTCCACTCTACGAAATGTGTCAATGTAAAGAGGCTACGATTGAAGCAGCGAGTGTAAAACAAATACTAGTGAATAGGGCGATTGACCAGATCAAGTAGGTTGACAGCAGTTCCCAATTATCTGGCTGACTGGCAAAAAAAAGGGGCTACTTGTAAAAGCTCTCAGACATTGTTAAAGTGGGATGAGAATGTGAGGGCGGAAATTAAAATATTTTTTAAGAAGGGAGAATAGGGTGTTTTTTGATTGTAGAAGAGAAAATATATACATACTAATCTTTATGATTGTCAAAAGTAGGATCACATTAACACTGCAATGACGTTACTGTGAAAAGCCCCAAGTCGCCACTCTCCAGCGCCTGTTCGGGTACACTGAGGGAGAATTCAGAATGTCCAATTCGCCTAACAATCACGTCTTTTGGGACTTGTGGGATGAAACCGGAGCACCCGGACGAAACACACGCAGACACGGGGAGATAGTGACGTGACCCAAGCCGGAAATCGAATCTGGGACCCTGGCACTGTGAAGCAACAGTGCTGGTCACTGTGCTACCGTGCCGCCCTTTTTGATGTTAAGGTAAGTTATGCCAAAAACCTTAATATTATTATTGTTTTCATTTGTAGGACGGTAGCACAAGTGGATAGCACTGTGGTTTCACAGCGCCAGGGTCCCAGGTTCGATTCCCCGCTGGGTCACTGTCTGTGTGGAGTCTGCACGTTCTCCCCGTGTATGCGTGGGTTTCCTCCGGTTGCTCCGGTTTCCTCCCACAGTCCAAAGATGTGCAGATTAGTTGCATTGGCCATGATAAATTGCCCTTGGTGACCAAAAAAAAGGTTAGGAGGGGTTATTGGGTTACGGGGATAGGGTGGAAGTCAGGACTTAAGTGGGTCGCTGCAGACTCGATGGGCCGAATGGTCTCCTTCTGCAGAGTATGTTCTATGTTCTTTGAGAGGGGGAATCTGTTAAGACAAAGTAAATGTTCCCCAGTGCTAGAGTTAAAATTAGAGCTTTAATTGGTTAATAGACCACACTTACTGTTTGATAGACTGCAAGACTGTGTGGAGATACAGGTGGCACTGTGGTGCTGATGGTTGGACAATGACTCGAAGAAGTCAAGACTTGCTTGTTAATTCTGATTGCAATGTTACCGTCGGAACCTACCCCACTTGCCATCCAGATTCCTCCGTTTCCAGCTTCAAATTAAAATTGGGGCATATATCTCTGAGGAAAACTCATGGCTCTTCACATGAAAAACATTTGAATGGCCATGAAACACAGTTGGAATTTTGCACCCCTCAGGATCCCACAAACATTTGAGTTACCACATGAGTCACTCCAGTGCCTCTAATGAAGAAACTGAAAAGGAAGCCAGCTTGGTTTCCGCAGCCGCTCTGGCAGAGGGAGCATTTATATCTCAGGCGTGGTAATGACAGCAGCGCAGTTCCAGAATATGCCTCAGTGGGTCCACCCAAGATGTGGGTGGTCATCAAGCCCTTCACAGGCGCAGGGAGTGGGGGGGGGGGGGGGGGGGGGGGGGTACGGGCCCGATTTGCGATGCGGGAGGTGGGGTTGGCTGGCCACGGGACCTTGCTCTCGGGCCGCCCGCTCAAGATGGCTGCCCAATAGCGGAATTCCCTGGGAATCCCTCGTAATCCACTCTATGCATAGATTTGGGAGACACGGCGGTTAGCACTGCTGCCTCACAGCTCCATGAACCTGGGTTCAATTCCGGCCTCGGGTGACTGTCTGTGTGGGCTTTCTCAATGTGACGGCGTGGGTTTCCTCCGGATGCTCCGGTTGCCTCCCACAATTCCAAAGATGTGCAGGTTAGGTGGATTGGCCACGCTAAAGTGGCCCTTAATATCCAAAAGTTTAGGTCGGATTACAGGGATAGGGTGGAGGCGTTGGCTTATGTTGGGTGCTCTTTGCAAGGGCCGGTGCAGACTCGATGGGCTGAATGGCCTCCTTCTGCACTGCAAATTCTATGAAAAAAACACTGAGTTGCTTGCCGGTTTGTTCCCAGGGGTATCGTAAACCAATTGCGATTCGGCTCCGGCAGGAGAACATAGTCTCCAAATTGGAGGATCCCGCCCATTAGCTTTGTAGCCAAGCAGAAATGAGAATCCGATATCTTTTATTTCAACTTCTTTTCATTTTGAAAGTAAAAGGATGGGTTGGCAGCACAACTGTTTGCAACCTAATAGCCGTAGCACTCAAAGTGCTATTATTTTCTCCAGGTGTAAGTGCACCTCACTCAGAATAAAGTTTATTCAGGGCAATTACACCACTTAAGCTTACTGTCAGACCGACTCCAACACAGGTCACATGACATATTTCACCTGCCCTACATTCAAAGCTCGAGCCCCAAGAAAGCAAATTATACAATTCTAAAACATGACATAAACCTCACAATGGTGGAATTCGCTACCCCAGAATGCGGGCGGATGCTGGGACAGTGAGTAAATTTAAGGAGGAGTGAGACAGATATTTAATCGGTAACGGGTTGAAGGGTTTTGGAGAACAGGCAGGATGGTGTGGAGTTAAGGCCAGGGTGAGATCAGCCATGACCGAATGGCAGAGCCGATGCGATGGGCCAAATGGTCTGAATCTGCCCCTATATCTTATGAATCCCCAGCTCAGGGAATTAAAACTCATCACTTTAATAATGTGTTTTCATAAACAATAGCCAAAATATACAAATTTGTGACACTTTATACATTTTAATTGTTAACATGTTACCCCCCCCCCCCCCCCCCCCCCCCCCCAACAAGCTGTCACATTGTCAATTAAACTGTCCATTTTGGCAACATCACAATGTAATCTGTAAACATCAAGGACAGGTAACAGTGAAGTGTTAAAGACTTTCTTACGGTGATCCTCAAAGTCCTTCTCTCAAATGGCAGAGAAATAGTTTTGTTGCTTGCGGTTCCTTTCCCATGATGATTAAAGAACAAAGAACAAAGAAAATTACAGCACAGGAACAGGCCCTTCGGCCCTCCCAGCCTGCGCCGATCCAGATCCTTTATCTAAACCTGTCTCCTATTTTCCAAGGTCTACTTCCCTCTCTTCCCGCCCATTCATATACCTGTCTAGATGCTTCTTAAATGATGCTATCGTGCCCGCCTCTACCACCTCCGCTGGTAAAGCGTTCCAGGCACCCACCACCCTCTCCGTAAAAAACTTTCCACGCACATCTCCCTTAAACTTTCCCCCTCTCACTTTGAAATCGTGACCCCTTGTAACTGACACCCCCACTCTTGGGAAAAACTTGTTGCTATCCCCCTGTCCATACCTCTCATAATTTTGTAGACCTCAATCAGGTCCCCCTCAACCTCCGTCTTTCCAACGAAAACAATCCTAATCTACTCAACCTTTCTTCATAGCCTGCACCCTCCATACCAGGCAACATCCTAGTGAACCTCCTCTGCACCCTCTCCAAAGCATCCACATCCTTCTGGTAATGTGGCGACCAGAACTGCACGCAGTATTCCAAATATGGCTGAACCAAAGTCCTATACAACTGTAACATGACCTGCCAACTCTTGTACTCAAAGTCCATTTAGTTTTCAAGTCCTTGGTGAAAATACAGCGCAATTGTTTGAGTCTGGAAAAGATTGTCAGGAACAATATTGCTGAAAGCCACTTTGGTTTTTGAAATAAAGCTGATGTAACTCGAAAGAATCTTCTGTCACAATTCCTGTTGCCGTCCGGATTCAGGGTTTCCTTTGGTTGTTGCTTAAAACCGGGCAGCAGCATCTTTTAACCTCGTCTTTGGATCACCTTTGTGGATTTAACTTTCTGATCTCTATTCTCATTCACAATCGGAGATTCTTTAAGGTGCGGGTGGAAGAAGAACGATTGAGTCAACCAAATATCCGAGTTGTTTAGTCCATGTTCAAACACAAAAACGTGATTTTCCTCCGCTGCTTTAAGAGGTTCATTTAGAGTCACGTCAATGGTGAGTCAAGACATCCCGCCAGTCTAATGTTCCTTATACTTTCAAACTCTTTTTTCCAAGAACAAATTCATCCTTTCGAAGTTTCAGCTGTTTTTTCCAAGGTTTTCATACACCCTTCAGCGCAGTTCAAAAGTAACAGCATTTTCCAGATCCAAACTCTTTTGTTTACTGGTTTAGGGTGGGACGGTAGTACAGTGGTTAGCACTGTTGCTTCACAGAGCCAGGGTCCCGGATTCGATTCCCAGCTTGAGTCACTGTCTGTGCGGAGTCTGCACGTTCTCTCCATGTCTACGTGAGTTTGCTCCGGGTGCTCCGGTTTCCTCCCACAAGTCCCGAAAGATGTGCAGTTAGGTTAATTGGACATTCTGAATTCTCCCTCTGTGGACCCGAACAGGCACCGGAATGTGGCGACGAGGGGATTTTCACAGTAATTTCATTGCAGTGTTAATATAAGCCTACATGTGACAATAATAAAGATTATTATTCTTCTTAAAGATCACCCATTGTACCATTACAGAATATCCTGTCAATCTTTGGTTCCATTTTATCCTGGTCAGATCTCCTCTCAGCCCTCTTCCAGTATAAAAGCTTTACTTTGGGTTATTCCTTGCTCTTCTCCATTGCTAATCCAATTCTTGTGATATGATTCTCCGCCATTTGGCCCACGTGTCCCACTGCATTCCCCAGAATTTGCTCCAGCAATGCCTCCCACCTTGTTAGTTGGACCAAAAGTACACCAGTCAAGGAAGTTGTCCTGAACTGGTCATCGATTTCAGGGAGCGCAGCATGATGCACACTCCCATCTGCATCAATGGTCCCGAAGTGGAGATGGTCGACAGCTTTAAGTTCCTGGGGGTCACCATCACCACCAGTCTGTCCTGGTCCAGTCACGTTGATGCAACAGTCAAGAAAGCCCAACAACATCTCTACTTCCTATGGAAGCTAAAGAAATTTGGCATATCTGCATCGACTCTCACACACTTCTACAGGTGTGCCATAGAGAGCATCCTATCTGGCCGCATCACAGCCTGGTATGGCAACTGCTCGGCCCAAGATCGCAAGAAACTGCAGAGTGTGGTTAACTCAGCCCAACGCATCACACAAGCATGCCACCCTCCCATTGATTCTGTCTGCACCTCCCGCTGCCTCAGGAAGGCAGACAGCATTGTCAGCGACCCCTCCCACCCAGACATTGCCTTCTTCCAGACCCTTCCATCAGGCAGAAGGTATAGAAGTCTGAAGACCTGCACATCCAGACTTAGGAACAGCTTCTTCCGCACAGCTACAAGACTCCTCAATGACTCCCCCTCGGACTGATCTGTTCCTTGTAAGAACACTATTCACGACACCCTAAGCTGCTTTTGCTCATGTATTTGGCAGCACGGTAGCATAGTGATTAGCACAATTGCTTCACAGCTCCAGGGTCCCAGGTTCAAATCCCGGTTTGGGTCACTTTGCGGCATCTGCACATTCTGCCCATGTGTACATGGGTTTCCTCCGGGTGCTTCCACAGTCCAAAGATGTGCAGGTTAGGTGGATTGGCCATGCTAAATTGCCCTTAGTGTCCAAAATTTCCCTTCGTGTTGGATGGGGTTACTGGGTTATGGCGATAGGGTGGAGGTGTGTCGTTGGGTGCTCTTTCCAAGAGCCGGTGCAGACTCGATGGGCTGAATGACCTCTTTCTGCACTGTAAATTCTATTAATTCTATGAATTTGCTTTGTTTGGCCGCTTGTTCCACACTGTGGTTTGTCGTTTGTGGTTTCCCAATCAGTGTTTGTCAATGTACTCTTTGTCAATGTACTCTGTTGATTATTCTTTTTGTCTGCTATGTCTGTACTGGGTACGTTCCCTCAGCCACAGAAAAATACTTTTCACTGTACTTCGGTACATGTGACAATAAATCAAATCAAATCAAACTTACGAACAGCCCTGTGGATGTACCTGTGCCACACGGACCACTGCTATTCAAGAAGATGGCTCACCACCATCTTGTCAAGGGCAATTAGAGATGGGCAATAAATGCAGGCCACGCGAGTGATTTCCACTTCCCTTGAACAAATGAAAAAAGCACGTATCAGAAATTTCCTCCCTGACTGGAACATTACCCCAATTGACATATTTCAACAGAAGGAAAATTACAAGCCGATTGTATCTAAAAATGCACTTAATGCATCCAATCTACCAGACACATGCACTCTTGGTAGAAGAGATAAATGCCCATGTAAGTTCTCTCTGTGTATTTATCATTTGGAGATGTCCTGCTGCTCCGTTGCTTTGAGAGCTGAGGTGTCAGCAGCTGTTGTTTTTAAGGTGTGAAGGAAATAATGAACAGCAGACACCCATTAGGCTGGCATGAGGCTTGTAACACAAGCTGTGATCTGTCAGTTGTATCTGGTGTGATTCTAGATTGCAAAAGATGTGCTTTAATAACGCAGCTCAGTGGGTAACGTGCATTGGTGAGTTCGAGTCTCACTCGAGGCTTAACCATATAATCCAGGCTGACCCTCCAGTGCAGTACAGAGGGAGTTCTGCACTGTTTCAACTTTCAACTGACGCGGGGCCCTGCCGACCCCTCTTATCTGGAGGTAGAAAATACCCTGGCTTGACCTGAAGAAAAACAGGAGAGTTCTTTCTGGTGACTTGGACAATATCTATCCCTCAACTAATGTCACCAGAACAGATCACTGACTATCACCATACTGCTGTAATGGGATCTTGCTATGCACAACTTTAATCTTGTGTTTCTTACCTCACAAAATGGGGCTGGTTCAGCACACTGGACTAAATCGCTGGCTTTTAAAGCAGACCGGGGCAGGCCAGCAGCATGGTTCAATTCCTGTACCAGCCTCCCCGAACAGGTGCTGGAATGTGGCAACTAGGGGCTTTTCACAGTAACTTCATTGAAGCCTACTCGTGACAATAAGCGATTTTCATTTCATTTCATTTCAAAGTGACCACACCACCACATTGATTACAAAACATTTTGGGATGTGTCGTGATGTATGGTGGACGTGCACATTGGGCGGCACGGTGGCGCAGTGGTTAGCACTGCTGCCTCATGGCGCCGAGGACCCGGGTTCGATTCCCGGCTTGGGTCACCGTCGGTGTGGAGTCTGTACGTTCTCCCCGTGTCTGCGCGGGTTTCCTCCGGGCGCTCCGGTTTCCTCCCATAAGTCCCGAAAGACGTGCTGTTCGGTGAATTGGACATTCTGAAGTCTTTTTATTCTTATTTTTAGTTATGCCTGGATTTTTCACTAATACTCCATTGAATGCATATTATCACTAACACTCCATCAAAAGTGATGCTTCAATGTATAAAACAATGTGATTATCCAGAAAAATAAGGGTATTGATAATCGAGAAAACATTGGACGGGATCTTGGCAAAAAGGAACAGGTTCCCGAGCGAGCGTGTTTAGCCGCGTATTTCCCGGCTCTCGCAGAGCGGAGAAACACATGACTATTCAACACAACTTGCATCGAGTCAGGACCGGATCGGGGAACGGGTGGGCGAGGCCGCACATAGCCTCATTTTTAGAATGGAGAGCTCTGCTCGCCGGAACCGGCCATTGCAGTGAGGCCCCAAAAGAATCCCCGACCTCCCCCCAACCCAAACGCAAAATGTGATGGTCCCCGACCCCCCCCCCCCCCCCCCCCCCCCCCCCGACCCCAATACCCACACTTGGCAATGCCGGCCTGATCTTCGAAGTACAAAAAATGTCAGCTTGGCACCTTGGCAGTGTCAATTTGGCAGTGCCCTTGTCAGCTGGCACTGTCACCTGGGCACCTTGGAAGTGCCCATGGGTGCCCAAGCCATATCGACGTTTGGCTTCAGCTTGCCCTTGGCGATGAAACGGGAGGTGTTCAGCTCCTTCCCAGATGCTTTTCCGCCTCTTCAAGTGGTCTTGGACCAGGGACTCGCTGGTGTCAGTGAGGATGTTGCACTTTTCCATGGAAGTTTTGAGGGTCTCCATCAAGCGTTTCCTCGGCCTCTCAGAGCCCACTTGCCATGTTGAAACTTTAGGAAGAACGTTTATTTCATGTCAGTCAAGTGGACAATAGGGCCTGCCCAGCAGAGCGGATCGAGCGTGGTCACTGCTTGGATGCTAGGAAGTTGGCCTGAGCAAGAACACTGGCATTGGGCTGTCTATCCTGCCAATAGATTTGCAGGATCGCACAAAGGCAGCGCCAGTGGTGCCTCTCCAGAATTCTGAGGATGTCTGCTGCACAGAGTACATGCCTCTGAGCCATAGAGGATGATGTGTGCATCATAGAGGAGGATGTGTATCATTGCCTCTCTGTGCACCATGAACTTGGTGCCGGGTCTGAGGCTATGCTCTTCAAACACTCTCTTCCCTAGGCGAGTGAAGGCTGGACTGCCGCACTGAAGGTGGTGTTGAACATTCGCCATCAATGTCTCTCCTTGTTGACAGTACGCTCCCAAGGTATGGAAAGTGGTCTACATTGTGAAACGTCTTGTCGTGGATTTTGACAACCAGAAGGCAATGCTGTTTGGCAGGGCAGATTGGTTGAAGACCTTTGTCTTACGGATGTTTCGTTTAACGTTCATGCTCTTGTATGCTTCAGCGAAGGTGTTGACGGTGGCTTGGCATCCGAGAGTGTGCAAATTCAATCATCATTTGCATTCTATAGTTCAATGACAGAAGATAAGATGACTTTGGATCTGGCCTGCAGGTGGTGGAGGTTGAACGGATTTGCATTTGTTTGTAGTTTAGCTCCACTCTTGCTGAGGGTGAGATGGAGAATTTCAGCAAGCAAGATCGAGAAACGCGTTGGTGCAATGGCACAGCCTGGGTTGACCCGAGTCTGAATGAAAACTGAGTCTGTGGAAGATCCGTTGGTCAGGATCATGACTTGCATTTCACTGTGGAGCAGGCGGAGAATTTTTGGGGGCAGCCAAAAAGGCTGAGAATGCTCCATGAGCCCTCATGTTTGACAGTGTTGAAAGCCTTTGTGAGGTACAAGAAGACCATGAACAAGGGTTTGTGCTATTCCCTGCATTTCCAATGCAGTTGTCATGCGGGGAAGATTGTGCCCCTTAATGGGTATAATCTACATTGGGACTCTGGGAGAAGCACTTCAGCCATAGGGAGAAGGTGATTAAGGAGGACTTGTGATAGCCTTCCCTGTGGCTGACAGCAGGAAGATTCCTCTGTAGTTATTGCAGTCGCTTTGTCACCTTTAGAATAGAACATAGGACAGTACAGCACAGTACAGGCCCTTCGGCCCACGATATTGTGCCGACCATTTATCCTAATCTAAGATCAACTTAACCTACACCCCATCAATTTACTGCTGTCCATGTGCCTGTCCAAGAGTCGCTTAAATGTTCCTTCTAACTCTGACTCCACCACCTCTGCTGGCAGTGCATTCCACATACCCACCCCACTCTCTGTGTAAAGAACCTCCCTCTGACATCTCCCCTATACCTTCCTCCAATCACCTTAAACTTATGTCCCCCATCCTTATCCCTGTAACCACCTAGGGACGATTTAGCATGGCCAATCCACCTAACCTGCACATCTTTGGACTGTGGAAGAAAACCGGAGCACCCGAAAGAAACCCACGCAGACAAGGGGAGAACATGCAGACTCCGCACAGACAGTTGCCCGAGGTCGGAATTGAACCCAGGTCGCTGCGCAGGTGTTCCTTTTTGGTGACTCTGGTGACCAGAACACCATCCAAGTAGACCGCCATCCTTGGAGGATGTTCTTCATGGACCTCTGGAAAATAGTGCAAGCCGATGACACAGCAACTGGCAACCCTGTGTCTCCATAGAGGCCTCTATGTGTATTAATGGTCACAAATTGTCTGGAGCCTGCATCTTGCTCCAATTGGAGGTACGCTTGGCCCAAATCGAGTTTGGCAAAGGAGTGTCCTCCAGCCAACTTTGCGTGGAGGCCCTCTTTATCGCTATTCACGGTATGAGGTATCTGTCCAAATGTTTCCGGTTAGTTTATAATCCCCGCAGAACTGGACGGTTTTGTCCAGTTTCAGTATCGGAACTACCGGCACTGCCCAACCAAACAGTACCCGTGGGTCTCGTGGGGGTAGTAACAAGAAGATAACCACATGAGGGAACAGGAATGTTGTGACGTTGGAGTTAGATGAACTCGGGTTGGAGGAGAATGTGTGGAGCATAAACACTAGCATGGACCAGATGGGCTGAATGGCTTGCTTCTTGTGCTCTTCTATTGTATTCGATACGAGTCAAGCAGCCAGAAACTGATAATTAGGTAAGAGGCGAGCTGCGTCTAGAGACACAACCAGTTCCAGCAACTCATTCAAGTTATTGAGACAAGGCCTCGGGCCCAATTTCTGGTAAACATTGAGCCTCCAGTTGGGACCTAAATGCAGGAGATAACAAACCGGTGCTCCAAAATGTTTCAGGATTAAAGCAAGAGATAATTTGAATCAACTGAGCTCCTGATGCATAACACACTCCCATCTGGCATTTTTGTGAGCTATTTCCATTTGAGTTAAGAGGAGTTAATTGCCTGTGATTGATTCGTACCATCACAATATTTAGAAAGAAAGAAAGGCAATATTTAGTTGGTAAATTCTATCTTCATTTCACAGATTTAGCATTTTGCATGTGAAAATGAGGAACATGTTTAGTTGAATGTTCTCGGGTATAACTAAGAATGCAAGTGATCAAATTTAACAGAATGAGTTGCAGGGACTGGAAAAGGTTGAATGTTCTCGGGCATAACTAAGAATGCAAGTGATCAAATTTAACAGAATGAGTTGCAGGAACTCTGCAAAGGAAAGGGGACTGAAATTCTCCTTCAGCAAACCTCTCAGAAGCATCTCAAAGCACTTAACAGGTTTTTTCTAATTTATCGATTGGGTGAAAGAGCTCTTTCTGACTCCACCTTTTATTGCCCATCTCTAATTGGGCTCAGGAAGGTGGTGATGAACTACTTTCTTCAACCTCTACACAGTCAGTATTGTGAGGGAGGGAGTTCCAGGGTTTTCACCCAGAAACGATGAAACAACGTTGACTTTTCTGTCCATGTTGAGTTGATGTGTAACTTCGTAGGAAACTTGCAGTTGATGCAATGTGTCTGCCAGCATTATACTTCTGGCTGGCAGAGGAGCTTTGGGGCGACACGGTAGCGCAGTGGTTAGCACTGCTGCCTCACGGCGCAGAGGACCCGGGTTCGAATCCCGGCCGTAGGTCACTGTCCATGTGGAGTTTGAACATTCTCCCCAAGTCTGTGTGGGTCTCACCCCCACAACCCACAGATGTGCAAGGAAAGTGGATTGGTCACACTAAATTGCCCCTTAATTGGAAACATTTTTAAAGAGGAAAAGGAGCTTTGGTTAGTTGCTGTAGTGCACCCTGCAGATGGTAGACAGTGCTGTCATTGTGGTCGGTGGTAAGGGTGGAGGGTCGTGGATTGGGATGTCAATTAAATGGGCTGCTTTGCCCTGGATGGTGTCGAGCCTTGAGCGGTGCGAGAGATGCACTCATCCTGACAAATAGGGAGTACTTCTTTGAGGAGCCAATTTTAGGCACAAACCTGATTGTAATTTTTATTGATAAAGACAAAAAGCAAAAAAAGGACACATATAATATATAAGGGAAACTTTGGGGCAGTTTAAAACAGTGAGACTTTGGTGAGTTTTGAAAGTTTGAGCTTTGGAAAGTTTGAAGCAGTGAAATCTGGGGATGTGTGAGACTTTGGAAAGTGTGGAACAGTGAAACTTTGGGAACGTTGAAACAGTGAGGGCGGAATTCTCCGCTCATCACACCGGGTGGGAGAATCGCGGGAGGTCCGCTCTCGCACCTCCCACGATTCTCCCACCCCCCCAAAATGGCGTGTCGCGTTTCTCCGACCCGGTTGGGATGAGCGGCCTGCTGTTCGCGACCGTTTCACAACGGCAGCAGCCACACCTGGTCACTGCCGTCGTGAACACGGCGTGAGACGCCCTTTTCGGGCTTCTGGGGGGCCTAGAAGGGACTGAGCACCACGACCGTGCTTGGGAGGGGACAGGCCCGCGATCGGTGCCCACCAATCGTCGGGCCGGCGTCTCAATGGGACGCTCTTGTTCCCCTCCGCCGCCTCGTAAGTTCATGCTGCCACGTCTTGCAAGGCGCGGAGGGGAAGACGGCAACCGCGCATGTGCGGGTTGGCACCGGCCAACCTGCGCATGCGCGGCTGACGTCATTAGGCGCGTCATTCTCGGCGCGCCGGGCCTTGACGCCAGTGACAAGGCCCGGCGGCCGAGTCTCCCGGCACGGCCCTCCTAGCCCCCCGGCGGGGGGGGAGAATAGGGGGCCAGGAGAGGCCTCCGACGCCGTCATGAACCTCTCCGGGTTTCACGACGGCGTCGGGCCTTTGGGAGAATTCCGCCCTCAGCCTTTGGGATATTTAAAACAGTGAGACTTTGGGAAGATTGGAACAGTGAGATTTTGGACTGTTTGGAATATTTGGACTTTGGGATGTTTGAAGTAGTTAGACTTCAGGAAAATTGAATAATTAAACTTTGGGATGTTTGAGACAGCGAAACTTAAAAAAATTTGGAGTAATGCAATGTTGAAAAGGTGAAAAAAGTTGACTTTGGTATATATGAAACAATGAGACTTTGGGAAGTTTGAAACAATTGGGCATACAAGCAAAGCAAAGTAGAATAAAGTTAACCCTAAGAGAAGTAAAGTTCAGACCTGGCAGGACAGCTCATTCCTGTAGAATGCTTGTCCTGTAATATGTGTGAATGTATAGACGCGACAGGCATCCTAGACGACGATATAGGCAGGAAGTGCTGCCAGCTGCAGAAACCTGAGCTCCAGGTTTTAGAGCTTGAGTGGTGCTTGGGGTCACTGAGTGGCATCCGCGAGGCTGAGAGCTACGTGGGTGGCACATCCAGAGAGGTGATAACAGCACATTCAAGGGCCAGGAGGGAGGGAGAGAATGGGTGGTTAGGAGAGAATGGGAGAGCCAGGTTGGCTAAGAGAACTGGGCACATATTGTAGGAGTCCTCTGGGATCCCGCTCAAAAATGATTTTTCCGTTTTGGAAGCTGATAAGGGCACTGGTTCCTCAGGAGAGTACACTCAGAGCAGGGTTGATGGCTCCGAGAGATGGCATCTGTATGGCTCTGAGAGATGGCATCTGTATAAGCCGGAGAGGTTGCATCAGAACAGAGCTGCGATTAAGTTCCCAGAGGGGTGATGTGATCATGCTGTCGGGGGGTGGGGGGGATCATTGCTTTTATCCATCGGATCCCGACCATAAACCCAAGGTGATAAACATGGTCACCCTCACCTTGAAGGACAAACAACATCAGGAGTGGGGATGCTCACTGCTGACTATTCAGTCTTCAGTATCATTCATAGATCCACAAATGATAAAGCAGCATCTGTCCATATGCAACATTCAGGCTTGGGCTGATATGTGGCTAGTAACATTCATGCCACACAAGTGCCAGGCAAGGATCATCTCCAACAATAGAGAATCCAACCATCTCCCCTTAACATTCAACAAAATTACTATCGCTAAGTCCCCCACCATCAATAGCCGGGGCTACTGTTGACCTGAAATTTAACCGGACCAGTGATATAAATGTTGTGGCTACAGGAACAAGGCAAATGTTCGGAATTCTGCGGTCAGTAACTTACCTCCTGGCTGCCTAAAGCCTGTCCACCATCTACAAGTCACGACTGTGATGGAATATTTTCCACTTGTCTGAATGTGTGCTACTCCAACAACACTCAAGAAGCTCAACACCGCCCGGGACAAAGCAACATCCCACCCACCACCGACACATTCATTCTCCCCACTCTGATGCACAGTGGCAGCCGTGTGTACCATCTACATGATATACTGCAGCAATTTGCCAAGGTTCCTTTGACTGCACCTTCTTTATCAATGGCCTCTGCTCGTTGAAAGGTTGAGGGCAGCAGGCACATGGGAACACCACGACCTGCAAATCCCGTTCCAAGTCACACACCGTCCTGTCTTGGAACAAAATCACCGTTCCTTCATTTTTGCTGGGTCGCAATCCTGCCTTTCCATCTCTTCAAGCACTGTGGGAGTTCTTACATCACAGGAACTATAGAGGTTAAAAAAAAGCGGCTCACTTATCAAAGATTATTCAAGATAAATGCTGGTCTTTCTCAAAACATTCACCTCCCAAGGACAAATAAATAAGTCCAAGTCAGGCTTATATTAGTGGTTGTCTGTGCGGAGTCTGCACGTTCTCCCCGTGTGTGCATGGGTTTCCTCCGGGTGCTCCAGTTTCCTCCCACAGTCCAAAGCCGTGCAGGTTGGTGGATTGGCCATGTTAAATTGCCCTTAGTGTCCAAAAAGGTTAGGCGGAGTTACTGTGTTACGGGGATAGGGTGGAGGCGTGGGCCCGAGAAGGGTGGTCTTTCCAAGGGCCGGTGCAGACTCACTGGGCCGAACGGCCTCCTTCTGTACTGTAAATTCTATGATTAATTCCAAAGAATGGTGAGCTTCATGTCATTCCACTTTCATTGTTCTTTATGTTGAACTCTCAAGTATGTAGAAAATCCGAGTGAAGTATCTCAAAGAGGGACAGGATTCTCCAGCCCCTCAGCCCCACGTTTCTCGGTGGGGTGAGGTGGTGCGAGGTTCACTGGTGTTGGGATTCTCTGTCCGACCACTGTAAATGGAAATTCCCTCTGAAGCTACCCCACTTCGCCGAGAATCCCGCGGGTGGGAATGAGCTGCCCGCAGGATCAGAGAATCCCGCCATCAGCGAATAGCTGGAGAATTCCGGTCGAGTTCTCCCCGCAGTAACTTCATTACGGTGTTAATCCAGCCTGCTTGTAATAATAATGATGATTATTATTATTTATTCCTCAATCAACGCCACCCCCCAAAAAAACCCCAAATGCAAGGGGCAGGATTCTCCGCCGGCCGACGCCAGAACCGTGAAAAGCGATTGGGCGACAAACAGAATGCTATGTCCTGGTCCCTCGACAGCGGTGTGAATACGTTTTGCGCTGCACTCTGGTGTGGGCATGCAGATTGTACAGCAAAGACCGTTGGCATCCCATTAATGGGCCCGACCCGAAATTCTCCAGGCCTTCCGCGGTGCTCCGCCTCCACCAGGAGGAATTACGGCATGGGTCACTCGTGGCAGATTGGGACACATGCGCTGTGGCTGCTGAGGGTGTGGGAGGAGGTACAAACAGTGTACAACACCGTTACAGTGTGCTGACAGGTGTGCCACTGGCCAGGGAGCATCTGCCAGGGCTGGGGCGTGGGGGGGGGGGGGGGGGGGGGGAGTAGAGGGGGATGGCTAGGAGTTGGGCCAAGGGGTCGGGCAGGACGGGCATGGACCACCATTTCCGCAGCCTGCAAGGCAGCCATGCGGCTGCGCACGCCGCTGACTGCCCACTGGGAGCTTAGCGTCACGGGTCGTATGAGCATCCCGTTCCCCCCCCAGGCCACCCCCCCGAAGTGACTCTGGCCCCAGCGGATCCATCAATGGGATGGGCGTGCTGTACCGTAACCAGTGCCACCATCTTAGCGAGGATGAGAGTCGTCATGCATTGTAATTGCGCAGTTCCACGTGGTGCCGGTGCAAGCTCATTAATGGGAACGGAATTGCTCCGGGACTGGCACCGCTTTCGTCCAAGTAGAGCACATGTGATTCAGTCCCAGGATCAGCACCAAATCTCTCAAATGGAGAATTCATCCCCTGGTCATTTGTGGGAGATTTTGCTGTAGGAATTGCCATATTTCCTACATTGAATCACAGAATCATAGACTTTACAGTGCAGAAGGAGGCCATTTGGCCCATCGATTCTGCACTGGCCCTTAAAAAGAGCACCCTCCTTGAGCCCACACCTCCACCCGATCTGTCCTGTAAATTCTTTGATTGTATGATTCAATCAAATAAGCCAATAAGCCCAAATAACCTTCTGGACACTTAAGGGGCAATGTATCATGGTCAACCCACCTAACCTGCACATCTTTGGACTGTGGGAGGAAACGAGAGCACCTGGAGGAAACCCACGCAGACGCAGGGAGAACGTGCAGACTCCGCACAGGCAGGCACCCGAGGCCGGAATCGAACCAGGGACCCTGGAGCTGTGAGGCAGCAGCGCTAACCACTATGCCACCGTGCCATCCCGAATCAGCTTCTATACTTCACAAAATACCTCATTTTGTTGGAATGTACTTTAAGATAGAGACACCTGGAAGGTGCGAGAGAAACAAAAGTCTATTCCTTTTATTCTTTCTTTCCAAAATATTTTAGAATATTTTGTTGGCCAACATTTTATTGGACCGTCAGGGAGAATCAGTACGCCATCTGCTACTATTTCCTTGGAGGCAGTTACATTGCCTGAAGACAAGTTTTGTAATGTTGATAAATTTGGATGAAGTACCAGGGAAACCTAAGAAATAGAATCTGGCTCCTGCCAGCCTCCTTCAGGCACTGACAATTCCCTCAGGCTAAAGTTCAGTGATGTTATGTTTGTCATTGTTTAATAAATTGTTTTTGTTTGTTCTTGACTGGTTCGTTTGGAGAAAAAAACATGTCAAAAGGATGAAGGTGAAACTTAATTTGATTCGGAAACACATTCTTTATTGAAAATCGTCCCTGCTTCAAGAAGGAAATTGGATCGGATATTCCAGCGATTAACTTGATTTACTTGCTTGAAAACCAAAATCAGGTCCCACAGCGAGTGAGAATTTTGGGTTTTGAATGCGGCATGATGTTTGAGAAGCTTTTGGCAGTGTGATGAGGGCGGATTGATATCTTTATTTGAAACAGAGATTGAATTGGTCTTTTCCCAAATCATTTTCTGCTTCAGTGGGGGAAGTTACTGAATTTTGCGCGGTGGGAAATGTTCGTGGTGTGCAGAGCAATATCTGCCAGAAAGGCCAATTTGTCTTGCCCAGTCCCAATTGCTCCCTGGGTGATGGGAGCTTGCCCTAATCACCACTGTTGGTAATTCCAGAGCCAAAGTAAACAGAACAGAGAGAGGAGCCATCTGTTTCAATTCACTCTGCCAAGACGAAAGGACAAACTCTGCGGACATTTTCAAGACTGAGATCGATAGATTTTTGTTGGATACGGCTATCGGGGGATTTCAGGAAACGTTGAGCAGATGATGTTTCTGTACGAATCAGCTACGATCGAATTGACTGGCGGAAAAGGCTTGAGGAGCTGAATGGATTACTCCTGTTTCGATATTCCTGTGATCAATGGCTAAAACAGGTTTTCAGGAAATTGGAAGTAGAATCTTGTCCACATGCCAAACCTAGATCCCATTACAGTATCCCTTAAATGTCTGATCCGTTGGTCTTTTGCAAAGCAAAAGTAATGGTCCATTATATTGTCAGATCAGTGCCTGTTCCTCATGACCTGTCTTTATATCACAGAAACATTTTAAAGAGCGAACCTGATAGATTCAGAAGAAGGATAAGCCCAGATCTTCCACTCTACGGATTGTCGGAGACTAGACATATGACTGAAGCTGCTCTCTGTGACCCTGCAGAATGACTGTCATAGAACATAGAACATACATGTGCAGAAGGAGGCCATTCAGCCCATCGAGTCTGCACCGACCCACTTAAGCCCTCACTTCCACCCTATCCTCGTAACCCAATAACCCCTCCTCACCTTTTTGGTCACTCAGGGCAATTTATTATGGCCAATCCACCTAACCTGTACATCTTTGGACTGTGGGAGGAAACTGGAGCACCCGGAGGAAACCCACGCAGACAGGGGGAGAACATGCAGACTCCGCACAGACAGTGACCCAGTGGGGAAATCGAACCTGAGACCCTGGCGCTGTGAAGCCACAGTGCTAGCCGCTGTGCGACCGTGCTGCCCGTCATGGTCACTTGCGGTCTGCTGCCAATATATGTGTTGAGGGTCTCGATGTGGTCTTCGATAGCTACCCAGGAAATGTTAAAAAGAAAGATCCAAGCATGCATTCTGGGTAACTATACAACTGAGTCCTCCCAATTGCTCACACTGTCACACAATTTCCCCGCTCAATCCCTCCCCAATTAACTCCGATCCCCAACTACCCCGTTGACTAGTCCTTGACCACTCCACGGTCCAATGCGATGACTCCTCAAGCCCACATGACCATCTTTCCCGCCCAACAAGACTACTCCATGAGCCAACCCAACTAACCTCCCAACCCAGCCTGACTAATCCCGCAACATGACCCAGCTACCCACACGACCAACTAACCGGTTCCCCCAAAATGACTTGACTTGCTCCCTGACCTGACACAGCTAACGTTCTGACAGAGGCCAACTGCCTTACAACTGACCCAATTACAGCCCAATCAACCTTACATTCACCCACCTGCCAGCGGAGGCTCTGGTGTCATAGTATTGTTGCTGGACTAATAATCCAGAGTCAGAGAGTAGTGCTCTGGAGTTCTGAGTTCAAATCCCATTTTGGCAGATGGTGGAATTTAGACTCCATAAAATATCTGGAATCAAAAGTCTAATGTTGACTACAAAACCATTGTTGATTGTTGTTAAAACCATCTGGTTCACTAACGTCCTTGAAGGAAGGAAACCTGCCATTCTTAGCTGGTCTAGATTACATGTGACTCCAGACCCACAGCAAAGTGGTTAACTCTTAAATGCCCTCTGAAATGGCCCAGCAAGCCACTCAGTTGTTTTCAACTGATCCGAAAATGCAAAGAAAAGAAAGAAACTGATGGACCACTCGGCATCGACCCAGGCACCAGAAACGGCAACGGCAAACCCAGCCCTGTCGACCCTGCAAAGTCCTCCTTACTAACATCTGGGGGCTTGTGCCAAAGTTGGGAGAGCTGTCTCACAGAACAAGCAAGCAACAGCCTGACATAGTCATACTCACAGAATCATACCTTACAGACAATGTCCCAGACACCACTATCACCATTCCTGGGTCTGTCCCATCTCACCGGCAGGACAGACCCAGCAGAGGTGGCGACACAGTGGGATACAGTCAGGAGGGAGTTGCCCTGGGAGTCCTCAACATCGACTCTGGACCCCATGGAGTCTCAGGTTAAACATGGGCAGGGAAACCTCCTGCTGATTACCACATACCGGCCACCATCAGCTGATGAATCAGTACTCCTCCATGTTGAACTCCACTTGCCGGAAGCATTGGCAAAGGTGCAGAAATACTCTGGGCGGGGGACTTTAATGTCCATCAACAAGAGTGGCTCCATAGTGCCGAACAGAACAGCTGGCCGGGTCCTAAAGGACGTAGCTGCCAGACTGGGACTGCAGCAGGTGGTGAGGGAACCAACAAAAGGGAAAATCATACTTGACCTTATCCTCACCAATCTGCCTGCTGCAGATGCATCTGTCCATGACAGTCTCGGCAGAATTCACCATCGCTCAGTCCTGATGGAGACAAAGTCCTGTCTTCACATTGAGGATACCCTCCATCGTGTTGTGTGGCATTACCACTGTGCTAGATGGGATCGACTTCATGGCCCGGCATATCCCCCACACTCCCCTTACCACCCAGCCAGGGAATCAGCCCTGGCCCAATGAAGGTGCAGGAGAGCACACCAGGAGCAACACCAGGCATACCAAAAAATGAGGTGTCAACCTGGTGAAGCTACAACACAGGACTACTTGTGTGGCAAACAGCATAAGCAGCAAGTAACACACACAGCTAAGTGATTCCACAATAAACACCAGAACTAAGCTCTGTAGTCCTGCCACATCCAGCTGTGAATGCTGGCAGACTTTTCAACGACTCACTGGAGGGGGAGGCTCCACAAATATCCCCATCCTCAATGATGGAGGAGCCCAGCACATCTGTGCAAAAGGCAAGGCTGAGATATTTACAACAATCTTCAGCCAGAAGTGCCGAGTGGATGATCCATCTCGGTCTCCTCCGGAGGTCCCCAGCATCACAGATGTCAGCCTTCAGCCAATACGATTCACTCCACCTGATAGCAAGAAATGGCTGGAGGCACTCAATGCTGCACAAGCTATAGACCCTGCCACTTGTAGCCACCTAAGATGGACACTGGGCTACAAAATGGAGAACTGCTAAGGCTGCAGGGAAAAACCAGTCTTAGCAAGGACAAGCAGTTTGCAGAAGACTAATTAGCATTCTGCACGTACAGAAACCAGTTTGTGGCCAGGTGCAGAGTCCCAGCCAAAGGTGTAAATGGCAACAAGATCTACATAGTAATGAGGTGATCCAGATCCAGACCCCACACAATAGAAACATTTAAGTATGAATGGATACTTTTGAGTAGACGCCCAGACAGAACGGCACCACTGTATCCAACACAAAGAACCATAGGTACCGCCCCACCCATCGAGAAGCGACCCTCAGATTGGAGGGTTTGGAAGATATCGATTGGGAAAAGGCCCAATCGATACATGGCAGGTCACAGGACTACCCCGAAGGGGCACGGACTTTGGGGGACCTATAAAAGTAGACCCCGCACATGGTTCGGTCTGTTTGGCTCCGGCTCTCTGTTTTTGGCTCCGGCTCTCTGCTGTTTTCATCGCTTTGCTGATACATCGCATCCTGACTCTAGTTCCATCACCAGCCGTTGAGCCATCAGCCATCGAACTGTAAGTGCCACTACGACGATCGCTACGGGATCCAGACTTTTCTAGACCCTGACAACTTTAAATACCTGAGAGTTGCAGACCAAGAACGGGACGAAGGCCTTGCTCCCTGACCTTGCCTGTTCCTGTCTAGATAAGTATTTTAGTTGTTTAGTATTAGAAGTAAGTTAGTCTCTTTAGCGTATGCATGTGTATTTATTATATTTGTCATAATAAATATCAATCGTTTGGACTTACTAATCGGTGTACAGCTTTATTACTTTGAACCTGACCTTGATATACTTGTGAGGTGTCTAAATACGGCACCTGGCGACTCCTGAGCATAATTACATACACAGAGCCATAGCAGTGTTAAGCACACGGCCTTTAAACGGAGGCGTGTTAATACACTCCAGTAAAACGCGCAACACACTATTCCGGCAATAGTACTGAATACTTATGCGCCAGAACTTGCCGCATCCCGAGCCAAGCTGTTCCAGTACAGTTACAACTCTGGCATCTACCTGGCAATGTGGACAATTGCCTAGATGTGTTCTATACACAAGGGGTGAGGGGTGACCAGGGGATGGCCAGGGACTGGGCTGTAGGTTCACGGATGGCGGGTTGGGTCTACACACAGCCGGCGCCATGTTGCACGGTGCGACCGTTGCAGGCCGTCAGCCGTGCACATGCAAAGCTAGGGTCACAGCCAATCTCCGACTGTCTTCGGAGCGAGAGCCGGGAGTTTCACCGGCGCCGCTGCTAGCCCCTCACAGGTGGAATTCGGTGAGGGTTTCACGCAAAATATTTGGTCGCAAAAGTTCACACATGCTCCGTTGGGGTCAAACATAGAATCCCATTGCCTGCGGCCCAGCCCGCGATGCTCTGTCCCCGATCGGTCGAGTTCCTGATGGCGTGGGACATGTGTGGTCTCACCCATCGTGAACTTAGAGAGGCGGATGCGGACTCAGTCTGGCACCACCACAGCTGAGGCAGGGCCGATCCCCCGGCAGGGGCGGCTTTGTTTGGGGCTGGGAGCACCGTAGGTGGGCGGCCCGGGATGCGCGAGCGGCCGAAGGGGGGCACTACTTTTGCGGTCCGTGTCCGCGGGCTGAGTCCGCCATGAAGCACGGCACGGCCGCTGCAGGCCGCCAACCTGCGCATGCCCAGCCACGGAACCGGAAATGCCCAGGGCCGTATCGGCAGCTGGAGCTACGAGCTCTATGCTACCTCCCTGCTAGCCCCCAGTGAAACGAGGAATCGGTGGCCGTTTTTCACCAGTTTTACATGTGCAAGATACCACCGTTTTCACGCTGGCGTGGGGACTTAGTCTCCCAAACGGAGAATCCAGCTCCACATTTCTGTGAACAGTGTCAAGGGAGAGGAACATAGAACATAGAATTTACAGTGCAGAAGGAGGCCATTTGGCCCATTGAGTCTGCACCGGCTCTTGGAAAGAGCACCCGACCCAAAGTCAACACTTCCACCCTATCCCCATAACTCAGTAACCCCACCCAACATGAAGGGCAATTTTGGACACTAAGGACAATTTAGCATGGCCAATCCACCTAACCTGCACATCTTTGGACTGTGGGAGGAAACCGGAGCACCCGGAGGAAACCCACGCACACACGGGGAGGATGTGCAGACTCCGCACAGACAGTGACCCAAGCTAGAATCGAACCTGGGACCCTGGAGCTGTGAAGCGATTGTGCTAACCACAATGCCACCATGGGAGCAACAGCAATCTGGCATTGACTGCTGCTCCTCAGAAAATCCGGGCCATAATTTGATATTTCTGCTGAGATGCTATTCTATTAAATCCATAAAAAGTGAAGTTATCTTCTCGGTGTGTGGATCCATTGTTTGGGAAGAATTGCTCAATATTGCCAGCTCTATCTTTGCGGTAAGTTGATTTGAATCTCAAGCTCAGGAAAAAGTGATTTGATTTTCTCCTGCAGCTTTGAAAAGCCTCAAGTTGGCGTTCATAAATTATTTAGCACTGACCTGATGAAGTTAGCAAATCTACCATGTCTTACGGACGTCTCTCTCTGGTTATTGGCTCAGTAAAATGGACACTGAGGAAAAGATGTCATTGATTATTCTGGGTGTTTAAAGGTAGCATTCAAGATATTCTTTGAAATAAGAATCCATCGGTCGAAAGGAATCACAGCCTCATGTATAGTTTAGCCTTGATAGCTGGCGTGATGCCTGAACTGAGCAGATATTTTCTCTGAAAATTAAATGATTATTGGGGGGCTGGATTGTTGTTCAGTTGTTTGATTTTCTACTTATGAATTTAGTAGGGTATCCAAACAAGTCTTCAATTATCCTCACGCTCTATTCTATTTAGTTTGGTGTCTTGTATCTCACTGCTCATTAGGAGGAATCTGGAACCAGGATTTCCTCAATATCTGTTTATTGACAAAACCCAATAATATAATCACAGACTCACTTTTCCTCCCCCCCCCCTCCCTTGCAGGTGGGAGCCGGTTCCACTCTCTACTTCGGAATAATGTCATCGCCTCCCCCCAATTAGTAACAGCTGCTGTCACTTTACAATGAGGGCATTAACTTCATTGTGACAGGTGTGAGGAATCCATAACTCCAAGAACTCTGCTTTTTCAATTGGAAGTACACCCTCTTGAGTTTTTATTCAAAGGCTCCAAGTCCACTTAGGTCTGCGAACAAGTTTTTTTTGAAGAAATCATGTGACTTCAGCTAGATGACCAGCAAGATACCTGAGGTGATCAAATTACTTTGTTCACTTGAGTTAAAGTAAAAAAAAAAGGGGCTGTGGATTGTTCATTGGCTGCAAATACCTGGCCTGGGAGATATTCTCTCGGAACATTTTATTTTGAACTGAGTGTGTGCTTTGTGAGCAAAATGTGAAGGAAGATTCTCTCTCCTCGCCCTCTCTCTGTGAAACTGCAACAAGTGAGATTTAACAAAGACAGTGGGCAAAGTTTCAATGAAGTTCCATCTGAAAGGACTTCCAGATAACTGTTGTGACCAGCGCCCTGTCAGATCTACAACGGTGAGACCTTTTTGAACTTTATCTTTTTTTAAAAAAGCGTTTCCTTGTGCCAACATCTGCAGAGGTCAAATTTGTCTTGTCTTTTTTTTCTTTGTGTGTGTCGGGATTTTTAAGAGGGAGCAAATTGTTACACTTCCAGATGACAAATTGTATGCAAATCAATTTTGCAATTTGTGAAAAAGAATTTTGCTTCCCAATAAATTAATTATTGAAATAATCCTGGTTGAAGTCTCATTTATTCTGGGTTTCACAATAGTTCAGGTAAACAATTGGCTATTTTGGTAAGTGAATTAAGCATTTATACCTTTGCTTTGACAAATGGGGTAGTGTAGCAAATAATCTGCACACCCCTTCCATCCCAATTGTAACGCAGGATTACAACATTACCATAGTGCAGGGTTATACATTGTATTATATTTTGAGTTGTATTACAATCAACCATGTTCTTAATCACTTTTACCTGCTTGTGGACATGAATAGTTAAGAGACACCAAAGCCAGAAAATCTCAGTCTCCCAGGTCCTTCACCTTTGTTCCGGTGATGCCACTTTCCAAGAGGGTGCTGCTGACCTGTCTTCGTTTGTGGTTGACAGGGCTTGCAACTGAAGATGGCCGACCCATCTTCCATATCTCCGCTCTCACCCCTTCCCCTCCCTCCCAGAACCAGGAGAGGTCTTTGTCCTCATTTTCACCCCACCAGCCTCCACATTCAAAGGATCACGTTCTGCCTAATCCAGGCATTGCCAAGCTCGGGGGCACGACTCACGGGTGGGTGTTGGGAGGGTCGTGGAGCCGTCTGTCGCAGCACTCCGATCGCGCAAATCCGCGTGCAACAGCCGCAGTAGCCAGCTTTTAACTATGTCGGCTGCAAGCGGCCTTCAAAAAGGCTGCGACCTTATAAAAAAAAAAAAAAAATTTGGCTGCACTGTGCATGCATGCCTGATTATCGGTGTACATACGCACCGATGGTCGGGCATGCAGCGCAGTGCGGCCGCATTTTTTTTTTATATGGTCGCAGCCTTTTTTATATAAGTTCGGGGGGGGTGCCAAAGGGTCCATTGGGGCTAAAGGGGCCCAAAACCATTTCCTCCATTTTTGTCAGCAGCAAACAAGGTAAGAGAAAATGGTGGGTCGTGAAGGTCGGCCGGCGTGGGTCATGAAGGTTGGCCGGGATGGGTCCCAGAAGGTTGGCCGGTTGGTAAAAATGGGTCCCCGGAAAGAAAGTTTGAAAAACACTGGCCTAATCCAGCATGATGCCACCACCAAACACATCTTCCCCTCACTTTCTCTGTCAGCATTCCTCAGGGACCGTTCCGTTTGGGATGTGCTGGTCCATTCCTTCATCACCCCAAACATCTCACCCTCTTCCCATGGCATCTTCCCCTGCAATCGCACAGGTGCAGCACCTGCCCCTTTACTGCTTCCTTGCTCACCATCCAAGGGCCTAAACACTCTTTTCAGATTATGCAGCACTTCACATGCACCTCCTTCAATCTGGTCTATTGCATTCGCTGCTCCCATTGCAGTCTACTCTACATTGGAGAGACTAAACGCAGACTGGGTGACCGCTTTGCCGAACACCTTCGGTCTGTCTGCAATCAGGACCCAGATCTTCCTGTCACTGCCATTTCAACTCACTGTCCTGCTCTCACGCCCACATGTCCATCCTTGGCTGCCACAATATTCCGGTGAATCCCAACGCAAACTGTAGGAACCGCATCTCATCTTCTCATTAGGCACATTATAGCCTTCCGTACTTAACATTGAGTTCAACAACTACAAACTGTGAACCATCTCCTCCACTTCCACCCCATTTTTATCTTTATATTTTTATTATCATTTCTCCCTGTGATTCATTTTCCACCACCCCATCCCTTTGTCCCACTTCCCATCTTAATTTCCCCTCACCACCATCTCCCCTCCCTGCACCCCACTCCACTTGGGTCATCTGTTCCCTGTTCCAGGTTGCTCTTTGACACACTGCTTACCTTTGTTCTGCCATTAACACTTCCTGATCTCTTAATGTGTCGCTATCAGTACCCGTCTTACCCTTCAGCACCACCATTTGCACACCCTTTGTTATATTGCCCTCAAAGTCTTTTTCAATCCAGCCCTATTGCTTCCCCCACCCCATCGCAACAGTATAACTATCATCTTTTTTCCAGTTTTCTCTGGCTCTGCCAAAGTCGCCCAGACACAAAGGGTTAGCTCCGTTCTCTCTCCACAGAGGCTGAGATTCTGTTTTCGTTTCAGATTCCAGCTGAATTTGCTTTTACCACCGAGATGAATGTAACCAGCCCATCTGGCAGAAGAGGAAAGAAAGAACTTGCCTTGACATAGCCTCAGAACGTCCCAAAGTGCTTTCCAATCAATGAAACTCTTTTTGAAGTGCTTTCCAATCAATGAAACTCTTTTTGAAGTGCTGTCACTGTTGGAAAGTAGATCAGCGCAGTGACAGACTGTTAAAACAGAAAACATTCCCAGAAGCATCACTGTGATAATGAGCAGACCATCTACTTTAATAACTAGAGAGAAATTGAGAGAAAAATATTGGTGGGTCTTGAGGAGAGCTCCTTCATTGCCGGGAGGGCTGGCAGGCAGGATATATCATTGCAGTACCGAGGGAGGACAACTTTGCCAGCGAAGCCCTGTCAAAAGTTAAACCACGGCCGTATCTGGGCAATGAGATGGTCATGCATGCTCCTGTGGTATTCGGCAAGGATGAGCAGATGTTTGTCCTGCTCTGGACCAAATAACTGCACCCCAAATAACTCTTCCTCTAGCCTCTGAATCTCTACAGTGCAGAAGAAGGCCATTCGGCCCATCGTGTCTTCACTGATCCTCTGAAAGAGCACCCTACCACTCACCCCACCCTATCCCCGTAACCACACCTAACATGCACATCTTTAGGCTGTGGGACGAAACCCAGAGGAAACCCACGCAGAGACGGAGAGAACGTACAAACTCCACACCAGAGGCAGAATCAAACCCGAGTCCCTGGCGCTGTGAGGTAGCAGTGCTAACAACTGTGTTAGCGTGTCGCAAAAGATAATTAGCAAAGGAATTAGGTGGAAAGTTAAGAATGATTATCCTGTCGTCTACAATGCATTTCCTGAACAGTAAAGCAAGACAGGCTTAGCCAAAGGACCAAAAGACATAGGAGCAGAATTAGGCCACTCGGCCCATCGAATCTGCTCCACCATTCAACCATGGCTGATATTTTTCTCATCCCCATTCTACTGCCTTCTCCCCATAACCTCATATCCCCTTATTAATCAAGAACCTATCTATTTCTGTCTTAAAGACACTCAGTGATTTGGCCTCCACAGCCTTCTGTGGCAAAGAGTTCCACAGATTCACCACCCTCTGGCTGAAGAAATTCCTCCTCATCTCTGTTTTAAAGGATCGTCCCTTTAATCTGAGATTGTGTCCTCTGGTTTTAGTTTTTCCTACAATTGGAAACATCCTCTCCACGTCCACTCTATCCAGGCCTTGCAGTATCCTGTAAGTTTCAGTAAGAACCCCCCCCCCTCATCCTTCTAAACTGCAATGGGTACAGACCCAGAGTCCTCAACCGCTCCTCACAACCACCATGAAAAGGAAATTGAACAAATATTTAAAAGGAGGAATTGAAAGGGATAGGGTAGAGGAGTGGGGTTAATAGGATAGATCATTCAAATAGCCAGCACGGACATAATGGGTTAAACGGCTTCATTTGTGTGCAGGGAGATTCTAAGAGTCAATGATTTCACTTAAGCCCAGGCACGTGACTGTATATGAACCATTTTTGACCTAAGTTCTATCCAAAGTGAGTCTTTACAGTCATTAGTTCTCTGCATATTAACTGATTAAGCAAATTATGAAACAGCTGTCGACTTGAGACAGTTTTTGGCTGATTCCACCGATGCTTTGTGGTACAAGCGGAGCTGCATCAGAACGATCGACCCTTCAGGACTCTCAAATATATTGCTTCATTAACTGGTCTGTCAACTAATGCGTATGGAGATTCAAATTTAATAAGCAAGGACTGCCTGACCTTAGATGAGTTCAAAAAAAAAGGATCTGGATCGTACGCCTCACAGCAGCTGCACAATGCCAGTCTGTAATGAAACAGAGTGTTCACCTTTCGTGGCGCAAGGCAGCTTTCGGAACCCTGTCACTGTAAACCTTGACACTGATCAATCAGCAACACCCACATCTATTTCTTGGAAGTTTGAATCGCAGCGTTGAAACTGGCATATCTGATCAATTGGGCCCGGGCTTTTGTGATGGGGAACAACAATTGCCACCCATTTCTGTCCTTCAACTCATGCTGCCAACACATGATTGCTATCGTGTTGCGGCTTGTGGGGTCTTACTGTGCGAAAATTGGCTGCTGCATTTCCTGTACTTCAACACTTCAAAAATATATTTCAAGTAGTTGTAACATACTTTGGGGTGTCATAATGTGGTAAACTGAACGACAGGTTGGGGTAGCACGGTAGCACAGTGGTTGGCACTTTTGCTTCACAGCGCCAGGGTCCCAGGTTCGATTCCTGGGTTGGGTCACTGTCTGTGTGGAGCCTGCACATTCTCCCCGTGTCTGCCTGGGTTTCCTCCGGTTTCCTCCCGCATGTCCCCAAAGATGTGCTGGTAGGTAATTTGGACATTTTGAATTCTCCCTCCGTGTACCCGAACAGGCGCCGGAATGTGGCGACTAGAGGATTTTCACAGCAGCTTCATTGCAGTGTTAATGTAAGTCTACTTGTGACAATAAAGATTATTATTGTAAAGATATATATATAAACACTACTGTGCAGAAATAGGCCATTCAGCCCATCATGTCTGCGTTGGCCAAAAGTGAAAAATTAAACTTGCCGCTCATTTTAACCACAGTTTCCAGCACCTGGGCCATGGTCTCACAGTTGCCAGCACTTTAGCAGTAGATCCAGGTACCTTTTAAATGAGTTGAGCGTTTCAGCCTCAGCCTCAACCACCAACGCAAACAATGAATACCAGATGCCCATCCCATGGGTGGAACGGTTTTCCCTCATATCCCCTCCAATCCTTCTGCCTATCACCTAAATCTGTGCCCCCTGGTAATTGACCCCTGAGCTGGGGGGAACAAGCCTTTCCTGTCTACTCTGTCTAGGCCCCTCATGGTTTTGTAAACCTCAGTTCGGTCAGTCCGTAGCCTTCTCCGTTTTAAAGAAAACAACACAAGCCGAGCCAATCTCTCCTCATAGCTGCAATTTTCAAACACTGGCAACATTCTTATAAATCTGGTCTGCTCTCTCTCTCCGGAACAATTATGCTCTTCCTGCAATGTGGTGATCAGAACTGTGCACAAAATCCCAGCTGCGACCTAATCAGCGTTTTATACAGTTCCAGCATTTGTATTCAATCCCTCTCCCAATAAAGGAAAGCATTCCATATGTTTCCTTTAGCACTTTATCCACCTGTCCTGCTATCTTCAGTGACCTTTGGATATGCATTCCCAGGTCTCTCACTTCCTCAATCCCCCTCAATATTGAGAATTCCCTGATTTTGTTTGCCCTCCCCAAACGCACCGCCTCAGATTTTCCGGATTGAATCCCGTTTGCCACGTCTCTGCTCACTCAACCAAACTAGCATTCTGAAGTCGACAGCTATCCTCTTGACCTTCCACTACACAGTCAATGTTTGTGCCGTCTGCAAATTTCCCAATCAGGCCTCTCACATTTAAGTCAAAATCATTAATCCATATAAAAAAGCAGCAAGACTGATCCCAGTGGAACACCATTGGAAACCATGGCCGGAATTCCCTGCTCGTCCGGTGACGGTGGGTGGGATGCTCTGATCTGGTGGTGTGGGATGGTTTTAATCGGAATTCTCATTGACAGTGACAGCGAATCCCACTGCGTGCGGCTGGGAGGCTGCAGAATCCCATTTACCATTCGTTAAAAACATCCATTTACCATTGCCTTCTGTTTCCTGTCATTGAGCCAACTTTGAGCCCAACCTGCCACCGACCCCCCCCACACCTCCCCCCCACACCTCCCCCCCCCCCCCCCCCCCCCCCAGTATACCTGCTTTATTTTCCTTTTCATCGTGTTTTATTTGCTGTCTGATTTTAGAATCGGCAGTGGATGACTTGTGAGTGAGGGAGTGTTTATTAAAACAAAACGGATGATGTACATACAAATTAGGAAATATTGCATCCTGCAGGCATTTCATCCATCCAGAATCCAGACTCGACTTCTCAATGCTTTTCTGACCGGTTTCCCATCATCAACCAGACGTGACCTTGAGCTTGTCTAAATCCTTGAAACATCCACTTCCTATTTCACGCCAAGTCCTGTTAACCCATCACTTGAGTGCTCATTGGCTCCCAGTTCAGCAAGGTCCATTTTTAAATTCACAGCCTTGATTTCATGTTCCTCCAGGATCTGAGCCCTCTGATCTGTGCAACCGCCTCTTATATGGATACAAGCCAATTGGTGAAGTCAAAATTAGGGCAGAGTGGCTTCACTTACAGTAACAGTTTATTAACTCAGGCCAGGGTTAACAGTCCTCCACCCCACCAGTATCACAGTGATACCCATTTATAGGTTTCCAATAAACTCAATGGCATTACCCTCGCTGAATCCCCCACATCCTGGGGGTTACCATTGACTAGAAACTGAACTATTCCAGCCATGCAAATACCATGCCTACAAGAGTGGGAATAATGTGGTGAGTAACTCACCACGGGGCAGCACGGTAGCATGGTGGTTAGCATAAATGCTTCACAGCTCCAGGGTCCCAGGTTCGATTCCTGGCTTGGGTCACTGTCTGTGCGGAGTCTGCACGTCCTCCCCGTGTGAGCGTGGGTTTCCTCCGGGTGCTCCGGTTTCCTCCCACAGTCCAAAGATGTGCGGGTTAGGTGGATTGGCCATGCTAAATTGCCCGCAGTGTCCTAAAAAGTAAAGTTAGCGGGGGAGGTTGTTGGGTTACGGGTATAGGGTGGATACGTGGGTTTGAGTAGGGTGATCATTGCTCGGCACAACATCGAGGGCCGAAGGGCCTGTTCTGTGCTGCACTGTTCTATGTCCTGGTTCCCCAAATCTTATCTACAAAGCACAAGTCATCCACTGATCTGGATGAGCGCAGCTCCAAAAGCACTTGAGATGCTTGACACCATCCAGGACAAAGCTGCCGCCGCTTGATTGCCAACTCATCCATAAAGATTTGGTCCTTCCACCACCAACATGCAGTGACAGCCGTGTGTTTTATCTGCAGGAACTCACCGAGACTCCTTCGACAGCACCTTCCAAATTCATGACTGCTACCATCTAGAAAGACAAGGCAGCAGGTGCCTGGGATCCCCAACATCTGGAAGTTCTCCTCCAAGTCACTCACAATTGGAAATATATCGCCGTTCCTTCACTGTCACTGGGTTAAAATACTGGAACTCGCTGGAAGCTCATGGGTTTACCTGGATTATTTAGATTGGAGCGGTTTGAGAAGGCAGCTCACCACCACCTTCACATCCAATGAATGAATAAAAAAAATTACCCATCACCTGTTTAACAATGTAATTGCCATCCAGTCCCACAATGATCCGAGATCCCTGTTTTCCTCCGCAACAGGAAGGAGGCCCCTTGCATTTATACTGTTGCTGCATCATTGGGGTTTGTGTCTTCAGCTGCTAAGGTCCGCCTTACAGCCCCTGCCTCCGTCCTTCACTTTCGCCCTTTAAGATACTGCTTATAATCTATCTATTTGATTGTGTTTATGGTTATTCAACATAATGGACAAAATTCGCCGACCGTTTGCTGGTGGTGGGGTGCTCTGGTCCTGCCTGCGGCCCACCCTTGCCTGTGTGTTTGCCGCCGGCACAAGGTGGCTTCAACAGGAGTTCCCATTGACAAGGGCGAGACAGAGAAACCCACCACCAGCAAACGGTGTGGTGCCTTCCATCATGAAACACACGCCTGAGAATCCTGCCTGATAACTATCCATGGGGCTCAGTGTCACATTGGGTTTGATAGCATTCCAGTGAAGCACCTTGGGAAATTTTACTCCATTAAAGGTGCATACATAGAAGATAGGAGCAAGAGGGGGCCTTTTGGCCTTTCGAGCCTGCTCCGCCATTCATCACAATCATGGCTGATCATCCAACTCAATAGTCAAATCCTGCTTTCTCCCCATAGCCTCTGATCCCATTCTCCCTAAGTGCTTTCTCTAGCCGCCTCTTGAATATATTCAAAGTTTTAGAATCAACTACTTCCTGTGGTAATGAATTCCACAGGCTCACCACTCTTTGGGCGCAATTCTCCGGACTTACGAAAAATCGGAGAATAGCGGGCGGCGTAAATTTTTACGGACACGCTGGTCCGACGCCCTCCCGCTATTCTCCCCCCCCCCCTCCCACGGCCGCCCCCCAACACGAATCGCTGCTCGCCGGTTTTTTTCCGCGAGCAGCGATTCTCCCCTGGCCGATGGGCCGATTTCCAAGGCCTTTACGGCCGTTTTTATGAACGTAAAACACACCTGATCTGACCGTTCGTAAAAACGGCCGTAAAGTCCCGATCTGGGGAACCATGGCACTGGGCCCGCGATCAGTGCCCACCGATCGCGGGCAGCGGGTACTCACCCCACGCACTCTTTCTCCCTCCGCCGCCCCGCTGGATCAATTCGCGGGGCGGCTGAGGGACATACCGGCCTGCGCATGCGCGGGTTTCACGCATATGCGTGACGACGTTATCCGCGCATACGCGGGTTGGAGTCGTCCAATACGCGCATGCGCGGCTGACGTCATCTGATGCGTCAGCCGTCGCTAACTTTGGCTAGCGGGCTTAACGAAAATCGTTAAGCCCGCGATGCCGGAGTTCACGGCCGCGCGATGCTAGCCCCGACCAGGGAGCAGAATCGGTTCCCGGTCGGTGGGGCGGAGACTGGCGTCAAACGCGCCCGTTTTTGATGCCAGCTTCCCGATTTTTCGTAACTCGGGAGAATCGCGCCCTGTGTGTGAAGAAATGCCTCCTTAACTCTGTCCGAAATGGTTTACCCTGAATCCTCAGACTGTGACCCCTGGTTCTGAACACATCCTTCACTGGTAACATCTTCCCTGCATCTACCCTGCCTAGTCCCTTTAAAATTTTATAAGTCTCTATGAGATCCCCCCTCATTCTTCTGAACTCCAGTGAGAACAATCCCAACCTAGTCAATCTCTCCTCATGTGACAGTCCCGCCATCCCTGGAATCAGTCTGGGAAACCTTCGGTGCACTTCCTCGAAAGCAAGAACATCCTTCCTCAGAGAAGGAGACCAAAACTGTACACTATATTCTAGGTGTGGCCTCACCAAGGCCCTGTATAATTGCAGCAACACATCCCTGCTTCTCTACTCAAAACCTCTCGCAATGAAGGCCAACATACCATTAGCCTTCTTTATCGCCTGCTGCACCTGCATGCTTACCTTCAGCGACTGGTGCACAAGGACACCCAGGTCCCGCTGCACACTCCCCTCTCCCAATTTACAACCATTCAGGTAGTACCTGCCTTCCTGTTTTTGCTTCCAAAGTGAATAACCTCACACGTATTCAGCATTATTCAGTGCACAGTGTTGTTGATGTACTTCACAGATAATAAGATTATCTCAGATATATTGACTAACATGTCCATTGTGCAATTATAGAATGCTACAGAATGAATGACATTGAATATATTCTCAGTCTCGCAGTATCACACTTCATGGACAGTTTCCAACCACTGCAATTTCTTGTCTTCAGACGAGTTGACAATAGTAAGGGAAAAAGCAAGAGAAGAAGAGCACGAGACAGAGAAATGGGGAAGATAATGTGAAAACCATCCTGATCTCAGTGAGGAGAGAGGGGAGCTCAGACTACAGCTGGAATATTTTACCCAGGGGGCTGTTACCGTCACTGGAGATTCCAATCCCATTCTTCTGGTACATAAAACACGAGAAAGCTTCAGCAACTTGCTCCAAGCAGAATGAGATTCCCACTTGAAGCTAGAATTCATGGTTGTGTTGCCAATCGGCACCGGAATCGCCAATAATGTTGCCAATTCATAATGATGCTCTTTAGAGTCGCCAGGTATCAAATGATATCACCACAAAGCTTTACCGGATATCGATCAATGGACCACACAACCAGTTAGTCAGTTCAAGTTCAAAGATGGTTTATTTACACACGAGGATTACTTTGACATGCAACACAAAACACTGCAAGTTAAACTAAACCTAACAACTATAATAACCTGTACTTAACTTCAGGGCAAACGGCTCTATGCAGATGGACAAGGCCTTTGTCTGGATCTTGCGTGGCTGGGTGGAAGAAGTGGCTCTGTTTCTGCTGGACTCATCCGTCTGGTAGCGATCGTTGGTCTTGAACTTGTCTGTCTGGTCGTTATGCTGCACTTGGGTTGGCATAGGCTGGATCCAAGAGAGACCGGGCACATGGCTGTGTCTCTTTTTATCCCTCTGGGATTTCGCGCTCTTTGAGATGGTCCTTAGCTTTGGACCCAATAATTTGACAGGCCTTCGATTTTGGCCAATCACTGCCTTCAATTTTGGCCAATAAAGGGGCGGGTGCCTTGATGGCTGGGTGTGTCCTGAGTGGTCATTGACCTTGGCTGTTTGAGCTTTCTTAGCAAAGGGAGTGGCGCCGATTAGTCTGCATCTGTATCGGGTACCTGAGTACAATCCTTTTGTTCTGGGAGAATTGGCCATTAGAATGCAAACGAGCGTCTAGCTGTCTGGGTTGCAAATACACACACAAGCTCTGGGTCTGTCTGAGTCCTGGGTTGGCCATAATTCCCATGGTCCTTTGCAGGTGGCCATCTGAGATGGCTACAGTTGGCAATTCAAAAGCTTGGTTATTATTTACTTTTAAGTTGCCGTTAATATTTATATTCACTGACTTACACGGATAATCAGGTTGGCTGTGTCAGTTTCACATCTGTCCACGTTCTCAGAATGATTGAATGATTCTGCGCAGAAGGAAGCCAGTCAGTTCATTGTAGCTGTATCGGTTCATTCGTCCAGCTATCCAATCAGTTCCATTTCCCTCGCCAACAGCTTACACAGTTTTTCCCTTCAAGTGTTTATCAAATTCTCTTTCAAAAGTGATGACTGACCCTGCTTCCACCAGCCCCTCGGGCAGGGCACTCCAGCTCACAACAGCGAACTCCATGCAAAAGGTTGTTTCCTCATCTCTACTCGAGTTTTTTTGCCACATTAAATTGTTTGCCCCTCTGCTTCCTGGTCCTTCTGCCATTGCCGATATATTCTCATTATTTGCCTGAACCAAATCGCTCCATCACCACTCACTCCCAGTCGGCACACAAACATGGAAGCATGGTAGCACAGTGGTTAGCACTGTGGCTTCACAGCTCCAGTGTCCCAGGTTTGATTCCCGACTTGGGTCACTGTCTAGAATCATAGAATCATAGAACAGTACAGCACAGAACAGGCCCTTCGGCCCTCAATGTTGTGTCGAACAATGATCACCCGGCTCAAACCCACGTATCCACCCTATACCCGTAACCTAATAACCCCCCCCCCATTTACTTTTTAGGACACTACGGGCAATTTAGCATGGCCAATCCACCTAACCCGCACATCTGGGTAGCATGGTGGTTAGCATAAATGCTTCACAGCTCCAGGGTCCCAGGTTCGATTCCTGGCTGGGTCACTGTCTGTGTGGAGTCTGCACATCCTCCCCCTGTGTGCGTGGGTTTCCTCCGGGTGCTCCGGTTTCCTCCCACAGTCCAAAGATGTGCGGGTTAGGTGGATTGGCCATGCTACATTGCCCGTAGTGTCCTAATTAAAGTAAGGTTAAGGGGGGGGTTGTTGGGTTACGGGTATAGGGTGGATACGTGGGTTTGAGTAGGGTGATCATGGCTCGGCACAACATTGAGGGCCGAAGGGCCTGTTCTGTGCTGTACTGTTCTATGTTCTATGTTCTATCTTTGGACTGTGGGAGAAAACCGGAGCACCCGGAGGAAACCCACGCACACACGGGGAGGACGTGCAGACTCCGCACAAACAGTGACCCAAGCCGGGAATCGAACCTGTGCAGAGTCTGTACGTTCTCCCCATATCTGCCTGTGTTTCCACCGAGTGCTCCGGTTTCCTCCCACAGTCCAAGGATGCGTAGGTTAGGTGGATCAGCCATGCTGGATTGTCCTTTGTGTCCAAAAAGAAAGGTTAGGTGGGATTACTGGATTATGGGGGTAGGGTGGAGGTGTGGGTTTAAATAGGGTGCTCATTCCAAGAGCCGTTGCGGACTCGATGGGCCAAATGGCCTCCTTCGGCACTGTAAATTCTATGATTCACACAAACCTGCTCCTTGCTTTGGAGATGTCGACCTCACAACTCTTCTCGAAGCTGTGAATGAGTCACAAGGGCCGGGATCCTCCCTTCTGGGCACTGAGTCCCCATGCCAGCGGGAAAACTGGCACCAACGTTTCCGGCATCAACAGCCCCGCAAGGTGAGGAATTCTCACCTTTCCATGGGGCTAGGTTGACGCCGGAGTGGTTGGCATCGCTCCAGCCGGCGGCGAAGGGACGGCGCGAGATCGTGCATGCATTGAACAGCCGGCATGATGTCGCGCATCGTGGACCGGAGCAGACGGCCTGGTGTATTCTCGCGCATTCACGGGGTGTTCTCTTCTCCGCGTTGCCCCCCGGGCAATATGGCAGAGCCCTACAGGAGCCCGGCGCAGAAGGAAAAAGTACCTCCGATGGGCCCCGATCATGGGCCAGGCTGCCCTTGGGGACGGATCCCCCCGTGCCCCTCACCCCCGACAAGGACCGCCCATGCATACTCACCTGCCAGGTCACACGTGAATGTCTCACGCAGGCGGGACTGGCCAAAAATGGACGGCTGACGGGCATCGGGGCCTAGAGAATTGTTGGGGGGGGGGCACTGTCAACAGCCCCCGACCGGTGTGGTGACGATCCCACCCCTCCTGAAAAATGGTGCCGGAGAATACCGCAACTGGCGCCGGGGCAGGATTCGCGCCTCCCATCGGGGATTCTCTGACCGGGCAGGGAGTCGGAGAATCTCGCCCAAAGCACTCTGTTGACCCCAAAGGGGTCAGTGGGCCAGCAGCAGGGTCAGTAATACTGCCTGGGAGGCAGTGGCTGTGGCTGTCAGTGCGGGCAGCATGCCGGGAGTAGACCAACGACTTCCACTGAGCTGCAAGGAGAAGTTACCACCCCTCTCCTGATATCAGTTCCACCTGCACCCTTCAAAACTCCCAGCCCATCCCACCCAAATTCACTCAATCACCCCACGCACCCTCACCACATCTGACCTTTGTGCTTGTTCCTCAGCACCCCCTGACATCCTGATCTCTCCTGCCCCTTCCGCCCATTGCCACAGCCTTCCTCCGCACCCTCCAGGACTTCTTCATTTTCATCCACCTCAATATCCTCTTTAACAGAGGAGACATTGAGGTACATACGATTTTGAGGGGTTTGGACAGGATAAATGGGAAGCAGCTATTCCCCCTGGTTGAGTGGTCAATCACAAGGGGTCTTAGTTTTATGGTGAGGGGCAGGAGTTTCCAAGGGGATTTGAGAAAAAAATGTTTTAATTCTGAGGGTAGTGAGAGTCTGGAAGGCACGGGCACGGCCTGGGGAGGTAGCAGAGGCTGGAAACCTCATAATGTTGAAAAAGCACTTGTTTGAGTACTTCAAACACCATCATATTTAAGGCGATGGGGAAAATGCTGGCATGTGGGATTAGCGTGAGATTAGGGATAGTTATTGTCGGTGTACATTCAATGGGCCTTTTCTGCACTGTACAACTCGATGACTCTGTGACCTGCTCCTCTTGCGTCTCCTCCTTCGGCAGCTCTTTGACCCATTGAAGTGCCAGATTGTGCAGGATGCAGCGAACACAATGCATCAAACCCTCTGTGGACCGTACTGCAGGGATTCACCAGACTGGTCCAGGCACTGGAACCACATCTTCAGCATCCCTATGGTCTGCTCCATCAAATGCAAGTAGTGCTTGAGCCTCATTGAATCTCGTCTCTGCTGCGCTCTGTAGTCTCCGCACAAGCGTCATCGTCCACATTCTCAGAGGATACTTCTTGTCCCTGAGAAACCAACCATTAGTACTTCCTCAAAGCTGTCAAGTATCAAAGAGCAGCTGTCCGTGTGGAGTTTGCACGTTCTCCCCGTGTCTGCGTGGGTTTCGCCCCCACAACCCAAAAATGTGCAGAGTAGGTGGATTGGCCACGCTAAATTGCCCCTTAATTGGAAAAAATAATTGGCTAATCTAAATTTTTTAAAAAAGAATATAATATTTTTTTTTTTAAATGTATCAAAGAGCAGCTAAGGTTGAAACTGTCATGAATACTCTCTGGGAACCCAGCTCATACTTGGAGGATGTGCATTGTGGGGTCACAAAAGAACCCAACATTAAAGGTGGAAGCCCCTGCAGTTGATGAACGGGACTCCCTGATGCCATGGAGACCAGAGAGCCACGTGGACGCAGTCAATGGCTTCCTGAACTTGTGAAAAGCTAACAATTAGGGAGAATGCAAGGGCTAACCTGGTCCTGGTGGAAACTGATGCAAGGAGGCCACGGCAGCACACACACCTGATGAAGCGGGGTTCTCTGCTGAACCTCGCAGCCTTCGCCCTTCGTCAGGGAGGGTGTATGCGCTCACCCTCTCAGCAAATGTTGCAGGACAACGAAGGGTTAACTGCTGCCCGCTGCAAACGGTGGCGCAAAGTCCCGGCAATATTGTCAGTTTTGCTTTAAGTAACATTGAAGCTGAGGAAGTAAAATAAATAAAAACAATCAAAGCAATTGTAAAACCCTGAATCTGCAATGTGAGGCCCTAACATATGAATATGCTTGCATCAAATTCCTCTCTGTTTCAGGTGGAATTGTTAAAAGTTCAAATGTACCATCTATCAGAGGAGTGATTCTTTGATTGTATTGCTGCACATTCATCACAGAGTGTACCACCAAACTCCCAAAGGAATCAAACACACCAGTTATTATCATTTGGTGAATAATTGGATAGATTGTTAGAGCTGAAGAGTCGCTGCGATTTCTGTTGGGATTCTGCTCCTCCATCTTGCAGTCGTGAAAATCATGAACCTTTTTTTGATGTTGCGCAGAGTCCTTGTTTCAGTGGCGAGTTGCTTTCAGTCTGAAGCCTGGTGAACCACCTGTTCATAGCAATGTGCACGACGTCACCAAAGCCAGGCGCTGGAATAATGCCGGGGGCAAACGAGCTCTTGGTTGCTCAGTCCAGAATGAGTTGGCGTTATCGCTTTCACACATTTTCAACTGACTTTAGAAATCAGCCTCATGTTTTGAGGTTGTTTTTCATTTTACTTCACGTACAGTGTATTGTCAGACTTCTTTAGAAACGTACTCCAGAAATCAGCTACAAGGATTTTTGATTGTTGGTTCTCGAGATGTGGGCGTCACGGGGAAGGCCAGCAGTTATTATCAAGCACTTGTGTCATTGACAATGTGGTGGTGAGCCATCTTCCCAAAACAATTTAGTCTAACTGGTGCAGATGACTCCCACGCTTCTGTTAGGTAGGCAGTGCAGGGTTTGTAACACAGCAGCAATGAATGACTGGAGACATATACACTGTATCGGCCTCCCCGAACAGGCGCTGGAATGTTGCGACTTTTCACAGTAACGTCATTGAAGCATACTTGTGACAAAAAGCGGTTATTATTATTAAGTGAGGACGCTGTGTGACATAGCACTGATTTCAACAAGAGCAGAGTAGCTCTTCCCATGCCAATATATATCCTTTCCCATGCCAATATACATCCTTTTCCATGCCAATATATATCCTTTCCCATGCCAATATATATCCTTTCCCATGCCAATATACATCCTTTCCCATGCCAATATATATCCTTTCCCATGCCAATATATATCCTTTCCCATGCCAATATATATCCTTTCCCATCCCAATATATATCCTTTCCCATGCCAATATATATCCTTCCCCATGCCAATATATATCCTTTCCCATCCCAATATATATCCTTTCCCATCCCAATATATATCCTTTCCCATGCCAATATATATCCTTTCCCATCCCAATATATATCCTTTCCCATGCCAATATATATCCTTTCCCATGCCAATATATATCCTTTCCCATCCCAATATATATCCTTTCCCATGCCAATATATATCCTTTCCCATCCCAATATATATCCTTTCCCATCCCAATATATATCCTTTCCCATGCCAATATATATCCTTTCCCATCCCAATATATATCCTTTCCCATCCCAATATATATCCTTTCCCATCCCAATATATATCCTTTCCCATGCCAATATATATCCTTTCCCATCCCAATATATATCCTTTCCCATCCCAATATATATCCTTTAATCAGCATCACTAACAAAAGCAGAATGTTTAGTCAGAATCACTTTGCTGTTTGGGGATCTTTGCTGTAAACAAATCGATTGCTGCATTACACTAACTACTCTTCAAAAATATTTTATAAGGCTTAAAAGTGCTTTTGGATAAAGATGCTTTCTAAACACAAATTCTTTAATTATATCTTTACTCAATAGAGTTGGATATGTTTGTGGGCAGCACGGTAGCATTGTGGTTAGCACAATTGCTTCACAGCTCCAGGGTCCCAGGTTCGATTCCCGGCTTGGGTCACTGTCTGTGCAGAGTCTGCACGTTCTCCCGTGTCTGCGTGGGTTTCCTCCGGGTGCTCCGGTTTCCTCCCACAGTCCAAAGATGTGCAAGTTAGGTGGATTGGCCATGATAAATTGCCCTTAGTGTCCAAAATTGCCCTTAGTGTTGGGTGCGGTTACTGGGTTGTGGGGATAGGGTGGAGGTGTTGACCTTGGGTAGGGTGCACTTTCCAGGAGCCGGTGCAGACTCGATGGGCTGAATAGCCTCCTTCTGCACTGTAAATTCTATGATCTAAGTTCAGTTTGCCGTCCTTTAAGAACTTTCACTGAAAGAAGTATTACAGACAGCAATAAGAGAGATTTCAACCCAAGGGCAATGGATGTCTATGATTGTGTATTTTTGGAAAACAAGTAGGCTGGATTCTCTGATCCCTGATGTAGAAATCGTGTTCGGCGACGGGGTGGAGAATCCCCGCTGATGCCGAAATCGGGGACGGCGCCACTTTCATGATGATCCGCCACCCGAAAAGCGGCGTACTCACAGAATACGGTGCATGCCGTATCCACGGCCTCCTTACATTGAATGAGGCCCATCCTGCGATCCTCTGCCGCTGACCGGCTGAGTTCCCAATGGCGGAGATCTCTTATGGTCTCACCAGTCGGGAATGCAACATAGCAGCTGCGGACTCAGTCCATCATCGCCACAGTCAGGTGAGGGCCGATCTGCTGGGGGGCATTATTTGTGGCTGGAGGCACTGTGGGAGAGCGGCCCGGGGTGTATGAGCCGGCCGAAATGGGGGGACTATGAAGCACGGCATAGCCGCTGCAGGCCGCCACTGTGCGCATGCGTGGTCATGGACCCGGCAATTCTCCAGGCCATGTCGGCTTCTAGATCCGGGTACTCCATGCTGCCTGGCTGGTAGCATGCCCTAGAACATGGAATCGGTGGCTATTTCACAACTATTTTTCCATTGAGAAATGCCACCATTTTCACGCCAGTGTTGGGGATTAGTCTCCAGAACGGTGAATCCAGCCCAAGTTGGGTATTCAGTTTTGGAGGAATCAGCAGCATGCTTATATGAGTTTAAACAGAGGATTATTTATTGCTATATTCACCCGAAAGTTTAAATGCCACACACACACACACACACACGCACACACACCATACACACTACACACACACACACTCAAGAAAGATGCATTTCAAGAAGATAGTGCACTTTTGTTCCTTAGAAGTTTTTTTAAAGTTCGCAAGTCATATGATTGTTTCTTTCTTAGATGAGCCAGTCATTGTGGGCCAAACAAGGTGGTGTTTTCACTCTTTAAGGATAGTCTATGTGGTTTCAGTAGCTGGAGTCATATATCAACATAATTGCAGGATTCCCTCTAAGAGATGGCTTTTTCAGCAGGTCATGAAGTTATACCTGTGATTTTCTTACCAGATCAAGTTTCTGTATGGTGGACTTTGAGAAGGAATATCCTGGAGCCTTTATGACTTAGATAATGCCAGGTTTTAAAAGGCATATGTGTTCTTGCCTTTTTCTACAGTTGTTGTCCCCTGCTGTCTTCTCTTCAGATTGACTGGTTTTGCCCTGTTTCTTGGGACAATAGAGTTCTTACCTGAAGGCAGTTGCAATCAAGTGACCATCTGATCAAATACTTCCATTGTCCATTTAAAATAGATAAAGCTAGGTACCGTTGTTACAGAACATGGTCTTGGTGCACACCCAATTATGATTGGCAGTACGGTGGCACAGTAGCACAGTGAGTGGTTATCACTCACAGATCCAGGGTCTCAGGTTAACATCCGGCCTCATGTGACTGTCTGTGTGGAGTTTGCACTTTCTCCCCGTGTCTGCGTGGGTCTCCTCCGGGTGCTCCGGTTTTCTCCCACAGTCCAAAGATGTGCAGGTTCGGTGGATTGGCCATGATCAATTGCCCCTCAGTGTCCAAAAGGTCATGTGGGGTGACTGGGTTTCGGGAATAGGGTGGAGGCATGGGCTTAAGTAGGGGGCCCTTTCCAAGGGCTGGTGCAGACTCGATGGGCTGAATGGCCTCCTTCTGCTCTGTAGATTCTATGATAAAATGGCTTCTTGCAGCTTTTTTATGTTGCGTATAAAGTTTGGCTCCAGTGAATCTCGGGATCCATCGATTTTGAATTTCAGATGAGCCCACAAGAAATATACATTCCACAGGTGTGCTTTGTCGTGGCGATGTCCGTTCAAGGGGGAGGCCCTCACCTATGGTTATTCAGTCAGGAACATTCTGGAGCCTTGGCCTGTTAATGTCCATTTCCAAAAGGAAAGTCAATGCCGGAAGATCCCACACTGATTACAGTCTGTGGTAAGGTCATAGCGAAGACGTGCATGGCAGAAGACTGGGCATGACAGAAGAAAAATGACTTGATTCAAGCGTTTTACCTCAATGCTTTTTTTGTTGACACAAATGTGCTGTTCATTACACATTTCTGAGACAGTGTGTTCAAATCTGCTTCTTGACCACTTTTTGGTATTAGAATCGACCTTTAAAACATTACATTCAAATGATACTAAAGCACATTTGAGTTAACGAAGTGGAACCTTAAAGCAGATTGTATTCTATAGTTACCTGCAGCCACCATTATGTTACCTGAGGGAACAATTTCACATCCAGGAGAGTGTTTTCCAGGACACAGAACTAGCTAGATCATAGAAGGCAGAGGGTAGCAATAGAAGGGTGCTTTTCTCAATGGAGGGCTGTGACCAGTGGTGTTCTGCTGGGATCAGTACTGGGACCTTTGCTGTTCGTAATATATATAAATGATTTGGAGGAAAATGTAACTGGTCTGATTAGTAAGTTTGCCAACGACACAAAAAGGTTGGTGGAATTGCGGATAGCAATGAGGATTGTCAGAGGATACAGCAGGATTTAGATCATTTGGATACTTGGGCAGAGAGATGGCAGATGGAGTTTAATCCGGACAAATCTGAGGTAATGCATTTTGGAAGGTCTAATCCAGGTAGGGAATATACAATAAATGGTAGAACTCTCCAGAGTATAGTCAGTCAGAGAGATCTAGGTGTACAGGTCCACAGGTCTCTGAAAGTGGCAATACAGGTGTAGAATGTAGTCAAAATAGCATACGGCATGCTTTCCTTCATTGGCCAGGGCATTGAGTATGAAAATTGGCAAGTCATGTTGCAGCTGTATAGAATCTTAGTTAGGCCACACTTGGAGTATAGTGTCCAATTCTGGTCGCTACACTACCAGAAGGGTGAGGAGGCTTCAGAGAGGGTGCAGAAGAGATTTACCAGGATGTTGCCTGGTATGGAGGGCATTAGCTAGGAGGAGAGGTTGCATAAACTCGGTTTGTTCTCACTGGAATGACGGAGGTTCGGGGGTGACCTGGTAGAGGTCTACAAAATTATGAGGGGCATAGACAGAGTGGATAGTCAAAGGCTTTTTCCCAGGGTAGAGGGGTCAATTACTGGCAGGCATAGGTTTAAGGTGTGAGGGGCAAGGTTTAAAGGAGATGTTCGAGGCAAGTTTTTTGATACAGAGGGTAGTGGGTGTCTGGAACTCGCTGCTAGAGGAGAAGCAGGGATGATAGTGATGTTTAAGAGGCGTCTTGACAAATACATGAATAGGATGGGAATAGAGGGATACAGACCCCAGAAGTGTAGAAAATTTTAGTTTAGACAGCAGCATGGTCGGCACGGGTTTGGAGGGTCGAAGGGCCTGTTCCTGTGCTTCCTTTGTTCTTTGACACTGCAAGGATGCAGTCCCTCCGTTTACACCGAATGCTTTTCGGACACAAAGTAAAATCAGCTCTTTCTTTTTGTCTGTGACTCTGTCTACCTCTCACCTTTGAGTTGAGGGCAGATCAGTACAGGCCATACTCTGCAGTGGGCTTTCAAGTTCCTAAACTAAGCCAAACCTTCAATAAGATTTTAATCCAAGGCCTCAGCTGCCTTCTGAGCTGGACAGAAGAGATGCCACTCTGCTATTTGAAGAACAGCATTGAAATGTCTACCAGTATCCTGGTCAAAATTTATCATACAGGCAATATTATCTCACGTCTGTCAATTTTACAACTGTTTTCCATGTGGGGCAATAAAAACTAGAATTCAGAAGCACTTCATGAACTAAGAATCGATTTGGGATTTCTTGACATAATGAAAAGTACAATATAAATGTCTTTCCTTCCATATGCAACAAAAAAAAATCAAAACTCTCCTGATGGTCTTTGAAATAGTGCTGAGGATGTTTCTCAAACCATGGAAGGGAGCATATGTGGCCATGGTTTAATGTGCGGGTTTCTCCTTCCCGCCGTCGGGATTCGCCGGCTGGTTTAGGGCTGGTTTAGCACACTGGGCTAAATCGCTGGTTTTTATAGCAGACCAAGGCAGGCCAGCAGCACGGTTCAATTCCCATACCAGCCTCCCCGAACAGGCGACTAGGGGCTTTTCACAGTAACTTCTTTGAAGCCTACTCGTGACAATAAGCGATTTTCATTTAATTTCATTTCAATGGGATTTCCCATCGCGGGGCAGCCACATACTGTAGGGAAACCCCCAGGCTGCTGGCAAAACGGAGAATCCCGACAGTGGAGAATTCAACCCAACATCTTATTCAAAAGAAGAGTCTTCTGGCTGTGCAACACTCCCTTAATATGCCTTGCAATGAATCACGGATTTATATAGAACTTGGATAAGTAATCTTCTGATTTAGAGGCAAGAATGCGGGTTGAGAGTGGCACGGCGGCATAGTGGTTAGCACTGCTGCCTCACGGCACGGAGGACCCGGGTCACTGTCCATGTGGAGTTTGCACATTCTCTCCACGTCTGCATGGGTCTCACCCCCAAAAATGTGCAGGGTAGGTGGATTGGACATGCTAAATTCCCCCCAAAATTGGAAAAATTAAAAACAAAAAGATAAAATACTATGAAAAAGGTCCTGACTTGTGGAACGTACTGAAGGTTTTGTATCAATTAGGCACATCAACAAACAAAGTAAATGCTTAGATTCCCGCAGCCTGACCAGAATCATTGAGCACTGTGAGAAACAGTAATATTGGGCGGCATTCACTAGTGCCCCAGCCTCATGGTTCTCGGAGGTGCACCGTTCAGGTTGCTTCAGGTTGCTGCAGGCTGCTTTTTCACAGATAAGTGATTAAAAAATAACACTTTCAGGAAACTTGTCTGAGAGGCACAAGGGTCATAAAATAGGATCAAAGCCAACCAGCAACAGAACTTTGGAGCTGTTACAACTTAAAAATGTAAGCAACTGGGGCAGGAATGGACCATTTAGTCCATTGAGTCTGTACCACCACTCATTGAGATCGTGGTTGATCTTTATTTCTTGATACCAGTCATTGAAAATCTATTGCTTCAGTCTAGATCTTTGGAGAATTCCACTGGTCACATCTGCCAATCAAAGTACACACCAATTCTACCTGCTCTCTGTCTCCTCACTACTGACCAATGTTAAGAACCCCAATGAGGTTGAATGCGAGAGTATCCCAAAATGCAGGAGGGTAACTTTTTAGTGGTTTATATTTTCAATTTGGTGTACTGTGTAAAATATGTGTGAACCAGGGAGGTATCGTCCAGCAGTTGTGTGCACAATTAATAAAGAATATTTATTAAGCTGAAAGAAATAAAACACACCACAGGAAGGACTGGATTACATTACAACTCACAAGTTTACTGATGTAATTAAACACACACAGAATTAAAGGAAATTAACCTTTGGTTCGGCAACCTACGTTCACTGAACTCTGAGACGCCCCATTGTTCCCAAAAAAACATCCAATATTAGATGATTTAGCTCACTGGGCTAAATCGCAGGCTTTTCAAGCAGACCAGCAGCACGGTTCGATTCCCGTATCAGCCTCCCCGGACAGGCGCCGGAATGTGGCGACTAGGGGCTTTTCACAGTAACTTCATTGAAGCCTACTCGTGACAATAAGCGATTTTCATTTCATTTCATTCATGTTGACAAAGGGTACTCTGGACTCGAAACGTTTGCTCTTTTCTCTCCTTCCACATGCTGCCAGACCTGCTGAGATTTTCCAGCATTTTCTCTTTTGGTTTCGGATTCCAGCATCTGCAGTAATTTTCTTTGATACAATATATAACTCTATGAGCTAAATCCAGCAAATAATTACGACACACAGGTTATGTGACCACGTTTGGAAAAACCGTCTTCAGTTTCAGCGAAGGTGAAATCTGCTCGATTCGTGTTTTGATCTTAACCAGATGCCTGTCTAGCAATAACTTATTTTTGGGAGACTGTTTCTGCAGCTGGGTTTGGCTAATAGTAGCTGTGTCAGTGATTGTCTCCATCTTGATTTGATTTATTGTCACAGATACCGAAGTACAGTGAAAAGTACTTTTCTACAGCCTAGGAAACGTACACAGTATGTATATAGTAAACAAAAAACCTGTTCCCTCATTTATTGTGATGGGGATGCACCATTTTTCCATGAGATGTTATCCACCCTGTGGAGTCGGCTTTGGCATTTCGCTGTCAATTTTCTTATCTCTCCATTTTGAAGTTACCTTTTATATGCCCCCATAGTTTTCTTCTAGTCACCGAGGTAAACACTTGCTTATTTCATTGATATGCTAATTCACATCTCAACACTTCTTCAGATATCTCCCCCGTTTTATTTTATTTTCTGCCAATTTTGTTTTTAAATATTAATTTTCCCTAATTATTGACATCAATTACAAACCAAGTTCAGAAGTAACCTCCATCTCCATGCACTCTCAACTCAGTTATTTCTTAAGTGAAGATTTCTTGAATATCTTCTGGCAATTCATCTGAAGAACGTTCATTGACAGTCCCTCAGTACCATGTCAGCTCCTGTCCACAATAGTCAACTATGTTCATTAAACAGAAATTATCCTTTACTATCCCACACTGTCTCTCGGCTCAGAAAATCATAAATAGCAGGAGGAGGCCATTTGGCCCATCAAGACTGCTCCGCCATTCAATAAGATCATGGTTGATCTGACCGTGGTTATAACTCCAATCTCCCAGGTGATTTAACCCTTGACTCCCTTGTAGATGAAAAATCTCAATACCTCAGCCTTGAATATATTTAACAACCCAGCCCACACAGCTCTCGGGATCAGCAAATTCCAAAGTTTAAGGACTCTCCGATGGAAGCAATTCTTCTTCGTCTCAATTTTAAATGAGAGATCCCTCATTTTGAAACTGTGGCCCGGTTTTAAATTTCCCCCACAAAGTGAAGCATCCTCTCAGCGTCTACCTTGTCAAGCATGCTCAGAATCTTGTATGCCTCAATAAGGTCACGTCTCATTCTTCTAAACTCTAAATTAGACCCATCCTGCTCAAACTATCCTCAGTCGACAACTTGTTTATCCCAGAAGTCAATCTGTTTGACCTTTTCTGAACTGTCACCTATGCAAGTATAACCCTCATCATATAGGGAGACCAAAACTGTTCACAGTACTCCAGGTGCGGTCTCACAAATTTCCTGTACAGTTATAATAAGTGTCCTCAATGTTATACTACACCCACCTTGCATAAACGGCCAACATTCTGTTCCTCTCCCCAATGACTTGCCGTCCCTGCATGTTAACATTTTGTGGTGTGTGCAGAAGGAGAGCTGGAACCCTCTGTACTGCAGCATCTTGGAGTCTTTCTCCATTTTAATATTTTTCTATATTTCCTGCCAACGTGGGGAACCTCAATTTTCTCGCATTGCACTTCATCTGCCGAAGGTTTGCTGAGTCACTGTGTTTTGCCTTAAAGTCAGTGAAGGTTCATATTTCGATAAGGTAAATATAAACGAAAACTGGGCACAGATATTGTAAACAAAAACAGGGCTATATTGCCCAGAATTTCAGTGAGAAAATGCAGGCAGGACTCAATTTCAGGATTTCTGCTCCCATTCCCGGCATCCGCAATTTTCAGTGGCATGGGATAAAGGTGCGGGCACTCCTGACTTGGCCCAGCCCCATTGTAGGGTCAGCAACTCCGAGACCACCACACCCCGCACACAATTTTCGGGGAATCGGACCAGATTCTCCATGATTTATTGAACCTCAGCGGAGTCGGATATGAAATGAAATGAAACTGAAGTGAAAATCGCTTATTTTGTCACAAGTAGGCTTCAAATGAAGTGGGAAGATTTTGAAAGATGAGGTAAAAATGCCTCACCCATCTCCCTGCCCAATCCATGCCAACTCCTGCCACCTCTTGCCCTCCATCCACTACTGCGGCTCCTCATACCCGCCATGGCAGCTTATGGCACTTTAATGCCCATTCACCGCGTTTACAGTCTGTACATAACCAATGAACACTATAGTGACAATGGCATGTGTGAAACTGCTTAAAAATACTCATTTATGATTTTGTTAACAATAAACTGATATTGCCGAAACACCATTAAAATGTCAATCAGACCTTTAAAGAATAAAAAAACAATGCTACAAACACTTGACACATCTTGTGCAAATAAATAATATGCCAATTGCAAATGTAATCACAGAAACAATAGCTGAGTAAAAAATGGTAAAGTTGTCAATTATCAAAGTTATAATCATAATCATGGAGGTCTACAACAGAGAGAGGCTCATTGACCCGTTGTGTCCGCGCTGATCAAAAACAACACCTAAGTATTCTCATCCCATTTTCCAGCACATGGCCCATAGCCTTGTATGCCTTAGCATCGCAAGTGCACATCTATGTATTTTTAAAGTGTTATGAGGGTCCCTGCCTCCACTACCCTTTTAGGCAGCAGGTTCCAGACCCCCATCACCCTCTTGGTGAAAAGATTTTTCTTCATATCCCCGACATCCGCCTCCCTTTACCGTAAATCTCTGACCCCTGGTCACTGACCCCTCCACCAAAGGGCAAGGTTTGTTCCTGCCGACTCTACCTGTGCCCATCTGCATCTCAATCATGTCCCCCCTCAGTCTCCTCTGCTCCAAGGAAAACAGCACCTGTCGATCCAATAACTAAAACTCTCAGACAACATCCTGGTGAATCTCCTCTGCACCCTTTCCAGTGCTACCCCCCTCCCTGCCATAATGTGAATTCTAGAACTGCACTACTGGGCCAGTGTACATACGCACCAAGGTCCCTCTGATCCTCAGTGTTTCCCAGGGTCCTGCTGTTTATCATACATTCCCTTGCCTTGTTTGTCCTGCCCAAGTGCATCACCTCACACTTATTCAGAATGAATTCCATTTGCCACTAATCAGTTTTCACTTCTTTGCACCTGTGTCAAGCATGCATAATGAGACTTGGCTGTGATCTCAGACTCCCATAAAAGGATTAACTTTTTTGCATGGCTGAATCCAGTTGGGGGTGGAAGGGGAGGGGATCTGAGGGATGAATGCAGATGAAGTTGGCCCATTGTCGCAAAAGGAATTGTAGGCAGCAGAGTCCCATAACGGGATAGTTAAAAGACCTACCTTGGTTCTGTGGTAAACCATGGTATTGCATTGTCTGGCATTGTATTGTATTGTGCATGCTTGGGCTTGTCCAGACTGGCTCCGCCTGTGGCTCCTCCGCCTGTGGTTCATCACTCGTCGTGTGTTATTGATGGTGTATCAGGTTCTTTGTGATTTGTTCCGAGTTGTTTGTTTACATTCCAGGGACGAAATTCTCCGACCCCCACAGGGTCGGAGAATCGCCCGGGGCCGGCGAAAATCCCACCCCCGCTATGGCAGAAATTCTCCGCCACCCGGGAATTGTCGGGGAGGGAATCACGCCCCGCCGATCGGCGAGCCCATTGCGGCGATTCTCTGGCCCGTGATGGGCCGAAGTCCCGCCGCTGAGAGGCCAATCCCGCCGTCGAAGTTTGAACCACCTCTGGTGGCGGCGGGATCGGCAGCGCAAGCCGGCCCCCGGGGTCCTGAGGGGGACGCGGGGCGATCGGACCCCGGTGGGTGCACCCATGGTGGCCAGGCCCGCGATCGGGGCCCACCGATCGGCAGGCGGGCCTGTGCCGTTGGGGGGCCACTCTTTTTCTTCCACCGCCGCCACGGCCTCCACCATGGCAGAAGAGAATACCCCAGCGCGCATGCGCCGGTGGTGACGTCAGCGGCGGCTGACGCACCGGTGCATGCACGAACCGGCAAAGGCTTTTCGGCCAGCCCCGGCACCGGGCAGCGGGCGTCAAAGGCCGCTGCGGTCAGTTTTGGCGCCAGTCGGCGTGGTGCCAACCACTCTGGCGTGAGCCTAGCCCCTCAATGTGAGGGCTTGGCCCCTAAAGGAGCGGAGAATTCTGAAACCTTTGGGGAGGCCCGACGCCGGAATGGTTGGCGCCACTCCGCTAAGCCGGGACCACCGCCCCGCCAGGTAGGGGAGAATCCCGCCCCAAGCTCCTAAACCACTCTTCTCACACACCTTCATTGCCGCCCCCCTCACCCAAATCAGTCTCTATGACTCCTTCATGTCCCTCGGGTTCAATTCCGACCTTGGGGAGCTGTTTGTGTGGAGTTTTCACTTTCTTCCAATGTTGGTGTGGGTTTCCTGCTGGTGGTCCATTTTTTCTCCCACCGTGCTAATTCCTGACTCCCCATTTTAACTTGCCCATCTCCCACTGCATGCACACACAAGATGGACAAACACAGAAGGATGGAAAGGGGTAAAATCATAAGCAAAAAGACAAAATTATAGTTTTTAGCACACCTTCCTTCACAGCGAGCTTGCAAGTTAAAGTCCCTGTCCGCAGCCTGTAGTGGTTTTTTCTGTAGATTCATCCAGCTAGGTTCTCTGCAACTTCAGAAATACAGCACACACATGCTTTCTGGAGAGGAATTCAGAGGTAGGAGAGGAGGATCTTCCCCCTGAGCTGCCAGATGTCAAACTGAAACTCCTTGGGACTCTGAAAAGCACTCCACTGGGATAGGATCCAATCACCACCCATTCAAGGGCAGAGTACAGCCTTTTGAACCTATTCAGCAGCCACCAGCCAATCAATAAAACCGACACCCACCCCACCTCTCTCTCTCTTTGGTGCCAACAAGCCTCCTGTTCAAACCAGCAGGAACCAGTATTCTCTCTGGTAGCTTCCGAATTCTGCTGCTCAACTTAAAGATACATGTCCATTAACTATCCAAGAAACAAAAATATTCACAACAAAATAAAGGAAAGGGGAAATAAGGGTATAAACAGGAAGGACCCTTACAAGCCAAATCTTTTTTACTCGCTTTAAACACCTCAATTACCTGTCCTCAACCAGCTTCTAAGCTTAAGGGAAAACAATTCAAATATATGCATCCGGTTCTCAAACTTTAAGCCTTTATCCTAGTGATCACTGTGGTATGTCAATCGGCATTTGTACAGAATTATTCAATTTTTGATCAATGATAATGTTTGCAATACTTGGTGAGGGAGAATAGACTGGAAATACTATTGGTGTTCTTAATACATAGTCATTTAACTAATTTGTAGGACTCTCTACTTGACCCATTTATAAGTTACAGATTGGCAGAGATGTGGCCTCAGAATGCAGCAAAGCAGGAAACGCAGCAGACCGCCTTAGTGATGATGTCATGTTGAGAGTACCTTTAAGAAATGGGTGTTTATAAATGGGCGTGTATATAAATATCTGTAGTGAGAGTACCTTTTAAGAAATGGGTGTTTACTACTGCAGTGATGTCAGAGAGTGGGTGGAGCTGCGCTGTCAGCTTTTTACTTTTGTTTTTCAGCAGGCTGCAGGGTGTGTTTTAGTTTAGTTTTCAGTGTTGGAGCTGAAGCCAGACCAAGCAGGTTTACTGCTGTTCTCTCTGCCATCAAAAGACTATCTCTTGATCATTTGGTGAATTCAGAATTATAAATGTTTTCAGTAGTGGCTTTAACCTGATAAAGGTTTTGTTTTTTAAGTCATATGGATGTTAAAAAGGAAAGCTTAAAGCTTTACTTTGTGTTGTATTTTTTGGGGGTTGTATTTGAATTAATGGTTGCTATGATGTTCACTGTATGTTTTAAAAAGGTTAACTTGAGTTCATAGAATAAACATTGTTTTGTTTTAAAAAATACTTTTCTGCCGTACCACACCTGTAGAGTGGGCCGTGTGCTCCCCATACCACAATCTATTAAAAGTTGTGGGTCAGGTGAACTCCATGATACACTTTGGGGTTCTCTAAACCCTGGCCCATAACAATGATGACACTGGAATTGTAAGCGAGAGGCTAATGTCCTGTCTGAATTTTGTGACTGGGCGACATGGGCTGGAATCTCACCATGGCAACAGTTGGAATTTAGTGCAATTAATAAGAGCTGGAGTTGAAAGCTAAGAGATGGTGACCACGAAAATATCAACAATTGTCATTCAAAAAACGTGGATCACTCGTATTCTTTTGGGAATGAAACCTGCCATCTTTGCCCGATCTATATGTGACTCCAGATCGACGGTAATGGAACTACCCTCTGAAACGGCCGAGCAAAGCACTTATCTTCCCCTTGAAGATAAAAAAAATTTGCAATGAACTTAATGTTATGATTGCTCGATGTGCTTGGGCAATATTTATCTGCGTTCCATATTATGCCTATTTTGGGGTTTATTGTTGCTTAAACTTATTGCACAAGGAAATGTAGAAACTTGTCAACTGGAATATACAGATTGAAAGTATATTGTGTGAGTGTCTGTTTTATAGTTCAAAGCTTTCTGGTCATTTTCCACAGGAAGGGTTTGGATTCAAGAAGTCACTTTAAGCGAAATATATTCATGCAAATTTAAAAAAAATACATCTAGGATTGTTGCTCAGATTCTAAGGAGCTAAATTAGGCAATCAATGCTTGTACATGGTAAATGATAAGCAAATGTGTTGATCTCCCTCAACCTTTCTTCATAAGAAATGCCCTCCAGTCCAGGCAGCACCCTGGTAAATCTCCTCTGTACCCTCTCCAAAACATCCACATCCTTCCTATAATGAGACAACCACAACTGGACGCAATATTCCAAGTGTGGTCTAACCAGGGTTTTATAAAGTTGCAGCAAAACCTCATGGCTCTTCAACTCTATCCCCCTGTTAATGAAAGCCAACACACCAAGCGGCTTCTTAACAACCCTATCAACCTGGGTGGCAACTTTGAGGAATCTATGTATGTGGACCCCAAGATTCTTCTGTTCCTCCACACTGCCAAGGATCCTGCCTTTAACCCTGTATTCAGTATTCAAGTTCAATCTTCCAAAATGAATCACTCCACATTTATCTTGGTTGAACTCGATCTGCCACTTCTCAGCCCAGCTCTGCATCCTGTCCATGTCCTGTTATAACCTGCACCAGCCCTCGACACTATCTACAACTTCCCCAACCTTCATGTCATCGGCAAACTTACTAACCCACCCTTCCACTTCCTCATCCAAGTCATTTATAAAAACCACAAAGGTCACAGAACAGATCCCTACGGGACATCACTGGTCACTGACCTCCAGGCGGAATACTTTCCATCCACTACTACTCACTGCCTTCTGGTGGCCAGCCAATTCTGTATCCAGGCAGCCAAATTTCCCTGTATCCCATGCCCCCTAACTTTCTGAATGAGCCTACCATGGGAACCTTATCAAATGCCTTACTGAAATCCATATGCACCACATCCACTGCTTGACATTCATCAATGTGTCTCCTCATATCCTCAAAGAATTCAACAAGGCTTGTGAGGCACGACCTGCCCCTCACAAAGTTGTGTGGACTATCTTTAATCAAACTATGTTTTTCTAAATAATCATAATCAGAGAATGAGGATGAGAAAATATCAGCCATGATTGAATGGCGGAGCAGAGTCGATGGGCCGAGTGGCCTAATTCTGCTCCGATGTCTTACGGCCTTGGGGTTTTTCCCTAATGCTTCCCACCAGGGCTTTTTCATGCCCCCTTCTAGCTGTCCCAAGTCCATTTTTGTGTTCCTTCCTAGCTACCTTGTAACCCTCGAGAGCCGTGCCAAATCCTTGCTTCCTCAACCTCACGTAAGCTTCCTTCTTCCTCTTGACTAGGAGCTCCACTTCCCTCGTCATCCAAAGGCTCCTTCGCCTTACCATTCCTTCCGAGTCTCTGAAAAGACAACAGTTATGAGCAGGACACATGCATGAAGAGTCAAACATTAGTTTGTTTAAATCAGATAAGATACGGGGGGGGGAAACGGAATGGATTATCCGACCGACTGTTTATCTTCATTTTTCCATTATTAATGAAGCAATGCACGAGTAGTTAAACTGGATGAATGTTGTCATAACATTTTCTTTGCATCTTAATGATCGACTCCAGGTATCGGTCTCACTCTGTTTGCTCAACCTGCCTTCAGATTTCACAAGTACAATAAAAGACGGCAGATATGTTGCCAAGTCTTTCCTTTAATTTTCATGCATTTTATTTGCCTATTTCAGTAACAAGGCAATTGGCAGAACATACACTTGACACAAAGTAAAATCTTCCCTTCATGACCCAATGGGATCATGGTCAAATTATTTAATTTTAGGCATGGGTTATTTATCGCTCTCTGATTAATGTCGAGTAATTCAGCGCAGCACAATTGGAGAATGGCACAAAGTGGAAAGGATATATCATTCTGAGCCATATATAACCATCGGAGAACAATAGAACGTTGCCGTGCTGCCACAGATTCCTCCTGTTTTAATATGTTGCTCAATAATGACACTTATGATCTTAAATAGAATTACATTTGATCAGCATACATTGATCGTCAGAAAACACCCCTCTGTGCGTCCTCATAAGTTGATGCTGTTTTCTGAGAATATTATTTATAGAAAGTAATTTTCAACAGTACTTGCTGGAGGAATGAAAAAAAATAAGGATATTGGATTAACAGCAGCATTTGTCAATTCGACTGTCATTTCAAAGGATTATCTTCAGATCCAAGGAGATTCACCAGTGAAAGGAGTCAGGAAGAAGGCAGAAAAATGAGAGAAGGCCATGATATTTTCGTAAAATTTGAATGTTTACCTACTTAAAGCCATGGCATTTATTTTGAAAAAAAAAACCTATTCCATTCCAGCTTCACTTCTTCAGCTCAAAGTAAATGGATCAGATAATTTATCTAGCTGAGCTAAGTTACAGCAGAGGAACATATGAAGTGGAGGTGGCCATTGAGTTCCTAGAGTCTACTGTTCAAATTAATTAGATTATGCCGTATCTGTACCTCAATTCCATTTACCCTTTTGATCCACATCCGTCGATCACAGAATCACAGAAATACACAGCGCAGAAGAGGCCCTTGAGCCCATCAAATCTGCACTGTCACATGAAAGGCACCTGCCCTGCCCACCTAATCCCATTTGCCAGCACTTGACTGTTATGATGTGCCAAGTGCTGATCCAGGTACTTGTGGTGATGTGCATCACTGTAAATACACAAGGGGTTTATGTAAATACACATAGACTAGATAGACACTAGAGGGAGCACCAGAGATGTGACACACAGTCAACCAATAGGCCAGTAAGATAGAACACGACCAATGGGCATTCACGACACACACAGAGGTGACACCACCACAGGAGGGCATTACACCAACCCATATAAAAGGACACAGCACACATGCTCAGCCAACACCAAACAAAAAGGGGCGATCTGCTAATTACCTGTATTCTGTTTGTGGGAGCTTGCTGTCTGTAAATTAGCTTGCCACATCTCCGTTATTACAAGTAGTGACTACGTTTCAAGAAAATACTTGCTGTAAAGTGCCTTGAGTCACCCTGAGGTTGTGAAAGAAACATTGCGATAGAAATTCACATTCTTTCTTAAATATTGATTTTTTTTTTCTTTTCAATTGCAATTCCCACCATGTAAAACATCCCATTTTAAATTGGGCAGTCACTTAAATTGATGCCCATGTCAATTTCAAAGAGTGTTAAGTGATCCACGTATTTTGAGTTGAAATACAAGAGGGGCACGGCACACTTGCTTTCAAAGGTGGGGTCTTCTTCGCCAAGCAGATGTTCAGGAAAGAATTTCTGTTGCAATTATTGTAATGTGGATTGGATCCACAGATCCAATGTGAAATTGAGAAATGTGATCTACTCTCATTGCATTGAACCAGAGAATTGTTCTGTGTCATAAGGGTTCTGTGTGGAGGTAGCCAAAACAGCCGTTTATTTCTGAGAAAATACACGTTGAAGATCTTGGATCAGAGGATCACGGTGATGTGCAGATTCTACACAACTTTCCTGAGCATCACTGGGCAGAGGAATATCTATCCTATAGACCCCCCCCCCCCCACCAGTTATCTCCACTGTGGTGATATGCATCACTGTAAATACACAAGGGGTTAATTTAAATACATGTAGACTAGATAGACACTAGAGGGAGCACCAGAGACATGACACACAGACATTCAACCAATTGGTCAGTAAGATAGGACACGACCAATGGGCATTCACGCCACACACACAGGTGACACTACCACAGGATGGCATTACACCAACCCATATAAAAGGACACAGCACACATGCTCTCTCCAGTGGAGACACTTAGTGAGTACACAGGGTTTATTTGAAACACATCACACCCACCACGTGGATTGTAGCAGACTGGCTCGTCAGTCTGAGTAGCTATAGCAGGATTAACAGGAGAGTCGAATCTAAGTAGGAGAATTGTTAACAGTTTAATAAATGTGTTAAGGCTATATCCAAGTCTGAACCTTCCTTTGTCAGAGTGCACATCAAGGAAGCAGCTTATGCTCCGTCACGAGCATAACAACACACTTGTTAAAGTGGGTGAGGCAACCTGCCTCTACCACCCTCCCAGGCAGTGCATTCCAGACCGTCAGCACCCACTGGGTATAAAGGTTTTTCCTCAAATCCCCCCCTAAACCTCCTGCCCTTCAACTTGAACTTGTGTCCCCTCGTGACTGACCCTTCAACCAAGGGAAACAGCTGCTCGCTTGCCATCCTGTCCACGCCCCTCATAATCTTGCACACCTCGATCAGGTCGCCCCTCAGTCTACTCTGCTCCAGTGAAAACAACCCAAGCCTATCCAATTTCTCTTCATAACTTATGTTCCATCCCAGACAGAATCCTGGTGAATCTCCTCTGCACGCCCTCCAGTGCAATCACCCTTACCTAATACGTAGATGCCAATATGAGCCATCAATATTTCAATTGACCCAGCCTTTTGAGGAAGTGAGTTGTAGAATTCTACTACTGTTTACATGTCAAACTGCTTCACGATTTCACTCATAAATGGCCGAACTCTAGTGGTCAGATTATGTCCTTTCGTTCTTGGACACACCACTAGAAGAAAGAGCCTCTCTTTATCTGCTCCGCCAAATATTTGAATCATTTTAGGCACTTTGGTAAGATCTCTCCCTCAACCATCTAAATTCACGGGAGGAACGGACCGACTGTTTGCTGCCTTATTCTCGTGCAATTTATTCCTTTTCGCCCCAAGTACCATTGTGGCGAATCGGTCAACATTTTTCCAAAAACCAGAGTTCTTCAATAAAGTTTTGGGAAAATTCTAATGCTTTCAATGTTTGAAAAAAGTGGGTGTAAAAAAATCACCACCGATGTTCTTAATAAATAAATTGCTGTGAGCTGGAACGCGTTGTTGGCTGTGAGATACTTTGACGCATGCCGTGATTTTGAAAGGTGCTATCTCAATGTAAGTTCTTTTCTTTTTGGAAATTTTTCTTTGCACAATATCTAAAAGTTAAAAATGAAGTTTCACTGAGTGTCTGAGATCTCTGGTAAACTATGGTAGGCGCAGTTGCACAGTGGTTAGCACTATTGCTTCACAGCGCCAGGTTCGATTTCTGGCTTGGGTCACTGTCTGTGCGGAGTCTGCACGTTCTTCCCGTGTCTGTGTGGGTTTCCTCCGGGTGCTCCGGTTTCCTCCCACTAGTCCAAAGATATGCAGGTTAGGTGGATTGGCCATGCTAAATTGCCCTTAGTGTGCAAAAAAGGTTCGGTGGGGTTACAGAGTTACAGAGATAGAGTGGAGGATTGGGATTAAGTAGGGTGCTCTTTCCAAGGGCTGGTGCAGACTCGATGGGCCGAATGGCCTCCTTCTGTACTGTAAATTCTACCATTCTATGTTTGCTTCAATCTGGAACGATGTGACCCAAAAGCAGTAGGAAAGGCTATTCAGCATGGAAAAAAAACAGTGGAATGCAATGTAATTAATCAATGCATCATAATTATCATATAGAATTCAGAAAATCAAAACTGATGGCAAAAAGATAGGAAAAACATTTCATTTTTAATATGTGCTATTAAATAATTATTGACAATAATGTTTTGACATTCTTTGGCCATAATTCAATATTTGACATTTTGCAAAAATATTTTTGCCAAAGCATGTTTCCATTTATTGCTGACTTCATTTTCTCAGCAATTGCTGGCCTGAAGGAATTTCCACAAAAAACTCTTTCTCAAATGAGTTTTCAAAGTGTACAGAGTTATATTAACTTGTCAAAATGTGTAAGTGAGATGTGTGAGTCTCATAGACATGTGGCAGAAAACCCAGGAGGGATATTTAGCCTAAAATGATCAATATAACTGTTGCAGAATCACTTTTGCTGGCAGCATGGTGTTTTGTGGCAGCTGGAAACATTTTCCTGAAAAACAGTAAAGGGCACATGTACTGCAACAAAGGCATTTATGCAGATCAGTGTCCATCCGGTGGCCCATGGCCGATTTGACCCAATATCTTGCACAGGAATCATGATGCACGATTGCCTCCTGCCCAGCTGAGGTGAGACCAGCAACGTGCAAACTTCACTTGCCTGCTCATCGGCATGGGTACAGCGTGTGTCTCGGGTTAAACATGCTGCTGATTGGCTGCATGCTCAGCAGGGTGGGGTGGTCCAGGTAAGTGCGTGACCAGCGCACCATATTGTGTTCAAGGGGTCAATCGTTCTGTGTTTGACTATGAGAGTCTGCTCACTGATCTCTGCTCACCGTGCTCGATTGGTTAAACCTGGTTGTGGACTCAGAGAGAAGCAAACAAACACCAGGGACGTTGGTGGAAGCCAGAGCTGGGATAAGCATAGCTGCAGCCATTTGGTGATTGCAGAGATATTTTAAAACTCGTGTAAATAAACCTTCTGCACAATTAGAAACAAACGTTACTCTCTACTTCGCTTGGAGGGGGATTGGGCAACAAAGGCTGGCTGATCCCGTGAAGCCTGCATCTCGTAAAAGATTCAAATAAAAGAAATGTAGAAAATATACATCACGACACAGTTACTCTGGGATCCTTCTTAAAAGCTATCTGCCATTCTTGAAGGGGAGTTGCGCGGACTATTGCAAAGTCTGTGCTGAAGGTTTCAAACCAGCAAATCGAACAGCATCACAGGAAGCCTCAGTGGTGAAGTTGGAAAGGAAGTGAGAGGTCATGTTACTGTGGGGTCCAGGGGGCCCTCAAGGCTGAACCAGGAGGCAATCATGCATCATGATCCCTGTACACGATATTGGGTCACGAATCAGCCATGGGCTCAAATCCATGGGCCACCGGATGGACACTGATCTGCATAAATGCCTTTATTGCAGTGCATGTGCCCTTTACTGTTTTTCAGGAAAATGTTTCCAGCTGTCACAAGCACCATGCTGCCAGCAGATAGCCTGGCAGACAGTTCCCACAGTTCGGACCCCAAGCACTTGGTAGCAATGTTGCAAAATGCTTGGCATCTCTTACCCACTACACCCCACCATCCCCTAACTCTGCTCAGTGCAGCCCACCCCCACCTAGCAGTGACCTTTGGGCAAACGGGTCTCACGCCTAATATTTAAGGATGCCACCTCATTCCTGCACATTTCCCAATGCTGACAGCTTCGCTCTCATACCCCACAGCTTCTCCATACTTCTAGCTATTTAGCTATGACTGACACATTGCGCACTCACATTTCTAGGCTCTCAGTGAAATTCTTTCCTCTCTCTTGCAGCATAAGCTCACATGTGGTATTGTGTGAAGCAAATAATGGCATGATGGGAAAACTAGTCAAGTCTTCTTGGTACAGTTGAATTTAACCTAAGACACAGATTCAGAATACACATAGACAGCATGTCCTGAGAACTGGGTGACTCTGAGAGTCTAGATAAGGCTTGAACTTAGAAGCAGTCTCAATACATAACAAGCTGAACAACTATCTCTTCCTGTTCCTAAACAAATCCTTCCCTTTCTTAAAACAAAGACAAGATAATGATATGAAACTCCAGTCCCCTAAAGGTCAGCAAGGTGACGCCATTGTAACGATTATTACTTATGCTTTACTTTCGATCAAATTCCTGACCAAGTTGTATTCATGTTATCTTGATCCTATAATGTATAAAAATCATCTTATTCTTCTGTGAGATCGCAGACTTGGGACGGACTCAGCAGTTTGTAATTGACTGCCTTCCGAATTCAAGTCTCAGCCATTTACTGCTAGCAGTCAGTTCTAATTCGGAAATAAAGTTCAGTTTTGCTTACCTAATGAATCATGTTTGTATTTCTCTATCACAGTCAAGACGCGGGGAAAATATTGAATACGACACACACACATCTACCCATATGCAGAAGGCAGGCACACTTGCATCTCCTGAGCTCTGCACTTGGGGTTGGTTACATACACACATCAATATAGTTGGCTCTTAAGAGCCTCTGAAATAGCCTCAGCAGCCACTCTGTTCAAAGGCGATTTGGGATGGGCAATAAATGCTGACCTTGTCAGTGAAGCCAACATTATACAAAATAATTTTTTCAAGGTGGTGGCCAGAATTCTCTGTGATTCTCTGTTCCCAACGACAGCGCAGCCCTCATCCCTGGAGCACCTCAACAACAAGGATTCCTACATCAGGCTCCTATTTATTGACTGCAGCTCCGCCTTCAACACCATAATCCCAGCCAAGCTCATATCAAAGCTCCAAAACCTAGGACTTGGCTCCTCACTCTGCAACTGGATCCTCGACTTTCTAACCCATAGACCACAGTCAGTAAGAATAAACAACACCACCTCCTCCACGATTGTCTTCAATACCGGGGTCCCGTAAGGCTGCATACTTAGCCCCCTACTATGCTCCCTATACACACACGACTGCGTGGCAAAACTTGGCTCCAACTCCATCTACAACTTTGCTGATGATACGACCATAGTGGGCCGGATCTTGAATAACGACGAGTTAGAATACAGGAGGGAGATAGAGAATCTAGTGGAGTGGTGTAACGACAATAATCTCTCCCTCAATGTCAGCAAAACTAAAGAGCTGGTCATTGACTTCAGGAACCAAAGTGCTGTGCATACCCATGTCAGCTTCAATGGAACTGAGATAGAGATGGTTGACAGCTTCAAATTTGGTTGACAGCTTCAAATTCCTAGGTGTGCACATCACCAGAAATCTGTCTTGGTCCACGCATGTTGATGCTACAACCAAGAAAGCACAACAGCACTTCTACTTCCTCAGGAAACTAAGGAAACTCGGCATGTCCACATTGACTCTGACCAACTTTTACAGGTGCACCACAGGAAGCATCCTATCTGGCTGCCATCACACCCTGGTATGGTAACTGCTCAGCCCAAGACCGCAAGAAACTACAGAGAGTCGTGAACTCAGCCCAGTCCCTTACACAAACCCGCGTCCCATCCATTGACTCTGTCTACACCTCCCGCTGCCTGGGGAAAGCGGGCAGCATAATCAAAGACTCCTCCCACCAGGGTTATCCATTCTTCCAACCTCTTCCATCGGGCAGGAGATACAATAGTCTGAGAGCACAGGGAGAATTTGCAGACTCCGCCCAGAGAGTGACCTGAGCCGGGAATCGAACCCAGGTCCCTGGTGCTGGGAAGCAACAGTGCTAACCACTGCACCACGTTACCACCCTCTGCTTCACTCCCTGCCGCCAGGCCAATTTCTGTGGATCCCATGGGTCCTTTGCTATCAGTCTCTCTTGCTGAAGTCCAAGAGGATTACGTTAAATGTACATTCCTCTCATGCACTTACCGTCAAGGTACACCTCGCTGGTCACACCTCAGGTGGTCGGAAGTGTCCGGGTCAGCATTCCAGAATTTTGGGTAGAACAATGGAGCTAAATTCCATAACCCATTTCTTCTGTCTCTTTCAACCCTTAAAATTCAAGCCAGAGCTTTCTCAGGTTGTTTTTTTCAATCAAAGGGTGTAGGAATAAATAATTATATCCTTCCTAGTCTCTGCTTCCTTCCAAACTGAGATTGAAAGATTTTTGTTCGACAAAAGTGGCAAGGGATATGGGAACTAATATGGATAGATGCCCTTTTGATGGTTTTCACCTATGACTCAGTGGATCATGTGCCTTTGATGTCATAGAAATCTTGAACCAAGTCCCACTCCAGGGTTTGAGCATTTAAATCAGTACTTCAAATGCAACATTGAAGAGTGATACACCATTTAAGGTGTGGTTTTTTTTGGTGGTGGGGGTGGGGTAAGATGTTAAACCTTGGTCCAACATGCCTGCTTGGGTGAATGTAAACTATCCCATGGCACTAACTTGGGCGGCATGTTAGCACCGCTGTCTCACAGCGACAGGACCCAGCTTCAATCGATTCTGACCTCAGGTGACTGTCTGTGCGGAGTCTGCATGCTCTCCCCGTGTCTGTGTGGGTTTCCTTCAGGTGCTCAGGTTTCCTCCCAGTCAAAAGATGTGCAGGTTAGGTTGATTGGCCATGCTAAATAGCTTCTTGATGTTCAAGGGTTGGAGGGAGGGGGGGTTGCAGTAAAAGGGCAGGGGGTTACGGAGGTTGGGATACTTTATCGGGGGGTCGGTACGAATGACCTCCAAATGACCTCCTCCTACACTGTGGGAATTCTCTGATTCCATAAATTCAGAAGCGAGCATAGAATTATTCCCGGTGTCCTGGCCAACATTTATTCCTCAGTCAACATCCCATAACAGATTACTTGGCCATAACCACATTGCTTATTTTGGGAGCTTGCTGTGCCCAAGTTGGCTGCTGCCTTTCCTCCATTACAATTCAAATGTACTTTGTGAACTGTAAGATGCGTTGAGGTGTCTAGCCGTCGTGAAAGGCTCACTATAAATGTAAAACTTTCCTTGGATCAACCATGATCGAATTGAATGGTGGAAAAGACTCCAGATTTGAAGATCTCTTCCTGTTATTCTCTTTTGATCTGTCCTATCCTCCTAATATAACACGTTCCCGGTGTAATGATTTATAATAAAAGGAACTCTCACTATTTCTTCAGATAGTCTGCTATCCTGGACATTATTGATTGGAAAGGACAGCTGCTGTAAATGGACACGCTCCATTTAACTAGGACTGTTTCTATTCAACTAACGAACAGATGGCAGATGAATACATGAATACAAAAATGAGGATGTCAATTTTCCGTGCCTATAGTTAGGACTTGTTTCTCCTCAATCAGACCCAAGAGGCATCTTGGAAATGAGCGGCGAGTGGTTGAAGATTACCTTGTAGATCCTGTGTACATGTGGCACTACTCACTGTTTCCATTGTTCAAACATCAGCGTAGGAAGTGTAGTGATGTATCCCGGGATCCCCAGCTGCCCTTTCATGCAAACTATCAACAAATGTATTTCAATGGGTCCAACTGACTCGTGCTCATCTTTAATTGCCCTCCAAACAATACCAAGACCACAAACAGAAGTGGTGAAATAATATTTTTTTTGCATTTCACTTCTCTTGAGTCTGCACGTTCTCCCCATGTCTGCGTGGGTTCCCTTCGGGTGCTCTGTTTTCCTCCCACAGTCCAAAGATGTGCAGGTTAGATGGATTGGCCATGCTAAATTGCCCTCAGGTGTCCACAAAGGCTGGGTTGGGTGGGGTTACGGGGAGGCCTGGGTTCTTTGAGCACTGTGGAGTGCTCTTTCCATGAGCCGGTACAGGCTTGATGGGCCGAATGGCCTCCTTCTGCACTGTAAGTTCTGTGATTCTATGAACACCATAGGAAAATAAAGAACAGAAGTTAGATTATGCCATTTGGTCCTAGGATTCTTTCTCAGTTTTCCTTTTCTCAAGTTTCTCCTTTTCTCAGTCCGAAATGACCTAACCTTTATTCTGCGATCATGCCTCCGTATTCCAGATTCCCTAGCCGGAGGCAACATCGTCACCACATCTACCCTTAAGATTTTAACATGTTTGAATTAGATCACTTCCCGCTCTCCTAAACCTCAGGACATATAGGCCTCGATGCTGGTTTAGCACAGTGGGCTAAGCAGCTGGCTTGTGATGCAGAACAAGACCAGCAGCGCGGGTTCAATTCCCGTACCGGCCTCCCCGAACAGGCACCGGAATGTGGTGACTAGGGGCTTTTCACAGTAACTTTATTGAAGCCGACTTGTGACAATGAGCTATTATTATTATTCTATTCTGTGGTGTTATCATAACTAAGAAAAGCAAGGGTTAATGAAATGTCTAGAGTAGCCACTAGAGGGAGCTACAGCTACATGTATACAAGGCATTGATGCTGAGCCTTGTGGGGAAGAATAGTGTAGGAGTTAGCTAGAGGCAGACAGAGTATATATAATGTGACTTCAAGCCAGACCATAATTTATAGCAGTATAAAGATTAGTTGTAGATGAGTGTAGTGTATATGTTAATTATCAACTGTGTATTCTTTAGGAGTACGTGTTGAATCCAAATTAGTAGTGTTAATTAATTTATAGCTTTGTTCAAGTTAAAGCTATTTTGTGGTATTTGTGAACGCTACGCTAACCGTCCTGAATTAAGCAAATCAAAGAACACCATATATTCAACAACTCCCCATGAGATGAATATCACGTTCGCTGCAGAATTCAGTTTGAAATAAGGCAACAGAAATTAATACAATCAGCATTTTAATTCAAAGTGGAATAATCCCACTTCAGCTAAAGATCATGTGGAGGTTACCACCTGCTGGGAGAAACTCGGAGCTGGTTTCAAAGTCTCATTAATACAAACAAATACAGGATAAGAAAGACCTTCCTTTGACACACCATAAAGTCTTTGGGATCACTCCCCTGCACCTCTAAGTATTCAAACCATGAGGTCAGGAAATTCTTCAGATAAATAAATACACAAATCCTTCCTTAACTATATAACTCTTGACACTTAGAATAACATCCTCAAAAGAAGTGCCTGTTTTGATACCTAAGAAACATGACAACACTGAAAAAAGACAGATTTCTCTACGAGTCCCTCTTTGCCGATATATCTTAAGACACCTGACATTCACGCAGATACTAAGATCATTAAAACATATATTGATGATAATACATCAAATTAGCCATTTGGCTATAGGCAATTAACCAACAATAAGTGATAAGGTAATAGAAGCAGTCCTTGACCGATTAGATTTTATGTAAAAAAGAGGGGAATTTAGGCAGAGAGGTACCTTCTCACTCCCCTGCAGGACTGTGGGTCAAAGCTCTGTTCTTCAAGCTTGCCTCAAACAAAGGCATGAAATGAAAAGAAAATCGCTTATTGTCACGAGTAGGCTTCAATGAAATTACTGTGAAAAGCCCCTAGTCACCACATTCCGGGGCCTGTTCAGGGAGGCTGATACGGGAATTGAACCATGCTGCTGGCCTGCCTTGGTTTGCTTTAAAAGCCAGAGATTTAGCCCAGTGCGCTAAGCCAACCATCGTGGTTTTTGTAAGTGTGTTTCTGCTAAACGTCTTAGAAATGTATTAGAAATTGATAGGAGATACTTTAGGATTTTCCTGTTTCAGATATCTCATTCTATTTAGAGAAGAAGTGTGTCAGCAGATAACATAGGACTGTTAATGGTTTTATGTTATTAACAGATAACTAAAGACTGTTAATCAATTTATATTTTTAACTCTGCAATTCTGTATGCATCAATTGAGTGTATTTTACAATAAAAATACTTTGATTAAAATTATACTGTGTGGACTTACTCTCACAATTTTAAACTCCTAGACACTCATTTAGGAATTCTTAAATGATTAGGACCCACGACGACAGAGATAACGATTTAGTTATGAGTGACGCATCTGAACTTTTCCCATAAAAAGTAACTGAGATCCTGTTTAACTGCCTGAGACCCGGAAAAGCATTCTCCCTTCGTGAGACTTAGCAGAAAAACAGATTTCCCTCTTTTGGTGGGTTAACCTAGAGCATAGGTTATTAATGAAGTATTATCAGGTCTGGAATAACCTAAAACCGTCACACCCGAAGGACAACCCTCTCATTCTAGGAACCAGTCTAATGAAGATAAAAGCAAATTCCTGCGGATGCTGGAGTCTGAAACAGAAACAGACAATGCCGGACAATCTCAGCAGGTCTGACAGCATCAAGGCTTTGACAAAGAGTCATCCAGACTCGAAACGATAGCTCTTGTCTCTCTCCACAGATGCTGTCAGACCTGCTGTGATTGTCCAGTAATTTCTGTTTTCGTACCACTTTAATGAACCTATGTTGCACTCTCCCTGTGGCAAAGATGTTCTTCCTTCAGTGAAGAGAGAAAACTGCTCACAGCACTGCAAGTGTCTCCTCACCAACACTCCGTACAGTTAAAGTAAGGCTCTATATTCTAACATACCATTTGCCTTCTTATTTGCCTGTTGTTAATTCTCTGTGATTAATATACAAGGTCATTTAGGACTCTCTGAATGCAAACATTTCCCAGATTTAGGGGTATTAATTTGGAGATTGATACTTTACCAGTGGTTGCCAATTCAACCAATAACAAGAATGACTGACTGCCACTGTCACTGCCACCCAATATTGCCACTGCTTCCCTTCTTTTAAATTACCTCTTCTTTTCTTGCTCTTTCAGCTTTTCTTACTTTTTCATCCTGCAAGAAAGAGATTTAAACTGTCGTTTACAACATAATTCCTGTGATTTTGATGCACACCATTCAGCTTGAAAAGCGGGTATGTTGGAATAAAACCTTTACCCTGCCTTTGCAAGTTAATGATGAAGAGGTGACGCATGCCACTGACCGAGCAGAAAGCTGCTCACAAAGATTTAGTGATTTTTGTGGCATGTGTTCCCCTTCCCCAATGTCATTTTGAATTTGGCGTCAATCTGGAGAGCCATGGACTGTGTGCAGGAAGATGGAGTTAGAAAGGGCACCCGGGGATCATTGGGTTGGCATTGGCCAAAATGGGCCGAATGAGTTGAATCATTTTTGTGGTTCTAAGTCACTCTCCCAGTGTGCAGCAACACTGATGTTATAAAGCAGGCTAACCTATCAATTATGTTGATGTATTCTAACAGACAGCACACCAGGACGTAAATTGCACTGATTATCCTTCACTTTTAATTTCATTGTGCATTCAGTGAAATTAACTATTGGAATATACATATGGCAATAATGTAGAAACTGAAATATCATAAACAATCTTCTAAAAAAAATCTATTGAGGGTCAGGGAGTTGTTAGGGAGTGGGGTTCAGTCGTGGGAGGGGATCAGGGAGTAGTTAGAGTGGAGGTGTAGGATATTTAGTTGGGGGATGTTGGGGAGTAATCGAGTGGTCAGGTGGTGGTCAGGGGTAGGCGGATCATGGGGGATGTAGTCTGTGGTTTGGAGAGTATTCGTGGGGCTAGGGTTAATCGGGAGATTGGATTTGTTTGTTGTCATGTGTACAGAGGTAAAGTGAAAAGAATTTTTCTGCGAGCAGCTCAAACAGATTATTTAGTACATGAAAAGAAAATACATAATAGGCAACACAAGGTACAAAATGCAAATACATAGACACCAGCATCGGGTGAAACATACAGGAGTGTCGTATTAATCAGGTCAGTCCATCAGAGGGTCGTTTACGAGTCTGGTAACAGTAGGAAAAAAGCTGTTTTTAAATCTGTTTGTGCCTGTTCTCAGACTTTGTATCTCCTGCCCGATGGAAGAAGTTGGAAGAGTGAGTGAGCCGGGTGGGAGGAGTCTTTGATTATGCTGCCCCCTTTCTCCAGGCAACGGGAGGTGCAGATGGACTCAATGGGTGGGAGGCAGGTTTGTGTGATGGACTCGGCTGTGTTCACGACTCTCTGACGTTTCTTGCGGTCCTGGGCCGAGCAGTTGCCATACCAGGCTGTGATGCAGCCCGATAGGATGCTTTCTATGGTGCATCTGTAAAAGTTGGTAGTGTTAATGTGGACATGCTGAATTTCCTTAGTTTCCTGAGGAAGTGTAGGCGCGTATTTTGCTTTCTTGGTGGTAGCGTAAACGTGGGTGGACCAGGACAGATTTTTGGCCATGTGCACACATAGGAATTTGAAGCGGTCAACCATCTCCACCTCAGCCCCATTGATGCAGACAGGGGTGCGTACAATACTTTGCTTTCTGAAGTCAATGACCAGCTCATTAGTTTTGCTGACATTGAAGCAGAGCTTATTGTCGTTACACCACTCCACTAGGTTCTCTATCTCCCTCCTGTATTCTGACTCATCGTTGTTTGAGGGGGTTTAGTCTGGATTGGAGGGGGCAGTCAGGAGGTCAAGTGGAGAGTCAGAGGTTCAGTAGACCCAGAACTTAGCACTGATTCTTATCCTTCAAACTTTTCAGCAACTATTCTGATAAATGAGTCAGAAATACGCAAAGTCTCCAACTTGAAATCAGAGTTTTAGAGAGTTCCAGGCGCAGGCTAATTGTCCAATGAAAGTCCAAACTTCTAGTGTAATTTCTGTGGAGTCAGTGTGTTGGGACATCCTATAAGCCCCTCGACAGACCTTACTGGGCACCTCCAGGAAATGACCATTCTGAGACTGAAAGACCAGGGCCAACTTTCAAATGATGTGGATTTTTTTTGATTATAGCAGAAAAATTCTATATTATATATAAATCATTTTTTCAGGGTCATTGAATCCTTTCAGCTGTAGCACACTGTGAAAATTACAGTAACACCTTTTTTCAAGGATTTTTACACCAATACTTACACCAAGTTACTTAAATGGACACGTTCTTTCAGTCTCTGAGGATTTCTAAAGCACACCCTGCAGGGAAGTATAGAATCACTGACAGCAACGTCTGGATGCTGTGTTTAACTTCACTTGTAAGGACTCCATGGTTGCTGTCAGTTTTAGAGGAATATGATGACAAATTATGACAGTTTCACCTTCATTTGCACTGCAAAATCCTGTCCACAAGTTTCATTTTAGACCAGATTTAAAAGGTTAATATCAATCCTATCACAAATGTCCGCATCAACAACAACAGAAAGGTCATGGACAGTGGATATGATCATTGCTGAGATGTAAGTGAGTCATAGAGGTCTACAACACGGATAAGGCCCTTCAGCCCATCGTGTTTGTGCCAGTCAGAAACAACCACCTAACTATTCGAATCTCATTTTCCAGCACTTGGCCCATAGCCTTGCGCACCTTAGCATCGCAAGTGCACGTCTGAATACTTCTTAATTGACATGAGGGTCTCTGCCTCCACCACCCTTTCAGGCAGCGAGTTCCAGACTCCCACCATCCTCTGGGTGAATGGCTTATCTTAATTCTCTGCCTCCTGATCATCAATCCCTCCACCAAGGGGAAAGATTTCTTCCTGTATATAGAACAGTACAGCACAGAACAGGCCCTCCGGCCCTCGATGTTGTGCCGAGCAATGATCACCCTACTCAAACCCACGTATCCACCCAATATCCGTAACCAAACAACCCCCCTTAACTTTACTTTTTTAGGACACTACGAGCAATTTAGCATGGCCAATCCACCTAACCCGCACATCTTTGGACTGTGGGAGGAAACCGGAGCACCCGGAGGAAACCCACGCACACACGGGGAGGACGTGCAGACTCCACACAGACAGTGACCCAGCCGGGAATTGAACCTGGGACCCTGGAGCTGTGAAGCATTTATGCTAACCACCATGCTACCGTGCTGCCCACTCTATCTATACCCCTCATAATTTTATACATCTCAATCATGTGCACCCTCAGTCACCTCTGTTCTAAGGAAAATAACACCAATCTATCCATCCTCTCTTGATAACTAAGATTGCGTTTCTTGCAACTTTTGTTACAATAACTGATGTATGAGGTGCCAGAAGTGGCTCAGTCGGAAGCACTCTGACTTTAGAGTTCAAAGGTTGTGGGTTCAAGCCCCATTTCAGGAACTTGAGCCTCCGGACACTGCAGTCCTGATTAGGTTAACTTTGAGCCTAATTCCTAATTAAATTTATATTAAAAAAAAGAGTTGAGTACCCAATTCATTTTTCCCAATTAAGGGGCAATTTAGCATGGCCAATCCACCTAACCGGCACATCTTTGGGTTGTGGAGGGGGGGAAAACCCACGGAAACACGGGGAAAATGTGCAAACTCCTCACGGACAGTGGCCCAGAGTCGGGATCGAACCTGGGACCTCGGTGCCATGAGGCAGCAGTGCTAACCACTGCACCACCCTGCAGACCCTGATTACTCTTGATATGGAGGTGCTGAACTGGAGACCTGCACGTTTAGTGTTAACGCACTGATTAGAGGCTATTTACATGGAGTATTTATGCAGTCACTGAATGTGGGGAGTGCTCGGGCTGCCATCCAATCAGATGTATGAGCATAGCTTGGACAGCAAGGGAGTGACCACAGATGTTCCCAGATAATTTTAAGGTGAAAGGCAGAAGGTTCAGAGAGGATTTGAGGAAAATTCTTTTCACCCAGAGGGTAGTGGGAATCTGGAATGAACTGCCTGGGAGGGTGGTTGAGGCAGGAAACCTCACAATCTGTAAAAAGTACTTGGATGAGAACTTGAAATGTCATAACGTTCCAGGCTATGGGCCAGATTCTGGGAAGTGAGGTTGGTGTAGATTTAGAATAGTTTTTTATTGATGCAGGCTTGATTGGCTGTAGGACCTCGACTGTACTGCATGATTCTACCCCGCTACATCCATCATCTAACTGCATAAAACAACCTATATTGTTGCATCATTCACCGGTACAGCTCACATTGCAGACACATTTTACAGCTCTCTGTTCGCAAGTTTAACAATATGTCAAAGAGAGATTATTAATTTCAGCACAAACCAGCAAACGGGCCCTACAGCCTCTTCAATGAGCTCAGGGCTCCAATATATTTGGTCAACAAAAGGCTGAATCAACTTCAGGATAAATGCCACGATGGTGTGAAGGTGGACTAACCAGGCATTGCTGCTCAAGGCCCCATCTTAACTACCGCGGAGGCGCATCAGCACTAAATTCCCGGCATTCCAGCCGGTAAATTTGTTCGACTGTGCACAACCTGGATGTTGTGATCCCAACATCACAAGAGTGACTGCATATTAAAGGTAGATTGGGGGCTGGAAAGCACATTGGGACATCCTAATGTTTACATGTAATTGCAATGAGATATGAATCTGCAGCTCCATCTGTCTCCTCAGGTTGGTGTAAAGATTGAACGGCGCTGTTTTGAAGAAGAGCAGGAGAATTCTCCCTGGCCAGTTGCCAATACACCGAGGCACGCACCCTGGTTCAATCCCAACCTTGGGTCACTGTCTGTGCAGAGTCTGCACGATCCCATGTGCCTGCGTTGGTTTCCTCCGGTTGCTCCGGTTTCCTCCCACAGTCCAAAGATGTGCAGGTTAGGTGGATTGGCCACACAAAATTTCTGCTTAGTGTCCAATGGTTGGGTGGGGTTATAGCGATAGGGTGGGGTATTCAGCCTAGCTGGGGTGCCCTATTGGAGGGTCAGTGCAGACTCGATGGGCCAAATGGTCCCTTCTGCACTGTAAGGATTCTATGGAAATGGGAAGATACAACAAAAAGGAACAGATTATCTGTTCGTGGGAGATTGCTGTGTGCAAATTAGTTGCTGCATCTCCTGCCTAATGACTGGATTTCAAGTTTTTCTTTGTCTGTAAAGTGTTTGAGATGTCTGGAGGTTGTGATAGTACTGAATAAGTATAAATATAAATCTCTCTTTTACTCAACATTTTCAGGCTTGTTTTTGGTTGTCAGGGTTGTTGATTTTTTTCTTTTACTGTTTCATGCGATGTGGGCATCACGGGTAATGCCAGGATTTGTTGTCCATCCTTCATTGCCTTTCAACTGGGTGGCATAGACAATGTTCAGCACCATTTGCGACTCCTCAAATAATGGAGCAGTCCATGTCCAAATGCAGCAAGACCTGGACAATATCCAGGCTCGAGCTGACAAGTGGCAAGTTACATTCACGCCACACAACTGCCAGGCAATGGCCATCTCCTACAAGAGAGGATCTAACCATTGCCCCTTGACATTCAATGGCATTACCATCGCTGAATCCCCCACATCCTGGGGGCTTACGATTGATCAGAAACTGAACTGGACTAGCCATATTAATACTGTGGCTACCAGGGCAGGTCAAAGGCTCGGAATCCTCATCTCCTGACCGCCCAAAGCCTGTCCGCCATCTACAAGGCTCAATTCAGGAGTGTAATGGGATACTCTCCACTTGCGTGGATGAGTGAAGCTCCAACAACACTGAAGAAGCTCAAAACGATCCAGGACAAAGCAGCCCCGCTTGATTGTTCCCCCTTCCACAAACATTCACTCCATCCACCACTAACACATAGTGGCAGCCGTGTGTAATCTACAAGATGCACTGCCAGAACTCACCAAGGTTCCGTCGACAGCACCTTCCAAACCAACAGCCACTACCATCGAGAAGGATAAGAGCATCTGATCCCAGGGAGCTCCAACACCTGGAGGTTCCCCTCCTAGTCACTCTCACCACCCCAATTTGGAAATATATCGCCATTCTTTCACTGCCACTGGGGCAACATCCTGAAATTCACTCACTAACAGCACCGTGGGTGTACCTACACCCAAAGGACTGAAGCGGTTCAAGAAGGCAACTCACCACCACCTTCTGAAGGGCAACTAGGGATGGGCAGTAATTGCTGGCCTAACCACCGACACCCACATCCCTAAATAATTTTTTTAAAAGACAAGATCATTTGGGAGGACAGTCAAGCACAACGGCTGTGGGTGTAGATCTGGAGTCACCTGGAGGATAGGCCAAGTCAGGACAGTAGATTCCATGAGTAAACCAGATGAGTTATTACAACAATCGATGAGAATTTTACAATCACCCTTACAGAAACTGGTTTTAAATTCCAGACCTTTTTTTAAAAAACCAATTAAATTTTAAATTCCACAAGCTGTCATGATGGGTTTTGAACACACGCTGTGTGCGTTAGCTTGTCCCTCTGAATTATTAGGGGCATCATCACTAGGCTGCCATCTCCCCCATCATATTGAAAGAGGTTTTTGCACAAAAGCCTGTGTTACAATCCTCCTACCAGCAGCATTCTCAAAGAAGGTGATGGAAATAGTTTGACAATGCTGTGCTCAGAGTAGCCGATATGGTAATAAACAATTACAAGATAAAAGCAGAAATAGTTTATATCATGCAAATGCAAGGTCTTTTTTCAACAATGCCTCTAATTCATGGTTTGTGACGCTTGCGTTTATTCGCACACAAATTACAACATCCGTAATGTAAATTAAATGTTGAGGTTTCACGGTAGATTGTGTCAGTAAAGAACGTTTTTCCTGAGGATGGGAACATCACTGACAAAGCCAGCATTTATTACCCGCCCCTAATTGCCCTTGAACTGAGTGGTTTATGTCTAATGCCATTCAAGAGGGGCGTTAAGTGTTATCTGCCTTGTTGGGGATCTGCAGTTGAATATTGGTCAAATTGTTAAGGATAACAGATCTCCATTCCTGAGCCATAAGGCTGTTTAAAGACAATCATAAATTCCCCCTAGCTATTATGGTGGAATTTGGACTGATATCTCCAAACCACCAGTTTGCAGGTCCCTTGAATAATAATCTAGTACATAACCACAAAGTTACCATGCCCATAGCTCCTGCTTCTACTTTTTATTCACAGAAGGGCCCCATCGCTACGTCTGTGGTGTTCTTTGTGATTCTGTTATCAGGATGGATGCCATAGTGCTCACAAAGACCACACAAGTGAAGTTCATTAACAAAGTGTTTTATTTACACTACTTAAGTTAAGCTTGACTACTTGGTCCTACAGTACACAATAATTATAGTAATTTACACTCTACTAGCACTAGTCTATACACTCTAACTCTATCCTCTCTTGATCTCTCCTACACACTACTCCAGCTTTCACTCCCTCTCCCAGAAACCTGAGAGTCAGTGTTTTATATAGTACTGCATCTAGCTCCATCTAATGGTTAATTGGAACATGACATGAACTCTTTGTATGCTGAACATTTCTATAATGTCACAAAGTCTAGTCGAGGTAAATGGCAGAACTAATGACCTAACAATCAGGCAGCACGGTAGCATTGTGGATAGCACAATCGCTTTACAGCTCCAGGGTCCCAGGTTCGATTCTGGCTTGGGTCACTGTCTGTGCGGAGTCTGCACATCCTCCCCGTGTGTGCGTGGGTTTCCTCCGGGTTCTCCAGTTTCCTCCCACAGTCCAAAGATGTTCAGGTTAGGTGGATTGGCCATGATAAATTGCCCTTAGTGTCCAAAATTGCCCTTAGTGTTGGGTGGGGTTACTGGGTTATGGGGATGGGGTGGAGATGTTGACCTTGGGTAGGGTGCTCTTTCCAAGAGCCGGTGCAGACTCGATGGGCCGAATGGCCTCCTTCTGCACTGTAAATTCTATGATATTAATGGTCACACATTTGTCACAGCATTGCAGAAGATGCTGTGACACTTTTAGGGATAGGAAGCATGAGGTGATGCATGTTGTTCAGATAAATAAGGGGCTCCTCACAAAAAAATGAGCTAAAAAGTGGTAACAGCGCAAAGGGATCTCGGAGTACAGGTACACAAATTTTTAACAGTGGCCACACAATTTAAAAATCTGTAAACAAGAAATAATGCAAAACAAAAGCCCTGAGGGTTCACTTCCAGAAGGATTGAATTAAAAAGAAGACAGGTTTGGTGAAACGTATCTCAAACACTGGTTTCAAGTTCTGGTGCTCAATAATAAAAATATAGAGGAATTTAGGTAAAGTGTAAGGAAGATATATAAGGGCGATACCAGAACTGGTAGTGATAAGCTATCAGGAAAGACTGGACAGCAGAAAAGAGTCGGCTGCACAGTGACTTGCTGGAGAGCTTTTTAGGATTTGGCAAGTAGATTTGGAGAAGATGTTTCTACTTTTTAGTGGAGTCCAAAACAAGGGATCTAGGTTTAAATAATCACGATAACATCCAATGGGGAATTCACGAGAAACTTCTTTACCCGAAAATAGTGAAAATACAGAAATTGGCAACCTTAGGGAATAGTTGCAGTGAATAATATGGATGTTTTAAAGGGACGCTGACTGAGGGAGAATGGAATGGGACTTTATGGTGCGAGGGTGTGGTGATTGACCCTTTCAGGGCAACACAGCAGAGTAAGGATCACATGGCCTGTGTGACCAATCGGGACTCAGAGGGTGGAATTATCCCAAGGTTGGAGAGGCTCCCAGGCAGAGACATTTTGGGAGCTATCTACAGCCACGTGGCTGCTGTACATTTCTTATTAGTAAATACCTTTTGTCTTCACTGTGAAAATGCATCATTACATAGAGCAAGATATTGGTAGGAGGCTCAAGTGGAACATGAACATCAGCATTGACCGCTTGAGCTGATAATCTGTTTCCATGTTGTTGATTCGATGTAAAGTTCAGTAGTTTCTCCATTATCATTATACAGCCGTACGCGGTTAAATTCATGAAAGGTGATTTTGTGCTTTTGCTCCAATCAATTGACTCAGTGCTTGTGAAGATACTTCCTCAGGAATTATTTGTTTTGTGTGTTGGTCACCTAATCCTGGACTGGAAATTTTTCCCCTTGCCCTAAGTAACTTTGGTCTGACTCAGGTAGATTATATTAAAACTACTTTATTAACATTATATACAAGGTGGGCACATCTATCTTGTGATAATAATAATAATAATCTTTATCAGTGTCACAAGTAGGCTTACATTAACACTGCAATGAAGTCACTGTGAAAATCTCCTAGTCACCATATTCCAGCGCCTGTTCGGGTACACTGAGGGAGAATTCAGAATGTCCAATTCACCAAAGAGCATGTCTTTCTAGACTTGTGGGAGGAAACCGGAGCACCCGGAGGAAACCCACGCAAACACGGGGAGAACATGCAGACTCCACACAGGCAGTGACCCAAGCCGGAAAATGAACCCGGGACCCTGGCGATGTGACGCAACAGTGCTAACCACTGTGCTACCATGCCGCCCAAACAGTGCCATCTGTTCTCCAGAGCAGGTTTTTTAAAAGTGTAAATCGTGACTACTGGATGGGACGCAGGTGGGTGTCAGAAGGGTTGAGAAGCAATCTGCCGCAGCGTTCTGTGGTGGTCTGATTACGGGAGAAGCGCCTGACGGCTTCTTCTGGCATTTAAATTGAGACGGGATTGAGGCTATGTTCAGTCGTCTGACCATAAATGGCAGCAGTGAACACGTCAGCGCATCCTGCACATACACTTGTTGTCAAGCACATTGTATCTACATGCTTTTGCCACAAAATCACAGAGGAGAGCTCCTTTCATTTTCTAACTGCTAGGAAGCGCGACAAGAGGACTATGAAGTTGGAACATTTTGTTCCAAGTAAGAGACGGCCAGTGACACAAATTGGCAGTGTACCGACAGGCTAGGATCTCACATCTGAATCAGCTGGAGAGAGCTGCACAGGACCTCTGTGTTAGCTCTGTACAAAGCTCCAGAACCTCGACTGAAGGGATGGTGATATATATTTCCGAGTCAGGATGACGAGTGATTTGGAGGGGAACTTTCAGGCGGTGGAGTCCAATTGACCTTTTAGATGGGAGAGGTCGTGGGTTTGGAGGATGGTGCCTAAGGAGCCTTGGTGAGTTCCTGCAGGGTGTCCAAGAGGAATCTCAATATCTGCCTGGGGTCTAGTGAATGGTCTCTCTGTGATGGAAATTGAACCATCTCTCAATGAAAACACAAAACGAGGTGCTGTAGGACGAACACCCATCGCTCCTCCACATGACTTTGGACATTCCACCAGGAAAGTCATCTGGTTGTCCTGATGCTGATTGGCATCTGCTATTTCCAGAAGGCCTATGTTGTGTTCAGACATCTCCGTTTATTAAAGACATGCTTTGATGCACATCATTATCTGCTGTGGATCCTGCCAGTATTGTCAGAGCTGATCACTGTACACTAACTCCCGCTGGACACTGTGGGCCAGTTGCATTAGAATACTAAATGCAGTTGGGCAGTTTCCTCGACAATTTAAGGCAGAATTTAAACACACTTTTTTTGCACGGTTTTGAAGTTTAAAAACAGGCAATTTCCCTGTAGAGTGTATAATTAATGTTAGATGAATCCTATATAATTTGCAAAGGCAGAGATTGCTGTGTTTTACATTTCACCGCATTGTCAAAGTGAAATAAGAAGTTCCTAACTGTCACCAAACTATTAAACAAATGTTCAGGTCAACAGTTCAATTGTTTCACAAGTTAAAGGCTTTGAAATGGTATCAAGATTATTGGGAGACGCTGCTACACCTGAACAGTTTATAACAGAAACGCAGGTTGAAAGTGTTGTTTTCGTAGAACCCACTCTCGATGAAGCAATGTGACAAATTGCTTTTCTAAGAGAACAAAGCCAAGCATTTATTAAAATCTCAGCACTATCCCTGCTTGCGAACCATAGGATTCCAGACATTAAAGATGAGATTGCCTCTGAAACATTGATTTCTGTCAGGGCTCCCGCTGGCATCCAATCCCTACTCCATGGATCATTTTTCACCGGCAGAGGCTGCACACCATTGCCCAGCGGCAGGATCTTCTGGTCTCACATTTGCCTCCGGGGCTTTGCGTGTTTCCCACCCTCCGCCGTCGGAGAATCCGCTGCAGGGTGCTGCCATTGACAGGGCAAAAAGATCACACCAGCGGGAAGAGCCATAAAATTCCACCCAGTAATCTCATCCACCACCAACCCACAGTGCGCAGCAGTGCACGGCATCCACAAAGATGCACTGCGGCTACTCGACAAGGCTCCCTTGATAGCAACAGCTCCCAAACCCACCACCCCTACCACCGAGAAGGAAAAAGGCAGCAGGAGCATGGGAACATCAGCAAGGTCCCCTCCAAGCCACATGCCATCCTAAACAGGGCACATATCTCCGTTCCTTCACTGTCGCTGCGTTCCTCTCTCACTGCGCTGCAGGTGTACCTGAACCACATGGACTGCAGAGGTTCAAGGAGGTAGCTCACCACCACCTTCCCAAGGGGAAATTAGGCTTAACGGTGAATGCTTGCCCAGCCAGTGAAGTTCACATCCCATGAATGAATTAATAAACAAGAATATGGCAATATGTCAGCTGAACCAATTCAACAGGAAGTGAAATTTTGATCAAGACCGAGGACAGATCCACCGGCCTCCCCGCCACATCTTTCTTGGCGATGGGAGGCCACTCACTGGTGGTAGGATTCCCTGATCCCACCGCTATCAATGAAAATTCCCATTGAAGCCACCCCAAGCTGCCGGGAAACCCAAGGGGAGGGGGTGACCTGCTGACGAGATGAGAGAATCCAGCTGACAAGAATAGCCAGAGAATTGTTGCTTCAGTATATGGGAAAATTGTAGGCATGTATAAAACTTGATTTTGCAGTCTTTGTCTCAGTGAATCCAATGAATTAACCAAAGCTCTGTGAGGTACAAGATATAATTTGTATTTTTAGGTTTAATATGAAATGTCTGCATTGCCATAACAGCAAATACATGCTTTAGGCAGCACCCTCCTATGATGCTTCACTCTAACCAGGCCAAAATCGACTCAAGGTAAGGAGGTTAGACTAATTTGGCCCAGGACGCGTTTTAAAGTTGGAAAAGAAACTGGAGAGGTTAATTGAGAGAATTCCAGATCTCAGAGAGCCAACAGAAGGGATGTCCATCAATAGTGTGGCAATGGAGTGAGGGTGTGCAAGAGGCCAGAGCAGGCCAGAAATACCAGAATTTTCAAATGATTGTAAGGTCACAGGCTCTTACTGACAGAAATTAAACAACAGGACGAGAATTTTAACTTTCAGGGATTGGGGACCGGAAGCCAATATATGCAGTAAGAAGATGTAATCATCCACTTATACTTTTAATCCCGAGTTAAATCTTTTATTAGTTAGATGTCAGAATAGATCAGTTTATAACATGATTCCTCTTTGAGGTGAAAATGTTCTCGAAGCATCACGCTAAATTCAAATGTAACATCTGGTCCATTTTTTAAATAATCAAATCACTTGCAAGAAATTTCATCTCCGAGTACAGTTAAGAATCCCCAATATTGTTATTCTCGCCAAAGGTAACATCTGATACAGTGACCAATGGGAAAGAGCTCCCATGTGTGACATTGGCTCCAGAGGGGCCTATTTGCAAGATGACCATTGAACTATGTTATGGGAGAGGCGGTTTCAGAACACCAAAATGTATCATGGAGTTCAACCAACCTCTCCCTTTAATGGATTGTTGCTTTTGAAGCACACGGCTTGGTCTCTAGGTGTGGTAGTACAATTATGGACACGTGGGTTTTTAAACACAAAACAAATGTTTATTCCATGAATTCAACTTAACCCTTTTAAACATTGGATCCCTTAACACCCCTTACTTCAAAGATGATCCCGCAAATAATACAACACTAAATAATCCCTCAAAATGTTCCTTTAAACCTCCAAAAGACTTAACACCTTTAAACAGAAACACATCAGGTTAAAGACATTACTATTATGAGTTTAAATCACCCAAATGATTCAGAGATAGTCTTTCCTGGCAGAGATCACAGCAGACCCAGCTCACTGCAAACACAGACACACCCAAGCTCTTTTTCTCAAAACTGGCTCTTTCTTTCAAACAGCTCACAGCAAACCAGCCAGGCACTTTTCAGCTGCTCTCTCTCTCAAAACTGAAACTAAACACTGCAAAATGGCTGAGCTAAAAACCCAGCTCCACCCACACTCTGACATCACTTCAGTAACAGGAGCTGCTTCATTTCTTAAAGGTACATTGCTTAAACATCCATTTCTTAAAGGTACTCTCACATGACAACTATCAGAAAAAAAATCCCCTGGACAAGTTGAACATTCCGAGAAGCGGCAATCACGTTGAACTTCACTCTGCTCTTATTTTCTGACCTTGTGCTGAAGCTCCTCGTTTCTTGTCTGAGCCTCTTCAGAAATGTGGAACATACTTACTGCGAGAGTCCTCCTTGGTAATGCAGGGGCGCTGGGAGAAGCCAGACCACACTCCCTTTTTAAAATCACTAGTTGCTGGATTCTAATAAATGTCCTAAAGCCAGCTAATAATAATAATCTTTATTAGTATCACAAGTAGGCTTGCATTAACACTGCAATGAAGTTACTGTGAAAATCCCCTTAGTCACCACATTCCGGCGCCTGTTCGGGTACATGGAGAGAAGTAAGTTTGAAAGGTAAGTGGGTGAGGGGGGAGGGTGATAGGTGTAATGTTATGTATATAGGCATAACACTAAAGGGTTAATTATTACATCTCAGTGAAATGTAAACACTAGACGGCACCACCAGTTCCCAGTATAAATACCAAAGCTGAGGAAATCTCGGGCAGTTTGGTGTTAGCAAAGGAGCGATGGATTGCAACTCAAGGACCAGTTGGGTTCGAGTGAATTAGCACGTGCACTTCATTAGTTAATACTTAATCATAGATTATAGTTTAACAGACTCAGTATTACTTTATTAATAGTTACAGCTCAGTCGAGTGTACGAACTCTATTTAATCGTTATTCAATAAATCATTTTGCTTCAAGTTAAAGATTGGTGGTTTCTTGATGATCACACCAGCAGACCATTCTGGGCTACAAAGCAAAGATTAACGACATATTATCATAAAGTGTGATATAACAATAGGTGGGCTTTTGAAAGGGTAAATTGGGACGAGGAGCCAGAAGGAGCTTTGTCAGATAGCCCAGTGGAGAATTGGGGGTGGGGGTGAATGGCATAGTTGTCCAGAAGTTAGAACTGTTTTTAACCCTTCTAACTTTTTCTGGGTAATTATTCTGACAAGTGGACCAGATCTATTGAAAGTCTCCAACTTTAAAGAGGGTTTCAGACGGTTCCAGACACCGGGGAATTGGCCATCATAAATCTCAACTTTGCAGGCAATTCCCACATAGGCAGTACATTAGGACCTCGGAGGAGTTCCCCAGCGCATCTTGTGGGGTAGCTCCGGATATCGGACGTTCTGGGACGTAATCATAGCATCCCTAAAGTGCAGGAGGTTGCCATTTGGTCCATCGAGTCTGCACCCACCCTCTGTACGAGCACCCCACCAAGCTCCAGTCCCCCACCCTATCCCTGCAACCCCAGCTAATCTTTTTTGGATACCATGGGCAATTTAGACTGGCCAATCCACCTAACCTGCACATCTTCGGCTGTGGGAAGAAACTGGAGGCCCAGGAGGAAATCCACGCAGACACGGAGAGAACATACAAGCTCCACACAGAAGACAGTCACCTGCGGTTGGAGTTGAACCCGGCTCCCTGGTGGTGTGAGGTCGCAGTGCTAACCACTGTGTCGCCATGACGCCCATGTGCTTCACAACTTATGATATCAGAGAAAGATTACTTGTGTCATTATATAATTATGCAATATTACATTTGCGTTGTTTCAATATTTAGTTGCACGTATGGTCCCCATCGTGGATGTATTGGAGCAAAGTTAATTTCTTCAATGTACATATATTGTGTACAGTGGCCAGTATAGTAAGGCAGCTCTATGACAATAATCTACTGTGTGTGTATTCCCACATTGCAGATCACTATTCAATAAACTGACAAAGCTGTCCGTATGATAACTCCATTATTTAAATCACAAATGTAATTATGTCAAAAAACGTAATTACTACAACAGCGTTTACATTTTTGGTCCATCAAAAAATTGCTGTAAATGAGATCTCTTCAATTTCCAGATCTTGTTTCCTGCTCTTCCACCTCTTCATTTGAAGTTTGCATTGCGTCCACTGCCCCTTCACTGATACCTGTGCCAAATTCAGATGGTGCGGTGTGGTTTCCACGGTGACACAGATGAGAGAAATCTTCTTCCGACAACCCACCTGGTGCCGTCACAGTTGCCACACATCATCGTGTCACTGTCGTGTTCGAGACCCATTGGGCCACTCTTTTGTAGAGTTAAGCACTTAGTGTCACTCCCCTGATTTTTCCCCGTAGCTCTGCAATTTTTATCCTTCAAGCATTTTTTTCCACAATCCTGGTTGAAAATTACCTGCCTCGATCATCCTTTCAAGGGGGTGCCTAACCAGTCCATGCAGAAAACCATGTTTCCTCATGTCCTCTATGATTATTTTGCCATTCACCTTGCAGCTTGCCTGCTCTCCTTTGGCACCAAACTTAAAAGGTATTGTCCAAGAGTGTGTCAAAGAGAGAGAAATGGATTGTCAATACACACTGTAATGCTGTCAGTTCAGTGTCATAATCTCTGAAAGGGCTTTCTCTTTCTGCTTGTCTCCGCAGCCTGTATGCCCAGTTTCACAGGCTGGATAAGATGGGGGTGTTTTGTTATGCTCTTGACGTAGCATAAGCTGCTTCCTTGATGTGCACTCTGACAAAGGAAGGTTCATACTTGGAGATAGCTTTAACACGTTTATTAAACTGTTAACAATTCTCCTACTTAGATTTGACTCTCCTGTCAATCCTGCTATAGCTACGCAGACAGACGAACCTGTCTGCTACAATCCACATGGTGGGTGTGATGTGTTTCAAATCAACCCTGTGTACTCACTAAATGTCTCCACTGGAAAGAGGCTGAGCATGTGTGCTGTGTACTTTTATATGGGTTGGTGTAATGCCCTCCTGTGGTAGGGTTACCTCTGTGTGTGTCGTGAATGCCCATTGGTCGTGTCCTACCTTATTGACTTATTGGTTGAATGTCTGTGTGTCATGTCTCTGGTGCTCCCTCTAGTGTCTAGCTAGTCTACGTGTATTTACATTAACCCCTTGTGTATTTACAGTGATGCATATCACCACAGTGGGGGTAGCTGGGGGGGGGGGGGTCTATAGGATAGATATTCCTCTGCCCAGTGATGCTCAGGAAAGTTGTGTAGAATCTGCACATCACTGTGATCCCCTGATCCAAGATCTTCAACGTGTATTTGCTCGGAAAGAAGCGGCTGTTTTGGCTACCTCCGCACAGAACCCTTATGACACAGAACAATTCTTTCTGGAACAATGCAATGAGAGTAGATCACATTTCTCAGCCCAATCCACATTACAATAATTGCAACAGAAAGTCTTTCCTGAACATCTGCTTGGCGAAGAAGACTCCACCTTTGAAGGCAAGTGTGCCGTGCTGCCCATCTTGTATTTCAACTCAAAATATGTGGATCACTTAACACTCTTTGAAATTGACATGGACGTCAATTTAAGTGACTGCCCAATTTAAAATGGGATGTTTTACATGGTGGGAATTGCAATTGAAACAAAAAAATCAATATTTAAGAAAGAATGTGAATTTCTATCACAATGTTTCTTTCACAACCTCAGGATAACTCAAGGCACTTTACAGCAAGTATTTTCTTGAAACGTAGTCACTACTTGTAATAACGGAGATGTGGCAAGCTAATTTACAGACAGCAAGCTCCCACAAACAGAATACAGGTAATTAGCAGATCGCCCCTTTTTGTTTGGTGTTGGCTGAAGGATAACTAGACAGGGGCTGGTTTAGCTGGTTTGTGATGCAGAACAAGGCCAGCAGCGCGGGTTCAATTCCCATACCAGCTGAGAATTCGGACTTCTCCCTCTGTGTACCTGAACAGGCGCCGGAATGTGGCGACTAGGGGCTTTTCACAGTAACTTCATTGCAGTGTTAATGTAAGCCTCCTTGTGACAATAAAGATTATTTATTGGAAGTGGAACACTGGGGAGAACAGTCCTTTTTCAAAATAATACCACAGAATCTTTCCACCCGAGAGAGCAGATGTGGGCTTGGTTTAACATCTGACTCAAAATGCAGCAGCTCTTAAGGTGCCACATCCCCCAGTACTACACCTTGAGTACCAGTGTTAATTACATGTTCAAGGTTTGGACAGAGAAAGAATTAGCTATTAAACTACAGCTGACCCTTGCAACAGGAGCTTAATTGTCATCCGTCAGTAGGCGTTGACAAAAAACCTGGTCTGGCTGCAGAGGTGCAAATATTTCCAAAGTAATGGAATGTGTACAGTTTCAGATATTAATTAAACCTGCTCTTCACAATTACCATTAATAATTGGTGTTATACACACCTCACAGGAGGTAATCATTTCGTGCCATGTATTGAAATTAGCTGAGGGTTATTAACGCTGCTCTGAACACCACAACACTTGCAACAGCATATTCCAATTGGCAGCAATGAAGTGGTCAAACTATTGCCGATTTGGGTAATTGTCCTCTTGCACCCCTCACCCATTCTTAATCTGAAATTGCTTTAATAATCCTAAATTGCTCATTAAAAACCCTTCTTGGCATGAGTGGAAAATCTTATGACTAATATTCGTACCATATGCAGTGCAAAAAACAACACATACTACAAATAAACTGTAGCCAGATTAGACTTTTGTGCGTTATATCATTTCAGAGTGAATCAAGGACATTCAGAGACACGGTCCTAGAATCATAGAATTTACAGTGCAGAAGGAGGCCATTCAGCCCATGGAGTCTGCACCGGCCCTTGGAAAGAGCACCCTACTTAAGACCACACCTCCACCCTATCCCCATAACCCAGTAACCCCACTTAACATTTGTGGACCCAAAGGCCAGTTTAGCTTGGCTAATCTACCTACTCCGCACATCTTTGGACTGTGGGAGAAACCGGAGCAGTCGGAGGAAACCCACACAGACACGGGGAGAACGTGCAAACTCCGCACAGAGAGTGAACCAAGCCGGGATTCGAACCTGGGACCCTGGAGCTGTGAAGCACAACACAGTGCTAACCACTATGCTGCTGTGTTGCCCTGTGATGTACCATCAATCGGACACGAGTCCTAGAGAGGATCCAAATATCAGGCTTTAATAAGCTAGATGTGAGCTCGGCAGTGGTCGTACAAGGAAAGGCCGACTGCCAACTGGTACAAGCTTTTATACCCCGCCTTGTAGGCGGAGCTACCATCCTCTCGGCCAATCGGCGGGAGTCACATGACTAGCCACAGCCAATTGGCAGAGAGGCACATGACTTGCCTGGGCTAATGGGCAGCGGGACTGCTGTACCAATGGCAGCTTGGTTCTAAGGTAATATGATCTTCCTAGTCATACTACCACACCCTGCTAATTGCATGGGAGTTTCACCTTTCTAACTATGTAAAAAGTAACAGCGTAGCTCAGGGAATATTGGTCTTTAGAAGGGGAGACAAGAGAAATTGTCATGGGGAGTCAGGAAATGGCAGACACATCTGTAGAAGTGATAGAGTTACTTGCGTAGGAGGTCCAAATTGCGTACCAGAAATATTGGGTAACCAAGGTGCTGATAAGAGTGATCTTTCTTTGGACTGCCACCTTGCTGTGGTGGAGAGGCTTGAAGATTCCGATAATCCTGAGAGTAATGTCGTCAGGTGTCTTAAACCCCTGGCAGGATCACTCATGATGGTAAGGTCAGAGGGGAGGAACCAGACAAGGCTCAATCCAAAGCAAGTCCTCAACGGGGATCATGTGGCAGATGCTTGTATTGTATGGTATCCAACAGCTGCGATGGTGGATGAAGGCTGCAGCGGTAGGGAGATCCCCAGTCATTGAGCTTCCCTTGCCACTGGAACTGGACCAATTCTCTGTCAAGGGCCATGTATCTGCTAATATGCAATGGCATTCCCATGTTTAAAGATATCCTGCATCATGCATCTACCTAGGAGGAACCAGCACATTGTATCCAATCCTCGAGCATCTTCTTCGGGTGCCTGAGGACAAGAGTCTTTGATGAGTGACATCTGTGCTGATGCCAAGATCCTCGTGTACAGGGCGGTCATCCTCCCAACTCTTCTGTACAGCTCAAAAACTTGCACTATGTACAGACGCCGCCTCAAAGCCCTGGAGAGGTACCTGTAGTGATCTGTACATCTGTACATACATCTGCACATACAGCACAGATGTAACAGTCACAGCAGCACTAGAGAGCAGCATCAGTGACGGGTATAAAGGGTCGAGCCCAAGGCAGGATCCGCCCCTTTCAGAAGCACAGGGCTAGTGAACAGCAGCACACAGAGACAGCTCAGCATAGGCAGCTTACCTTCGCTTCACTGGTCATACGTCTTAACTGTTTTACATCTAGTTGAGCTCTGGAAGCAGAACAAACCCTTTGAATAAAGAGCTTGTGTTAACTGTAAGTCTTCAGTCTTCATTCAGACTTAGAGAATAACATAGTACCATCACTGCTGTCCTGGAGACAGATTCTCTGCATCAGCTGCGAGGAGAGGAGTAGTAATATCAACGTCGTCGAAGAAGCCAAGAGCACCAGTAACAAGGCCATGATCATCGAAAACCAACTCTACTGGGCCGGCCATGTGCTTAGGATGTCAGAATCCCAACTGCCAAAGCAAATCTTCTTTGCCCAGCTCAAGGAACAATCCTAAACAAGAAGAGGAAAAAGAAAGCACTTCCTAAGACACTCTGAAGGCTTACCTCAAGTGCCAAGGGAACCTCAATGACTGGGAATCTCCCTACCGCTGCAGCCTTCATCCACCATCGCAGCTGTTGGATACCATACAATACAAGTATCTGCCACCTGATCCCCGTTGAGGACTTGCACCACGTCTGGTTCCACCATTATCAACATAGACAGCAATGCCTGGGAGATCCTTGCTCAGAAGATAACTACTTGGAGGAACCCTCTGATTGAAGGGACACAATTCTTCGATGACACCCGAAGGCTAGAGAGTGTCCGTAAAATGAGCCGAAGAAAGGAATACCAGCAATCGAGAGGCAAAGATCGATCCCACCTCCCGGAAATACATGCCAAGAGTGCGGTCAGAGATGCGAGCTAGGATCAAGCTCATCAGCTGTGCAAGAACTCACAGAACCCATGACCGGTAACAGAGTTTCTTAGGTGGACAATCATTCTCGTTAGCAAGGGATCGCCAAGAGTGAGGAAGTTAAAAATACTATTGGAGAAATAGAGAAATAACCTTGGAGACTTTTAAGGGACTAAAAGTCAAAACATCCCTGGAACGCAATTATATCTTAGGATTCTAAAAGAGGCAGCTGCAGACAGGGGATGTGCTCTTTGCGATTTCCCTAGCTTCTAGAATGGAACCGAAAACAGTAAATATTGGAAAGGCGCAGTGTGTCTGGCAGCATCTAGTGACGAGAGTAACGGAGTTAATTTCTTAGTCTGTATAATTCTTTTTCAGAGCTAGTGGATTAAATGTTAGCTGTTGTAACACCGCAATTCAAGAAAGGAGAGAGAGAGAAAGTCAAGAACTACAGGCCAATTAGCTTAACATCTGTTGTTGGAAAAGTGTTGAGATCTATTAAGGAAGTATTAACAAGCATTTAAAAAATCATAGTGTAATCAGTCAGATTCTATAAAGATTTATGAAAGGGAAATAGTGATTGACAGATATATTAGAGTTTCTGAGAATATCACTCCTCAGATAGATAAAGAGCAGCCAAGAGAAGCAGTATACTTGGATTTCTGAAATGCATTTTATAAGGAGCCGCACAAAGGGTTAATGTGCAAGCTAAGAGCTCATGGAGCTGGCGACAATATTTCAGCATGGATGAAGGACTTGTTATTGGGTGAGACGCAATGAGTTGGGACAGACAGGGCATTTTCAAGTTGGCAAGCAGTGAACAGTGGAGTGCCGCAGGGATCAATATTGGGGCTTCAGCATTCACTTTCTTACAGATTCACAATCTATATAAATAACTTGGAAGAGGAGGCCAAGAGTAACGTTTACAAGTTTGCTGATGACATTTGTGCCACCTGTACAAGGAAGAGAGAAGATTATCATGCAGGGAAAACAAACAATTGGGAAGACAGGTCGCAGTGCCCAGAATGTGTGCAACTGAAAGTGTTTCCTAACTCCATGAAGTTTGTGTTACAGATTCTCTCCACTGAGGTTAGATAGCCTGCAATAATTTTCTTCCTGCTTTCAAACGATGGATTATAACATCTGTGGTCTATGTGGTCAGATCAATCTGTTTCACTGACAGTGCATTTGGTGGGTAATTGATGGCTTTGATGGCCATCAGCATATATCCTCAATAATTACAGTCACTAGGTCTGTAAGATGAAACATAATTGCTCTTTATTTATAACAAGATTAAAGACAGAATATGCAGTAAATGCAACTGAATAATGGTAACATAAACCACTACCTCCTTTAACTGCCCCACACTCTACCCACACACACGACAGACAAAGGTGGGGGGGGGGGGGGGAAGAAAGGTGAAAAATAACAACGATGAAGGTCAAAAGATAAGACACCTTGTTTCAGATGGTAATTTCTTTAGTAGCTTTGATTCAATTCCGGCCTTCAGTTCAAGGCTTTTCCTGTGGTTTCAGAGATAAACACTCACAGTCTCTCTCGAGAAAAAGTCAAACCTTGTCTTTGTCTACAGTCTGTGATGACTTTTGTTGGATTCAACAATTATAGAGGGGGCCCTTTAAAATGATTCTTGAAAATTGCTGAATTTGTAGAAATATGAGTAAGTTATAATTGTTTGAATACTGTCCATGGCTGTCTCAAATATTACAAATAACGCACTACAAGTTCTGATATGATCTGATAAGAAAAGGTACATCGACAAGATTGAAACAATATCATAGCTGAGACCAGACGTGACTTAGGGAGTTTGAATGTGGGACAAAAGTCATTGGACACTTATTTAACTTGGAGTAATTAATTAATGTCTAATTAACCAATCACCTGTTAAGTGACTGACACTTTCCTGAATGAATCAAGGGGATATCAGCTGAGAATTAGAACCAATGAAACGAAGTAAGGGGCTAAACCCAGATAAGGGTTCCCTTAAGAATGTCATCCGTCTAACTGATTTTTTAAAATATTGCAGTCGGAGAATAAATATTTCAACAAAGGCCTTTGTTGAAATTACTTTTCATTTTGTAAATCTGAAGTCACTTTTATCTTGAAGTTTCTGTTTATACTTGTTAGTGCTTCAAGAACATTGAGAGATATGGAAAAGCATTTTCCAGCTAATTTTGTGTAAATGTACCAAACTGTGCTTTTAAGAAATAAAGAATGCTTGTATTCATTCAACCAGGCTGACTTACCTATGAGTGAGAGATAAGACAAATCTTACTACTTTTTTTCAGATCACTTCCATCAGATTTTCTGTGATTTCAGAAATGCCGTATTCACCGCTTTCAGCAGCTTTCTGGAAAGTGTTATATTAGGCTCTTACCTCTGCTCTGCCAGACTCCAAACTGAAAACAAACCCAGCCTCGTAACTCTGCCAAACATCTCAGTGGAATCAAATCCAATCACCTCCTGTCACCGGGCAGAGCACAGCCCTTTTAGGCCATTTCATTGGCCACCAGCCACATCAATCAATCAGGTCATCACTGATGTCAGTCTAAAATAGCACGGCCTTCTGGATCTTCCTGTTTGAATTAAAGGCACAGGCCCTTCTGCCTTAAAGTCACAGGTCCATTAAACATCCATGGGTTAAAAATATAATGGCAGAAATAAATGAAAGAGGAAACAAACATGAAGGACCCTTATGTGCTCTTATGTTTTGAAGAAACATGACTTAAATATTTTTTTAATCAGTAAATGCAAGCAGTACCCAATGTACACAGTACAAGCACGGGGTGGTTTCAATAGGAAATCCCATTGACAAGTGGCAGCAGTAGAGAATCCCGCCACAGCAAATAGTGTGCAGCAGAGGAATACGTGGCTGGGGTACCGGACGTCTGGATATAGGCCTCCCAGCACCATTATCACAGAGACGGAGCACCTCTCCATCAGCACGAAAATGGAGGCCTACAAGTTCCTGCACTTACCTTGGGTATGAGAACTTCCAGTGGCTTGTGACTGAACTTTAACCTATGAGCAGTTTGGAGCCTACAGTGGGATAACTTTAAATCACAGTCAGTTCCATTCTATTTGGGAAGGAAGGGGTTAATCAGGAAGCTTAACTGGGAAAGCTACTTTTGCAATTGGAGGAGAAAGTGAAATCTAATTATACTCTCAAAAATTTAAGGAGACAGTTTTTAACGCAAGTGACAGGAATAGATGATGTACACAATTTGTAAAAGGTAAATTGTAATTTCATCTTTGTTTCTCATTTCCCAAGTCAGGTCATGATTACGTGTGAGGTTAAGTACCTGGTACTTTCGCACCTGAGATATTTAAGTGGTCTTTTAAATCAGACAGTGTTGCATTTAATCAGGCTGTGCAATTAGAAATGCTATGCTTAACTTCATTCAGGATTAACATTCTCCACCATCACTTTGATAGTTAAGTGGCCATTAAACCACTTAAATCATACTGAGAAAAACTGAATGTTATTGAAGGTGTTTCCCGATTGGTCAGATTTTGGAATAGTCTAGACCAAGGTCATCCATCAGAAACTGAAATTAACATTTATAATAGTTCCCATTGATATAAAATGCAACTGACAACATCCCAATTTCTAAAAGTGAAAACCCGCATCAGGTTAAGGGGAGGTTGAGTAGATGGGTTCACAATCGTGAGGGATTTTTAACTGAGTGATAGTGAGGAACTGTGACAGCTGAGTTTGTAATCAGAGGACACCATATTCAGATAATTGGCAAGAAAACCAGGGAGGAAATTAGCTTTGCCCAACACTGCCCTGCCTAAGCTCCTCGACTGCTAAAGACCTATCTGATGCGTATTTTTACCTCTGTAGCCACCTGGGGTGGCCACATCCCGATTTCAAAATGGATACTCGCAAGGAGTGCAGGGTAAAATGGACAGCACTAGAGAAAACAAGCAGGTGCAAGGTTTCCTGTGTATTAAGATTTGCAGAACCCAGACAGAACTGAGACCAATAGCCATTAGCATATTAATGAGCTATCTCCAGGGACAAAGAGGAAACATTGAAACAATCGAGACCAGGACAGACTCCCCGGCGCCAGTGGGAGCTAAAACAAAGGCAGGCAAAACGGTTACATAGAGCCCGCCCAACGATCAGGGAACAGCCCCGGTATTGGAGAAAATCAATACGAACGATTGGGACATGGTCCAATTAATTGGGACCAAGTCCGGGGTCCGCCCAGAAGGGTGCGAAACCCCTGGGGGCTATCAAACAGAGTCCCCAAGTTCAGTTCGCTCTCTTGGCCTTGGCTCTCAGCGAGGAGAGACCTGCCTAGCAGCTGCATCAACCAAGTAAGTCTCAAGTCAACGCACGCTACGCGATAGACGCTCCTAGCTACTATTCCATACCAGTTCGAAGCCAGCAGAATCAGAACCGGACAAAGGCCATTGTTCCTCTGACCTGGTGGGCCACTCGAAGCTAAGGATAGGCTTTTAGTAGCAGTTGTAGTTTAGCAAATAGAGTTAATGCATGAGTAGTAATTGACTGTGTGTATAATAAATGTGTATTGATTTCAAACTTACTAACTGGTGTATCGAGTCATTGATCAGTACTTGGCTTTGAACCCTGTGGTGGTATCAGAAAGATACCTGGTGACTCTAGAGCAAAGGTAATTAAAACAGAGAAAATTAAGGGAAAGCATAACGAGCAACACCTCTACGAATGATGATCCCCATTCTCTCCTGTCTGACCTCCCATCTTTCACCCTCCATAAACTGAACTTTATCAAATACCTGCTGACTGTGTCCGAACTTACATTAAATCCCCTTCACTAATCATCCCTTGAAAACCTCCAGTGGCTCCCAATGAAGCAATGCCTTGATTTTAAAATTCTCATCCTTGTTTTAAAATCTGCCCCTCGCTTTCATCTTCCCTATCTCTTTGGACGAACAATGCTCTGAGCTCCGTCTGACCTGAACTCTTGCACGTCCTGGACCTGAATTATTCCTCCATTGGCAGCCGTGTCTTCAGCGGCTTGGGTCCTGAGCTCTGGAATTCTCTCTCTGCCTCTCCCCCTGTCCTTCCTTAAAACCAAACACACTTTCTGGTCACCTGTCCTAATGGCAAAGACTTTCTTCAATAATCTCTCTTGTGATGAACCTTGGGACTTTTTAACTTTTTAACCATGTTAGGGATGGTATATCATAGAATCATAGAATTTACAGTGCAGAAAGAAGCCATTCGGCCCATTGAATCTGCACCGGCCCTTGGAAAAGCGCCATACTCAAGCCCACGCCACCACCCTATCCCCGTAACCCAGTAACCCCACCCAACCTTTTTGGACCCAAAGGGCAATTTATGATGGCCAATCCACCTAACCTGCATATCTTTAGACTGTGGGAGGAAACCGGAGCACCCGGAGGAAACCCACGCACACACGGGGAGAACGTGCAAACTCCGCACAGCCCACGCCTCCACCCTATCCCCGTAACTCAGTAACCCCACCCAACTATTTTGGACCCTAAGGCAATCTATCATGGCCAATCCAACTAAGCTGCACATCTGTGGACTGTGGGAGGAAACCAGAGCACCCGGAGGAAACCCACGCAGACACAGGGAGAATGTGCAGACTCCGCACAGACAGTGGCCCAAGCCAGGAATCGAACCTGGGAACCTGGAACTGTGAAGCAACTGTGCTAACCACTGTGCTACTGTGCTGACCAAATGCAGTTATTGCTATTGTTGACGTGGTGACTCTTTTTGAGGCACTGCAGTCTGTGCCCTTGAGGTGTCTTCCAACAATGCTGTTAGTGGAGATGATCCATGATTCAATGAGGAACGGCAACATTTCCATAAGAACAGAAGATGCTCAAAACCCAGGCCTATTCTGGCAGAAACCCACCAGTGTAAAAAGTGAGAATAGACTCTCCCTACATTTATTGATGAATGTGCTACTAATGAGATTCAGTCATGTATCTTAAGTAGCAATATGATTATTCTCTTGTTGCTATTCTAGTTTCTGTGAAATTGCCAACAACCTGACAGTGTCATAGTTAATGATTATTAGGAAGCAATGAAGTATGATTTTGGCACTCTCCAAACATCTTCCAGCTGCCAGGGAAACAAAGGCTTTAATATTCATGGACAGCAGGATCATTCTAATTTGAGAACAATGCCTTCGGAATTATGTATCTTCTCCCAAGCTCAGGACAATTAGCAGAAGAAAGTTGCCAATGCAAATGTGCGTTAATTTATCTTTCCGGCAGGCTGCGTTCAGCGGCTCTCTCTCATCCAAAGTCAACGACAACTCCACACCCCTGTAACAAAAATGAGATCTTGCCGCAGATGAAAGTGAATTAGGTGGATAGATTTGATGACAACGTGCTCAGGTTTTGAGCTGATGTGTCTTGGTATCTATCAGCAGATTTGAATGCACTGGACATCTGCAGTGAAACCCAGCTCATTACTCTGTGCGGTCGAGAGAGAGAGAAGAGGTGTTTCATGCGTGAAAGTTAAGGCCAACCCAAATTGCATTTTCTATTTTGAGGCAGGATGTTGTTCAGAAATAACTGCTGGTGGGTTAGTCGGACGGACAATTGCATGTCTTTTTAATTCATTCACGGGATGTGAGTGTCGCTGGTTAGACTAGCATTTGTTGTCATTCCTATTTGCCCTTGAGGAGTTGGTAGTGAGTTGCATTCTTGAACCGCTGCACCCTGTGGTGTAGGTACATGCATAGTGCTCTTAGGGAGAGACTTCCAGGATTTTGACGCAGCAACGGTGAAGGGACAGCGATATATTTCCAAGTCATGATAGCGAGTGCCTTGGAGAGGAACCCCCAGGTGGTGGTGTTCCCAGGTATCTGCTGCTCCTGTCCTTCTAGACAGCAGTGTTCGTGGGATGGGCCATATATTTGGAGTAACCAGCAACATCCACATCCACAATGAATGAATAAAAAAATAAAGAATATGGCTGGGTACAGGGCAACAACTATCATTTTACATCAAGGTGGTCAAGCCAGGATATTATGTCCCAAGTGGTTATTTTTATCACTGTAATTTATGCGTTGGGCATTGAGTCATTATGAGTTTCATAGTCTGCTCTGGGTGACTACCTTCAAACACAGGATAGTGTTTCAATTCTCCATTTGTTGTGTGAGGTATCTGCATATTGCCATTGTTTGTGTTGATCAGTATTAGGGATGCCCATGAGCTTTGTGGGAGATCAAACCAGGAACTTTCTACTCAGGGTCTTTCACTATAGGTGTTTATAGATCATAGAATTTACAGTGCAGAAGGAGACCATTCGGCCCATTGAGTCTGCACCGGCCCTTGGGAAGATCACCCTACCTAAGCCCACAGCTCCATCCTATCCCCATACCCCAGTAACCCCATCTAAACTTTTGGACACTCAGGGCAATTTATCATGGCCTATCCACCTAACCTGCACATCTTTGGACTGTGGGAGGAAACCGGAGCACCCGGAGGGAACCCACACAGACACGGGGAGAACATGCAGACTCCGCACAGACAGTGACCCAAGCCGGGAATCAAACCTGGGACCCTGGAGCTGTGAAGCAAATGTGTTAACCACTATGCTACCGTGCTGCCCACCTGTTAGACTACCTGCAGCAATCATAATAAAGATTATTAAAATTCCACATAACTTCCTCCTTTCTGTGAACAGTATTTTATGACTGCTTCTTGTTGGCTGCTTATTGTGCTTTGCTATTGATGGTTTATTTTCTTTTTCAATCGCAATTCGTATATTTCCTCCTCGTGCACCATGTCAATTTGGTATTGTGTCATTTGAGGCAGGCTCGTGCAAATACGGCACATTCATTTGAATATGAACACACGGAACAAGTGTGACTGTTGAGATGCAAGAATATATCGACATTTTATTTGATCTATTATCTCATTTGATTTTTACCTTTTTTGGCACATGAGAGCAGGAGGGATTTGAATTTGGTGGAAGGAAAGAAAGAAGCATGGGTGAAAGAGAAGAAGGGAGATCACACTTTTCACAACCTCAGGGCATCACAGAGTCCTTTCCAGGCGAGGAAGTACATTGGAAGTGTTGCAACTACTGTAATGTAGGAAATGCATGATTGCAACTCCATGAAAGAAGAATATGGATTTGGCAATATTCGTTATGCTTTCAGATGATAGTATATATTCCAAAATGAATTTGATGTTGAGGTTGTAAAAATTAATTTTAGCTTTGGGCATACAGCCTGGAAAGAACTCATCTCCAACTGTCGCAGCTTCTGATTTCATGGATTCATGCGCAAAATTCGAGTATATCAGCCATTGGAATAGGATGGCTCAGTGAAGTGATTAAGAATGACACTGCCTTTGGCTTAATAATAGATATAATTTGATGTGATAACCGTTGAAAAGTAAAGTTCACAGTGTCCCACATTGTGCCTTGTGAGTTTTGCGTCGCCTTGGTTCTGGGATGTTTGGTTGCTGGACAGGCCGGCGTTGCCAATGGCCACATGATGAGAGGCGGGAACCCAATCTGAAACTCAGCAGATGTGGTAAGTCTCAAGTTAGCCTTGCCAGAGCCCGCTGGACTGGATCTAATGCCCTCAGACCCTTCTTGCCATGGAAAGTGCTGCCCTTGCATGGTGAACTCTCCTTCTCATCCACATGCATTCCCACAAAGATGTGGTCCTGGATTTTACTGACTGCCAAAGTGGGATTGCCTTTTGGGCCTGTGGAGTGCACACCACCAACAATACGTTCTACCCTACGTTGCCATAAAATCCTGGAATATTATGTTTCAAAGGATCCACGACTCTTCAAAAAGGAGGTCAAGGCCTTGGAGAAGCTGCAGAGTGGAAATGTTCAGAATACAAAGGGTTAATGTCATATCATAATAATGGAGCTAGATGCAGAATTATATAAAGCACTGACTCTCAGGCTTCTGGGAGAGAGCAGCAGGAGAGCTGGAGGAAAGCTAGAGACAGCAGTGATAGAGGGGACAGTATAGTTATAGATAAAGTGCAGAGACTAGTGTTAGTTGAATGTAGATTACTAGATTATTATTTACCATAGGAATAAATGGTCCAGCTTAATTAAGTACTGTAAATAAATGTTAGCTTTGTTAACAAACTTAGATTCTGTGATCTTTGTGAACACTACATTGATTGATTGATTGCAAACGGCTGTTTGCAGACGCCAGGTATCCTTCGAGACATGCAGCCAATGTTGAAAAATTTCTGAAGCGTTTTGAGTTTGCGGGCTGATGTGGAGGCATTCGGGCTTGATCCGGAACTCCATCTTCAAAAATCTAGCTTATTAAATTGATGAACCATCAAACGAACACGAGACGAGTTTCTGTACAAAAGTTAGGCTTTAATAAGCTAGAAGTTAGCCCTGCGGTCGACTACAGTAAATGGATGACCGCCGGGCGTTCTGACTATTTATACCTCGGTATGGAGGCGTGGTTAACTCAGCCTCTCGACCAATCGGAGAGCCGTCACATGACTGGTCTCAACCAATCGGTCGAGAGGCACATGACCGACCAGGGCCAATGGTAAGCCGGTGTTCTGCACCAATGGCAGACAGCTATGCAAATCATACCACCACAACAACATCCATCCTGAGAACAACAATCACAAAGAACACCACACAGAGGCGATTTCCCTGAACAGTAACAGGGGTGAACATCAGTGCCCTCCTTGAAGCCGTTCCACAAGCGCTCAAACCAAGCTCCTGAAAAATCAATTTCAATGGACTGGACATTGTGTCCAGGTGGCCAAAAATCGTTTCCCCCATGAGGTCCTTTTCTTTCAGCTCTCAGCGTTTCAAGGGGGGGAAAAACCTTCAAGGCACTCTAAAACTCTACGTGAAGTGTGGCAGCTTTGACATTGAAGATTGGGAATAAGCTTGCTATTAATTGTTCAGAATGAAAAGCAAGGGGGTGAAAGTTTGTCGGGTTGGGTAGGAATGTGGAATTGAGATTCTAATCAGCCATGATTGTACTGAATGGCGGAGCAGGCTCCACCTGTTCCTAACTTGTATGTTTGGTAGTAACAGAGACAATCTGTCCATAATTCTACAAAACGCTTTGACTCACAACATCTTAATGATGAGGCAGAGAGCTGGCAGAGAAGAAAAGAAAAGGAAGAAGATCCTGTAATCCGGATCCCACTACCTCATGGGATGTCCTGTCCCGCGCGCTCAAAGACATGTGGGTGGATAATCGGCCTGTTCAGCTGCATGAGAATCCAGACAGAAACTCGTGACTGAGTAGAGGAGTGTTACGTTCTTGTGCTTCTTCGCTAGGAATGATGCACAGTAGAAAGTCTAGTTCTTGATTAGTCAATGTATTTAAAGTTAAAAGTAGTTAAAGTTAAAATATATGCGTGGTATTGATAACTATGAGAAATGTATTACAAACTACTCATACTGATAAATTATCCTAGAGCTACTGCAAGTATGACTATCCACTAACACAACTAGCTCCCAACTCCTCAAGGTACAGTCACGTGGTAGATTTACACGTGGTTTACACGTAGGGCTGGTTTAGCTCATTGGGCTAGACAACTGGTTTGTAATGCAGAACAAAGACCAGCAGCGCAGGTTAAACTCCTGTACCAGTTTACCCGAACAGGTGCCGCAATGTGGCGACTAGGGGGCTTTCACAGTAACTTCATACTTTGACAATAAAAGATTATTTATTTATTTTTACACTACCACCTGCTGGTCAGAGGTCGTTTACATCATTACATATATTATTGCTTCTGCATATCATCACAAAGAGATCCTCGAATCGGCAACGAGGGTGCGAGACTTCATTTGGGTGGAGTGAGCAGACTGACTGAGATTCTTTTCCTCAGAACAGAGAATGCTAAGATTTGATAGAGGTTTGACGCAGAAAACAAAGAGAACGTTTTTCCACTGGAAGTGGGGGCAAGTCACCAAAGGTTTATGATGACCGGCAAACAAACAAGAAAGGAGATGAGAAGAATGGCATTTGCTCAAGACAATGTCACGATCTGAAATGAAATGAAATGAAAATCGCTTATTGTCACGAGTAGGCTTCAATGAAGTTACTGTGAAAAGCCCCTAGTCGCCACATTCCGGCGCCTGTCCGGGGAGGCTGGTACGGGAATCGAACCATGCTGCTGGCCTGCTTTAAAAGCCAGCGATTTAGCCTTGTGAGCTAAACCAGCCCCTGGAATCTGGAATGTGCTGCAGAAAAAACAATGGTGCAGGAAGCAAGTTGAACGGTAGCTTTGAAAAGAAAGTTGGAGTTACACTTGAAAAGGTAAAAGATTGAGGAGCTGTGGGGGAAGAGTGAGGGATTTGGACTACTTGGAAAACTCTTTCAAAGGACCAGCATAAATATGAGGGGAAAAAAACAAATTCAAGGGGCATGAATATAAAATCCTGCAGGGAAATCAGGAGCAAGGTTTTTACCCAGAGAGTGGTTACAAATGAAATGAAAATTGCTTATTGTCACAAGTAGGCTTCAAATGAAGTTACTATGAAAATCCCGTAGTCGCCACATTCTGGTGCATGTTTGGGGAGGCTGGTACGGGAATTGAACCGTGCTGCTGGCCTGTCTTGGTCTGCTTTCAAAGCCAGCAATTTAGCCCTGTGCTAAACCAGCCCCTTGGTGATTTCTAGCCACCGAGGGTGGAACTGGAGGGAATAGCATCAATGTTTTGTTGATGCTGTCCAGGACCTTTTCTTACATTACCACTGGATTATTCTCATAAATATACAGTTGCCTAAGAAACGGCTGCAGGTGTATTGTGTTGAGCTGTTGCTAATGAGGCCATGATTTTTATCCACTTTGTATAATCATCACCACACATAAAGTGCATCGAATGCGTTCAGAGGAAAATCCCCATGACTAATTATGGAACAGACTCAGGGGTCTGTCACATCAGCACTTCGGCAGATGATTGCAATGGGCAATGTCAAGAAACACACCTCCCCACAAATGCCAGGAGGAATCTGGAACCTTCCTGTACCTGCCCCCACCCCACCAAAAAAAAAGCTGTTGAGGTTGAGGTCAATTGAAAATGTCAAAACTCAAATTGACAGGTTTACTGTCTGCCCAGTGCATTAAGAATCATGGAACAAGGCAGGGAAATGGAGTTGAAATGCAGATTAGTCAATTTGCCTGAATGATGGACCGGTTCAAAGGGCTGCACTGATATCTCCTGTTCCCAGGTTCTTATGCTAGCTACTGCAATGAAGTGGTTACGTTACCAAAGTAGTAAATGCTGAGGCATGATCTAATAGTGCAGATTATGAGTATTTGGAATCGCTTGGGTGTGTTGGATTAACTTGAAAATTAGAAAAAGAATTGCAGAACCACTGGGGCGAATTCCTGATAGCGAGGTTCACTTGTGCTTGTTCGGTGAATTGGGCATTCTGAATTCTCCCTCCGAATATCTGAACAGGTACTGGAGTGTGGCGACGAGGGGATTTTCACAGTGATTTCATTGCAATATTAATGTAAGCCTACTTGTGACAATAAAGTTTATTATTACATTATTATAATGATATGCCAACGACTTTTGCTGTATGTGCGTTCTGGAACGCATTGACGCCACTGTCGAAGCAATGGAGCGTTGCAATTTGGTGTGAAATTGGCGCCCGCTGCGATTTCAGCATCAGAACTGATTCTCAGCCCAATCAAGTTTCCTGATTCTGTCATCAGCTGACGGAGAATCCAGTCCCATGGGCGCGATTCTCCCATAAGGGGAGAAATCGTAAGGCTGGCGTCAAATCCGGGCGGGTTTGACGCCAGCCCCCCCCCTTCCCGGCCGGGAACCGATTCTGGTCCCCGGTCGGGGCTAGCATCCCGACGCCGTAAACTCCGGCATCGCAGGCTTAACGAATTCCCGCTTGCCAGAGTTAGCGCCGGCTGACGCGTCATATGACGTCAGCCGCGCATGCGCGGATTGGAAGACTCCAACCCGCGCATGTGCGAATGACGTCATCGCGCATTTGCGCGAAACCCGCGCATGTGCGGGCCGGGATGCCCCTCAGCCGCCCCGCGAATGGATACTGTGGGGCGGCGGAAGGACAAAGAGTGCGCGGGCATCGGGCCCGCTGCCCGCGATCGGTGCCCACCGATCGCGGGCCCATGGCACCCTTGGCACGGCCGTGGTACTGCCGTGTCAATCGGTGCCATGGTTTTAAAAATCGACAGTTTACGGCCGTTTTTATGAACGGCCAGACCAGGTGTGTTTGCCGTTCATAAAAACAGCTGTAAAGGGCTGGGAACTCGGCCCATCCATCAGCTGAGAATCGCTGCCGGCCGTAAAAAAATGGCGGCAGCGATTCGTATCGGGAGTCGGGCGTGGGGGGGGGGAGAATAGCGGGAGGGCGTCGGAACAGCGTGGCCGTAAAATTTTATGAGCCACGCTATTCTCCGCACCATCGGGAGTGCGGAGAATCGCGCCCCATATGTCTGTTTAGTTCAAAAAAGACGCATTGAAAAAAAAAAGAAAAAAAAAAAGACGCAATGCCTGAATATGTAAAGCGGAATTCTCTGTCGGTAGGATCCTCTGCTTCGCTGGCAACGCACTCACACCCACGGATATCCTGATGGCATGTCCAGATCCAGAAAATGGGTCTGGCAGGACGGTGAATCCCACCTGTTACTGTTGCTGGCAGAGCACAAGTGCCTGCATATTAATTTCATTGTAATCCAATTCAAGATAATTAGTAGGGATAGCAATTGTGGCTCATTTATGCTTGCTCGACGAAGTGGCACAGTGGTTAGCACTGCTGCCTCACAGCACCAGGGACATGGGTTTGATTCCGACCTCGGGTAACTATCTGTGTGGAGTTTGCGCATCATCCCCGTGTCTGCGTGGGTTTCCTCCGGGTGCTCCGGTTTCCTCCCACAGTCCAAAGGTGCACAGATTAGGTGGATTGGCCAGGCTAAATTGTCCCTCAGGGCGGTGTTGCCACAATAGGACACGGAACTGGGCCGATGTAGTGTGGTCATTCAAAGGGTCAGTGCAGATTCAATGGGCCAAATTTCACTGCAGTGGAAGGTAATAATATTCAAAGAGAATAGTAGAATCTCCATAGTTAGTCTAATGACTGCCAAATAGTGTTTAACAGAGTAAATGAAGAGGTAATATACAGAAATCCAAGAATAATTAGTATGATTACAATGTGTACAATCACAGCCAAAAGAGTTGCAGTAAGAAAAGGATTTGGAAATGAGCTTCCTGCCAGGTTTTAAGCAAATGCATTCAGTGAGAGACAGCAGAAAACCATGTCACACGTAACCTATTGATTGAGCTCCAAATCTTGCTCATTCACTTTACATATCGACATAAGTAGGTGTGAAAAACATTTATACCTCGCAGAAAGGAATATGGTTGTAATTGTTGGGCTTTTCAGTCCGAGGACATCACTGCGGAGATTTTCTCAGGGGCAGGTCGCCAGCATCTTCAACTGCTGCGTCAGTAACCTACTCCCCAACATAAGGTCATAAGTGAGGATATTTGCTGATGATCGTACAGTGTTCAGTGCTGTGGGTGACTTATCAGATACTGAAGCAGTCCTTGCCCGTGTACAGCAAGACCGTGGAGCACATTCAGGCTTGGGCTGGTAAGTGACAAATAACATTTGTGACACGCAGCCGGGTCACCATTGTCAAATTCCCCGCTTTTAACATCCTGGGGGTTATCATTGACCGGAAATTGAACTGGACCAGCCAAATTGATATGGTGGCTGCAAGAGCAGATCAGAGGCTGCGAATTCAAGACGGCAGCTCACCACCACCTTTCCAAGGGCAGTTTGGGTAATAAATGTTGCCTTGCCAATGACACCCACATCCTGTGAATTTTGTTTTAAAGTTTCATGCGGAAGTGCAGAGAATAACAAAGATGTATCTTGAATGATCCATTTTCTCTTGTGATTAACTCCAGAGGAATTAATATTTTACTTCAATATGAACCAAAAAGATGCAAGTCAGATTTACTGATACATTTCTTGGAATAATCTGTTAAACATACGTGTTTTCCAATGAGGTGGGGGTGGCCATAATGGGAAACCCTATTGGCCGGCTGCTGAAACGGAGAATCCCGCTGCCAGAGGGGTACATCTTGCTGGAAAACGGGGCTGAGGCGACGGAGAAATTATGCTTGACAAATGTATTGGAATTCTTTGAGGATGTAACTAATAGAGCTGACGAGGGGGAGCCAGTGGATGTGGTTTATTTGGGCTTTCAGAAGGCTTTTGACGAAGTCCCACAGAATAGAGTAGCGTGTGAAATTAAAGCGCATGGGATTAGGGGTAGTTTATTAGGTGGATAAAAAACTGATTGGCAGACGGGAAACAAAGAGTAAGAATAACTGGACCTTTTTAAATGACAAGCAGGGAGTAATGAAATACTGTAGGGACCAGTGCTGGGACCACAACTTTTCACAATACATATCAATGATTTAGATGAAGGAACTTCATGTAATATCTCCTACTTCTCAGATGACGCAAAGCTGGATGGGAGGGTGAGCTGTGGGGAGGATGCAGAGATCCTTCAGTGTAATTTAGACAAATTGAGTGAATCGGAAAATGCATGAGAGTCAACCACATTGCTGTGGGTCTGGATTCACGTGTCGCATCAGACTGGGTAAGGATGGCAGATTTTTTTCCCTAAAGAGCATTAGTGAACCAGGTGGTTTCATGATCACCATTTGGTGCTTATTTCCAGATTATTTTTATTTAATTCAAATTGCATCATCTTCCATGTTGGGAATAGGACCCAGAGAATTACCTTGGGTCCACTGGATTGCTAATCCAGTGACAATACTGTTATGGGGCAGGCTTTAGATAACCCCAAAGTGAAGTTCACCTGACCCACAACTTTTAATAGATTGTGGTATGGGGAGCACACGGCCCACTCTACAAATGTGGTACAGCGAAATTCGAAAGGTATTTTTTAAAGCAAAACAATGTTTATTCTATGAACACAAGTTAACTTTTTAAAAACATACAGTGAACATCTTAGCAACCATCAATTCAAATACAACCCCCAAAGAATACAACACTAAGTAATCCTTAATAAATTCCCAAACAACATCCAGAAGACAAAGAAACACCTTTTAACAAAAGCACATCGGGATTAAATTCACTACTAAGAACATTTATAATTCTGAATTCACCAAATGATCAAGAGATAGTCTTTTCATGGCAGAGAGAACAACAGTACACCTGCTTTGTGTGGCTTCAGCTCCAACACTGAAAACAAAACTAAAAAACACAGACACACCCAAGCTTTTCTCAAAGTGAAACTAAAAAGCAGAACCAGAGCTCAGCTCCACCCACACTCTGACATCACTGCAGTAACATGAGCAGCCAAACATTTCTTAAAGTGACATTCTCCTGACAATACCACTACACCGCCCTCTCCCCTCTCAAAGGTTCAGAGAAGGTGCAGAAGAAATTTACTAAAATGCTGCACCTGAACAGGAATGCAGGTATAGAACCACATAAATTCTACAGTGCAGAAGGTGACATTTTGCCCATCGAGTCTGTCCTGACCCTCCGAAAGAGCACCCTAGCTAACACACAACACCCCCCACCCCCACCACCCACCTCCGCCCTATCCTCGTAAACGCACCTAACCTGCACAAAGGAGCAATTTAGCATGGCCAATCCACCTAAACTGTACATCATTGGACTGTGGAAGGAAACCGGAGCATCCGGAGTAAACCCCATGCAGACACGGGGAGAACGTGCAAACTCCACCTGGATACTAACCCGAGGCTGGAACCGAACCCAGGACCCTGGCGCTGTGAGGCAGCAGTGCTAACTACTGTGCCACCATGTCGCCCACTTATGTGGAGAGACTGATGTGGCTGGAGATGGTCACGAGAAGGTCAAGAGGAGATTTTATTGTGAGCGACTTTGGTGGAGTGAATAAGGCGAAACTGGTTCCAGTTGTGGAGTCCTTTTGTGTTTCTTGTACTCAGGATGGATGTCGTAATGTTTACAAAGACCACACAAGCTAAGTTCAATAACAAAGCGAACATTTATTGCACCACTTAATATACAACTCAACCACTTACGCCTATCACAAGCAATAATCTGTATTCTATAATCTGCACTATACTAATATTTGTCTCATGCGCTCTGCTTAAATGGTACTGGGGATGGTACAGTGGGCGAAATAGCACAGTAACACAGTGGTTAACACTGTGGCTTCACAGCGCCAGGGTCCCGGGTTCGATTCCCCACTGGGTCACTGACTGCAGAGTCTGCACGTTCTCCCCGTGTCTGCGTGCGTTTCCTCCGGACGCTGCCGTTTGCTCCCGCAGTCCAAAGACATGCAGATTAGGTGGTTTGGCCATGATAAATTGTCCTTAGTGTTCAAACAAGGTTAGGAGGGGTTATTGAGTTACTGGGATAGGGTGGAACCTTCTGCACTGTATGTTCTAATTAAAGAAGTAACATAGTGTTACTGGGAAGAATGGCCTCTCTCTGTATCATTCGAAGATGGTAAAAATGTAGAAAAACATTGTATGTCAAACATAAGTGACTGCCAGTGTAACCTTTTGCATCAATGGTATAGTTTATGGACGCATCAGCTGCTCCACTTAATACCTTTCACCAGGACCACAAGAAATAGTTGATTACAATGAGAGATTTGCAATAAAGGTTGGGATTCTCCCCTACCCAGCGAGGCGGGGGTGGGGGGGGGGGGGGGGGGGGGGGGGGGGGGGTCCCGGCATGTCGGACTGGCATGAACCACTCCGGTATCGGGCTGCCCCAAAGGTGCGGAATTGAGGGGCTATGCCCGTGCCGGAGTGGCTTCCACTCCGTCGGCTGGTGTGAACGGCCTTTGGCGCCATGCCAGCTGGGGCCGAAAGGTCTTCGCCGGCTGCAAAATCCTACCAACTGTTCTGGCTTGAGACAATTCACACCTCTTTAACCTGGCATTACCGCTATCTCTGGATCTGTAAAGATTTGATTACCCACAAATGCCTGCATTCCAAGCATTGTCTGGCATCTTTGACTTTGTCTAGATAAATGTTTCTGGAACATATCTTCATTCACCTGAGGAAGGAGCAGTGCTCCGAAACCTCGTGTTTGAAACAAACCTGTTGGACTTTAACCTGGTGTAAGACTTCTTACTGTGCTCACCCCAGTCCAACGCCGGCATCTCCACATCATGACAGAGGAAGGAATAGAAAGATGCTGTTCAGCGGGTGAAATAAGGTGGGATGGAGCTTTTGTGCGGCATGAACACTGCTGTGGATCGTTTGGGCTGCGTGGCCTGTTACTGCACTGTAAATTCTGACCAGCCTTCCTCTTCATTCTTCGATCATAGAATCCCTCCAGGGCGTCACAATGGAACAGTGGTTAGCACAACTGCCACACAGCGGTTCAATTCCAGCCTTGCGTGACTGTCTGTGTGGCATTTGCACATTCTCCCCGTGTCGTAGAGGGTTTCCTCTGGGTCGAATGGCCCCCTTCCGCGCTGTAGGAATTCTATCGATTGGTAAACTAGAGGGATTTCTATGACAATCAACTGACATTCGTCATAGTCACCGTCACTGAGGCGAGTTATATATTTCAGTGAATTTAAATTCCATCAGTTGCCATGATTGGATTTGAACCCATGTCCACAGAGTATTAGCCTGGGCTTCTGGATTGCTAGCCTGGTGACATTGCCCCTCCACCACCTTTATGTTGATAGTTTTTCCTGACTGCTTATTAGTTATTATGGTTTTGCTCTTATTATGTTTCCAATACATTTACTTTCCAACTCATTCAATAGGGTAAGTTGGTGTTTTATGAATGTGTAATTTTCGGCAGCCACCTGCACACATGACTTGAATTCGAACGTGTGCAAGGCAAGTATTTATTGCTCATCCCTAAGGGCTCTTGAGAAGGTGGTAGTGAGCTGTCTTCTGAACCATTGCAGTCCATGTAGTGTTGGTACACCCGCAGTGCTATTGGGAAGGGAGTTTCTGGAATCTGACCCAACGATCCTGAAGGAATGTCGATATATTTCCATGTCAGTATTATGTGTGGCTTGAGGTGAAACCTCAGTGATGGTGTTCCTATGCATCTTCTGCCCTTGTTCGTGGGTGGAGTTTGCGGGTTGGAAGGTGTTGTCGAAGGAGCCTTGGTGAATTACTACAGCAGATCTTGCATGTGGTACGCACCAGTGTCAGAGTGAGTGAATGTTTAGAAGGAAAAAAACAGCTTGGACCAAGTATTCTTATTTTCCCGTTTTACCAGTGTTCATTTTGAAGTATACAAGAACAGTTCAGACCAGTATTACTATTTCTCCATTTTACTGTTTCTTTCCTTCAGGGTGGGGCACTAATTAATTGGGCCTTGAATGGCATCAAGCTTCTTTCATGTCAAGCTATATTCAAGGAGATAAGTGGAGAGTATTCCATCACACTCCTGACTCGTTCCTTGGAGCTGGTGAATAGGCTTTTGGGGAGTCAGAAGGACCATTACTCGCTGCACAGTTCCCAGCCTTGGGCCTGCCACACAGTAAGGGAGTGTTACAGAGCATTGAAAGAACAGAAATTGGTCATTCAGCCCACAGAAATTCTAGCTCAGGCTTCAAAAGACAAGGTAATTCAGAATAAGAAAGCTACAAAATCTAGGACTGTCTGTGGTCCAGCTGCAGATTTCAAAAACGTGCCCCTTAAAGATCTTGTGATTCCGTCCCATCGCTTTTGCAGAAGTCGGTTTCATGAGAAATCTCTCCCACCATAGAGCTTTCTCGAACAAAGTATCTCCCACCACAAAAGGTGTGTGAGTCAACCTGCCTGATCTTTGCGTACAGGAGCTCAGTGCTCCCGAACATCGTAACCGTGTGATGTTGTTTGTGTTGCTAAATTTACGCTGGTTGGCGTAGTGTTCACAAAGATCACAAAATAGCTTTAAATTGAAGCTGTAAATTTATTGGCACTACTAGCTTGGATTCAATACTTACCCCCAGGCAATACACAACATATAATCTACACTCATCTACTGCTAATCTCTGCACTGGAACATTAACTATGATCTGCTCTCACTCACACGATCTTTTCTTTACTCTGTTCTCTTGCCTTCTCCTCAACCTCTCACCCCAAAGGCTCAGCATCAATGTCTTATATACTTGTACATCTAGCTCCCTCCAGTGGTTGAGTTAGACATTTCCTTAACCCTTGCAGTTCTTACATATATGACAAAGTCACAAACCTCAACCAGTCCAACAACTGAGGTCTCTGTGCTCCTTTAGCACTGGCCTCTTGTGTACTCCTGATCTTAATTCCCCCTCCATTGGTGGCTGTGTCTTCAGGTACCCAAGCCCTAAACTCTGCATGTCCCGCACTAAATCTCACTGCCTGTCCAACATAAGAATCACTTTAAACCAAGGTTTTTTTTTTTCGCTGCTCCTAATTGTGGTTTAGTTTAGCTTCAATGTTTGCTTGATTACACCTGAGCTGCATCAATACATTAAAAGCGCTGTATGAAGGCAAATTGTTTGCTGATATTCTCTGCATGCGTGTCATCCAGCATAGCTAGGCACAGCTAGAGACTGGAAAACCTTTCATATTATCTCTTCCTCTCCGATTTGCTCTTGGGATTTATGGGCCTGGAGGTTCAAAAAGAAGCCTCTACATTCCGTTGTTTCATTGATGGATGAATCATACACCAGAACACATTGTATCAGAAACCTGAACTCTATGTAAATTCATGGAAACACTCACAGGGAATCCACTGTACACTTGATCACCGCGGGGAGTCCATGTTGGAAAGTTATGGGATAAACATACACTATTTGCCAAGATCTGTTGGCTGGATGGATTGAAGAAATGACACTGATTTGAAATGCACATGAGACAAAAAATCTTGAAGACTCCTGATCGAATCCAAGGCTAGATCATTATCTCTTCGCTAACTTTTTAAAATTGGATGACGTGTTGCCATAACGATAGTGTGGGTGAAGTTCAGGCCAAGCTGTAACTTTCCATTCCATCATCGAAATGCAAATCATTGACCATCAAGATGAGGCAGATTGCTTTTTTAAATTTCCCCATTTCCTTCAACGCCTTTCCATGAAAAATCACAACAATTCATAACCCGAAAGGGTTTGATTTGAGTTTATCAGGACCTGGGAGAAAGTGTGGGAAGTATTTGTGGGGGAGCTCTGAAATCTGCAAAGCTGGTGTGATGATGGATTCTTCATGTCATTCTGCCCGACATGGTACTTGTGCAGTCGGCATGATTAAAGTCTCACAACATACTTGTTTTTTTTCTTGTTTAAGCAATAACCTTCCCCTTTTGGCCGGCCAAGTGTATAATGAAGTGATAAGCCTGTCTTAGCAGGAGATCAGAACAAAAGAAGGCGAGCGTATTATTAACAGGGTCTCGGATATGTAGTAAAAATGCTGAATGCAAGCGGTGAGACTTTATCACCTTCGCTGCGCCAAAATTGATTACTGCCAGAATTGGCGACGCATTTAATTCCTTTCAAATTAGAGGGTTTTTTTCACACAATGAGATAGTTTATGATAAAATAATGCAGAACTGGAACGGAAAATACTTCCTTCAACATCTTAATTTTCTGTAAGTATAAAAACATTACATTGCAATTAAGTTAAAACTTAATTAATTGATTGATTTGAGCAATAGGGAAGTGGTTTTCCTTATCCATGCATAAAATGTCTGTCATCTTCCAGTCCACCAACTTCACAACATGTCACCATGCTTCTGTGGACGCGTTTTGGTGTAGCCACCTGGGGTGGCCACGTCCCGATTCCAAAATGGGTGCCCGCAAAGAATACAGGGAAAATTGGCCACCCACAGGAAAAATGAAATGAAATGAAATGAAAATCGCTTATTGTCACGAGTAGGCTTCAATGACGTTACTGTGAAAAGCCCCTAGTCGCCACATTCCAGCGCCTGTCCGGGGAGGCTGGTACGGGAATCGAACTGTGCTGCTGGCCTGCCTTGGTCTGCTTTAAAAGCCAGTGATTTAGCCCAGTGAGCTAAACCAGCCCCTAAACAAGCAGGTGCAAGGTTTCCTGTGAATTAAGATTTGCAGAACCCAGACAGAACCGAAACCAATAGCCATCTACATACTAATGAGCGATTCCAGGAACAATTAGAAACATTGAATCAATCGGGACCAAGACAGACTCCCCGGCGCCAGCGGGAGCCAGGACAAAGGCAGGCCAACGGACACATAAGGCCCAGCAATGATCAGGGAACACCTCCAGTATTGGAGAAACCAATTAGAACGATTGGGACATGGTCCAATTAATTGGGACCAAGTCCGGGGTCCGCCCAAAAAGGCGCAAAACCCCTGGGGACTATAAAGTAGAGTCCTCAAGTTCAGTTCGCTCTCTTGGCAGCTCTCAAAGAACTCTTGACCATGACTCTCAGCGAGGAAAGACCTGCCTAGCATCTGCATCAACCAAGTAAGAGATAGACGCTCCTAGCTACTATTCCATATCAGCTTGAAGCCAGCAGATTCAGAACCGGACAAAGGCCTTTGTTCCTTTGACTTGGTGGGCCATTCGAAAGCTAAGTATAGGCCTTTAGTAGCAGTGATAGTTTAGTAAGTAGAGTTTATGCATGAGTAGTGATTGACTGTGTGTATAATAAATGTGTATTGATTTGAAACTTACTAACTGGTGTATTGAGTTATTGATCAGCACTTGGCTTTGAACCTCGTGGTGGTATCATAAAGATACCTGGCGACTCTAGAACAAAGGTTATTAAAACAGAGCAATTAAAGAGAAAGCATAACGAGCAACATTGGTTCCTTACAAGTAAATAAGTCAAATCTCATTCGGGTTTCATCTGATCTAAAAGTTTACCGTCAATTGCTAATCGCATTGATTTTCTGCATGCTTATAAATTCAGCTTATCATATTCATTTATTTACTTATTCATTCATCCTCGGGATTTGGATGTCACTGGCAAGCCCATCATTATTGTCCATCGCTTAGTTGCCAATCAAGCAAACGCTTTGCTCTGGATACAGTCTGGACACTTTCCAAACTGCTCAACTTGTGTGTGATTGTTGCCCCTAAACAGACCCCTTGATCAGCAGCCCGGCCACTAACTTAAACATCCATTCCCTCAAAATAAAAATACAACAAAATATAGATAGATTGGAGAGTTGGGCACAGAAATGGCAGATGGAGTTCAATCCAGGCAAATGCGAGGTGATGCATTTTGGAAGATCAAATTCAAGAGCGGACTATATGGTCAATGGAAGGGTCTTGGGGAAAATTGATGTGCAGAGAGATCTGGGAGTTCAGGTCCATTGTACCCTGAAGGTGGCAACGCAGGTTGATAGAGTGGTCAAGAAGGCATACAACATGCTAGCCTTCATCGGACGGGGTATTGAGTACAAGAGTTGGCAGATCATGTTACAGTTGTATAGGACTTTGGTTCGGCCACATTTGGAATATTGCGTGCAGTTCTGGTCGCCACATTACCAGAAGGATGTGGATGCTTTGGAGAGGGTGCAGAGGAGGTTCACCAGGATGTTGCCTGGTATGGAGGGTGCTAACTATGAAGAAAGGTTGAGTAGATTAGGATTGTTTTCTTTGGAAAGCCGAAGGTTTAGGGGGGACCTGATTGAGGTCTACAAAATTATGAGAGGTATGGACAGGGTGGACAGCAACAAGCTTTTCCCAAGAGTGGGGATGTCAGTTGCAAGGGGTCACGATTTCAAGGTGAGAGGGGGAAAGTTTAAGGGAGATGTGCGTAGAAAGTTTTTTATGCAGAGGGTGGTGGGTGCCTGGAACGCTTTACCAGCAGAGGTGGTAGAGGCGGGTACGATAGCATCATTTAAGACGCATCTAGACAGGTATATGAATGGGCGGGAACAGAGGGAAGTAGACCTTGGAAAATAGGCAACAGGTTTAGATAAAGGATCTGGATCAGCGCAGGCTGGGAGGGCCGAAGAGCCTGTTCCTGTGCTGTAATTTTCTTTGTTCTTTGTTCTTTATCACTGCCAGCACAGCCTGGCTTCAATGTGTCCTAACTACGCCACCTCGTCAAAGCCTCTTCTACAGCGCATCCCAAAACCCACGACCTCAAACCCCTCCGAGTATAAAGGAGGACCGTAAACCCCAAGTTTCCCTCCAAGCCTTATTTCACCCTGACCTGGGTATCTCTTGATCATCCCATCAATACCGTACTCACCAGCACTTTGTAGCCAGCTTCACCGCACAAGACAAAGGAGAGTTCAAGATGGAAACACAGCGCATTAACTCATAGAATCATAGAATTTTACAGTGCAGAAGGAGGCTATTCAGCCCATCGAGTCTGCACCAGCCCTTGGAAAGAGTACCTTACCTAAATCCACACCTCCACCCTATCCCCATAACCCAGTACCCCACCAAACCTTTTTGGACACTAAGGGAAATTTAGCATGGCCAATCCACCTAACCTGCACATTTTTGGACCGTGGGAGGAAACCGGAGCACCCGGAGGAAACTCACGCAGGCACAAGGAGAACATGCAAACTCTGCACAGTGGCCCAAGCCGGGAATTGAACCTGGGACCCTGGCGCTGCGAAGCAACAGCGCTAACCACTGTGCTACCATGCCGCCCATCTCCTGTCAGGTCCTGCTTGTAGCGTCGACCGGGAGATCTGCTGTCATGGCATATCGCGCTCCTCTGTCTTTCTTGCTCCGTCCTCACACATCCACTATAGCTCATCCGCCTCTACTCTGTGATATCCGTCATTCAACAACACCTAGGTTGACCCCTCTTTCTGCTGCACCACCCCCTGCCCCGCCCCCACACACTTTGCCCTCCAACGGAGATCTCTGTAACATTTCAGCTCTGATCACACGACCCAAATAATTACATTTTCTTTTCTGGATGGCCACTTTTTATGCTCCTGCAATTTTAAACAACTCTTCATTTGTCTTTTGATCTGCAAGTGGGATTTTAAGCGTAACGGCTTCCACATAATAATAATTGCTTATTGTCACAAGTAGGCTTCAATGAAGTTACTGTGAAAAGACCGTTTCAAACTGGGAATGGGCTGAAATCCTGAGAATAAGCATGAAAAAAACAAAGAACAGCAAGTGACAAAGGCATCTTAAACAGGCCACACTTTATTTGTTTTTGTTGCAGCTTCTGCGACCCCCATCCTGCAAAAACTGAATTAAGTCAGACAGCAGCCCACCTTTCCAGAGAGAAGGCCACTGCTGTGACAATATCTCCGAAGAAAAGCATCCATTCCCTTTGTCACCATCTGCATGCAAAGAGTGAAAACATCCCTTTCGTTCAGAGTGGCCGTGATTGGAGTAGCAGCAGCCTGAATTGTGTAATCTGCATCATGGATTAGATCTGGGTAAATGTCATTTCTGTTTGTTGAAATTATTCCGGAGAAACAGAAATGTTACAGAGCAAGCAAAGTTCTTAATTAAGGCTGGGAACACTTTACATCCGAGATGGATGACTAGCTTATGGTCACAGTGTTTCCCATGGGGAGCTTTTAGTCATGAATAACTTTCGTTTGCGCAGCGCTTTTAAGGCAATAAAATGCCCCGAAGTGCTTGACGGCGGCACCTGTGGATATTGGATTGTGATGGGAGTTCAGTACAGCAGCTGATTGAAAGATGGATTTGGAGAAGTCTTTTGCAGGATAGAATGGAGAGAAGCAGGATGGGGGGATTTGGGACGAGGGTTTCGGACTGTGCTTTAGGTGACAGCGTAGGGATGGGCCTGCCAAAGGGGCCTCAGTTGGGATGGCAGTGAGTGTGTCTTAGTGGCACCAGAGGAGTTTGTTGTGAGAGGGACAGGCCATGAACCATTGAGTTAACCGTAGGTGGGAACACAGATTAGGGATGCGGGGCTGGATTCTCAGCACCCCGACGCCGAAACCGCGTCCAGCGCCGGGGCGGAGAATCCAGATTGACAGCGTAATCGGGCCCGGCGCCAGTTCGCCGATTCTCTGGGCACCGGAAATCAGCGTCACCGGCGGAGTATGCCGTGCCGCCGCGGGGACCATTGCCAGACGCCCGCTCAGCAATCCTCGGCCTCCGATGGCCAAATTCCCAATTACGTGGAACTAACCTGCTATTGTCGGTCAGGATGCTCGCATGCCGGCTGCAGACTCAGTCCGTGGTCGCCCTGGTCGAAGGTGGGGGGGGGGAGGGTGCGGATCGGAGACCAGGGTGGGCCTTATAGGCGGCCAGGGAATTAATGTGCGGTGTTTGAGGGTTGGGCGTGCAGCCAATCGGGGGGGGGGGGGGGTCTCTTTCTTGGGTCTGGCTCTGTGGTCCGAGTCTGCCATAGACCATGGCGCGGCGGCGGTCTCCAGCTTGAGACCGCCCCGTGCGCATGCGCGGCCTCTGACCCGGAGATGCGGGAGCCCGTATCTGCAGCAAAAGCTGCGAGATTCACTCCGGGTCCCTGCCATCCCCCTACAGGGCTATGAATTTGTTTCACTTTTTTGCAGGAATTTCAGGAGTTAAACTCCACCGTTTTGACGCCAGCGTGGGGACACAGTCTCATTTTCGGGGTATCCAGCCGGCTATGGTTTTTGGAATGAGAACAAGACTGTTGGACGAGAGATAGCATGAGACATAATTTGAGTTTGAGACACGTTGTTGTCTTTGAAAGGTGGATCTAACGAGTTGGACTTGGAGAACAATTGAGTGGTTGAAGCTGAAGAATGTGAAATTATGGATGAAGATCACAATGTGAGGTAGGGATAGAGGTGGACAATGCAACAGAGTGGAATTTTTTGTATGGAAGCCTCACACTGGGCCATACAAGGCACAACAATACTGTCTTATTGAGTTCAGTATGGTAGTCTACTGCTTTACGATATTGAATGGTTGGTTCTAAGCTTAAAGCCCAGCACCACAATTTATGAGATTTAATTTGTAAAACGTGTTAGTGTCTCTCTTGATTTCACTTTCTCCCCAGAGTTGCCTTTTCTCTCTTGGTTTTCTCTTTCTCGTCTGCAGCAATGGAACAAAAATAGCACCCATTATGGGGCATATTTATGATGTCCCAGACATGACCTTGCCAAGATTATGCACTGCAATGCTGCCTACAATGTTAGGGGCAGGGAGCCTGAAAAGATGCAACATCAGGGATTAGATACCTACACTGGTTAAAGGACTGACCTGGTTTGATAAAAAGAGTGGAATAAAACTTTGTCTGGCTCCAATAATCTGGCAAAATCAACAGATGTCAAAACCCAATGCCCATGAATTGATTTCTGATTCTTCTTTGAAGCTTTGGGAGTCATTTTAATATTTAGCGATGTTGCAGTTTTAGAGACTTTGCTTGCTTTGCCCTGACAGTCATTTGCATTGGAAAATTCTGCGTGACCCCACAGTTTTATGTACCAAAAGTTGTAATGATACCCTTTGCGCTGTACCCCAATCATCACTGACTATCTTAATTGCAGGTAATCCTAGTGATAACAGTAATGTTGTGGCGATAACAGCGATTCCGTGATGATAACAGCAATGTCGGGGCGGTAACAGCAATGTCGGGGCGGTAACAGTGTATAATACCATGTGATGGCTGTGACGTGGCTCTGCTGTGGTTTCCTCAGTTCAAGTTGTTTGCCTGTCTTGGACATGACACTTGTAGGATTCAGCGGCAATAATGTCAGAAAACCAGCTGTTATTCCCATCAGCTCCCATTAGGACATGGGATAAGCGACTGACACCACAATTTTCAACTGGCCCACTTTCACACCCCAGCTAAACTATTAGCAAGTAAGCAGGGAAATCCTATTTAATAATTCTGGTTGACAACAACTTGTGCAATAGAAGAATTTATTGCAACTATCGAAAAACTGCAGCAATTGTCATTAAAGAGGTTTTTTAATGAGCCATTTATTGGTATTATGGTGACAGAACATTACTGCTAATAAGTGCCTTTTTCGCAGAGAAAGAAAATCAGAATGGCACTAAAACTAGCAACTAATGAGACTCCTTTTTACAACATTTTTTCCCTTTTAACAACAATCTCCATGGCACTGAGAGCAGAAAATAGAGCCACAGACCTTCAAATAGAATAAACATGCTGCTATTTTGCATGAGAAGTGCCTTAATTAACATTGATTCTGTTAGCTGAAATTATTAAAGACTGAGACACTCATGTCTGTCATCTCAGGTGGTTGCAAGACAGCCCAAGGCACTATTTAGAGAAGAGTTGTGAAGTTCTCATGTGTTCTGGACAAAATTTATCCCTTAATCAATAATAAGACCATAAGACATAGAAGCAGAATTAGGCCACTCGGACCATCGAGTCTGCTCCGCCATTCAATCATGGCGGATGTTTTTCTCATCCCCATTTTCCTGTCTTCTCCCCATTACCCCCGATCCCCTTATTTATCAAGAACCTATCTGTCTCTGTCTTAAAGACACTCAGTGATTTGGCCTCCAAAGCCTTCTGCGGTAAAACGAAAAAAAATAATTGCCTGTCTTGCCCTCCAGGATACCGGAGCAAGAAAGGTGTTATTTGGCCTCGCTCCCTCCGTTCGTGGAATTCGGTTCCACTCCTCCCTCCCTTCCTGCACTCGATCCTCCCTCCAGAGGAGGTGTGCAAGAATGATCCCTGGAATGAAGAACTTGTCGTACGGTGAACGGTTGAGGACTTTGCGCCTGAACTCGTTGGAATTTAGAAAGATGAGGGGGTATCTTATTGAAACTTACACGATACTGCGAGGCCTGGATAGAGTGGACGTGGAGAGGATGTTTCCACTTGTCGGAAAAACTAGAACCAGAGGACACAATCTCAGACTAAAGGGACGATCCTTTAAAATTGAGATGAGGAGGAATTTCTTCAGTCAGAGGGTGGTGAATCTGTGGAACTCTTTGTCGCAGAAGGCTGTGGAGGCCAAATCACTCAGTGTCTTTAAGACAGAGATAAATAGGCTCTTGATTAATAAGGGGATCAGGGGTTATGGGGAGAAGGCAGGAGAACAGTGATGATAAAAATATCAGGCATGATTGAATGGAGGAGCAGACTCAATGGGCCGAGTGGCCTAATTCTGCTCCTATATGTTATGGTCCTTTGGACTCCCTCCATCCATTCTTTCCTCTTCCTCCCTCCCTTCTATCCTCTCCCTCCCTCCCTCTCTTCCTCCCTCACTTCCTTTTTCTACTCTCCCTTCCCTCCCATTTCACTTTCACTCCTTTCCTCCCTTCCACCCTCCCTCAGTCCTTTTCTCCACCTTCATTCCCCCACCCTCCCATGGCCCCGTCCTCTGAAAATAGCCTTTAGTTGCCCTCAGGACTCAGTGGGCAGCATGGAGTTAGTGACAGAGGGACAATATCTCACTACAGCAGGGAATCTAAAACAATTGCCATGTCTTCTCTTGTCATTTTGCAATTCAGGAAGAACTGACTCCTAGGTTTCGTGAGGACCTAGCTTTTGAAAGAACTCTCCACAGGGTTCCATATTAGCATACATTACCATGCATGGAGGGGCTTGTTGTCATGGTAAATGTGAATAATGACAACTAATTTCTGATTGGGTGATTTCATTTAATTGCTGGTGGCATATTAAGACAATGATGTTCAGAAATTGCTACCTTTAATGTCATGTGCTAACTTTGACCTATTACTGCCGGTTCATGTCTGAAGGGTTCAAACAGCTGACAGCTGTTTTTTTATTCCTCTTTTCTTTCAGTCAGTACTGTACATAATAATCAACTGGTTGAACGTTCTCTTCAGAGGCAAGTCTTCTGGAAAATTGCAACAGCAAAACAGAAGCAGTCGTGACATCTCTGTGGATTGATGCCTAAAATGCTCTGCCACACCAACAATTAGTAATTCAAATCGCCCCCTTGTCGTACAAAGTTCTCGGGAAACTTTTGAGTACGGCGCTGTGAGAAATGGTACGTAAAGCTGGGGGGGTGGGGGGGGGTGAGAGAGATTAACAAGGGTGGTGGTAGGCCCAAGTGAAAAGATACATTCATTTTTTTTGAAGTTTTTAAAGGGAGAGGAAATGGAATACAATGTCTGGGGGATAAAGTTCAGCATTTACGCTGTGTTTATTGGCCGCTCTCAATGGACATCAGACTGTTGGCAGACGTGTGCCAGCCTTTCCTCCCTGCCAGATTGGAGGCTGTTGAACACTTGAGAAATGGTTCTTCGCATTTCTGGGCCTGGAAGGAATTATCCTTCGATGTTTATTCCCTACTTGAACCTTGAAGGTCTTTTGAACTGTAAGGAGGTTTGTGTTCAACTTCACGAGGCAACGGGCAGGTTGGTGGAACAAGGGCAAACAAGTGACAGGTCACATTAATGCAGCGAATTGGGAAGTAATTAATTTTGTTAAGAAAAATTAGGAGAGGCAATATGAACTGAACATAACTACTCTTAAGAGGATGCAGGAAAAGAGGGAGCTGGCCGCCTTTGTGCAGATTTCATTGACAGCGACAGGACTGGTTTAGAGAGTGGTTGACTAAACGCACAGCAACCTGGGTTTCAAATAAAGGGGCATAGAGTACAAAACCAAGGAGGTTATGATTTAAAAAAAAAAACAGTTCAGCATCAACTGGAGTGCCATGTTCAGTTCTGGACACCTCACTTTAGGAAGGATGTGAACCATCAGAGTGGATGCAGAAAGGATTCGCGAAAACCCCACACTGTTCAAAATATCTTCAAGGTTCAACATTGACGGAGAATTCCTTCCAGGACCGGAAATGGGCATCTCAAAAACACCATGGGCTGGATTCTCCAATTTTGAGGCTATGTCCAGAGGAAGTGTCCAGTTTTATGACGAAAATCCATTATTTAGATAGAATGGAAAAGTTGGGGCTGTTCTTGGAGGGGAAAAGATTAGAAAGATTTGATAGAGTTGTTTAAAATTACAAAGGGTCTGAACAAAGCATCTTGGAAACGGGTCGAGAATTAGAGGGCATTCATTCAATGTAATTGTGTCAGGAAAACACTGATAACATAGACCATAGAACAGTACAGCACAGAACAGGCCCTTCGGCCCTCGATGTTGTGCCGAGCAATGATCACCCTACTCAAACCCACGTATCCACCCTATACCATACAACCCCCCCTTAACCTTACTTTTTAGGACAATTTAGCATGGCCAATCCACCTAACCCGCACATCTTTGGACTGTGGGAGGAAACCGGAGCACCCGGAGGAAACCCACGCACACACGGGGAGGACGTGCAGACTCCACACAGACAGTGACCCAGCCGGGAATCGAACCTGGGACCCTGGAGCTGTGAAGCATTTATGCTAACCACCATGCTACCGTGCTGCCCAGGGACATTTAATAACATGAGAGTATCAGGGACATTTAATAAATTAGAACGTTCACTGCTGGTTATATATTTTTTAAGTCTATTGGAAAATGTAAGTTGCTTAAAGCCGGTTACAGTTTGTTTATGAAACTAGTAGTCTTGATGTGTTGCTTAGCCAGGCAACACTGCATACAGATGTTTACCCAAGACAAGCTGGTAACAAAGAGGAACATCAGTCGTGTCCTTAACAATCGGCAGAGAAGCAACAGAGACATAAAGGAAATCTTTTATGAAGCGAGTGGTTAGGATCTGGAATCCGCTACCTGACAGTGTGGTGGAGGAAGATTCAATCACAATTTTTAAAAGACAACTGGACAATTTGCGGGGAGCAGTTGTGGGAGTGGGGCTTAATGAGCTGTTCTTGCAGGGGGTCATGGAAATGATGGCATGAATGGTCTCCTTCTGTGCCGTGACAATTCTATGATTCTTTTGTGGACCTTCAGTGACCGTCAAGGATTGTTAATCTTGCAAGGTCTTATATTTCTTTTGATGTAAGTCACATGCTTTAGGATAGGATCGTGAACTTGGTCCATAGTCAGGATTGGCTGGGTGTGAGGCAGATATGGGGATTGAGGAGGTGGAAGTGGAGGAATGCTACCTGTTGAAATTTCTAACAGGTTTGAGGGTTTTATAAACTGCATGGGTGCGAGCAGGGCTGCGTGTTGGGATGAGAGAACAGACCATGGCAGAGGAAGCCATTCAAGAAGGTCAAGTTTACAGGAATATAGTGATTATAAGGAATAATATACTCAAGGGGCTAGATATAGTTCTCTGCAGACAAGAGTAAGAGTCCAGAAGGCTACATTGCATACCTGGTGCAAGATCTAGGACATCTGCTCTGGGCTAGAGAGAAACCTACACTGGGAGGAGCAGGATCGAGTGACAGTGATCAATGTTGGTACCAACAACACAGGTAGAACCAGAAAAGAGGTTCTATTTCTAGTGATCTCTGTATGTGTTAATACATGTTTAGTTAATGTGAAGTCAGTCAAGACAGATGATCACTAGATGGTAACACTAACAGGAACTATATGAGGAGTTTCCCGCTCTTTCTTTAATTAGTGTGTGTGCAGGACAGCTCGAGTGAAGACGAGACCAGATCAGAGTGTAGTGTATTATCATAATTGTTAGTTTAATCTAATCTTCCTTATTTGTTTTACTACTCAAAGTATTAAAGTAAAAGGACTCACAAGCATATTATTTTATTACTCAATAAATAATTTGTCATAATCTGGAAGACTTTGACTGTTTATCATCAGAATTCAACACAACTCAGCAAGAGTAATATTTATATTACAAGTCAGTAATGTAACACTATTTAGAGAACACGAGCAGTTAGGAGCTAAATTACAAATCACAACCTCAAAGGGAATAATCCCTGGATCTCTAGAGCAAATTGGTGTCGGATAAATAAGAGTAGAGAGTTGAATACATGGTTCAAAGATTGGTGTGGGAGAAATAGGTTTTTACTCATGGGGCACTGGCACCAATACTGGGGAAAGTGGGAGCTATATTGCTGAGATGGTCTTCACCTGACCAATCCTGTGACCAGTGTTCTGGCGAGTCACATAAGTAGGGTAGTAAAGAGGGCTCATGTTTGAAAAGATTCACGGGAGCTGCAGAGCACACAATATATCAATTAGGGTGAGAATCTGCAGCCAGCCATGGTGCCAAAAATGCGAAGCAGCAGCAAGGCAGGATACATTTCCAGTCACTCGCAGAACAAAAATACATAGCAGAGACTATCAGACAATGATTCTTAAGGTAAAATGTTACCGATCTGAGATCGCCACATTTCAGACTCATGTAGTTTAAAAAGACTGAGTGTCATTATTGTCACAAAAGAGGATACTTGACGAAACAATGCAGAACTAAGTCGAGTAACCTTTCAGCCGAGATGTTACAAGTATACAAAGAACCTGACACCATTGATTCTGATATTTACATTCTTCTTAATCTTAAAGCCGGCGGACAGACCCGATTACTGTAACAGTCTGTGTAAATGGGAAGTCTCTAACTATGGAGATGGATACAGGGGCATTAGCCATTGTGATGGATGAACACCCATTTCAGTACCTGAGAGAGGGTGTCCAAGCATTGAACCTGAAGAGCACTTCTGTCAAGTTGAAGACGTACATGGGAGAAGCAATAAAAGTAAAAGGCACTACACTACCTGTAGGATATGGACAGCAGTTTGCACGACTCCTGGTAATGATAATAATGGGCTAATAATGATTTCTGGGCCATTATTGGCTTAAAGAAATCACGTTGAATTGGTCCGAAATCTTTTGAGTGCAGGGGAACTACTAGAATTGTTAAGAAAATATGACAGCGTCTTCCGTGACGCATTAAGCAAAATCAAAGGGCTGCAAGTTAAGATTTACGTTGATCCAGCGGTAAGACAAGGCCATCTGTATTTATGGTGATTATAAGTTAATCCGGCCACTAAGCTGGATAAGTAACTAATTCTGAGAATTGAAGATCTGTATGCAAAGCAGGCAGGAAGTCAATCTTACACAAAGTTGGATATGAGTCACACTTACCAGCAACTCTAATTAGAAGACACTTCTTGGGGGTATCCTGGAGATGGTCTTGGCAAGAATACAACGATAGGCATTAAGTCAGTCCACCTACAAGTATACTTCCAAACACTTCAGTGGAATATACACAGCGAAGGTGGATGCTCTTCGCCTCCTATACTTTTGAAAAAAAGTCCCATATATTCCGGTACCCCAAGAAATAGGCTCAGCATTTACATTTTTACAGTGCATTACCAATCAGTTCCAACCAGATCAGGAAATGGACCATTTGAGTACCACTTTTGACCAAAGTGCGAGGCAAAATACTCACAGGATTGTAAATGAGTTAGTTTATGATGAAATTAAACTATTCTTTACCTGCAAAAGTGAATTGAGTTGATGGGTTGACATCAGGCTCTCAGGAGCAAGAGTAGTTGGGCGGGATTCACCGTTCCCCGATGCCAATTTCAGAATCGATGATCGGGTGGAGAACCCCTTCTGACGCCGAGATCGGGTGCGGCGCCTATTTGACGCAGGTTTGCTATCCTCCACCCCCTGCGAAACGGCGTCATTGAGTCGCATACTGCACGCTGTTGGGACGGCGTTAGCACGTCACCTGAAGGCCCTCCCCCGATTCTCCGCCACCCATGGGCCAAGTTCCCGACCGCGCGTTTGACGTGTGGTCCCAGCGGTCGGGAACCCGATGTGGTGACTGCACACTATGTCCAGATCTGCCACAGCGGGAGGGAACCATGCTGCTGGCCGGGGAGGGGGGGGCACTTCTGCGAGGGCTGGGTGGACTGATGGGGGTTGGCCAGGAGTGGCCAAGGGGACACTATCTGGCAGGTTGTGTCTGCACACGGCCAGTACCATGTTTTACGGCTCGACCGCTGCAGGCCGCCGCCGTGCGCATGCGCAGCCACGACCCTGGCCATTCTCCAGCCATGTTATCGTGGGAGCCGGGAGTTTTACGTGACACGGCTACTAGCCCCTCACCGGTCGCAGGATGGGTGAGGGGTCGGCGGCAATTCATTTGATGGAAAACGACACAGATCTCCGCAATTAGGCTCAAAAATGTGGAATTCAGCCCGCTGTTCCTGGACACAGCTCTCATCCTGGCTACTGAAAGATTGTGATGCTCACCAGAAGCTACGTGTGCTGGCCTGGTTTTGATTCTGATATTGAGAAGCTAGTCAAACACCATATTGACTACTTTGTTTCATTCCTGAGCACAATGTGTTGACCCGTGATTGATGCACACCGGCATGGGTGGCATGGTTGCACAGCGGTTAGCACTGCTGCCTCACAGCTCCAGTGACCCAGGTTCAATTCCTCGGGTAACTACCTGTGTGGAGTTTACACGTTCTCCCCGTGTCTGCGTGGGTTTCCTCTGGATGCTCCGGTTTCCTCCCACAGACCAAAGATGTGCAAGTTAGGTGGAATGGCCATGATAAATTGCCCCTTCATGTCCAAAAAAAGGTGAGGTGGTGTTACTGGGTTACAGGTATAGAGTGGAGCCATGCGCTTAAGTGGGGTGCTCTTTCCAAGGGCTGGTGCAGACTTGATGAGCTGAATGGCCTCCTTCTGCACTGTAAATTTTGTGATTGTATTTTCTAAATGTATGGATATTTTTGAGGTAAAGTCACCTACATTGCATGTTAACATTGAAAGATTATGCCAATCATGGATTGCCCAATGTCATGTTATTAGATAATTGAACCACACCCTCAAGTGCTGAGTTTGAAAGCATTCACCTCTCTCAACAGTATTCAACACCTCTGGACTGCGCTTTCTCACCCAGCGACAAATGGGATAGCCAAGAGTGCCGTCCAAACTTTCAATTCTGGCCTCAAGAAGTTGTTGGGAGGAACCTTGGAGACCAAAATCTCATGCTTCCTTCTTAGCTATCGTGCCACCACATGCAATAAGAGGAATTCCACCAGCAGAACTGCTAATAAAACATTGCCTTAGAACAAGACTGAGTCTTGTCTTTCCAAGTTTGACAGAGAGAGGCCAGCCAGGATAATCAGAAAGACAGCCATGATTCACATAGTACAGCATGATTGTCTGTGGTCAACGAGGTACATGTGAAGAACTTTGATCGTGGACCAAGTTGGATCCCAAGAATTATTGCATCTGAGACTACTATTTTTTTTTGTTTCATTTACTGTTACATTTTTTTTTTCATTTCATTACCCCTTTCATACCGAGTAGGGGTGGGGGGGACGGATCGTTCATGCACACATGGAACATTTGCAGAGCAGGGAGATGCGCCAGTAATCAGTGTTGCCATCAAGAAATGTTTTCAAACCCGTAAATACTGAAGGACTTGGTCAACCATGACTGATATCTCCTTGGCAGCAAATCATGATGAACTGCCTGTGCCAAAAAGGTACTGGTGCTTGCAGTTCCTGTTAATTACAATCCTGTGGAAGCATTTCAGACAACAGAAGTATGGCGTTCTGTAAGAAACAGAAAACCTCCTCAAAGATGCGATTTAGAATTATTGAACCTGTGCACAGTTTAACTAGAATTCAGGACTAGTTCAAATGTAATTGTTTTTCAGATTTTGATGCTGTTTTCTGTCCGCCTGTATCAAGCAATTTGGTAAATAAAGATTTGAAAGAGGAGTTAAAGAGGGTGGGATGTAGGGCAGCACGGTGGCCTAGTGGTTAGCACAGCTGCCTCACGGCGCTGAGGTCCCAGGTTCGATCCCGGCTCTGGTTCACTGTCCGTGTGGAGTTTGCACATTCTCCCCGTGTCTGCGTGGGTTTCACCCCCACAACCCAAAAATGTGCAGAGTAGGTGGATTGGTCACGCTAAATTGCCCCTTAATTGGAAAAAATAATTGGGTAATCTAAATTTATATTAAAAAAAAAGAGGGTGGGATGTGGTGATTGTCACTTTAAGACCAGCCTTTTGAGTTAGGATCACATGGTCTCGACCACCAATCAGCACCACGCGTGGAGAATCTCTCCAGCGGGAAGAATTTTCCTAGTTTGAAAGAGTGGACTCGCTCGAAGCATGCAGTTAATGAAACAAACTTGCAAATAAGGTTTGTTTGTGCAACTGAAGACTCAGGGAGTACGGGCGCGATTCTCTGACCCCACACCGGGTGGGAGAATCGCGGGAGTGCCGGGCGAATCACGCCACGCCGCCCTGGCACCCCCACGCAATTCTCCCACCCCCCCCAAAACGGCGTGTCGCGTTTTACGACAGGCCATTCGGAGAATCACCGCTCACCGTTTCTAACGGCGACCAGCGATTCTCCGGCCCGGATGGGTCGAGCGGCCTGCCAAATCCGACCGGTTCACGCCGGCGCCAACCACACCTGGTTGCTGCCGGCATGAACATCGCGTGACCGCTGCGTGTGGGGCCTGTGGGGGGCGGAGGGAGGATCGAGCACCAGGAGCGTGCTCAGGAGGGGTCTGGCCCGCGATCGGTGCCTACCGATCGTCGGGCCGGCGTCTGTGAAAGACGCATTCTTTTCCCTCCGCCGCCCTGCAAGATAAATCCGCCAGGTCTTGCTGGGCAGCAGAGGGGAAGACGGCAACTGCGCATGCGCGGGTGATGTCATTTAGGCTCCGCCGGCCGCGTCATTCAGGCCGCGTCGCTTTGACGCAAGTGTCAATGCCCGGCGCGCGGGATTGACGCGCCACCGCTCCTCGCCCCCCGGGGGGGGGTGGGGGGGGGGGGGGAGAATAGGGGTGAGGAGCGGCCTCCGACGCCGGAGTGAAACACTCTGGGTTTCACTACGGCGCCGGCACTTTGTCTCCCTTTGGGAGAATTTTGCCCTACATCTTCACAATGTCCAAAGGGACTTGGTGGCCTTGTTCATACTGAAAGCTAACATGCAGGTGAAGCGGGGCGGGGAAGGGGGGGTGGGGGGGTGCTGCTGAGATGAGACCCCTTAAAACAGGATAGGACAACATTAGAATAGTTCTACATTAGTTACTTTATTAGAATTGAGACTAATCATAGAAAATGTACCCAGTATTCATTAACCATTAAACATATATTCTTAGATCATAGCAGTAACAAGTATTCAAACTTCTTATGACAAGCAGTGGCCACAATGTATGATGGGATTTAAGCGAGCTACCTTGCCCATGTTCTTAAGTCAGACAGAATCAGACATAAATAATGTGCTCAGCAATAATATAGCCAGCTCAATATGCCGTTCTTATCAGGAGCCCCAACATCCTGTGCTCAGACAATCCACGGTGCAAAGAGGAACCAGCTTCAACATCCGGCACCCAGCCAAACATTGAGATAGGCAGGAACTGGCTGAGATAAGCAACATGGGAACAGGGCAGAACAAGACACAGCGGATACAAAAGTCCTGGAAAACAACAGAGGGCAGGATGGGGTTAAATTATGAGCTGATCACACAATCACTACGCTCCGAAAGTAAAATTTATTGGTCAAGGGAAAATTGACAGTTCCAAAGGTTGGATTGAGTCAAACTGGGGTGGGCTACTGATTTTTGGAAACTGCGTAACTGACCAAGCTTGGGAAATAAAGTTGTCTTTATCTGAGTTTTTTTTAATGTATTTTATTACAAACATGCACCGTACAGGTTGCAGCAAATAAACACCCTGGGAAACATACTTCCCAGCAATCAACTTTTAAGTCTGTACAGATTTTTCCCCTTTTTAACCCTCCCCCTCCCCCCACTCCCCTGCAATGTACAGCCCCTCAAACAAGATCACAAACATCCGTCCACCTTTTCTCAAACCGCCCTGCTGAGCCCCTTAACTCATACTTTATCTTCTCTAACTGCAGGAAGTTGTACAGGTCACCCAACCAAGCCGCTATCCCCGGTGGTAATGCCAATCGCCACTCTAGCAAAATTTGTTGCCGTGTAATCAGAGAGGCGAAGGGCACAACATCAGCCTTCCTCCTCTCCATGAGCTCCGGCTTCTCTGAAACCCTAAATATCGCAACCCCAAATCAAGTGTGCGTGATTTGCTGTCCCCCCCCCCCACCCACACACACCTCTCACACTCATCTGCTACCCCCTGAAAGAACCCACTCATTTTCGCCCAAGTCATATGCATCCTGTGCACCACCTTAAACTGTACCAGGCTCATCCTTGCACAAGAGGAGGTTCTGTTTACCCTATGCAGTGCCTCACTCCATGCTCCCCAATTGATCTCCATTCTCAACTCCGCTGCCCATTTCTCCCTGATCTTCACCACCCGCTTCACTATGTGCTCCTCCTGCCACTTGTATACATCCCCAATTCTTCTCTCACCTTCCATATCCGGAAGCAGCAGTCGCTCAGCAGGGTGTATCCCGGCAACCGAGGGAACCTCCTCCAGGCATTTCGTGCAAAGTCCTTAACCTGCAGATACCTGAACTCAGCTCCCCTCGGCAGCTCTACCCTCTCCCTTAGCTCCTCCAGACTGGCGAATCCTTCCTCCAAATACAAATCCCTCACGTTGACCAGCCCCACTTTCCTCTACTTCCTGCAAACACTATCCATCCCCTCGCTCAAACACAGCGGCGTTAGCACCAACATCCCTTCCACCCTAAAATGCCCCCTCAGCTGATTCGATATCTTCACCATGGACTGAACCACTGGGCTCCCTGAACACCTATTCAGAGCCATTGGCAATGCTGCAATCACCAGAGCCCTCAAACTAGACCCCTTACAAGATTCTTCCTCCATCCTAACCCACTCTACCCTTTCTCCTTCCCACAACCGCCGCACTTTGTCCACATTCGGCGCCCAATAATAATGAAGCAAGTTCGGCAATGCCAACCCCTCTTGCTGCCTCTACCTCTGTAGCAGGGTCTTCCCCACCCTCGGCACCTCCCCCGCCCATACAAAGTCCAAGATGAATGTGACCACTTTCCAAAAAAAGGCCTTTGGTATAAAGATCAGGAGAGCCTGAAAGATATACAAGAACCGCGGCAGAATATTCATTTTCACCATTTGAACCCACCCCACCGACGTTAAGTGAGGTGTATCCCACCTCCAAAGGTCCTCCCTGGCCTCCTCCACCAGCTTCGTTAAGTTCCACTTATGGAGACCCGTCCATTCTCTCGCTACCTGAATCCCCACAAATACCTAAACCTATCCCGTGCTACCGTAAATGGCATCCCCCCCTAAATTGGCTCGCTGCCCCAGCTCTTTCACCGTGAATACCTCGCTTTTCCCGTCATTCAGTTTATACCCCGAGAACCCTCCAAACATCCCCAGCAGGCCCATAATTCTTCCCATACAGCAAAAGATCATTGGCACAGAGTGACACCCGATGCTCCCTCCGCCCAATCATAATCCCCCCCCACTCCGCCGACCCCCTGAGAGCCATTGCCTATGGCCAGTGCAACAGCAATGGTGATAGCAGACAACCCTGCCTCATGCCTTTGTGTAAGTCAAAGCTTTGTGAGCTCATGCCATTTGTCCTCACCCTCACCCTTGGTGCCACATACAGAAACCGTACTCATGCCACAAATCTCGGCCCAAACCCAAAACTTCCCAAAACTGCGAACAAGTACTGCCACTCCACCCGATCAAATGCCTTCTCTGCGTCCAAGGACACCACCACCTCCAGTACCAGAGCCCCGACGGATTCTTCACCACATTCAACAGTCGTCTATTATTACTCTTGAGCTGCCTGCCCTTCACGAAGCCTGTTTGATCTTCTGCCAGCACCCCAGGACACAATCCTCCATCCTCCCTGCCAACAACTTAGCCAATACTTTCACATTTGTGTTCAACAGTGATACGGGTCTATGTGACCCACATTCCACTGAGTCCTTACCTTTTTTGGGGTAAGTGTGATTACTGCCTGCGTCATCGTTTCCATCGACTCCCCCTTCTCTAGTGCTTCATTAAACACCCCCAACAGATGTTGTACCAAGTCCGTCACAAATTCCTTATAGAATTCCTCCCGGTACCCATCTGGCTCAGGGGCTTTTCCCGACTTCATACCCCTGATACTGTCCAGCACCTCCCTCAGCCCCAAGGGTTCCTCCAACACCTGCCTTTTTGCTTCCTCCACCTGGGGAAATCCCAGCTCACACAGAAACCGCCCCATGTCCCCCTCCTCTCCCCCTGGGTCTGCCTCATAAAGCCCCTGGTAGTACTCTTTCAATGCCTCGTTTATCTTCCCTGGCTCTGACACTCCATCCCCAGCCACAATCCGGATCTTCAATATTTCCCTGGACGCAGCCTGCCTCAGCAGCTGGTGTGCCAGCATGCGGCTCGCCTTCTCCCCCATACTCATAAGAACATAAGAATATAAGAACATAAGAACTAGGAGCAGGAGTAGGCCATCTGGCCCCTCGAGCCTGCTCCGCCATTCAATTAGATCATGGCTGATCTTTTGTGGACTCAGCTCCACTTTCCGGCCCGAACACCATAACCCTTAATCCCTTTATTCTTCAAAAAACTATCTATCTTTACCTTAAAAACATGTAATGAAGGAGCCTCAACTGCTTCACTGGACAAGGAATTCCATAGATTCACTACCCTTTGGGTGAAGAAGTTCCTCCTAAACTCAGTCCTAAATCTACTTCCCCTTATTTTGAGGCTATGTCCCCTAGTTCTGCTATCACCCGCCAGTGGAAACAACCTGCCCGCATCTATCCTATCTATTCCCTTCATAATTTTAAATGTTTCTATAAGATCCCCCCTCATCCTTCTAAATTCCAACGAGTACAATCCCAGTCTACTCAACCTCTCCTCATAATCCAACCCCTTCAGCTCTGGGATTAACCTAGTGAATCGCCTCTGCACACCCTCCAGCACCAGTACGTCCTTTCTCAAGTAAGGAGACCAAAACTGAACACAATACTCCAGGTGTGGCCGCACTAACACCTTATATAATTGCAACATTACCTCCCTAGTCTTCAACTCCATCCCTCTAGCAATGAAGGACAAAATTCCATTTGCCTTCTTAATCACCTGTTGCACTTGTAAACCAACCTTCTGTGACTCATGCACTAGCACACCCAAGTCTCTCTGAACAGCGGCATGCTTTAATATTTTATCGTTTAAATAATAATCTCGTTTGCTGTTATTCCTACCAAAATGGATAACCTCACATTTGTCAACATTGTATTCCATCTGCCAGACCCTAGCCCATTCACTTAACCTATCCAAATCCCTCTGCAGACTTCCAGTATCCTCTGCACTTTTCGCTTTACCACTCATCTTGGTGTCATCTGCAAACTTGGACACATGGCCCTTGGTCCCCAACTCCAAATCATCTATGTAAATTGTGAACAATTGTGGGCCCAACACGGATCCCTGAGGGACACCACTAGCTACTGATTGCCAACCAGAGAAACACCCATTTATCCCAACTCTTTGCTTTCTCTTAATTAACCAATCCTCTATCCATGCTTCTACTTTACCCTTAATGCCATGCATCTTTATCTTATGCAGCAACCTTTTGTGTGGCACCTTGTCAAAGGCTTTCTGGAAATCCAGATATACCACATCCATCGGCTCCCCGTTATCTACTGCACTGGTAATGTCCTCAAAAAATTCCACTAAATTAGTTAGGCATGACCTGCCCTTTACGAACCCATGCTGCATCTGCCCAATGGGACAATTTCTATCCCGATGCCTCGCAATTTCTTCCTTGATGATAGATTCCAGCATCTTCCCTACTACCGAAGTTAAGCTCACTGGCCTATAATTTCCTGCTTTCTGCTACCTCCTTTTTTAAACAGTGGCGTCACGTTTGCTAATTTCCAATCCACCGGGACCACCCCAGAGTCTAGTGAATTTCGGTAAATTATCACTAGTGCATCTTCAATTTCCCTAGCCATCTTTTTCAGCACTCTGAGATGCAATCCATCAGGGCCAGGAGACTTGTCTACCTTTAGCTCCATTAGCTTTCCTATCACTACCTCCTTGGTGATAGGAATCATCTCAAGGTCCTCACCTGTCATCGCCTCATTTCTATCAGTCACTGGCACGTTATTTGTGTCTTCCACTGTGAAGACCAACCCAAAAACCTGTTCAGTTCCTCAGCCATTTCCTCATCTCCCATTATTAAATCTCCCTTCTCATCCTCTAAAGGAGCAATATTTACCTTAGCCGCTCTTTTCTGTTTTTGCGGGAAACGGAGAGAGAAACAGAAAGGGAGAACTTGGGAGGAGACAAAGAGAGTGACAGTGAAAGTAAGAAAGAGACAAGAACAAGAGGAAGAGAAAGCAAAATTAAATAAATATGCCACTCTTTTTTGTCTTATATATTTGTAAAAACTTTTACTGTCTGTTTTTATATTCTGAGCAAGTTTACTCTCATACTCTATCTAACTCTTCTTTATAGCTTTTTTAGTAGCTTTCTGTTGCCCCCTAAAGATTTCCCAGTCCTCTAATCTCCCAGCAATCTTTGCCACTTTATATGCTTTTTCCTTCAATTTGATACTCTCCCTTATTTCCTTAGATATCCATGGTCGATTTTCCCTCTTTCTTCCGTCCTTCCTTTTTGTTGGTATAAACCTTTGCTGAGCACTGTGAAAAATCGCTTGGAAGGTTCTCCACTGTTCCTCAACTGTTCCACCATAAAGTCTTAGCTCCCAGTCTACCTTAGCTAGTTCTTCTCTCATCCCCTTGTAATCTCCTTTGTTTAAACACAAAACACTAGTATTTGATTTTACTTTCTCACCCTCCATCTGTATTTTAAATTCCACCATATTGTGATCGCTCCTTCCGAGAGGATCCCTAACTATGAGATCATGAATCAATCCTGTCTCATTACACAGGACAAGATCTAGGACCGCTTGTTCCCTCGTAGGTTCCATTACATACTGTTCTAGGAAACTATCGCGGATACATTCTATAAACTCCTCCTCAAGGTTGCCTTGACCGACCTGGTTAAACCAATCGACATGTAGATTAAAATCCCCCATGATAACTGCTGTACCATTTCTACATGCATCAGTTATTTCTTTGTTTATTGCCTGCCCCACCATAACGTTACTATTTGGTGGCCGATAGGCTACTCCTATCAGTGACTTTTTCGCCTTACTATTCCTGATTTCCACCCAAATGGTTCAACCTTATCCTCCATAGCACCGATGTCATCCCTTACTATTGCCCGGATGTCATCCTTAAATAACAGAGCAACACCACCTCCCTTACCATCCACTCTGTCCTTCCGAATAGTTTGATACCCTCGGATATTTAACTCCCAGTCGTGACCATCCTTTAACCATGTTTCAGTAATGGCCACTAAATCATAGTCATTTACGATGATTTGTGCCATCAACTCATTTACTTTATTCCGAATACTACGAGCATTCAGGTAAAGTACACTTATGTTGGTTTTTTTACCTCTGTTTTGAATCTTAACATCTCCAGTTTTATTCCTTTTGTTATTACTGGGCCTATTCACTGTGCTCCCCTCAGTCACTGTACCTTGTACTGTCGCCCTTTTAGATTTCTGACTATGTCTTCTCTGCCTTGCACTTTTCCCCTTACTTCCTTTTGCTTCTGTCCCTGTTTTACTACCTTCCAACTTCCTGCATCGGTTCCCATCCCCCTGCCACATTAGTTTAAACCCACCCCAACAGCTCTAGCAAACACCCCCCCTAGGACATCGGTTCCAGTCCTGCCCAAGTGCAGACCGTCCGGTTTGTACTGGTCCCACCTCCCACAGAACCGGTCCCAATGCCCCAGGAATTTGAATCCCTCCCTCTTGCACCATCTCTCGGGCCACGCATTCATCCTATCTATCCTGACATTCCTACTCTGACTAGCACGTGGCACTGGTAGCAATCCTGAGATTACTACCTTTGAGGTCCTACTTTTTAGTTTAACTCCTAACTCCCTGAATTCCGCTTGTAGGACCTCATCCCATTTTTTACCTATATCGTTGGTGCCTATGTGCACCACAACAGCTGGCTGTTCACCCTCCCCCCCTCCCCGAATGTCCTGCAGCCGCTCCGAGACATCCTTGACCCTTGCACCAGGGAGGCAACATACCATCCTGGAGTCTCGATTGCGTCCACAGAACCGCCTGTCTATTCCCCTTACGATTGAGTCCCCTATCACTATAGCCCTGCCATTTTTCTTCCTGCCCTGCTGTGCAGCAGAGCCAGCCACGGTGCCATGAACCTGGCTGCTGCTGCCTTTCCCTGGTGAGCCATCTCCCTCAACAGTATCCAAAGCGGTATATCTGTTTTGCAGGGAGATGACCGCAGGGGACACCTTCACTGCCTTCCTACTCTTGCTATTTCTTTTGGTCACCCATTTTCTATCTCCCTCATTAATTTTCACCTGCGGAGTGACCAACTCGCTAAACGTGCTATCCACGACCTCCTCAGCATCGCGGATGCTCCAAAGTGAGTCCATCCGCAGCTCCAGAGCCGTCAAGCGGTCTAACAAGAGCTGCAACTGAACACATTTCTTGCACGTGAAAGAGCCAGGGACAGTGGACGTGTCCCTGAGCTCCCACATCGCATGACACGGGTCTGGGATCTCCTGCCATGTCTTAAACCCTTGGTAAACTTAAACAACTAGAATTTCAAAATAAAAATAAATAAATTAGACACTGAAAAGAAAAAGAGAGACTACTTACCAGTCACTTACCAAGGTTAAAAAGCACCTCCTCCCACTCTGCACTGATTTACCTCACTGCACCAAATTACCAGGTTTCAATTCCCACTCTGGATGAGTCTCACTCCGGATGTGTCTCCTGGAATATTGCACCCTTCTTGCCTTCTGCAGTTGCCCAGTGCCCTCCCCGTTGTCAGCCTGTCAAATTGCCCCTGCAATGTTTTCCTCTTCGCCAATCCCTGCACGGTGGGCACCCTCAAATATTCCCTGTCCACCTACTCTGTCTGAATGAAATGAAAATCGCTTATTGTCTGAAGTTGGCTTCAAATGAAGTTACTGTGAAAAGCCCCTCATCGCCATATTTCGGCGTCTGTTCAGGGAGGCTGGTACGGGAATTGAACCGTGCTGCTCGCCTGCCTTGGACTGCTTTAAAAGCCAGCTCTTTAGCCCTGTGCTAAACCAGCCTGTTCCTCCTTCCTTTTCCTATTCGCTCGAGCCTTAAACAAAATAATTTCCCCCCTGGTCCACTGCCTTCAGTGCTTCCCAAAAAATGGCTGCTGACACCTCCCAATCCTGATTCAACTCCACATACTCTTTAATCGCACCTGATCACAGAAACCTCCATCTGCCAACAACCCCGAGTCAAACCTCCACCCCAGCCTCTGCTCCCATTTTAAACCAATTCTCCAGCCAGTGGGGTGCATGATCCGAGATAACTATCCTCGCATACTCTGCCCCCTCCACCCCAACCAAAATTCCCTGACTCACTACAAAGTAATCAACCCTCGAATAAGCCTCATAGACGTGTATAAAGAAGGAATACTCCCTTCCCCCTGGGTTCTAAAAGCACCATGGATCCACCATACACATGCTCTCCATAAACCCCCTGCTCCCTCGCCTTTCGTACCCTACCCATCGACCTGGGGCTCAACCTATCCACCCTCGGCTCCAGGACAAAGTTAATATCTCCTCCCTTGATCAACTGGTGCGTGGCCAAATCCGGGATCGCTGCCAGCAACCCCCTTATAAAACCCACATCATCCCAATTTGGGGCATACACATTTACCAACACTACCGGTGCCCCTTCCAATACCCCACTCACAATCACATATCTCCCACTTGGATCCCTCACCTCCTTCGCACTCACAAATCTCATTTTTTTGCTCATTAAAATCACCACACCCCTCAATTTCAAAGCAAACCACGAGTGAAAAACCTGCCCGACCCACCCTTTCCTTAACCTAACCTGGTCCTTCACACGGAGGTGCGTCTCCTGCAGAAAGAAATGAAGAAATGAAAATCGCTTATTGTCACAAGTAGGCTTCAAATGAAGTTACTGTGAAACTCACGTTTATCCACATTGCACCACACCTGCCATTCATTTGCCCACTCACTCAACGTGCCCAAATCATACTGAAGCATCTCTGCATCCCCCTCACAGCTCACCCTCCCACCCAGCTTTGTGTCATCTGCAAATTTGGAGATATTAAATTTAGTTCCCTCATCTAAATCATTGGTATATATTGTGAATAGCTGGAGTCCCACAGGAAGGTCTGTGAATCTTTGGAGTTCTCAATAAGCTGCGAACACCCCATCATTAAGTCTCCCCAAAACTCAGACGGACTGATTTCTGAACATGATGGGGATAGGGCAGGAGCAGGAACTGAGGTACAAGTTTGTCCTTGATCTTAATGAACAACAGAGAAAAATGCAAAGAGAATTTTTTCATAACAATAGTGACAGTCGAGCATGGTGTAAATAATTTTCAGTTTGCTCAGCTGGTGGGTGACAATGTTTAAAATACGTGACTCAATTTTTAATTTTGATGGGTAAATTTCTGGTCATGGTGTCTGTTTGCTTGAGGTGAAATTAGTTGTGAAACATTCCTTTAGAAATATGTCCAATTATTGCCTGAGGGAGGTTGAATCTCGAGGTTCCGCTGCCAGTTAAAAGGGAAATGATTACTTAATGATGGTTTGGTTGGAATATATTCTATTTATATTACATCGCTCAAAATCAATAGGAGCCATAATTATTGTTTAATTGTTTAAATGGATTGCTACTTCCAATTTAAATGGTCTCATGTATACATTTTACAGTAGCCTGTTTAAAGATACATGCAGAATAATTAGTAACTTTTTACTTGTTTTCATTTCATTTGTTCACGCCTGTCATTTATTTTCAATCTCTTGAAATGAAAATCGCTTATTGTCACGAGTAGGCTTCAATGAAGTTACTGTGAAAAGCCCCTAGTCACCACATTCCGGCGCCTGTCCGGAGAAGCTGGTACGGGAATCGAACCGTGCTGCTGGCCTGCTTGGTCTACTTTAAAAGCCAGCGATTTAGCTCAGTGAGCTAAACCAGCCCCGTGTAGTGTAGAGCCAGGCCAAGGAGAAGGTAAGTGGCTAGGATTTGGGGAGTGGGAGGGGAACTGGATGAAAGGATTGTGGGAGAAGAGGGGCTGGATATTGGTGGGGCAAACATCGAGGAGTCAGGGGGATGGCATTAGTGGGGTAGACATTGAGGGAGTAGGGGGGACAGACATCAGGAGGAAGACATGGTGAGAGGCGGTCTGACATCGGGAGGGGTGAGGAGGTTGGACATCGGATGGGTAAGACCATCCAGGTGCTGGGGGTTGATTGTAGTGGTGGTGGTCATGATTGTGGGGGGGTGGGTAGATTGGGGTGGTGGGGTGGGGTGGGGAGGTGGTGAGCAGGAGGTGGGGATGTGGCTCAGTTGGGTTAGGAGGTGGACCCGGGTCAGTTGGGGTGGTGTGGCCCATGGGGTGTAGGGCAGACCTGCTCCAGGGTTGGGTTGGGTCCGGAATGGGAGTTGGGCCCATGGATGGTGGTGCGGTGGGGGGGTGAATCTTTTGGGGGCTGTAAGTGTGCGGGGATTTCCCTGCGAAGATCGGTCTGTGTGTTTAAAATAGTTGGACAGAAAAAGAAGAGATTTCACATTTTTGAACTTTTTTGGAGTAACTACTAATGTAACATTTAAATAGCTTCATCAGATGGTTCCCAGCATAGCACAATTGACCAGGGGAAGTTACCTCTTGGGGAAAATTGCTGTGCAAGAAAAAATGTTCATTCGGGAGTTGCTGGGAGGGAATACCCTCAAATCCGACACTGGGGAAACCCGGAAGTTATGGCCCATCAATGATTCCAGAACCTCAGCTTCAGTAACTTCACCTTCTCCATTCCCCAGATAGCGGCTGGAAATTTCACCTTCCTTCATCCTTTTCACACAGGGTCTATTTCCAGGGTAGCGATATGTTAAGACCCAAGCACACCTGAAAGATGTCTCACTGGATATTAGTTTGGATTTTTTTTGCCAGATATTTTGGGCAGGCTTCTCCGCCGGCGGGATTCTCTGTTTTGCCAGCCCTCGGGGGTTTCCCGCCAGCGTGGGGCTGCCCCACAATGGGAAACTCGATTGGCCGGCCGGCGTAACAGAGAATCCCTCCGGCAGGTCGGGGCAGAAATGTGGCATGGCGGGGCGGAGAATCTAGCCCTTGGACTTTGCATATGCTAATGAAGGGCCTTGTGCACATTTCCGAACCCTCACGTGGAAAGTGGGCTATCCCGAGTGACAAAGGCATGGGATCTGCTCCACCCGAGTTCTGCAGGCATGAAAAGCAGACAAGAGGAACTGGAGCTATTCTCCTGTCTTCACGTCACTTCTGGAAGACCCACGTCATTTCTGGAGGACCCAATCAGCCTGCAATTGGCTTCTTCCCTTCCTCCCCTCTTGCTCTGACCAGCAATGTACCCCAACCCCCTCCCCCCTCCCAGCCACCCCCGGACTTAGCCTCCAGGTTACCACAAAAGGCTTGACACTCAACCTTGCGAACTGGATGAGCTGAGAGGGAAGGTGTGATGTTAATGAAACACATGACCCAAAGTTGCCGTAAATAGGATGTAGTCAGGGGGGCCTGTTGGAAGCATCAGGATGATTCCCTCCATTGGGACTAGGCAAATAGTTACAGGTTATGACGGAAAAAGGAAAGCTGGACTGGGAATGTAAGAGACTTAGTAAATTCAAAGCACAAACCTAAATTAGGAGATAGTCACGGTGTAGATGCGCGGTTTGATCGTTATTCGTCAAGATCATCGAGATTTAAGTTGCCTTGAGAGTTGCTGAGGGGTGATCCAATAAAGGTCTTTAAAAGGCCGACAGGTTTGATAGAACAGCTGTTGAGAAAGTAGGGGCCACCAATATACATTATCCACCAAGAAAACGATTCATGAATTCGCAAGAAACATCTTAACTCACAGAGGTGTGAGAATGTGGAACTTGCTGTTGAGGTGAATATCAAAGCTGTGTATTTTCATTTATTCGTTCCTGGGACATGGGTGTCGCCGGCTGTGCCAGCATTTATTGCCCATCCATAATTGCCCTTCAGGGGGCAGGTAAGAGTCAACCACATTGCTATAGATCTGGAGTCACATGTAGGCCGGAGCAGGTAAGGACGGCAGTGAACCGGACGGGTTTTTACAACAATAGACAATGGTTTCATGGTCATCATTAGGTGCCTAATTCCAAATATTTATTGAATTCAAATTTCACCATCCGCAGTGGCGGGATTTGAACTATTCCCCAAAGTATTACTCTGTGTCTCTGGTTTACTAGTCCAGTGACAATACCGCAGCCCCACCGCCTCCCTGAAAATTAGATTTAATGTGGAAAAAACGTGTCCAGTTTTGGGCACATATGGCGAGATCTACCTCGGTGCCTGCAGTGCCAAGAAAAAGCACGCTATCAAACTGGACTCTGTTGGTTTTTCTGGCTTCATTAAGGAAAGCCCACCGAGGCCGCACTTACCGAAGATAGTGGCGTCATTTGTAAATGCTACCCCGACCTCTCGACCCCTCCACAGACACCACATCTGTGGCCTCCGGGCACCCCCACTGCCCCAACGTACCTCTTAGGGGGTCCCCTCTCCCCCCCCCCTCCCCCCACCCACCCTTCACCCGACCTCTTAAGGACATGGCATACCCCCAGGCTCAATCCCTGGAGAGGGCAACCAGGCACGTGGGCACCTGGGCACCTTGGCACTGCCAGCCTGCCACCCTGGTAGTGCCCTTGTCAGCACCCATGGCAGTATCTTGCCGGGGTGCATGGGTGACAGTGCCAAAGTGCCAAGGTGCCAGTCTGTCAGTGCAAAGGTGGCAAAGAAGTGCTAGGCTACCGTCCTGCCCAAGCCTGCCTACCCCGAGGGCCTCTGATGGCCTCTCACGAGATTTAGCGGCCTCATTGCATCTCCGAATGCGACAAGGCCATTCGATCGCGCCCTCCATAAACGTGGAGGAAATGATTGGAGAGATACATTGAGGCTCATGTGGGGCATTAACGTGGATCATTGAGTTTGACTGGCCTGATTCTGTTCTCTAAATGCCACATAAAGAAGTCAACTTTCCCTCTGGAAACCTAACAGGCTCACTGGGATGAAGTGGACTGCACAGAGAGAATCAGGGGAGCACATGAGATAGACGGGGCATGGCATAGATGGAGGGCTGGCTTTGATGTCCTTTGAAATGCTTAATTGTGTTGCACACTTGTGACAAATCTATAGCTGCTTGTTACTCTGAAGTATTTGATTTGAGCTGGAGGCATTTTGGAGCAAGTGAATGGCTGTTACATGAGGATAACTTAATTAAGTTCCTGAAATGATTTGTATAGACAAAACAGAAGGCTTAGAGAACATCAGCAGACAGTAAAGGGACTGTTCTTGTTCTTGATTACATTTGAAAGAAGGCTTTCGGCAGAGACCAGGATTATTGAACTCGCAACAGCATAACCTCTGAAGGAGACAGTGCCCAGCCACGTGAAAACTGCTTTGGGCTACAGTTCCTCGACTGAAGTCGGCACTGGGAGATGGGGATATTTATAGTTCAGTCTTGGAAAATCAGTGCTGAACAGGACATGCATACCACTCTCTTATTGAGTCATATAATTTTTCAGGATTAAAACAGATCCTTTAGCTCATTGAATCTGCATAAATGACTTAATCTAATCCCACCCTCCTGCTCACTCATCACACACTTTTATTTAGTACTTCTTAAAATATCTTATTTCATTCTAAAGGATTTTATAGATCCTACTTCAGTATTAACAACTAACATTTTGTCTAACACATATAATCTCCCGCATACTCTCTGGAAACCTCTCCCTCCGTATAAACTGTCCTACACATTATCATGGTTGGCCACTCAAACCTTTCCTCTCCCATGGCCTCTCTATTTCCATGGTTTACTTTGGAGAAGGAGCCACGTCCAGCCACTTCCGTGTACCCCTCAAACCCTACACCCTCCTGCCCAGCCTTACATACTACTGTGTCCAGAAGCAAATGAGCCGCATGAGGAACCTAGTCGACCCTGAATCTGCATTTAGTAGTGTGAGGCTTCATTGGCAATGGTCCTGATTCTGTCGAGGATGAGACAAAGATGTTCTTGCACGGTACGACCACAAACCAGAATGTCATCAACAATAATCTCTCAAGGTTGGCCAGCAAAGGGTTGCTCCTTACACCGCTGGAAGACCTTGCTGCCAGTGGAGATCCTGTAGGGGATACGAAGAAATAATATCTGCCGACCTGAGACATGGCTAGTAAGTTTCAATGAACCTTAATCGAGCGAGATCTGTCAGGAATTGTATTTCGCATCCAAGATGTTAAAAACCTTGGCATTAGGCATGTCTGCGATCACATGTTCCACAATCTGCCTACGGTGATGAGGTCTGAGCAGCATCTTGTTCAAGTGCACTGGGTCAACGCATATCCTGACCGAGCCACCTTTCTGTCGCCCCACCATTGACTGCTTTCTACTTCATGGCTACGAATACTCTTTGTGGAACACAAAGTGTTGGTGGTCCTGAGTCATCTCGTCTCAAGTGATATACAGCTGGTAGCTTACCAATGATATTGCAGTTGAAAAGGTCTTTGTATTCTCTTATTTCTGGATTATTGATAGTGCCCTCATCCCTGGCCTGCCGTTATATTGAATGATGACTGCTCTACCACAGAGTGTACCTGGCAGATTCACAGAACCCGCCAGAGGAACTCAGGTGAGTGCACCGCTCGGAGGGGGAGAGGTGCCTGAGCATGGTCCCCAAGCTTGGCAAATTCCACCTCTGACCATCGTCATCATCACTCGATCATATTTATTTTCCAGATTTATTGATTGCATTTAAATTCTACCAGCTGCCGTGGTGGGATTTGAACCCGTGACCCAGGGCAGTGATCTGGACTTTTGGGTTAACTTTTTAAGAATTCCCAGAATGGCCCTGGCGCGGTGGAATCATAGAATTTACAGTGCAGAAGGAGGCCATTCAGCCCATCGAGTCTGCACCAGCTCTTGGAAAGAGCACCCCCACCCAAGCCCACATCTCCACCCTATCCCCATAACCCAGTAACCCCACCCAACACTGAGGGCAATTTTGGACACTAGGGGCAATTTATCATGGCCAATCTACCTAACCTGCACATCATTGGACTGTGGGAGGAAACCGGAGCACCCGGAGGAAACCCACGCACACACGGGGGAATGTGGAGACTCCACACAGACAGTGATCCAAGCCGGGAATCGAACCTGGGACACTAGAGCTGTGAAGCAATTGTGCTAACCACTATTCAACCGTGGACCTGCTGGTGGGCTAAAGACTTCAAGGTGGATGCCTCCTGCTCCCCGCAATGCAAATCCTTCCCATCCAGCTCCCACCTGACAACCCCCCCCCCCCCCCCCCCCCCATAATAGAGCCCCCTGCCTGGAAGCCACAGGGTGGTCCAGACAGCGACAGCGAAAAAGATCACTGCTTTAAAACTCACCCATGCCCTACACCTACTGACTCAGGCAGAGAAAGCAGCAGCTGTAAATTCCCAGAAAGCACCAGGCTCTTCCGATTCTGGCCTTGAGTTTGCACATTCTCCTCGTGTCTGCGTGGGTTTCCTCCAGGTGCTCTCATCACCTCTCTCTCTGGTTTAAATCCCTCAGATCTTTGACCTGCAAGGCTTTCATTCACATCAATGAGAAATTGCTTTCACAAGGCTGTGATTGACAGCTTGCACTCAGCTAGCTGTCTGGATTGTTCAATTTAATTTCCCTTTGTGCATGAATGGATCTCAAGAACACTGCTGCGTGACTAACCACAATGTTTATAAACATCTAGCTATGATTAACAGCTCCTGCACCACTTCAAAAGCAGTAAAGTGCTTTCTTCAGAGAAAAAGAGGAAGTGGGAGCACTTTACTGTGAGGCAGCCCACTTGCCCTAAAGCCACATTCTGCCTCCACCGCTATTTTACCCAGGGCAGGGTGAGCAGCAGGAAAGGAAATAAAATGAAAATTGCTTATTGTCACGAGTGGGCTTCAATGAAGTTACTGTGAAAAGCCCCTAGTCGCCACATTCAGGCACTTGTTCAGGGAGACTGGTATGGGAATTGAACCGTGTTGCTGGCCTGCCTTGGTCTTCTTTAAAAGCCAGTGATTTAGCCCAGTGTGCTAAACCAGCCCCTAAGGGCAGCCAGGAACTTTCAAAGTTCAGACAGCTACCGAGCAGGGCACTTGCTTTGAGGGCCCTCCTGTGCCCATCAGAGGTTCTTCCAAATATGTTGTACCCCCATTTAAATCTCCCCCCGCCAGCCTCTTAAATGTACCTATCCAACCCCCTCCGTCTTGGACCTGCCAACCAGACCCATCCAGAATCCCCGTCTTACATATAAATCCGGGTTCCAGCACTTCTGCTTCCTTGGGGACTTCCTGTTTCACAAGCGATGGCCGCTGTTCAATGCTGACGCTTCACGGACTGCAGAGCTACCGGCCAATCAGATTGGTCAGTTGCTTTATAGGGAGTGGAACTTCTTCCAAAATGAGGCTGGAAATCCCACTCTGAAAGAATTAAGGCTGATCCCAGCGTAACATCACTGTCAGGCAGATTGGCTTCAGGTGGGGGAACAGTCATTGGGTGCAGTATACAGCACCCTGTAAAATCCAGTCCATGGGATCTGTCAGACGCAATCAGGAGCACAGAGGGGGACTCAGTTTAATATTTCTTTAAAACGGCACCGTCAGTGCGGTATTCCCTCAGTACTGCATTGGGAGTGCTAGCCTGAATGATATGCTCAGGTGGATTATGAACCTACAATCTGCAGATGAGTGCTATCCCATGGCTGATACAGTGGCCGGGATTCTTCGAGCCTCCGCTCCGAAATCGTGCTCGGCGTGGAGGCGGAGAATGGGGCGCCAGACCCCCAATCCAGTCTGACGCAGGGACACGATTCTCTGGCCAGTTACGTGCGTGTGGTCAATGCAGGGCCGGTCGGGAGCCGTTGAAAGAGGCCCCAGTGGTGATTCTCCGCTGTCAACCGGCCGGGTTCCCGCTGGCGTGGTTCACGTTTGGTTCATCCCGGCGGGAGCTCAGCCTCGTATCCTGGTGAGGGACGGGGGGAATCAGTCTCCGGTATGGGGGGCCGCCACGACGACCAGGCCCGCGATCGGGGGTCACCGATCAGCGATGTGCGCGTTCTACAGGGGCCTACCTTCTACCGTGCCGGCCCGCTGTGTGGATCCACCATGTCGCGCGGAGCCGGTGCAGAAGCGGCCGCCGCGTGCAAGCACGGACCTACGGCCGGCAGTGCAGGGCCGCATATCGGCATGGAGCACTCTGGCGCCAAGCTGGCCCACTGTGGGCCACTGAATCGCTGGGCCAAGAGGCCCGTTGACACCGGCATGAAACACTCCGATGTTTACGCTGGCGTCAACACTTAGCTACCGTTTTGAAAAATGCCGGCCAGTATCTTTCATGCACATCCAGAGAACCATGGGACTCATACAGTGCAGAAAAACGCCATTCGACCCATCGAGTCTGCACCAACCCTTTGAAAGAACATCCTACCAAGGCCCACTCCCTCACCCTACCCCCGTAACGCCACCTAACCTGTACATCCTTGGACACTAAGGGCAATTTAGCATGGCCAATCCACCTAACCTGCACATCTTTGGACTGTGGGAGGAAACTGGAGCAGCCGGAGGAAACACTGGCAGACACGGGGAGAACGTGCAGACTCTGCACAGTCAGTGACCCAAGCCAGGAATTGAACCTGGGACCCTGGAGCTGTGAGGCAGCAGGGCTAACCACTGATACATCAAGATTTACAACGGCAAACAATAAAGAGACTGATACAAATCATTCAGTAGCTTTATTTTCAGACAATTTTAAACCTACAGAGTAACAGTTATGATCAAATTCCATTGTCACCATGACAACAAGTTGCATTTATTTCATGCCTTTAAAGTAGTGAAACACCCAAGATGTTTCAGAGCAGCATTATCAAACAAAATTTGACAAGCAGCAGCATTAGGAGAAAACACGAAGATGGCAAACTTGTCAATATACGTATATGTACATATACATGTACTCCACCATTTACGTATATATGGTGGATCCTAGCCCACCATTTAATGAAAACATGGCTGATCTGATTGCAATCTCAATGCCACTGACCTAACACCCATGATACCCTTTGACACCTTTAGTAGTCAAAAATCTATCTCGCTCTGCCTTAAGAAATTCCTTCACCCAGAGTGGTTAGCCTTCAGAATGCATTCCACAGAAAATAGCTGTGCGTTTTCAAGAAGAAGTTAGACATAGCTCTTGGGGCAAAGGGATCAAAGGATATGGGGTGGAAGGTGAGTGCAGGTTATTGAGTTGGATAATTAGACAAGATCATAATGAGTAGCGGAGCAGACTCAAAGGGCTGAATGCCCTGTTCCTGGTCCTACTTGTTAAAGGATATTGTTAAACTGGAAAGAGTGCAGAAGAGATTTGCGAGAATGCTACCAGGAATTCATGTCTGAGTTATAACGAGAGGCTGGATAGGCTGTGATGTGTTAGGCAGGTTGGTTGGATGTGGACTGCACTGGATGCAGTGAAGCTAGAAACAGACCTCTAACAATGGAGAAGATCCAACATGGTTTTATTCAACGATAGAACTAATATACATATTCAGCTGTGGGTCGACACTATACTGAACCGACTGGAGACCTTGTACTAGCCTGACCAGACTTACTAGCTACCGCATGGTGTTTGCACTGGCTAGCTCGTGGACTCTGACTGTCTCAGTGGCTGGGTCCAGAGAGAGCGGGAAACCTAGTGCCCTCTGGCTTTATGGTGGTAGTGTCCTGTCTGGTGATTGGCTGCACTGTGCTGTGTGCTTACTGGTCATCCTGTCTGTCAATCACTGCCTGTCTGCACTTCTTTATATACATGAGTGGATATTATGACAGGCTGGAATGTTTTTTCCCCTGGAGAGTAGGAGGCTTAGGGGTGATCTTATAGAGGTCTTATAGACACCTGACAATGCAGAATTGCCGAGCAGAAACTTATAGCCAAGTTCCGCACACACGAGTACGGCCTCAACCGGGACCTTTAAATCATGTCGCATTACATTCACCCCCCACCAACTGGCCTGGGCTTGCAAAATCCTACCAATTGACCTGGCTTGAGAGAATTTACACCTTTTCAACCTGTGATTATCCCTCTCTCCAGTTATTCCATCTGCACCTGTAAAGACTTAAATACCTGCAAAGACTCGCATTCAAAGTATCATCTTGCATCATTGACTTTGTCTATATATATATGGTTCTGGAACCCACCACATCATTCACCTGAGGAAGGAGCTGCGCTCCAAAAGCTAGTGATTCAAAACAAACCTGTTGGACTTCAACCTGCTGTTGTAAGACTTCTTACTGTGCTCACCCCAGCCCAACGCCGGCATCTCCACACTATCAAATAATGAGGGGCGCAGATAAGGTGGATAGTCGACATCTTGTCTCAAAGGTAGAGGAGTCTAGAACTGCAGGGCATAGGCTTAAGGTGAAAGGGGAGAGATAGAAAAGAGACCAGAGGGGAAGTTTCTGCACACAGAGGGTGGTGAGCATCTGGAACGGGCTGCCAGGGGCAGTGGTAGAATTTTGTCCTTTAGAAAGCAGTTAGACAGATACATGGGCCGGGTGGATATAGAGGGAAATGGGCCAAGTGCAAGCAATTGGGACTAGTTTAGTGACAGAAACTGGGTAGCATGGACAAGCTGGGTGGAAAGGCCTGTTTCCATGCTGTAAACATTTATCTATGACTCTATTTCTTTGTTCATTCAATGACCCTGCCTCTACCATTCCCCGAGGAAGACGTACAACCACCCGAGAGGAGAAAGGTCTCCTCGTTTCCATCTTAAATTGGGCTGGATTTTCCATCAGCGAGACCCTCCGCTCCGCCGGCAGCGCAATTACGCCTGCCGATTTCCCCAGGTGTGGGGGTGCCCACAATGGATCACCCCATTGGCCGGCAGCCTGGATGGAAATGGGGACCACTATCTCAAAAATGTATGAAGGAAGGGAAGAGGTATGTGGCCCCATTAAGGAGGCGGGCTCCACTGAACATGGGAATGCGCTTACCCCAGCCAATGGGGAGTTTGGAGGGGCCCCTGGGAGCAACAGCCCTGGGCAGTGTGGACCAGGGAGCTGAAGTGCAGAGAAGGGGCGGGATTCTCCGCAGCCCCACACCAAAATCGCGTTTGGCGCGTGGGCGGAGAATCAATGATCACGCGGGAACTGTGGCCGGCGCTGCTCCCGCAATCCCCGGAGAATCGCACTCGCGCGGATTACGCAGCGCGGCTGGGGGGGCCATTGACAGAGATCCCGCCACCCCCGGCGATTCTCCAGGCAAAACTGGCCAAGTTCCCGACGGCGTACTCTAACCACTCAGTCCACGGCCGCCCTGGTGGGAGGCGGGAAGATCGAGCACCAGAGGAGGGGGGGGCTCATGGGCGGCCGGGGCAGCGATTGAGTGGCTTGGATCCGTGGGCACTTGCCATCTCGTGGGGGCCTTACATTGTCGATACCGGCCCGAGTCTGCCATGGTGTAAGGCACAGTCGCTGCAGGCCACCGCCGTGCGCATGCGCGGACTCCCGACTCTAGAAGTGCGAGGGCTGTGAGAAGCAGTCCAGGCCCTGCCATGCCTCTGCCAGTGGGAGAATCGCTGTAAATTATTATATGGAATGTCTGGCGTGAAACGCCAGCGTTGTTACGCCGGCGTGGGAACATACCCAAACAGTTTTACCTGAGAAAGGACGTACTGGCGCTGGAGGGTGTGCACAGGAGATTCACTAGGTTAATCCCAGAGTTGAGGGGGCTGGATTACGAGGAGAGGTTGAGTAGACTGGGACTGTACTCGTTTGAATTTAGGAGGATGCATATTAGAAACATATAAAATTATAAAGGGAATAGATAGGATAGATGCGGGCAGATTGTTTCCACTGGTGGATGAAAGCAGAACTAGGGGGCATAGCCTCAAAATAAGGGGAAGTAGGTTTAGGACTGAGCTTAGGCGGAACGTCTTTACCCAAAGGGTTGTGAATCTATGGAATTCCTTGCCCAGTGAAGCAGTTGAGGCTCCTTCATTAAATGATTTAAAGATAAAGGTAGTTTTTTGAAGAATAAAGGGATTAAGGATTATGGTGTTCGGGCCGGAAAGTGGAGCTGAGTCCACAAAAGATCAACCATGATCTCATTGAATGGTGGAGCAGACTCGAGGCGCCAGATGGCCTACTCCTGCTCCTAGTTCTTATGTTCTTATGTTCTTATGTTCTTAAGACAAACTTAAAGGCTCTGTGCCTTAATTATGGAGCATTAGCATTAAAGTGGATGAATTAATCGCACATATAGATATAAATAGGTACGATATAATTTGGATTACGGAGACATGGCTGCAGGGTGACCAGGGATGGGAACTGAATGTCCCAGGGTATTTAGTATTTAGGAAGAACAGGCATAAAAGAAAAGGTGGTTGTGTGGCACTGTTGGTTCAAAGGGAAATTAACACAATAGTGAGAAAGGATATTAGTTCTGACAATGTGGAGTCTGTATGGATAGAGTTGAAGAATACGAAGGGGCAAAAACCATTAGTGGCCGTCACATATAGACCCCCAAACTGCACTGCAGATGTTGGTAATTGCATTAAACAAGAAATTAGAGATGTATGTAATAAGGGAATATCGATGATCATGGGTGATTTTAACCTTCGCATAGATTGGGCAAATCAAATTAGCCGCAGAGGATGAATTCCTGGAGTGTATACGGGACGATTTTCTTGACCAATATGTGGAGGAACCAATGAGACAGCAGGCCATCTTTGACTGGGTACTGTGTAATGAGAAGGGAATCACTGCCAATTTGATTGTTTGAGATTCCTTGGGGATGAGTGACCATAATGTGAAAGAATTTTTTATCAAGATGGAAAGTGAAGTAGTTGAGTCAGAGACTGGGGTGCTGAATCTTAATAAAGGAAACTATGAAGATATGAGGTGTGAGTTGGCCTTGATAGATTGGGGAAAGTTACGAAAAGGGATGACAGTAGATAGACAATGGCAAACATTCAAGGAACACATGGTGGAATTGCAGCAACTGTTCATTCCTGTCTGGCACAAAAGCAAAATGGGTAAGAGGGCAAATCCATGGCTTAAGGAGGTGGCACTGGAAATAGTGGATGCATTGGTGGTTATCTTCCGGGATTCTATCGACTCTGGAACAGTCCCTGCAGATTGGAGGCTAGCTAATGTCAGTCCAATATTCAAAAAGGGAGGTAGAGACAAAGCAGAGAATTATAGATCAGTAAGCTTTACATCAGTATTGGGGAAAATTCTTGAATCCATGATCAAGGACTTTATTGCGGAACATTTAGAAAGCAGTGGCAGGATCAGTCAGAGTCAGCATGGATTTATGAAAGAGAAGTCATGCTTGACAAATCTGTTGGAATTCTTTGAAGATGTAACCAGCACAGTTGACAAGGGGGAGCCAGTCGATGTGGTGTATTTGGACTTTCAGAAGGTGTTTGACAAAGTCCCGCAGAAGAGATTATTGTGCAAAATTAAAGCGCATGGGATTGGGTGTAGTATATTAAGGTGGATAGAAAACTGGTTGGCAGAGAGGAAACAAAGGGTAGGAATTAATGGGTCCTTTTCAAATTGGCAGGCAGTAACTAGTGGGGTGTCACAGGGATCGGTGCTGGGAACCCAGCTATTCACAATATATATTACTGATTTGGATGAGGGAACAAAATGTAACATCTCAAAGTTTGCAGATGATACCAAGTTGAGTGGGAGGGTGAACTATGAGTGATGAGGATGCAGAGATCCTACTGCATGATTTGAACAGGTTGGGCGAGTGGGAAAATCAATGGCAGATGCAGTATTATTTGTATAAGTGTGAGGTTATTCACTTTGGAAGAAAAACAGGAAGGCAGATTACTACCTGAATGGTTGTAAATTGGGAGAGGGGAGTGTGAAGCGGGACTTGGGTGTCCTTGTGCACCAGTCACCAAAGGTAAGCATGGAGTTGCAGCAGGTGGTTAAGAAGGCTAATGGTATGTTGGCCTTCATTGCGAGAGGTTTCAATTACAGGAGCAGGGGTGTGTTGCTGCAATTGTACATGGCCTTGGTGAGGCCATACCTAGAATATTGTGTGAAGTTTTGGTCTCCTCTTTCTGAGGAAGAATGTGCTTGTTCTCGAGGGAGTCCAGCAAAGGTTTACCAGACTGATTCCAGGGATGGCTGGACTGTCAGATATGAGGAGAGATTGATTAGGTTGGGATTATTCTCGCTGGAGTTCAGAAGAATGAGGGAGGATCTCATAGACACTTATACAATTCTAACAGAACTGGACAGGGTAAATGCAGGGGAGATGTTACCATTGATTTCTGTGCCCAGAACTAGAGGTCACAGTCTGCGGATTCAGGGTAAACCATTTCGGACATAGATTAGGAGGCATTTCTTCACCCAAAGAGTGGTGAGCCTGTGGTATTCATTACCACTGGAAGTAGTTCATGCTAACACATTGAATATATTCAAGAGGCGGCTAGATATAGCACTTGGGGTGAATGGGATCAAAGGTTATGGGAAGAAAGCAGGATTAGGCTATTGAGCTGGATGATCAGCCATGAAAAGGATAAATGGCGGAGCAGGCTTGAAGGGCCAAATGACCTCCTCCTGCTCCTATCTTCCATGTATCTCTCTATCTATGTATCTTCACCTGGTCTGGCCGATGTGTGATTCAATTCCCACACTAATTTGTTGGACACTTAACTGGCCTTTGAACGGGTCCCTCAAGCCACTTAGTTCAGGGATATTTAGGGATGAGGAACAAATGCTGGCCTTGGCAGTGATTCCACTGTATCCTGAAAATTGCCTGATTACAGGGATGTGCTATTTTGATGTTGAGAAATACCCAATGACATTGGAATTCAATGATTGCACCGAAATCCTGCTGAAACTCAACAAATACTTGAGATGCCGTCAAAGTCTCAAAGTTTAATTCTCAGTGCATCATTAATTCATAAATAAGACTGATGTAGAAAATCTAAAATGTAATGCTCAGTTATGGGTGGTATTTGATGAACTAAATAACGAGAAACTGTCCAGTGTCTGGACACTCAGTAACCAGAGAACATGGATTTAAGATAACTGAAAATGGGCAGCACGGTGGCGCAGTGGTTAGCACTGCTGCCTCACAGCGCCAGGGTCCCGGGTTCAACTGTGGTAACTGTCTGCATGGAGTTTGCACGTTCTCCTCCTGTCTGCGTGGGTTTCCTCCCGGTGCTCCGGTTTCTACCCACGATCCAACAATGTGCAGGGTTAGGTGGATTGGACATGCTAAATTGCCCCTGACTGTCTGAAAGGCTAGATGGAGTTACTGGGTTACATGAATAGGGTGGAAAGTGGGCCTCGGTCGGGCGCTCTTTCAAAGGGTCGCTGCAGACTCGATGGGCCGAATGGACCCCTTCTGCACTGTAAGGATTCCATGATCAAAAAAAGCAGGTGGAATATGAGGAGTATTTGTTTGCGAGATAGTGAAACACTACGATCTGAATTGCATCATTGGAAAGGGCAGAGGGAACAAATTTAACGACAATTTTCGAAGGAAGTTGGACAAAAGGTTGAAAAGGCAAATATAAATGCAAGATTGTGGGGAAAGGGCAGGGAGTGAGACTAATTGGAAAGGTCTTTTAAAGAGCCAGCGTGGGCAGGTTGAACCGAACTTCAGTGTTGTATAATTCTACAATAATTCAGCCAAGAAAAGCTGACACCAACATTATACAGCCACAAAAACAAAATAAAACAAAAATGAAGTTTATTGCATTAAAGTGCATGAGAGTCTATTTAATTTTTATCACTTTCTTGTCATAAAGAACCCAACGACAACACCCATTGACAAATTCATGTCTTCCCTGCTTGTTTCTTATTTCCCAGCCCAGAAGGCGCTGGGGCATCCTCAAACTGTGACACATGATGTGCTTTTGCAAGACATTCAGTAATAAAACAAGCAGGGCTGGTTATTTTAAGAGTGGAGAACCCATGGGTGCAACATACTTTCCCTCCATCTCTAAATAACACATTCTGCTGCTTTCCTTTCTTTCAAATCTGTCGTAAGGCTGACTTGTCTCACTTTCATCCTACCTTCGGCTAATGACTTTCCCGCTCTGTCTGCTGCAAAGGGTACGCTGTGGGCCACTTGAATGCATTAATGATTATCTCACCTGAATATTGGCCTCAGTGGGGCCTGGCTTCCAATTTATGAGTAATGTAGTATTACAGAGCAAACTAGCCTGTGGACCCTGGTTAAACAATGATTCAAGAATGCTGTTGTCTGATGGATTCCACTCGCTGAATTATTCATGACTGCCAGACTGTTTGACCTCAGTAACTGGTATGTGGTTCATGTAACAATAATAATAATCTTTATTGTCACAAGTAGGCTCACATGAACACTGCAATTAAATTACTGTGAAAAGGCCCCATTCGCCACATTCCGACGCCTGTTCAGGTATCTGGAGGGAGAATTCAGAATGTCCAATTCATCTAACAGCACGTCTTTCGGGATTTGTGGGAGGAAACCAGAGCACCCGGAGGAAACCCACGCAACACAGGGAGAATGTGCAGACTCTGCACAGACAGTGACCCAAGCCGTGAATTGAAACTGGGTCCCTTGCACTGGGAAGCAACAGTGCTAACCACTGTGTTACCGTGCCACCCCTGGTATGGTATGTTACTAAGATTGTGATTAAGATGTTATTAATGGTATGTTATTAAGATGCATAGGTGAAAGCCATTGTTTCATTAAGTACCTGTAAGTGCAAAGTGTAAATAGTTCCCAGATGACCATAGACTGGTTTCTCCTTTGAGGGGGGAGAGCTATCTAGTGGTGGTTTAACCTGAGGATCACCACACCTCAGGCGAGGGACAAGGTTGAAAAGGTGGAGCCTTCATAAATAGCCTCCTGCTAACCATGAATAACCTAGAGCCCATATAAAGGGAGATGGCTGGGATGCTGGCATAGTTGGTAGGACACAATCATGTGCAATGCTGCATTTTGTAGGTAAACTAATGATCAAGAAGAGAATGGTATTAGTGTCTAGTTTCAAACTTCAGTGACAGGCTTGGGATTGAATTAACATAGCAGCAGTGATGGCTGCCTGAAGGTGAAAGCTGAAAACTAAGACATTCTTTCCAGCAGAAGATTTTCATCCGAGTTACTTTTCTCAAAAATAAAATTGGCAAAGGCATGTGTAAGGTGTCAGGGTATGATTCCTCACCACTGTTCTCTGAATGACCAATAGGAAACTAGAATGGATGGATGGACTTGGGCCACAGCTTTGGCATTATCTGATCGAGTAAATGCTGAGAGGCATGGTCATATTTGATGGAGTTAGAAAGATGGACAGGTATTCCATAGACGGTTATATCACGGAGTTTACCAGGCTGTATAAAAGATTTTGGAAATTTAATATGAAAATTCTTGGTCTCGTGCCTGCATTCGAATTGTTGGATTGTGCTTAAGTCCTGCACAAGGACAGGATCCTGGTCTTAACCGGACTTTGATTTTCAGAGAGAGGCGAGTTTTTGGGTCACACTTAAAAAATATTCCTGAGAACATAATCATCTTCAGCAGCCTTCATGGTGTAAATACGACATTCAGAGCTACCACCGAAAGTTGAGACTCAATGATTGCAGACTTCCAAGATAATTAAGATGCATGGTAGAAGCATAATTATAACAAGCAACAACAATGAGGATGGAGACATTTTTATTGGCAGAATCAGAGAAACAGTATCAGACAAATAAACCCCAGGGATGTTCGGGGAATTGTTAGCAGGTGTTGCACATCTGACTCAAAGAATCGCAAGGCGGCACATTGACGAAAGGACGGCTAAACGGTTCTTTAATGGGTATTGATACAATAACCATTACAGAGACATGGGCTCGGATTTTCCAGCTGTTCCTGGTGGCACGATCTCCTTATTCTGCCGAAGGTGACCCCCCCCTCCTTCGTGTCTCCCTCAACACCACGACGGGTCAGAAAGGCAAACTAACTTCACTGGGACAAAACGGGTGCGGGCGTAAAATCCCAGCCATGATTGCAAAGTGACCATGGCTCGACCCTGAATGTTCACGGCTGTAGAAGAAAGTTAAAGGAGGTTGGGGTGCTCGGTTAATAAACGATTCTGTTTCTGAGAATAAGTGTTGATGCCGGGCAGGATTCGTAGACTTCCACGACACCAAAACTGGCGCCGCACCAGGACCAATTCAGCGGCTGTGGTCATGAGGAACACAATCGATTCCAATGAAAAACGGTGTAGGATTTTCCGGGTCTGTGATTGACACTCTGACAAGCTGCAACCGCATATACTCATTACACTCCCCACATACACTAATTCCAGCCAACAAGGTTGGCTGGAGCATTCCCTTACAGCTGATGGCCCTAAGTTCACAGTGGGCAGTCAGCGGCATGCACAGCTGCATGGCTTACTTACAGGCAGCAAGGGTGTTCCATGCTCGTCCATCCTGAATTCACAGCCCCCCTTCAGGCCACCCCGCAACGCCCCCCCAGCCCTGGCAGAAGCTCCCTGACCTGTGGCACGACTGTCAGAAAACCATGGCGACGTTGGACAGTTTTTGTAACCCCTCATCAGTCACAGTGCCAGTTTCATGATTTTCAAATTCAAAAGTGACCCTTGGCATTTGGAATTTGGGCCAGTGGAAGCGGAGAATCGTGGAGGAATACTGGGTCAGGCTCGCTAATGATATGCCAACGGCGTTTAATGTATGTGTGTTCTGGAACACATTGACGCCACTGTTGAGGCATTGGAGAATTGCAATTTGGCGTGAATCAAAATCAATTTTCCGCCCAAACGCGTTTTCCAATTCCAGCACCAGCCAACAGAGAATCCTGCCCAGGACCTTTACAGTTGTGAAAAAGTATCTTGGCTCAGAGGATAAAGATGTGGAATGAGTTTGGTTAGAGATAAGAAACAGCAAAGGAAATAACTCTCTGTTTCGAACTATTCTTGGCTCCCTGGGAAATAGCTAGATTGCAAGACGAGGAGTAAATCAGGAAAAAGATGGGGCTAGTAGGAAAGGTACTGCAATAATTGTGCGCCGTTTTCATCTTGGTTCAGATTGAACAAATCAAATTCCCAAAGTGGCCATAAGAATTAATTTGCAGAATGTATAAGGGACAGTTTCTGAGAACAATGTATTCTCAACGAAGCAGCTATTTTAGATTTGGCAATGTGTAATGAGACAAGATTAATTTATGCTCTGATAGTAAAGTACGCTGTAGGCAAGAGTGATCATAGCACTATAGAATTTCACACACAGTTTGGAGCTGAGAAACCTGGGTCAGAAATTAATGTCCTCAACTTAAATAAAGAAAGGAACACAGAATAGTCCAAATAATAGCAGAAATACTGTTTAAAAGGTAAGATGGTAGTTAAGCAGTGGAAGATATTTAAGAAGATATTTCAAAACTCTCAGTAAAGATATATTCAATCCAGAAAGAAAGACTCTATAAGAAGGATTCACAATTCTTGAACTAAGTTAACAATGGTGTCAATTCAAAAGAAAAGGCAAACAATCCTGAATGTGATATGAAAACGATTGGGAACATTTTAGAAACTAGAAGGGCAGCACTGTGGCACAGTGGGTCTCACGGCACCGAGGTCCCAGGTTCGATCCCGCCTCTGGGTCACTGTCCGTGTGGAGTTTGCACATTCTCCCCGTGTTTGCGTGGGTTTCGCTCCCACAACCCAAAGATGGGGCCTCACGGTAGCATGGTGGTTAGCATCAATGCTTCACAGCTCCAGGGTCCCAGGTTCGATTCCCGGCTGGGTCACTGTCTGTGTGGAGTCTGCACGTCCTCCCCGTGTGTGCGTGGGTTTCCTCCGGGTGCTCCGGTTTCCTCCCACAGTCCAAAGATGTGCGGGTTAGGTGGATTGGCCATGCTAAATTGCCCGTAGTGTAAGGTTAATGGGGGGATTGTTGGGTATACGGGTTACGTGGGTTTAAGTAGGGTGATCATTGCTCGGCACAACATCGAGGGCTGAAGGGCCTGTTCTGTGCTGTACTGTTCTATGTTCTATGTTCTATGTGCAGTCTAGGTGGGTTGGTCACACTAAATTGCCCCTTAATTGGAAAAATTTAATTGGGTACTCTAAATTTAAAAAAAATTTAAAAATTTTAGAAACTAGCAAAGCATGAGTAAAACCATAGTAAAAAAGCTGATGTTGATTATGAGTGTACACCAGGAGGAAATATATAACAAATACTAAGAATGTCTGCAAGTATATTAAAAGGGAGTCAATCAGAGGTAGACACTGGGGAGTAAATAAGGGGAAACAAGGAAATGACAGAAGCTTTGAACATGTTTTTTTTATCTGTCTTAACAGGAGATGACACTGAAAGCATTGCAACAATAGTGGAAAATTGGGGTCAAAAGTGGGGGAGGAACTTAAAGCAATCACAATCACTCGAAAAAAAGTATGAGGAAAAATTATGGGATTAAAGGCTGATGTAAGATCTCTTATTCTTTCTTCTAATAAGAATTGATAATCCGGTTGATTGAAGGTGTCCAAAATACAACTTTTATTGCTAATTATTCACCTTAGTACACTTGCATAAGAACTGAATCAAAACCTAGAAACAAAATATCAAATAATACATTAACTGATTCGGACATTACGCATAAAGCATAAGAACAGTGTAAATAAATTACTTTAAAACAAAATAAATTGTGAGATGGTTCAAAAATTCAGGAAGGCGTAAATTCGGATGAAACCCTTCACCACGAGGTCTTACTTTTCAGGAAATCCTTATCAATGCTCTAATCCCTCATTTACTCTCATCGGTTTCTAATTCCCAGCTGAGACCTCCTGATTTGTTCAAATAGATGTCTGTTACTTTGAGGATAATTTATTAATCAAACATTGGTCATTACTTAAGATTTGCTAATGTCCATCAAAATTAATTCAGTGTCTACGCCACCTTATAAGAATCGGATTCTCACGTCACGGCTCGCCATTAACTTTGCTGTAGCTAATTATTTGATACGTTATTATTACTAAATGCGCTGGAATATAATGGTCTATTCATTATATGAAACATTTGTTGAAACAATGTCTGAATTTCTGCTTGCACGACCCGGAAGTTCAATTGATTATTCATTATCTGAAGCATTGACTATCCTTTCATAGTCAAGGCATTTTGAATAATTCCATTCTCTAGCTATGCATTCAGTCAGTACATAAAGACAACAAATGAATCAATAAATCTAATAACGTATCAGCTGACAAGTCCCTTAAACCTAATAACCTACATCTTAGGGTCATAAAAAAGTGGCTGCAGGATTTGTGGATGCATTGATTGTTGTCTTCCAAAATTCCCTAATTTTGTTCAGCTCCCTGGCAATTGCAAAACCACGAATTAACGTGTCTGTTCAAGAATGGAGGGAAACAAAATTCCAGAAAATATCGGCCAGTTTGCCTAATATCTGTCATTGGGAAAATGCTGGAAACCATTATGAAAGAACTGATAGCAGGATATTTGGAAAATCATAATAAAATCAAGGAGCATTAACATAGAATTCTGAGAGGAAAATTATGTTTGGACACATTTATTAGAATTCTTTGAGGTGGGTGGAGAAAGAGCAACCCATATGTACAAACATAGAAACAAGGAGCAAGAGTAGACCATTCAGCCCCTATTAAATGTTCACCATTTAATATGATCACAGGTGATCTAATAGTAACATCAAATCTGCATCCTATCTCCACCACACACACCTCCGGTCCCCAGGTAACCTATTACCCCGTTGCATATTATGAATCTATTCACCTCTGCCTTAAAAATATTCAAACGATCTGCTGTAGATGTAATATAGATGGTTACCGTTATAGAATGTTAATATTATGCTGAATTATTGATGGGTAGAAGACCAAAGTCTCCCTGGATCTGCAACATCCAGATGTCGCAACAAAAGTACGAAGGAGACAGGAACAGCAGAAGGAGAGAAATGATCAACAGGCCAAGGAGAGAAGTTTTAACTCAAATGGTTGAGTATTTATCAGGAATTTTGGCAGTAACCAGTGTCAAGTTACCTGGAGTTATTCTTAACTAAAGTGGACCAGTATCTTTGGTTGTGGAATTGAACAATGGAAAATTTTTCTCACGGGCACCAAGATCATATCTGTCTACGCCATGACTCAGGGGCAACAAATATTCAAAATAACACAATAGAAGCAAATGAGGCAGTGGAAATGCGACATTAAGTTGTTCATGTTGTACCAGGCTTTCGAGTGGACTGTAATTCAGGAAAGCAACACTCATGCACAGATACTAAACCTACCCCGCGCCCACAAGTTCAATTGAATTACGTCAAGCATCACCAGTTACCGGCGTCACCAGCGGTACAGCGCAGATCATAGTGTAGTTGCGAAGCTCGTGAAAGACTGACATATAATTAAAGCATTAGTTTCATTGTTTTTCTGACCTTAAGGGGGATTAAATTTTAAGGGGCGAGCAGTGTCATAGAGTGTTATTATTATGCATCTTTTAATTTAAATCCATTGCTGATGTCATCAGTAAGTGCTGTGATGTCATGAACTGTTGTTGTTGTCACCTAAGTTTATTCATATTTAACGACCGTTACTTCTAATTCTATTTAGTTACTGTTATTTCAATGTTTAGTGGGCTACTCTTGTATTTGAGTCCACACTGTATTTTAAACTTTGTTGTTTTTAAATAATAAAGAAGATTAATTTTAACAATGCATTTCATCTACCTTTCTGTGGTCAAGTCATCACGATTACCAGAAGGTATGTCACAACATGCCACATAAAACGTTGGATAAAAGAAAATTACTGCAGATGCTGGAATCTGAAACCAAAGAGAAAATGCTGGAAAATCTCAGCAGGTCTGGCAGCATCTGTAGGGAGAGAAAAGAGCGAATGTTTCGAGTCCAGGTGACCCTTTCTCAAAGCGTTAAAACGTTGCTACACAAATAGAGTTCATGATATTTGGGGGTAATAGAGGAAAGAGGATTGACGAGCAGAGTTTCAGGGTAAATGGGTCATTTTCAACTTGGCAAACTGTGCTTCGTGGAGTGCCAAGAGATCAGTGCTGAGGCCTCAACTATTAAACTCTGTCTGACCGACTTTGATGAAGGGATAGAATGTGTAGTAGCCAGATTTTCTGTTGATGCAAAGATAGGTATGGAAGGAGGCCATTGGAGGGTCCATAGTTGGCAAAGAGATGTGGGTAGGTTAAATATGTGGGCAAAAACTTGGAAGATGCACTAGAATGTGAAAAAATTCAAAGTTGCCCTATTATTGACGACTAGAAAAATAAAACAGTATTTAAATGGAGGAAAACTGCAGGATATAGTGTTACAACGAGATTTTGGGTTGATTCTCTGCTGCCAACTGCCGGAAGAGAGATCCGCGATCAGGCGAAGAATCCAGCATCATCAAAAAAGTGGGAACGGCGCCCGTTCTGGTGCTCTGGTCCCCCACTGGTGGTGGCAGCAAAGTTCATGCCCCGTGCCAACAGGAGGATGAAAATCAGCCAGGATTCCCGTGGGTGTGGATTTTTGTCAGCGTGGACAAGTGGTGGCCACGGAGGTAGGTCTTTAAGGTGGGTGCCCCCAAAGTCCCACCCGATTACCCCTCAAGCTCTCCACCAGAGATCTCTACCAGAGACCCTCATGACCGAGGCTCCCACCAGAGATTCCAATAACAGGGACCCCCACCATAACAGAGCCCACACCATAACAGAGACCCACCCTAACAGAACCCACACCATAACAGAGACCCACCCTAACTGAGCCCCCACCATAACAGAGACCCACCCTAACAGAGCCCCCAAAATTACAGAGCCTCACCCTAACAGAGCCCCCACAATAACAGAGCCTCACCATAACAGAGCCCCCACCATAACAGAGACCCACCCTAACAGAACCCCCACAATAACAGAGCCTCACCATAACAGAGACCCACCCTAACTGAGCCCCCACAATAACAGAGACCCACCCTAACAGAGCCCCCACCATAACAGAGACCCACCCTAACTGAGCCCCCACAATAACAGAGGCCCACCCTAACTGAGCCCCCACAATAACAGAGCCTCACCATAACAGAGCCCCCACCATAACAGAGCCCCCACCAGAACAGAGACCCCAACCTAACAGAGCCCCCACCAGAACAGAGACCCCAACCTAACAGAGCCCCCACCAGAACAGAGACCCCAACCTAACAGAGCCCCCACCAGAACAGAGACCCCAACCTAACAGAGCCCCCACCAGAACAGAGACCCCAACCTAACAGAGCCCCCACCAGAACAGAGACCCCAACCTAACAGAGATCCTTAGGTCACTGGTCAGGGGCTGGTTTAGCTCACAGGGCTAATCGCTGGCTTTTAAAGCAGATCAAGCAGGCCAGCAGCACGGTTCGATTCCCGTACCAGCCTCCCCGGTACAGGCGCCGGAATGTGGCGACTAGGGGCTTTTCACAGTAACTTCATTGAAGCCTACTCGTGACAATAAGCGATTTTCATTTTCATTTTCATTTTCAGAGACCCACCCTAACAGAGCCCCCAACATTACAGAGACCCCACCATAACAGTGCCCCACCATAACAGAGCCCCACCCTAACAGAGCCTCACCATAACAGAGCCCCCACCCTAACAGAGACCCCACCATAACAGAGCCCCCACCCTAACAGAGACCCACCCTAACAGAGCCCCCAACATTACAGAGACCCCACCATAACAGTGCCCCACCATAACAAAGACCCCACATAACAGAGCCACCACAAAACAGAGACCCCACCATAACAGAGCCCCCACCCTAACAGAGCCCCCACCATAACAGAGCACATGCCAGAACAGAGACCCCACCCTAACAGAGCCCCCACCAAAACAGAGCCCCCACATAACAGAGCCCACATAACAGAGCCCCCACAAAACAGAGACCCCACCATAAGAGCCCCACCATAACAGAGACCCCATCCTAACAGAGACCCACCCTAACAGAGCCCCCACCATAACAGAGCCCCCACCATAACAGACACCCACCCTAACAGAGCCCCCACCATAACAGAGCACATGCCAGAACAGAGACCCCACCCTAACAGAGCCCCCACCAAAACAGAGCCCCCACATAACAGAGCCCACATAACAGAGCCCCCACAAAACAGAGACCCCACCATAAGAGCCCCCACATAACAGAGACCCCATCCTAACAGAGCCTCCACCATAACAGAGACCCCACCCTAACAGAGCCTCACCATAACAGAGCCCCCACCATAACAGAGACCCCATCCTAACAGAGCCTCCCCCATAACAGAGCCCCTACCATAACAGAGCCCCACCATAACAGAGACCCCATCATAACAGAGACCCCACCATAACAGAGCCCCCATCATAACAGAGCCCCACCCCATCAGAGCCCCACCATAACAGAGACCCCACCATAACAGAGACCCCACCAAAACAGAGACCCCACCCCATCAGAGCCCCACCATAACAGAGACCCCACCATAACAGAGCCCCCACATAACAGAGAACCCACCCTAATAGAGCCCCACCCTAACAGAGCCCCCACCATAACAGAGCCCCACCATAACAGAGCCCCCAGCCTAGATACCAGAGAGCAGATCAATCAAAAATAATTTTAATTATTTTGATAACTATCCTGAGCTGCTTCAGGCCGACAAAGTAGCAGCTTTCAATTGCTAGAAAGCAGAAAACACACCTCCAAGGTTTAAATCACCTCAGACCCTTTGATCTGCAAGGGTTTATTCACATAGTTTTTTAAAATAAATTTAGAGTGCCCAATTATTATTTTTTCCAATTAAGGGGCAATTTAGCATGGCCAATTCACGTACCCTGCACATCTTTGGGTTGTGGGGGTGAGACCCATGTAGACATGGGGAGAATGTGCAAACTCCACGCGGACAGTGACCCAGGGCCAGGATTCGAACCTGGGTCCTAAGCGCCATAGGCAGCAATGATTATTCACATAGATACTATTTTTACTAGGTTGTGATTGACAGCTTCCAGACAGCCAGATATCTGAATTGCTTAATTTAATTTCCCTTCATGCTTGCATGGATCAAGTAGCCTGCTGTGAAACTAACTGCAATGTCTAAAAACATCTAATAATAATAATATTTTATTGTCACAAGTATGAAGTGACTGTGAAAAGCCCCTAGTCGCCACATTACAGCGCCTGTTCGGGTGTGCCGGTATGGGAATTGAGCCCGCACTGCTGGCCATGTTCTGTATTACAAACCAGCTGTCTAACTCACCGAGCTAAACAGGACAGATCTTGACTACTTCAAAAGCAGCTAAGTGCTTTCTGCAAGTGATAATGAATCGCCTCAGGTCGCTGCTCCCAGCGAGTGCAAAACAAAGGCGATTCATCTCCAATGGGAGAACACAGTCTCCCAAATGGAAAGTTCAGCCTTTGGGTGTCCTGATCCGGGATCACAAAACGTTAGCATGCAGGTACAGCCAGTACTTCGGAAGAGAAATTGAATATTGGCGTTTACAATTGACGGATGGAGTTTAAAAGTCAGGAAATAATGCTACATCTGTAGAGGGCATTATGGAGGCTACACTTGAAGTAATACGTGCAGTTGTTGTTGTCTCACTAAGGGGGAACATACTGGTATAGGAGGCAGCTCACAGAAAGGTTCACTAACTTGAATCCTGCAATGAAAGGATTGTCTTATGAAGCAAAGTTGAACAGTTTGGGCCTGTACTCATTGGTTAGAAACTGAAGGATGTTTCACCTCATTGAGGAATCTAGAACTAGGAGGCACCACTTCACAGTTAAGAATCTCCCATTTATCATGGCGATGAGGAGAAATTTCTTCTCTAAGGTCAATAATCTTTGAAATTCCCTTCCCCAGAGTAGTGGAGGTGGGGGGGGGATGGGGGGGGGGGGGGGGGTCATTGGATATATTCAAGGACAATTTAGGCAGATTTTTCATGTATAAGAGGGGTGGGCAGAAAACTGGTGTTGAGACCCTGATCAAATCAACCATGACCTTATAGAATGGCGAAGCAGGCTCGAGGGGCTGAATGGTCTACTCCTGCTCCTAATTCTTAATTATTGCACGTCACAAATTTCCCTTGAATTTTAATAATAATCGCTTATTGTCATAAGTAGGCTCCCATGAAGTTACTGTGAAAAGCCTCAAATTTTATTTCATAATGATTGTGGCAGGGGATGGGAACCAATGCTGGAAGTTGGAAGGTAGTAAAACAGGGACAGAAACAAAAGGAAGTAAGGGGAAAAGTGCAAGGCAGAGAAGACATAGTCAGAAATCCATAAGGGCGACAGTACAAGGTACAGTGACTGAGGGGAGCACAGTGAATAGGCCCAGTAATAACAAAAGGAATAAAACTGGAGATGTTAAGATTCAAAACAGAGGTAAAAAAAAACCAAAATAAGTGTACTTTACCTGAATGCTCGTAGTATTCGGAATAAAGTAAATGAGTTGGTGGCACAAATCATCGTAAATGACTATGATTTAGTGGCCATTACTGAAACATGGTTAAAGGATGGTCACGACTGGGAGTTAAATATCCGAGGGTATCAAACTATTCGGAAGGACAGAGTGGATGGTAAGGGAGGTGGTGTTGCTCTGTTATTTAAGGATGACATCCGGGCAATAGTAAGGGATGACATCGGTGCTATGGAGGATAAGGTTGAATCCATTTGGGTGGAAATCAGGAATAGTAAGGCGAAAAAGTCACTGATAGGAGCAGTCTATCGGCCACCAAATAGTAACGAGATGGTGGGGCAGGCAATAAACAAAGAAATAACTGATGCATGTAGAAATGGTACAGCAGTTATCATGGGGGATTTTAATCTACATGTCGATTGGTTTAACCAGGTCGGTCAAGGCAACCGTGAGGAGGAGTTTATAGAATGTATCCGCGATAGTTTCCTAGAACAGTATGTAATGGAACCTACGAGGGAATAAGCGGTCCTAGATCTTGTCCTGTGTAATGAGACAGGATTGATTCATGATCTCATAGTTAGGGATCCTCTCGGAAGGAGCGATCACCATATGGTGGAATTTAAAATACAGATGGAGGGTGAGAAAGTAAAATCAAATACTAGTGTTTTGTGTTTAAACAAAGGAGATTACAAGGGGATGAGAGAAGAACTAGCTAAGGTAGACTGGGAGCTAAGACTTTATGGTGGAACAGTTGAGGAACAGTGGAGAACCTTCCAAGCGATTTTTCACAGTGCTCAGCAAAGGTTTATACCAACAAAAAGGAAGGACGGAAGAAAGAGGGAAAATCGACCGTGGATATCTAAGGAAATAAGGGAGAGTATCAAATTGAAGGAAAAAGCATATAAAGTGGCAAAGATTGCTGGGAGATTAGAGGACTGGGAAATCTTTAGGGGGCAACAGAAAGCTACTAAAAAAGCTATAAAGAAGAGTAAGATAGAGTATGAGAGTAAACTTGCTCAGAATATAAAAACAGACAGTAAAAGGTTTTACAAATATATAAGACAAAAAAGAGTGGCTAAGGTAAATATTGGTCCTTTAGAGGATGAGAAGGGAGTTTTAATAATGGGAAATGAGGAAATGGCTGAGGAACTGAACAGGTTTTTTGGGTCGGTCTTCACAGTGGAAGACACAAATAACATGCCAGCGATTGATAGAAATGAGGCTATGACAGGTGAGGACCTTGAGAGGATTGTTATCACTAAGGAGGGAGTGATGGGCAAGCTAATGGGGCTAAAGGTAGACAAGTCTCCTGGCCCTGATGGAATGCATCCCAGAGTGCTAAAAGAGATGGCTAGGGAAATTGCAGATGCACTAGTGATAATTTACCGAAATTCACTAGACTCTGGGGTGGTCCCGGTGGATTGGAAATTAGCAAACGTGACGCCACTGTTTAAAAAAGGAGGTAGGCAGAAAGCAGGAAATTATAGGCCAGTGAGTTTAACTTCGGGAATAGGGAAGATCCTGGAATCTATCATCAAGGAAGAAATTGCGAGGCATCTGGATAGAAATTGTCCCATTGGGCAGGCGCAGCATGGGTTCGTAAAAGGCAGGTCGTGCCTAACTAATTTAGTGGAATTTTTTGAGGACATTACCAGTGCAGTAGATAACGGGGAGCCGATGTATGTGGTATATCTGGATTTCCAGAAAGCCTTTGACAAGGTGCCACACAAAAGGTTGCTACATAAGATAAAGATGCATGGCATTAAGGGTAAAGTAGTAGCATGGATAGAGGATTGGTTAATTAATAGAAAGCAAAGAGTTGGGATAAATGGGTGTTTCTCTGGTTGGCAATCAGTAGCTAGTGGTGTCCGTGTTGGGCCCACAATTGTTCACAATTTACATTGATGATTTGGAGTTGGGGACCAAGGGCAATGTGTCCAAGTTTGCAGATGACACTAAGATGAGTGGTAAAGCGAAAAGTGCAGAGGATACTGGAAGTCTGCAGAGGGATTTGGATAGGTTAAGTGAATGGGCTAGGGTCTGGCAGATGGAATACAATGTTGACAAATGTGAGGTTATCCATTTTGGTAGGAATAACAGCAAACGGGATTATTATTTAAACGATAAAATATTAAAGCATGCCGCTGTTCAGAGAGACTTGGGTGTGCTAGTGCATGAGTCACAGAAGGTTGGTTTACAAGTGCAACAGGTGATTAAGAAGGCAAATGGAATTTTGTCCTTCATTGCTAGAGGGATGGAGTTTAAGACTAGGGAGGTTATGTTGCAATTGTATAAGGTGTTAGTGAGGCCACACCTGGAGTACTGTGTTCAGTTTTGGTCTCCTTACTTGAGAAAGGACGTACTGGCGCTGGAGGGTGTGCAGAGGAGATTCACTAGGTTAATCCCAGAGCTGAAGGGGTTGGATTATGAAGAGAGGTTGAGTAGACTGGGACTGTACTCGTTGGAATTTAGAAGGATGAGGGGGGATCTTATAGAAACATTTCAAATTATGAAGGGAATAGATAGGATAGATGCGGGCAGGTTGTTTCCACTGGCGGGTGACAGCAGAACTAGGGGGCATAGCCTCAAAATAAGGGGAAGTAGATTTAGAACTGAGTTTAGGAGGAACTTCTTCACCCAAAGGATTGTGAATCTATGGAATTCCTTGCCCAGTGAAGCAGTTGAGGCTCCTTCATTACATGTTTTTAAGGTAAAGATAGATAGTTTTTTGAAGAATAAAGGGATTAAGGGTTATGGTGTTCGGGCTGGAAAGTGGAGCTGAGTCCACAAAAGATCAGCCATGATCTAATTGAATGGCGGAGCAGGCTCGAGGGGCCAGATGGCCTACTCCTGCTCCTAGTTCTTATGTTCTTATGTTCTTATGATTCTGCAAAGCACCTTGAAATATTTGATTACGGAATGAAACAACTATTTGTCTGTGGCATTGGTCTCAATGTAAAAAGATCATTTTGGCGCCATTATCATTCCCATACTTTCCTGGATTCTTCTTGTTGCCTGGCAAGTTGGAATGTACACACTTGGTGCATTGATCGATGGCGAAATGCCAGAGCCTGCATTGAGACATTACTGATCTGCCATAAATTGTCAGTCCACCATCAGAATTCAGAACTCCTTCTGACCCCAAACATTAATGGCCTTTTCTCTTTTCACATGCTAATGAACATGCTGTGAATTTTCAGCATTTTCTGTTTCCATTCAAGCGACAAGCGCTTTGTATCGTGCGTATACCTTTCATTTGTATCTCAACACGTTTGTTTCAATAAGACTTTGAGTTGTATCTCAGTCAGTCATGTCCATGCCCGAAGGTCAGCAGGTTCGAGAACCAAGTTGACTTCCTGACACCGCCGATACAGTGCGGGGGGAGTGTTGCATTGTTGGAGGTGCAGTCACTCAGTTGAGTCATTAAACTGGGGCTCTGCTCTCAGGTGGATGTTGCGCTATTTGAACAAGAGCAAAACATTGTGGATGCTGTAAATACCTTGCAGGCCTGGAGGGAGAAACAGGGGGTGGGACTGGGATGGTCCGCTTCCACCGGATGGCAAGGTACCTTTGGCTAGACTGCCAAATGTCCTGTGGCAGGCCCCTCCATGACAAGACAGGAAAATCCCAACCGGAGTTAATGGCCTGTAACTATCCTTTCGGGTCCCCGACTTAAGTCACGTCACACCCTGGCCAGCGGCAAACAGCTCACATGCATCAATTTGAATTTAGGCAGATTTTTCGTGTATAAGATGGTCAATGATTATGGGAATGGGGGTGGGTGGGCAGAAAACTGCCGTTGAGACCCTGATCAAATCAACCATGACCTTATACCACCCCCCCCCCCCCCCCCCCCCCCCCCCCCACCATGCTCAATCGCTGTACCACCGGGTGGAGGGAGCCCTCACTGTAGTCCTGAGATGCACATCCCCACAGCAGAGGAAGCAGGAGATTAACAAAGCTCACCCCAGGCAAAATGCACACACAGCTCTGGCCGCTGGAACCCACCCTGGCACACAGCCCCTCTTAGACTGACAACCTCACGAGGGAGACTATCTGCTAACCCACTGCTAAGGATCAGGCAATTTCTACATGCCCTTCAGGTTAACTACATCCCATTGCTATCACAAGGTATGGGGCGTATGGATACTGGACCTACAGAAAACCCAAGCATCTCCCTGGCACAACCTCTATGAGAAAGCTAGACCCCACATCATGCTACAGCCAAGCCCCCAACAAAGGCACACTTCCCTCAGTGACCCCCCATCTGGAGGATGTGCCCGCACACCAATCTTGTAGCATAAAGCCTCGTTTACCGCTCAGTATGAACGTTTCCACCACAACCACCTGGCTGCCACCGTTATGGTGGAAGGGCATGAGGCTCACTCAATCAGTTTATCCACAGAGGATCCCATTGGGGGAGCCAGGGCAGGTGGCACAGAGCCCACCTGTCGTGGCAGACACTGGCACCCCATTTGGCAGGGATGGCTGGTGAGGATAGAGGCTTTGAACCTGGAGCACCGAGTATAGCTCACTGATGACGCCAGCAGGAAAACTTTCTGATTCTCTGCTGGTGGGAGCACTTAGTCTTTGAACCAGAGAATTGAGCCTTAATTGCTATCCCGGAGTAGGTTTTAACTCTCCTGAACTGAGCTAATTTCTCCAGAATGACTGCGTGGTAATAACGGTAAAGAAACAATTCTATTCCATTTCATTCTTCGTCATTGACTTCACTGAAAAGCTGCATAAAGAGCCACAATTTCTTTTGCAGAGTTTCATGTTGCCTTGGATCGCCAGTTTCTCAAGTTAGTTTGTTCGAGTGCAGATAAGCCTTGTAATTTACAACGCAAGGCTCTATCCAAAACTGAAGTATAGTTTGTAATGGAATGAGACGGTTCAAAGCGGCGACATTCAGCAACCCAGTTATCCGTCAATTGTCCGACATCACATTGAATTCCTCTCGTTGTTCCCTTCAGTATGCCAGTCACAAGATGACAAGCATGAAGTGACTACAGGAGCCTTTCATTCCAATGTGATGTATCCTCAGAGATCTATTCAAGAGAGTTGCTTTACACCAAAATCACTGTAAAGTATGCCAGAAACTTGAGGCAGTGCATCCACTTGCACAAATTGGTGCAGCGTCCATTCAAATTGCCTTCTCACAGACTGCAACAAGCACTTAACGTTGTTGTGTGCCTGGCGCATAGGCAATCATTGCTGTTTAATTCTTGTTTACCTCCCAGCTCAGTGGGCCTGGTATATCACTCCTGGGCACAAATTGGTGGCAGCCAATCGGCCATGGCTTCTCGCATGTCCCATTTATTTTTCTTTGCTCACAGGTGAGAACATAAAAATCGGGAGTGAGAGTAAAACAGGCTGTCGATTTGCTGTCAGCTGAAGGCCAGTTTCGTCTCAAGGAGTCAAGGCCAAGTGTAGTCTTGAGATGACGAGTGGGGAACTGGTGGGAGATGAATGCACCAAATGCATACAGCTAGGACATTTTGAATAACATAGCAATTTCTACCTATCCATGGAACTATCTCAACATACAGCCCCTAAGCAGGTAATTCAGCCCAACTGGTCTATCTTGGTGTTTATATTCAGCATGAAACTCTTACCACACATCTTCATCTACTCTTGCCTATGGTATTATCATAACTATCAGCATTACACGGGTTATTGTAGTGTCATGAGTAGCCACTAGAGGGAGCTGCAGATACAACTATATAAAGCAGTGATGCTACACCTTAGGGAAGGAGTGTATGCAGGTGTGTATGAAGGTCATAAGAACAGTTCATGTGAGAAGGTTAGATTATAGTTTGTACCAGTGGTGAGATTAGCAACAGATGAGTGTAGTTAGATGATATTGAGCAATTCTGTATTCTTAAGACGAAATGTTAAAATCTAGTTTAGTGGCATAAATAAAATAATAGCTTAGTTTCAGTAAAAGCTATACTGTAGTCTTTGTGGAACACTATAACAGCCATTCTAAATAAGCAATGCAAAGAACACCACACTGTCATATGTGCCACATAATATATATTGAGTCCCAAATTTAATATCATACGTAGAATCATACAGCGCAAAGTGAGACTACTTGGTCTATTGTGTCTGTTCCAGCACTACCTGAGTAAATCACACTCTCCTGTACCTACCTTGTTCAATTTAACCCTTATTTTTTTACATGTCAAAATTATATCTCTTGATATTAATGAGTAAAACGTGTAGCGATTTGGCAATGGTGTTGGAGCAGAAGTTGAGGAAATCGGTGAAATTAAAGTGATGGGTGAATCTTCTGGCCCCGCCTACCACAGGAATTGTTGCGAACGGGAAGGAAAAGTTGACGGACTGTTGACCTCGGTCGGGGATTTCTAGTCTCGGGTGCACGGATCCCGCCCTGAGACACTATGGCACCACCGCTAATGGAAATGTGTAATGACAGTGTGTCATGTGAGTGCCCCTTTAAGAAAGGTTTTTGTCTTATCACATGGCTTCAGTGAAGTCATCGTGTGAGTGGAGCTGTGCTGTGGCTCTGTGAGGTTTTGTTTTGGTTTTGCTTTCACACTTGGCTGCTGTGGATTCAGACTGAGAAGTGTTTTGGCCTGTTTCTCTCTATTTTCATTTTAAAGAGTTGTTCCAAGGAAAAAACCATTGATGATAGCTACCTGCTGTTTTGGGAACTTAAAAGATATAGTTTGCTTTCTGGAAGGGTTTAAAACAGCTGGTGAGACGGGGTCAGAATCTCAGGGAAAGCCAGTCTTATTCAAGTGAGAATGCAGAGAGCTGGGCCATGCCCTTGAAAAGGGATTTTTGGTTAATGTGATTTTTTTATTGAATTGGAACAGTTAAGGGAGAATTCATTAAGGGTTATACATAGATTACTGCAGCATGATGGGGCTTTATGTTCATAACTGATCAAAATTCTTGCTGTTTGGTTGTATATAAAGGTGAACTAAGTTCTTAGAATAGAGTTTATTTTGATTAAAGTGTCTAGGATGACTGTTGAATAAGACCTGAAGGGTAGGCTCTTGTGCTCACCCTAGCCAAATTCAACATAAAAGTTATACATCACAGTGATCTCCATAATAGAGTTTTTAAACCCTGGCCCATAACAAGTGTGACCAGTTTACACACTCAGTTTCCTTTGTCTATGCAGGTATAATGGGGGAGTGGAGGGGGTGGCATTTTCAACTTATCATTGGAATCTAAACCTGACCTCCAAATTATAGAAAGTGCTCCAATTTTCTTTTTCTTTGTCCATAAAATCCTCCTGCATGAAACCTTTGACGATACATTTGCCATCATTTTTTAAAATTGTGAATTCCTATGTCAACGTTTCGAGTGGACAATGCAAAGGGCTTGGTTATATCACCTCGCCAGTTGGCTAAAGTTTGATGCAGAATGACACCAATGGCGGAGGTTCAATCCCTGTCCTGGCTGTTGTAGTTCATGGAGACTTGCCTGCTCGCCTTTCACCAGTGGAGCCGTGCCCCTCCAGCTACACAACAAATTGACTTTCCCTTTCATGGAGAGAGATGCCTATAGCCCTTTGTGGACTCTGGCTAATTACCTGCTGGCGTAAACTTTGTCACGCTGTAATTATACTCTCCCACCAGCAGCAGCAATACCACATGTTTAATAACCAACCACATGCAACTTCAGTTGTGGGTTTCCTCTCTCTCCTGATGGCCTTCTATTTATTGTGCTGGATTCTCTAGCCACCCTTAAATATGAAAGCTGCCAGGTGCAAACAAATGCATCTGCCTACTGGAGTTCTTGCCGTGTGAGCCTGTGTACCCCCACACACTGCCCATGTTTTATACTTCACTGAGGCAAAACCTGTAACTATTATAAAAATGCAAAGAAATTGTGTCAGGTCACAAACTACACACTGTTATGTTCACCCCATGCCCCTCAATAGACATACCACTAAAGCTCTCTCTAACTCAATCTGAAAAGCTTCAGTTGACCTTCGCCATTTTGGGAAGAGATTTCCAAATTTCTATTTGGGCAAAAAAGGATTTCCCAAAGTCACTGTGAAATGACCATGGTCTAATATTTAAGATTATGTCCCCCTGCTCTGGACACTTCCCCCACTGCAGATCATAGTTGCGACAATATCATAAATGTAGGAACTGCAAGGGTTAATGAAATGTTTAAATCAACCACTAGAGGGAGCTAGTGGTTGATGTGTTGATTAGGCATTGGTGCTGAGCCTTATGGGTGAGAGGTTGAGGAGAAAGCTCGAGAACAGACTAAAGGAAAGATAGTGGGCGCGATTCTCCGACCTCACGCCGGGTGGGAGAATCGCGGGAGTGCTGGGCGAATCACGCCACGCCGCCCTGGCACCTGCACGCGATTCTCCCACCCCTCCCCCCCCCAAAATGGCATGTCGCGTTTTGCGACAGGGTGCTCGGAGAATCGCCGCTCCGGTCGAGCGGCGATTCTCCGTCCCGGGTGGGCCGAGCGGCCTGCCGAACCCGACCGGTTCACGCCGGCGCCAACCACACCTGGTCACTGCCAGCGTGAACAGCACACGACTGCTGCGTTTGGAGCCTGTTGGGGGCGGAGGGAGAATCGAGCACCAGGGGGGTGCTCAGGAGGGGTCTGGCCCGCGATCGGTGCCCACCGATCGTCAGCCGGCGTCTCTGAAAGACGCACTCTTTTCCCTCCGCCGCCCCGCAAGATCAATCCTCCATGTCTTGCGGGGCAGCGGAGGGGAAGACGGTAACCGCGCATGCGGGGGTTGGCGCCGGCCAACCTGCGCATGCGCGGGTGACGTCATTCAGGCGGCGGCGCTTTCACGCAAGCGTCAAGGCCCGGCGCGCGAGATTGACGTGCCGCCGCTCCTAGCCCCCCGGGGCGGGGTGGGGGGGGGATAGGGGGCGAGGAGAGGCCTCTGACGCCAGAGTGAAACACTCCAGTTTTCACTCCGGCGTCGGCACTTTGTCTCCCTTTGGGAGAATTTCGCCCAGTGTGAAGGAGAGGAGATCATAGTTAATGTAATTGTGTAGAGATTAATAGTAGATGAGTGCAGATTAAATGTTTATTATCAACTGTGCATTATCTAGGAGTAAGTGTCGAATCCAAATTAGTAGTGTTAATAAATTCACAGCTTTGTTCAATTTAAAGCTATTTGTGGTCTTTCTGAACACTGAGCTGACCATCCTAAAATTAGCAACAGAAAGATTACCACAATAGCCAGGAACTTGTGGCTTTTCCAATGCAGGTCACAAGCTGCAAAGAAGCATCAACAATCCAGATAGGGTCAAGAGAGGGATGGTGACTGAAGACGGAATAGTACGTTTCCCTGTTAATCTCAACAAAGATCTTCAGGACTGGTGCAAAGACAGGTTGGTACAGATCACCCATAATCAGAAGGGATAGTGGAATAGGGTGTGGGGCTAAATGACCTCCTCCTGTTCCCAGAAATCAGCTGCTTTCGAATCTGAATCGCAAAATACATCCCCAGTTCAGAGCAGGCTGGCATCTAATTGGCAATCTCACCCAGGGAGATGGGTTCTAGCTCCACACCCGCCAGCCCTTTCATCCAAAGCCCAATAAGCTGATGGTCAATATTTTATGCACCAATCAAATCAGCAACCATTCTTTGGAATATTTAAACCATTTTAAGCGAGGATATTTTCTGAAGCACCATCTCAGTGCACCATAGATGCCTAACTCTTACAGGGATATTAATGCCCAGCTGACAACGGGAAAGCATTGTTTCCTTATTGTTTGCAGTAGACACAGTCTGAAGCTTGTCTGAAGCTTAATTCGCTGTTGTTTCATAGCCTACAGGGGAAATACCTGAGCTGTTACTGCCTCCAGACCAATTATCAATCAGCTGAATTATAAGTCTTAAATTTCTACATTTTCTGAAACTTGCTAGAAACAGAAGGGAGCATCCCTTCTTCATCTCCGCTCTCTTAAAGCTGACACAGATCATGATTAATTGGCTTTCTGTGTTGTATTTTTCCACACTGGTTTATGGCTGTCTGAGTGTGAAGCTACAAGCTGCCATATTTCACAGCAGCGATATATATTTATTAATTGATTTCGCAACTTTACAGCTTCCTGCCCCCAAAGCATCGAAGGAAATGAATCCATTTCCTATCATCACCAGAACCTCACACTAAATATTCATTGTAGTTTCCTTCTTCATATAATAATAAGCAGCTGGCAATAACCATGTCGGCAGAAATAATTTATACCTGCCCCGCAGAGGTATCTGACCTCTAAAAAGATATAGAAGTCTCACATCTAACCTGCTTTAATATCCAGCATTATGCAATCCAATTCCTCAGCATCGCGCATTATTCATGGCACAAACTGAAATGTAAACTCTTGGCAGCAAGGGTAGGAACGCGACAACCACCTCATCAATGGTCCAGATGCTGAGTGCTTCCTATTGGCAGCGTGAATTCAGGCAAAACTCGGGACCATCACCTCTGTTCTTGTCAATCAATCCTGTCTCCCAGCAGGCATTCGATGGGTTTCAACAGTCGATTGTGGGCTTGATTGATTGAACTTTCGCTTTGCTCTGTGTTGTTCAAATGATGCCACGCACCATTTCTGGTGACGTGAAAGTTCTTCCTTGCTGTACCTGTTTCTCAGGCCAACGTGGACTACTGCTGGTCCAATATGGCGGCAGGAAGGCCAGTGAACTTCCATCTGGAAGTACGCCTCCCACCATATTGTGGACCGACACACCAGCCATGCCCTTATCCACTTTTGCTCCTGTGTCTTATCTTAACCAGCGAGGGGATCAAGGATTCTGGGGATAAGGCGGGAAAGTGGATCTGAGGATTATATCAGGTTGGATGGGGATACGGGGATAGGACGGGGGAGTGGGCCTGGGTAGGGTGCTCTTTTGGAGGGTCGTTGCAGACTCCATGGGCCAAATGACCTCCTTCTGCAATGATTCTATGGTTCCGGATCAATCATGATCTCATTGAATGACAGAACAGACACGATGGGCTGAGTGGCCTCTGTCTACTCCTACGTCTTATGGTCACCCCATTTGTTTCTTTATACTTTCATGGGATGGCAAGGCCACCGCATTCCCTTGCTGCCTGTGAACTGAATGGCTTGCTTGGCCATTTCAGATGGCAGTTAAGTGTCAACCAAGTTGGCCAAGTGTTTGAAGTCATATGTATGCCGGTCTGGGTGAGGATGGTAGATTTTCTTCCTTATGGGGCATTAGTGAAGCAGATGGGCTTTACAACAATCAATGTTCATTTCCTAGGTATCGTTGCTGAGGTGAGCTTTCAATTCCATATTTATTCATTGAATTTAAATTCGGCCGCATGTTGGGATTTGACCCATGTGCCCAGACATTGGCCTCTGGATTTCCAGCCAGACGGCGTTACCAATTTGTCAACAGCTCCCCCTCAAGAGTCCTCCACACAGAGATTGATTTGTGCTGAGGCAGAGGGTGGAAGGTCCCGGAAACATCTCCAGGATTTCTCTGTTTGACTCTGTTTTGCTGAAATCAATTATCTCCACTTACCATCACGTTGTTACCGTTCATGCTCCCGATCCTGCCTCTCTCCTGACCCCAACCTCTCACAACTTGAACCCTTATCTTCCCTTACCTAAACCTCCACTCTCTCCCAACACTGACTCCCAATCTCTTCCAACTTTGACTCCCAATATCTTCTGACTTCAAGATCTAGGGCCGGGATTCTCCCCTACTCGGCGGGACGGGTTTCCTGGCAGCACGGAGTGGCATGAACCACTCTGGCGTCGGGCCTCCCCAAGGGTGCGGAATTCTCCGCACCTTTAGGGGCTAGGCCCGCGTCGGAGTGGCTCCCGCTCCGCCGGCCAGCACGAACGGCCTTTGGCGCCCCGCCAGCCGGGGCCGAAAGGCGGCCGGCGGAAGTCCGCGCAAGCGCCGGTGCGTCAGCGGCTGCTGACGTCATACCGGAGCATGCGCAGGAGAGGGGGTCTCTTCCGCCCCCGCCATGGTGAAGGACATGGCGGGGTGGTAGAAAAAGAGTGCCCCCACGGCACAGGCCCGCCTGCCGATCGGTGGGCAACGATCACGGGCCAGGCCACCGTGGGGGCACACCCTGGAGCCAGATCGCCCCCCCCAGGATCCCGGCACCCGCCCGCGCCGCCAATCTCACCGGCACCAGACGTGCTTTGATTCCCGCCGGCGGGAGAGGCCTGTCAGCGGCGGGACTTCGGCCCATCGTGGGGCGGAAAATTGCCGCGGGGGGCCCGCTGACCGGCATGGCGCGATTCCCGCCCCCGCCGATTCCCGGGTGGCGGAGAATTCGGGCCACGGCGGGGTAGGGATTGACGCCGGCCCCGGAATTTCTCCCCAGGTTTCCAAACTTGACCTCTGATCTCTCCTAATGATTAAACCCAGTCTCTCTTAACGGATCAATACTGATCTTCCCCACCCTTAATCTCCCCACAATGCCCACCACTGACCCAGCCCTGACCCCTGGGACGAGATTTCTGCTGGAGTGGTGGGTAGATGAAGTCAGAAAATTTCCTGACCTGGCAGACACACCTCAGTTTAAAGCACCTGGTTATCTGTAATCTCCAGTCAAAAAGTCTGGGATAGGGTCAGGCCTGCCAGCTCTGGAAACAGATCCTATTTGGCCGTGGGAGTGGGCGTATGCTGAGGAGGGTTGCTTGGAAAGCCAGCCACAGTTCTCTGGGACTTCGTCCCAGTTGTAAGCCACCTCCCCCAACACCCCTTCACCTCCCCCAACCCACCCCCCCAATCAACCCCAACCACTCCCTATGGGCCTTCATTCACTCCAATCCAATTTTACCCAATATCCACTCGAGGTAGATCTCTGGAGCCATGTGGAAATTAAACAAAATAAACTTGTAAAACATTAAGCTTCACCATAGAAAGCATCCTATCGGGCTGCATCACAGCCTGGTATGGCAACTGCTCGGCCCAAGACCTCAAGAAACTTCAGAGAGTCATGAATACAGCCCAGTCCATCACACGAACCTGCCTCCCATCCATTGACTCCATCTACACCCCGCTGCCTGGGGAAAGCGGGCAGCATAATCAAAGACCCCACCCACCCAGCTTACTCACTCTTCCAACTTCTTCCATAGGGAAGGAGATACAAAAGTCTGAGAACACGCACGAACAGACTCAAAAACAGCTTCTTCCCCGCTGTTACCAGACTCCTAAAAGTCTCTCTTATGGACTGACCTGATCAACACTACACCCTTGTCTGCTTCATCCAATGCTGATGCTTATGTAGTTACATTGTATACCTTGTGTTGCCCTATTATGTATTTTCTTTTATTTCCTTTTCTTTTCATGTACTTAATGATCTGTTGAGCTGCTCACAGAAAAATACTTTTCACTGTACCTCGGGACACGTGACAATAAACAAAATCCAACCCAATGCAAGGGAGCTCATACTGTGCACACATGATCATGAAAAAGCTCCCAGTTGTGAATCTCATTCATACATTTTTAATCCTCATTTTGGGTTATCCCTTATATAAACAAAAAAACTTTACCCATAGCCTGCACGAGAAACAGCTGTTCTTTCATGTTATTTAAGTATTAATCAAACTGTGAGCTCAGAAATCCCTGCTGAGAACATTGTAGATTTGAAATTAAGCCACGCTTGCATGTGGTATAAAAATAGCCTTTGGGAAATCTCACAAACAATGCTAGTCCAGATGGCCTGTTGATGAAATAAATCCAGCAGAGTTTTTTTTGAACAGTAATAACTTATTGTCCTATGTAGGCTTCAATGAAGTTATTGTGAAAATCCCCTAGTTGCCACATTCCGGCGCCTGTTCGGGGAGGCCGGTATGGGAATTGAACCCATGCTGCTGGCCTTGTTCTGCATTACAAGCCAGCTGTTTAACCCACTGTGCTAAGACAGCCCCTCAATGGAATTGACAGTTGCAGCCGATTTGTCTCTACACTTCAAAGAGAGGCAGAGTTTAAAAATGTCAGATTGTGACAGTTAAACAGACATTATCCACCCTTTAAAAATGTTTCTATTTACTCCACAAATTCATGTCTCCCACATTGCAGGTAAAGTGCTTGCAAAAGCCGAAATTTGGTGTGTTTGATCTCAGCACCATCACCTTCCCTCAACTGACAAAAAGGGGATCTGCTGGAAAAGTGGTCAGGAACTGTGCAGCTGAGTCTTGCCTGCCTTTTGTTAGGTCTACGCACCCTTCCCAAATCTGCAAGAAATCCAGCCCCTAATCATTTTATTCCTGCAATCGGTCCAGCCGCTCTGGGGCACTGAACAAACCCCCCCCCCCCCGTCCAAGACAGGGCAGCACGGTAGCATTGTGGATAGCACAATTGCTCAGGTCCCAGGTTCGATTCTGGCTTGGGTCACTGTCTGTGCGGAGTCTGCACATCCTCCCCGTGTGTGCATGGGTTTCCTCCGGGTGCTCCCGTTTCCTCCCACAGTCCAAAGATGTGCAGGTTAGGTGGATTGGCCATGATAAATTACCCTTAGTGTCCAAAATTGCCCTTAATGTTGAGTGGGGTTACTGGGTTATGGGGATAGGGTGGATGTGTTGATCTTGGTTAGGGTGCTCTTTCCAAGAGTCGGTGAAGACTCGATGGGCCGAATGGCCTCCATCTGCACTGTAAATTCTATGAACAAGACCTCTTGTATATTGGACCTCCCATAGGATCCATAGAATCCTGGACCATCGAGTCTGCACCCTGCCTCGGCCCACTCACCCGCCTTATCCCTGTGGCCCACCTAACCTGCACATCTTTGGACCTTGGGAAGAAACCGGAGCATCCAGAGGAAACCCACACAGTCACGGGGAAAACATGCAAAATTTGCACAGTTGCCCAAGGTCGGAAACGAACACAGGTCCCTGGCGCTGTGAGGCAGCAGTGCTAACCACCGTGCCAACGTACGCCCACTAACTCTCACCAACCCACTGCCAGACACAGCCCTTAATCTACCGGCTGAACTGTAATGCCCCTAGGCACCAAACCTCCCTGTACTGGCAGTAAACAGATTTCAGATTTCTCTCTCTGCTGTATCAATTTAAGGCACTGCTTTGAAAACTCGACAATCATTGTTGAATTAACCTGTCAATGGAAATGTTTGCAACTCATGACAGTAAGTGAATTCAGAAGCATTATATTCTGATGGAAACCCATTAAAGGCAGCAAAGAAGAAAGTTTAATTTAAGTCTGTCGGAATGTGAAACTCTCGTCAGTGTTTCAGCTGTTCTCCGAATAGCCCAGTGATCTAACAAAACCCATTTGTAGTCTCTCCATTAATGGTGAGGTGGCGATCTGCTGCCCTCGTCACAAATTATCCGAACCTGTGTCCTGAGTTATGTAGCAATCCTGTCTGTCTGTTCCAGTTTCATTTGCAAAAAAAACAAAGTCATTATTCAAGTTAAAACAGCATTGCCCACAAATTAGTGTATAATTCAAAACACTGAATTCATTGAAAAATACTACACTGGGGTTGGGGTGGGTTGGGGGGGGGGGGGGGGGGGGGCTACATTTTTAAATTTCAGTCTATTGAGGCTGGGGTCAATTGGAAAATGGATACATTATTTTTCGGCAAGTTGGGGCGTTACAGGGTAATGAGTAAAGGAGGCAAATGAAACAAAGGTACAAAATCGATTCGATATCAATCGTGGACGAATGTGAGGTTATTCACTTCAGTAGCAAAAGTAGGAAGGCAGATTATTGTCTGAAATGGTGTAAATTGAGAGAGGTGGCTACTCAGAGAGACCAACATAACATTTGCTTTCTTTACTGCCTGCTGTACCTGCGTGCTTACTTTCAGCCAATAATGCACGAGGACACCAAGGTTATTATTGATTATTGTTTGAATGGGTGTAAATTGAGAGAGGCAGATACTCAGCGAGACCTTGGTGTCCTCGTGCATCAGTGGCTGAAAGTAAGCACGCAGGTACAGCAGGCAGGAAAGAAAGCAAATTATTATTATTATTATCTGTCTTCCTATTTTTGCTATCGAAGTGGATAACCTGCTGAATCATCTCTGTATCCTCCTCACAGCTCACCCTCCCACCAACCTTGTATTATCTGCAAATTTAGAGATATTACATTTTGTTCCCTCATCCAAATTATTAATATACAATGTGAACAGTTGGGATCCTGGCACAGATCCCTGCGGTACCCCACTAGTCACTGCCTGCCAATCAGAAAAAGATCCATTTATTCCAACTTTTTGTTTTCTGTCTGCTAACCAGTTTCCTATCCATATCAAGACACTACCCATAATCCTATGAGCTTTAGGTTTACATATTAATCTGCTATGTGACACCTTGTTGAAAGCGTTCTAAAAGTCTAAATAAACCACATCCATTGGTTCTCCCTGGTCAACTTTACTCGTTATATCTTCAAAGAATTCTAGTCAATTTGTCAAGCCTGATTTTCCTTTCGTAAATCCATGCTTACATTTTCTGATCACACCACTGCTTTCCAAATGCTGTGCTATGAAATCCTTGATAATGGACTCCAGCAACTTCCCGATTATTGATGTTAGGTTCACTGGCTGACAGTTCCATGTTTTCTCTCTACCTCCCTTTTTGAACAGCGGGGTTACATTTGCTACCCTCCGATCTGTAGGAACCATTCCAGAGTCCAAAGAATTTTGGAAAATGACCACCTATGGATCTAATATTTCTAGGGCCTCTTCCTTAAGTACCCTGGGATGAAGATTATCAGGACCTGGAGATCGGTCTGCCTTCAATCCACTAATTTCCCCAAACCATTTCTTCACTAATATTAGTTTCTTTCAGTTCATCGCTAAAACATGTGTTTCTCAGAACTTCCAATATATTATTCATGTCTTCCTTTGTGAATACAGAAGTAAAGTACGAATTTAGTTCCTCAGCCATTTCTTTGTTACCTGTTATGAATTCCCCCGTTTCTGACTGTAAGGGGCCTACATTCGTTTTTAATCAATCTTTTTCTCTTTACATACCGATAGAAACTTTTACAGTCAATTTTTATGTTCCCTACTTGTTCACTGAATTTTAAGCTGTTCCCAATCCCTAGGTCGATTGCTTTTTCTTGCTAATTTGCATGCCTCTTCTTTAATTCTAATACTATCTCTAATTGCCCTTGTAAGCCATGGTTTGGCCACAGTTCCCTTTCTACTCTTGCGCCGAATGGGAATAAAAACTGTGGAGTTCACCAATTAATTCCTCGAATTCCTGCCATTGCCGATCCACTGTCCTTCCTTTCAATGTTTCCCAGTTCACCATAGAATAGATCATAGAATCCCTACAGTGCAGAAGAAGGCCATTCAGCCCATCGAGTGCACACCGGTGGAACGAGCACCCTACCAAAGTCTTTCTTAAGCCCATGCCTCCGCCCTATCTCCATAACCAAGTGAACCCACCTAACATTTTGGACACTAAGGGGCAATTTAGCGTGGCCAATCCACATGACCTGCATTTCTTTGTTCTCTGTATTTGCGCATTTTACCCAAATATCCTAAGATATTCAACAGTAACTTAATACTGATCAATGTAATGGTCAACTAACCCGAGCCAATTGCTGCAGTAAAAGCACATCAAACTTACAATGTAGCATTTAACTATTGAACGTTAGTTAACTCAGTGGCACCTTTCTCCTGACCATAGCAACCGCACGCCCCCCCCCCCCTCCCCCCCCACCCAAACCAAACTTTGTGTTCTGTAAGTCAATGCATGGAACCAGTGTCTGCATGCTCACGGGGCACCTCATAGACGGCCCCGTTATGACCTTGAACGGGTGAATGATGATAGACGTCATCATAAAGCCTTGCATTGGGATACCCATGTGTGTAATGTTAACGCTCGAATGCGTGTTGGAATTCAATGTTTGGGGCCAACGTTTCCATAGCGTTAAGAGCTTAGACCCAATCAGTGGCACGGATGTGCAGCTCTGCAGATTTAATTGACACAATTGATGAGTCAATGAAGAGTGAGGTAGCATGTCAGGAAAATAACACCTCTTGTGGCAGACTAGGCACAGCTGATTGGAGCGAAGCTTTCAATCAGCATGGCAAGCACATACCGAGAAGGCACGCTCATTCTCCCAGTGCACAGCCCAACACACAAATTCCTGACAGTCAAACTTGCCTGAGAAGTGGATTTGATGTTCTATATAGCCTAACCCCTTTGTCCTCACAGTGCAAGTGAGAGGGTCTTCATTCCTCATGAGGCAGGAATGCAAACCATTCCTGAGTCCCGCACTCTGCCCTTGCAGCCTGGCCTTTCATGGAACCTCATCCAAGAAGCTCACAGTCACCCCCAGTATTGACCGTCTGTAATCACCTCCTCCCACCCATTTTCCAGCTCCCATTAAAGACGGATTCTCCCTCAGCGGCGATTTGAGCTCGAGCCCAGCAAGGAAGACCAAGGAAGCAACACCTGCATGACAGCCTCCAGACCCCTTAAAACAAGGGATGCCCCGAAATGAAGGCCATCATTGCCAGCTCATGCCTCATATCATCATAATTACCTTCATTGAGATTTAGGACCCTTGTCTCAGAATCAACTATCTCACCTTGATAAAGAATTCTACCATATTATGGTCACTCATCCCCAAGGGTTCTCTCACAGCTAGATTGCCAACGAAATCTTTCTCATTGCACAACACCCAGTTCAAGATGGACCGTTCTCTTGTTGGTTCCTCAATATACTTGTCCAGAAAGCCATCCTGTACACACTACAGAAATTCCTCCTCTATTGTATTGTGACTAATTTGAGTCACCCAATCTGTATGCAGATTAAAGTTGCCCATAATCACAGATGTTCCTTTCTCACATGCATCTCTGATTACCTGTCTAATGCTCTTCCCAGCATTACCACTTGAGTCTGGTGGTCTGTATACCAACCCCATGAATGTTTTTTACCCATTGATGTTTCTTAGCTCGATCCTTAAGGGATATGAGGGAAGGCTGAAAATAAAAAGGTTAGTGAACAAAATTGGACCACATAAAATTGGGTGACGTATACTGGCATGGATTGAGAACTGGTGAATGGACAGATAACAGAGAGTAGGAGTAAATGTGTCATTTCCAGGTTGACAGGCTTGATGAGTAGTGTTAGTTCTTGGGCCCCATCTATTCACAATCTATATCAATGATTTGGCGAGGAGGTCTGGTGGCACAGTGTTAATATTTCTACCTCCGGCCCAGAAGCTTTGGGTTCAAGTCCAGTACCAGGACTTATTGGCCACAGAAGGAGCATTCATAACACGGTTCAATGTGCCAATATTCAGATCGGGAATTCTTCCATCACTTCGCCACTATTTCCCAAAGGGGAAAAGAATGGACAGAATTTGTCAGCTGCTCCTGTAAATGGGACCTTCCAACATATATAATGGGAAATCCTTTTGACAGCGGCGGACCAGAGGAGGAATTTCTGTAGTGTGTACGGGATGGCTTTCTGGACCAGTATATTGAGGAACCAAGAGAACAGTCCATCTTGAACGGGGTGTTGTGCATTGAGAAAGATTTAGTTGCCAATGTAGCTGTGAGAGAATCTTGGGGATGAGTGACCATAATATGGTAGAATTCTTTATCAAGATGAGGTAGTTGATGCTGTCACATAAAAGGCCGCGGGGTGGGGGGGTGGGGACGGGGGCAGACAAAACCCCACCCAGTGTGTGTGAAGACACGCTTGAAAAAAAATGTTCTGGATGTAGGAATTAAATGTAATATTTCTGATGACACAAAACAAAGTGAATTGTGAGGAGGATACAAAGTGGGTTTGGAGAGACTAACCAAGTGGGTATAAATTTGGCAAATGAGATACAAGATGGAGAAATGTGATATTATCCGATTTGGAAGGAAATACAGAGTATTTCTAAAATGGTGGTGTTGAAACATATTGCTTGCCCATGTGCATGATTCATTGAAAGCTATCAATAAAGAAAACACAGGTATGTTTGCCTTTATTGCAAGAGGACTTGTGTACAGGAGTAAAGGTGCCTTACTGCAATTATATCGAGCTTTGGTGAGACCATACCTGGAGTATTGTGTACAGTTTGGTGCCATTATCTAAAGAAATATATGCTTTCTGGGAGGAAGTGCAATGAATGTTCACTAATTAATTATTGGGATGGAGGGATTGTTGTATTAGAAATAATTAGACTGGGGCTTTGTGCACTGGAGTTCAGAAGAATGAGATGCGATCACATTCAAATATACAAAACACTTACAGGGCTCGACAGTGGGAAGACAATGGCATTGTGTTATTGTTACTGAAAATAAAAATGGCTTATTGTCATGAGTAGGCTTCAATGACGTTACTGTGAAAAGCCCCTAGTCGCCACATTCCGGCGCCTGTTCGGGGAGGCTGGTACAGGGATTGAACCGTGCTGCTGGCCTACCTTGGTCTGCTTTAAAAGCCAGCGATTTAGCCCAGTGTGGTAAACCAGCCCCTACTGGATTAGCAATCTAATGACCCAGGGAAATGCTCTGTAATCCTCAAATAATCTGGGTTCGAATCTCACCAAAGCAGAAAGTGATGACCACAAAACCATTGTCAATTGTCTCAACAACCCATTTGATTCACTAATGTCCATTAGTGAAGGAAATCTGTCATCCTTATCTGGTCCAATCGACATATGACTCCAGATCCACAGAAATGTGATTAATAGTTAAATGCCCTCTGAAATGACCTCGAGAGCCATTTAGTTCAAGGGCAATTCGTGATGGGCAGGAAATACTGGGAGAACAGCCTGCTGTGTATAATATCTAATCTTTTATTATCACAAGTATGAAGTTACTGTGAAAAGCCCATCGTCGCCACATTTCGGCGCCTGTTCGGGTAAGCTGGTACGGGAGTTAAACCCGTGCTACTGGCCTTGTTCTGCATTGCAAACCAGCTGTCGAGCCCACTGAGCATAAATAATCCAACATTGAAAGCAAGGACTCTTATCTTTCTTTTCATCTTAATCCTGATTATTTTCATCCCTTTTCACCCCTCTGTGTTTGTTTGTGTTATGTTTGTGTGGGTGAAGCGTGGGGGGTGGGGGGGTGGGGGGAGTGGGTAGCTTAGTTTGCACTTATTCCATTGTAATTACTGCATGCTTCATCTTTATTTCTGTTATAAATAAACAGTAATTGTGTTTCAATTTACAAACCTGCTGACTGTAAATTATTGGGCTGCCAAGGACCAAAGGTTTCAGGAATTTTGTATAAATTATTGGTTAATTCAATTGTGTTGGGCCTCCGAGCCTGTGGGACTGGAACTGACCACACACTAGCCCATGTCTTATGGTCTTACGGACTCGAAGTAGTAAATCTATTTTACTTCTCCACATATGCTACCAGACTTGTTGAATTTTTCCAGCACTTTCTGTTTTGCCCTTATTCTTTGTGAAGCTATGGGTTTCGGGAGTATTAGCAACAGAGGTTGTGTAAACTTAATTTATATTGTCTTGTGAGCACAGTAAGAAGTCATTCAACACCAAGTTAAAGTATAACAGGTTTGTTTCAAACACTAGCTTTCGGAGCACAGCTCCTTCCTCAGTGCTCCGAAGCTCGTGTTTGAAACAAACCTGTTGGACTTTAACCTGGTGTTGTAAGACTTCTTACTGTGCTCACCCCAGTCCAACGCCGGCATCTCCACATCATGTCTTGTGAATGAAAGAGGGATGATCTAATTGTACTGTTTAAAATGTTTGTACAGATTACACAGAAACTATTGCTTCAGAAAGTGAAATCCTAAACCAAGTCCCACAATATTCAGAAAAACAGTGCTTGGCCATTTATGAGTGAAATCAAAAAATAACACTTCACCCAATGGGTTGTTCTAAATTAGGGGTCAACTGGATTTCCAGGATTGAGGTGGATAGATTTGCCTTGGATCAGGCTAACCAGGGATATGAATGAAATGGATTGAGTTACAGATCAGTCAAGAATTGAATGGAGTTATAAGAAAGGTCCAAAGAGTCACTCCTGTTCTGACCTACCCTTCCCCCAGAGTAAATTGGACAGCATATATCTGAGCAGTGTTGCAACATATCTGTTGTTTTTCTGCCAGAGGTGTGGCATATGAGACAAACAACCAAGCTGGAGAATTATCCTCCCAAATATCTATCACCCTTTGAGTTTTGACGTTTTTTAAGAAAGGATTTTCAAATCTACTTTTCACAAATAGATTCTCTGGTCATTCGTTGATGGTGGAATCCCCCTCTCCCCCACCCCGATATTCTAAATTAAAAAGAAAAAAATTGACAAATGAATCAGGATCTGGGGTCATTCATAACCTGGGTATATACTTAATAGGTGATTTCCTGAACTTTTACCAACCAAAATGAACCTCAAGCACATGTAATTGGCCAGTCTGGAAACTGCTGGCATCGATTGTAAAAATTACCTCTGTGCAGGCGATCTGACATGACAGGTGGGATTAGTAAGTGAATAAATATGTATCGGACTCAGGCAAGCAGTGACACGTGCCTGATGCAAGTGTCAAGCCATTGAAACAGGATATTATTAACTGGGCAGCACGGTAGCATGGTGGTTAGCATAAATGCTTCACAGCTCCAGGGTCCCAGGTTCGGTTCCCGGCTGGGTCACTGTCTGTGCGGAGTCTGCACGTCCTCCCCGTGTGTGCGTGGGTTTCCTCCGGGTGTTCCGGTTTCCTCCCACAGTCCAAAGGTGTGCGGGTTAGGTTGATTGGCCATGCTAAATTGCCCGTAGTGTCCTAAAAAGTAAGGTTAAGGGGGGGGGGGGGTTGTGTGTTGGGTTACGGGTATAGGGTGGATGCGTGGGTTTGAGTAGGGTGATCATTGCTCGGCACAACATCGAGGGCCGAAGGGCCTGTTCTGTGCTGTACTGTTCTATGTTCTAACTCTGCTTTATTTGAGGTGGGGCACCATTAGAGTGAATACATTAACACTGAGTCACTTTCTCGAAACACAAGGCGCAAGGTCAGAGGTGGGACTCCACTCGTATCCAACACGGCAAATTTATCTGCAGCCCACTTGGGAATTCTGACTAGCAAAAAGTAATTTTTGTTTTTTGCTCCCTCAGTTTCATGTTTCTTCTGCACAGTTTCTGTGCCAGACATAAATGTCTGTGCGCCAGATTCTGGTTACTTGAAAGGAAATTTATATTGTTTAGAAAGGAACACTCATCTGATTAGAAACAGAAAACATATCCATGTGTTTCACCGAATCAGGGAATCATACAGCACAGAGGGAGGATTTGTCAGCACGACCTTCTATCCCTTTCCACTTCTTGGAGGAGTGAGATCCACATTCTAACCATTGAATAAGGAAGATTGTCTTGCATTCCTGATTATATGAATTAACCGCCCTCCTATATTTGTAGCCCCTAGTTTTATCTTCTCAGTCGGAGCATTTTCAGACACTGAGTATTGAGCTGGCTTTTCATGGGGAATCTCCCCACCTAATTGCGGTTCAGCTAAGACAAAGACCCGCGGAGACAGTAACTCTGGGTAAGTGGGCTTTACTTTCCAAATTTAGTCAAGGTACGAGGGAGAGCAATTTAGGGCAGTTTCCAAATTTCTCTGAAGTTCCAACAGTCTCAGTTCAGTAATTATACAATTTCCAGAAACCACAGGTGGGATTCTCCCGAATCGATGCCTTGGCCCGGCGGCGGTGTATAAAACGAAGCGAACCATTCCGGCATCGAGACGACAGGTAGTTGTGGAATTCGCCACACTTCCAGGGACTAGGCCAGTGCCAAAGGAGTTGGCGCCGTGCCAGCTGGCGCCAAACGGACTGCATGAGTTAGCGCATGCGCAGACCGGCCGGCGTATTCCAGCGCATGCACAGGGGGGTGTCTTCTCCACGCCGGCCATGGCGGAGCCCTACAGGGGCCGGCGTGGAAGGAAGGAGTGCCCCCACGGCACAGGCCTGCCCACAGCTCGGTGGGCCCGGTCCCGGGTCAGGCCACCAAGGGGGCTCACCTGAGGGTTGGATCCCCCCCGCGCCCCCTGAGGACCGCACCAGCCAGCCTACCAACCAGGTCCTGCCGGGTGGAAACATGTCCAATCCACGCCAGCGAGACTGGCCAGAACCGACCGCCGCTTGGCCCATTGGGGCTGGAAAATTGCCGGCGGGGCTGCTGCCAACAGCCCCCAACTGATGCGGTGCGATCCCCATCCCCACCTGAAAACAGGCACTGGAGAATACGGCAGCCAGCATCAGAGCGGCGGGATGGGATTCACGCCGCCCCCTCCGGGGTTTCTCCGGCCCGATGGGTGGTCAGAGAATCCCGCCCCAGTAATCCACCCCAGTTGGACTTGATCCAATCCTTCTGGCTGTGGATTAGACTTTGACCAGTGAATTTTACTTTGGGCAGCATGGTGACTGCGTGATCAGCTTATAAGGTCTGTTTTGTCCTGATTCTTGAACATTTGTCAATACTTCCTACCTGCTGGCCTTCACTATTCCTATTTTTAGTTCCCTTTACCACCATCTGGTTCTTAATGGTAGCATTGTCTGTGTCGGGGATGACTGGGACTGCTGGTAAGAACTGTTTTCCCTGAATGTATTTCTGATGACCAAATTGTTTCTGTGTGATTCTGTCTTTCTCAAGAATGTGGTCAAGTTAGTTGGCTTAAATCCCACTATGCATTGCAGGCTCCTACTATTACTAAAGGTTGACATGTTTGTTACTGTTATGTTTTCAGAATACATGTTGAATGGTTAATGATGGTTGCTGCATATATTTTCTATCGTTAGTTTCAGTACTCAATGAACTAAATTATGTAGTGTTATCCTAGCTATCTGGTTTTAAGAGGTCTCATCACAGGATCCCCCCCCCCCCCCCCCACTTCATCAATACATCAGCCTTGTCTTTGCTAAAGAAAAGAGTCCCCAGCTACTTTGCCTTTCCAGGTAATTATGATCCCCTCGTCCTAGTATCATGCTTCCATATCATGATCTGTTTGTTCTTGAGCTGCATTTAAAACTCTCTACCTCATCGGTCAGCCAAGACTATCCAGGTCTACCTCTATCATGCCACTGACACATCCACGCCACCGGTGCAGACACAATGGGCCAAAGAGCACTCTTCTGCCCCATAACAATTCTATGATTCTATCCTGCTGAGAGCTTCAACCATCCCTTTGTCACCTCGAAATTCAGCCGCACCAATTATTGAACACTCATGCTCATTTTCCTTTGCCGCGCCATAAACACAAGCTCATTGCAAAGCTCGCTGGCCACATTCTGCCCTGTAGTGTTTCTCAGTCGCAAATCGCCCTTGTGGTTGACAACTTCCATTAGTTTCCCCAAGGACCTTCGATTAATCAAATTGGCAGTTTTCACCCTCCTTACCGGTAAATGCCAACAGCCAATTGTTGTGGAGAGAGTTTGGTGGTAAGAGTGTTGAGAGTCACCTGTGATTTTCATCTGCCAGAACATAGGAACAACGGTAGGCTATTCAGCTGCTCAAGATTCGATTTGAATATCACTGATCTGTACCTTAATTCCATTGACTCGTCTTAGCTCCATATCCTTTAATATTCAGATGCACTCAGTCCTCACAGTGTCACTAGTCACCCAGGAGCTGTGTATTTTTTGTAGGAGACAAAGTCCCAGATTTCTGCTGCCCTTGATATAAAAAAAATGTCCATGTCTCCCCCCCTCCTCCTCCTCCTCCCCCCCCCCCCCCCCCCCCCCAACCCGCGCAGGGATTTACAATGGGAAGGATTATTGCAGGTAGTTTCTTAATGTAAGGTATAATATGTCTTACAACACCGGGTTAGAGTCCAACAGGTGATTCTAAATAAACCAGTTGAACTTAACCCTGGTGTGGTAAGACGCCTTACTGTGCTCACCCCAGTCCAACGCCGGCATCTCCACATCTAAGATATAATATAACACACAATCCCTTGGCTGTGTGACCTTACTTAAACTAACACGGACTCTTGGTGGCATAATAATATACAATTAAATATTTATAGCAAGAGAATTACATTTTAAAGGACTTCTTTGGTTGCTATGTTTTATTAAACTCTTCTTCACAGACCGACACAGCTTCTGAAGGTAAAAAGTACATTGCAGTCACATACCATCCAGATGTGGAATTTTTATCATTGTTCCTTCAGTCTCACTGGGTCCAAGTCCTGGAATTCCTTTCCTTTACCACATGGACAGCAGCTTGGTTCAAGAAGACAGCTCACCACCACCTCAGGAATGGACGAGAAATACCGGCCTTGCCAGGGATGCCCAGAACGGGCAAATTAATTTTAAATAGGCACACGTTGTTGAAGCTTTTTGTCCAGCACTCATCAGGACAATTCACAAGAACACCAAATATAAAAGGAACCACAGTTTCTACTGCACGAGAAGAGAGTTGTGATTGGTTGGTAAGTGGGCTCTAAGTGGTAGAGGCATTGCCATGAATAATGCACCAGTTAACTTTCTTGTTTTTTAATTTAGATTACCCAATTCTTTTTTCCAATTAAGGGGCAATTTAGCATGGCCAATCCACCTACCCTGCACATCTTTTGGGTTGTGGGGGTGAAACCCACGCGAACATGGGGAGAATGTGCAAACTCCACAGTGACCCAGAGCCGGGATCGAACCTGGGATCTCGGCGCAGTGAGGCTGCCGGGCTAACTCACTCCGCCGCTGTGCTTCCCCTTGCACCAGTTAACTGACAACCGACAGTTAATTGCTAAGCTTTGTTTAATTCCAAACCAGGCAGATTGACTCTGATTGATCAAGACATTGCACTGGGGAATGAACCAGAAAGCGGTTGTTGCTTATTGTGTGCGCATGTTTGTTTCTGTCTACTGATAGTCTGGCTTATCAATCTGGCTCGCAGTGTGGCGTACCTGCCCATGCTGAAAGCTACATATATTAATACACAGGGACATGCCCTTTGCAGACAAAGCATTGCTCAAAACAAAAACTAAGGTAAACTAGGTGTCAGCTGTAGCTCAGTGGTAGAACTCATTCTGCTGAATCAGAAGGTCTTTTGAATTCAAGACCCACTCCAGAAACATGAATGTAACATTGAAAGTGTCACACCGTTGGAGGTATGTCTGTCAGGTGAGATATTAAACTGAGGTCCTGTCTTCTCGCTCAAGTGGGTTCAAAAAGATTCCATCACATTGAATGAGTGCAGCTCCAACAACACTCTAGAAGCTTGGCACCATCCAGGACAAAGCAGCCCGCTTGATTGACATCCCACCCACAAACATTCATTCCCTCCACCACCACCTACAGGATGCATGACAAGAAGTCAGAGGGCAGCACGGCAGCAGGGTAGCATTGTGGATAGCACAATTGCTTCACAGCTCCAGGGTCCCAGGTTCGATTCCGACTTGGGTCACTGTCTGTGCGGAGTCTGCACATCCTCCCCATGTGTGCGTGGGTTTCCTCCGGGTGCTCCGGTTTCTTCCCACAGTCCAAAGATGTGCAGGTTAGGTGGATTGGCCATGATAAATTGCCATTAGTGTCCAAAATTGCCCTTAATGTTGGGTGGGGTTACTGGGTTATGGGGATAGGGTGGAGGTGTTGACCTCGGGTAGGGTGCTCTTTCCAAGAGCCAGCGCAGACTCGATGGGCCGAGTGGCCTCCTTCTGCACTGTAAATTCTATGAAGTCACCAAGGCTCCTTAGGCAGCACATTCCAAACCCATGAACACTGGCATCTAAAATGCCAAAGGCAGCAGACACATGGGAACACCACCAACTGGAAGCTCCCCTCCAAGTCACTCACCATCCTGACTTGGAAACATATCTCCATTTCTTCAGTGTTGCTGGGTCAAAATCTTGGAACTCCTTCCCTTCTACTGGGGGTGTAGCTACGTGACATTAACTGCAGCGCTTCAAGAAGACGGCTCACTACCTCCTTCTCAAGGATAACTCGGGATTGGCAATAAATGCTGGACTAGTTAGGTGATGCCCACATTCTGCAAATTAATTTTTTTTAATGATTTTGAATGAGTGTTGGGGTGTTCTCTTCAGTGTCCTCACTATAATTCTTTCCTAAATCTGCATGATAAAAACAGACTGCCTGGACATTAAACTGATTGTGTTATAAAATCTTACTGTTCGCAAATAGACAGATCCTAGAACTAAAATACAGTGATTACAGAATCATAGAATCTCTCAGTGCACATGGAGGCCATTTGGCCTGTGCTTGCTCTTTGAACGGTATTTTCAATTCGTCCCACTCTTCCGCTCTTTCCCCATAACCCTGCATTTTTATTTCTTTTCAAGGATATATCCAATACCGTTTAGAAAGTTAATCTGTTTCACAAGCCTTTCAGGCAGCAAATTCCAAATTGCGAACATTTGTCATCATCTTCCCTTTGCTCTTTTGCCAATCACTGTAAACATCTGTCCGTCTGCTTCCAATGTAGCTAAACCTGCCCTGTAATTTACCATTCTTGTAAATCGCCTCTTGGCCATCTCCGGGGCCTTGACATCTTCCCAAAAGTGTCCATAACTGGACACAGTGCTCCGGCTGAGGCCTAATCGATGATTTTCAAAGGTTGAATATGTTGAATGTCCATGTTCAGGGCTGCCATTTCTTTTTCCCCAGGGATTTACTGATTTGAAGGAATGTTCGGTATGTGTCACTCTCAACCTCTCTGAAAAGTCAAACATGAAATAAATATGCATAAGCTACGCATCACCAAAAGCTGACATTGGTTGCATATTGTTACATGACAGCAATGTACTGGGGAAACTTTATGAATGAGGTGGCTTTGAGTGATGTTGCAATTGGTAGTCAGTTAGCAAAAAATATTTTCCCAAGCTTCCTCTGATGATAAATGTTGTGTTATTACTGCTGTATCAGGGGTATTGGTCCCAATTCCTAAGACACCTGGGGCTCATTATACAGGAGTGCTTCGGGCTTTGAACATCTTCAAAGTGCAGCTATGTCATGATTTGTATCTTTCGCAGAAACCTTAATATCCTCAAAGTGATCTACAGACACGAAGCCAGATGGACTTTCCTTTACTTATACAGTGGAGAGAGAAAATTATTGCGGAAAAAAACTATTCTGAATTTGGAACATTATCTTCAAACTTAACGATAAGATGTAACCAAAAGTAAAAAAAATAAAAAGTGAAAAGAATAAACGCTTTACATGATATCTGAACATTCCAAAGTTTTCACAGCGAATGGCATACTTTTGAAATGTCATTTCTGCTGAAATTTAGGAAATGAAGCAGCCAATTTGTACACAAAAAATTTCTCCAAAAGAAATAATCTGGGAGGAGACAAGAGGAAATAATCTGGGAGGAGACAAGAGGAAATAATCTGGGAGGAGACAAGAGGAAATAATCTTGGAGGAGACAAGAGGAAATAATCTTGGAGGAGACAAGAGGAAACATCCTTTCCACGTCCCCCTTGTGAGGACCGTTCAAGGTTTTATATACTTCAGTCAAGTCAACCCTCATTCTTCTCTACTCCAGCGCAAGCAATCCCGGCCTGCTCCTAGTTTCTGTATTACTAACAGAGAAGTGAAGTTAAAATTAAGTCATTGGCGCATTTGTAAGATATTTATTTATACTATTATGGGCCAGGGTTTAGAGAACACCAAAGTATATCATGGAGTTCACCTGATCCACAACTTTTAATAGATTTTGGTTTTGGGAGCACAAGGGCCCACTTTCCAGGAGTGATGCAACAAAGAACGAAAAGTATTTTTGAACAAAACAATGTTTATTCTATGAACCCAGTTAACACTTTATAAACACACAGTAAACATCTTATCAAATGCCAACATACGTAACCCCACAGATGCAATACTCTATAGGTAACCCTTAATACCTTTCCTAGCAACATCCATAAGTTAAACCCTTTTTTTTACAAAGACAGCAGGTTTAAATTTTCTGCAGAAACAGATATTACTTTGAAATCATCAATGAGCTGAAGACATTCTTTAGCTTGCAGAGAGAAAGATCATTTTACATATCTGCTTGCTTTGATTACAGCTCTCCAACTCTGAAAACAAAATCAAAAACACACTGCAGCTCCCAGCTCGAAACGAAAGTGAAAGACAGACAACCCAGATCCACCCCCACACTGACATCACTGCAGCTATTTGATAGACACCCATTTCTTAAAGGTACATTCACCCACCTGACAATACGCAAAATAAATAATTTCACTTCATGTGTTGTTTTTCTTTCTTCTGGATCTGTTAGTCTTAAACGTATTTGTTTCTGTATCAGAAATAAACCATTCATCCATACAGCCCACTAAGTCTATCCCCCATGTTTATTCTCTAAAAGTTCAGGCCCTGTGATATCCAACAAAACCATTATCTGTATCTAATTCTGGAGATCTAATTTTATTACTTATACATGGCATTTATCTCAGCAATATAAAATTGGCGTATAAAAGGGGAGGAAATGATGCTTCAGCTGTCCAGGAGCTTGGAAATCATGGGTAACTGCAGTCAGCTCAGGACACTGTACGTCAGGAAGGATATATAGCTTCAAAGGGGAAGCTGCTAATATTTACCAGAATTACACTTGAGTTTAGGGAGATAAATCATGACCAGACTTGTATTTCATTCATTACAGGAAATTAAGTGGTGATCTATTTGAAATGTTTAAAATGATAAAAACATTCAGTATAACAGACATTGTCTTTCCGCTGGGAAATCCAGTACAAGGCAGCATAATCCTAAAACTAGAATTTATACTTCGGGGTGTGATGATTGTCCCTTTTAGCAAAACAGTGCACAGTTAGAATCACATGGCCTGCGTGATCAACCAGGACTCAAAGGGTGGGATTCTTGGAGCTCGCGCTGGGTTGGAGAATCGGTGGAGGCGCGGGAAATTCCCGTCACGCCGCACCGATGCCGGGACGCGATTCTCAGGCGACCGGTGAATCGGTGCCAATCGCACGCACGCGTTCACCGTGGTGTCGGTCGGGGGCTGCTGAAAGCGGCCCCCATGCCGATTCTCTGCAGGCGAACGGCCAAACTCACGCCGAGTTCTGCTGAGTCCCGCCGGTGTAGTTCTAACCTGGTACCACCCGGCGGGAGCACGGACCCGCGGCCACGGTGGACGTCCTGGTGGGAGGGCGGGGGGATCTGGCTCTGGGGGGGCCCTCCGCGGGGGCCAGGCCCGTGATCGGGTGTTTTAGTTCGGCGGGCGCCCGCGATCTGGAGGGGGCCTACTTACTTCCACATAGGCCTGCTGTAAGTCTCCGACATGTTGCTCCATGCCGGCGTGGAGACGGCCGTCGCATGCATGCACGGACCCGCACCAACCGAGCAGGGTCGCCTTTTGGCGCCAGAGCAGCGCGCAGCACTCCAGTGTCATGCTCGCGCCCTGAAGACTGCTGAATTGCTGGGCTAGGAGGGCAGTTGATTTTGGAGAATCCTGGCCAAAGTGTTGAATCACCCCCCCCCCGATGGTGAGAAAGGCTTTGAGGTAGAGGCATTTTGGGAGTGAGCTATAGACCGTGTGGCTGCTGTACAATTCTTACTGATAAATACCTTTTGTTTTCACTCATGAAGGCTTGCAAAGTGCAGCTTTACATCTGGCAATGTGGCTAAATTATCCTGATATTGCCTCTGCCCTGAACATACTTACCAGAATGCCCCTCTTTGGGCAAAAAGGCCCATTTGACTTCTCCATGGAGGACTGGACACAATATGTCGAGTGCCTTGGGTATTATTTCCAAGCAAATAAAATTGGGGAGGAGGCGAAAGCAAAGCAATTCTCCTAAGTACTTGTGGAGCTCAGACCTATGACCTTATTATCAGTCTCACTGTCTCCAACTCACTTATTGAGTGTGTGGATTCAGTAAAGGCTCAATTGCAACCTCAGCCATCGATCATGCTCCAGAGATTCAAATTTAATTCGAGGGTGAGATTCCCTGGTGAATCAATCGCGACTTACATTACTAAACTCAAGCAACTATCTGAGGACTGTGATTTTGAAGCCGCCCTAAATGACACGTTACGGGATTGGTTAGTCTAAAGTGTGAACGACAATGCAATTCATAGCAGATTACTACAGAGATCAGCATAAATTTTAAATGAGCAATGGAGATAGCGCAGGCCATGGAAAGTGTTGAAAAAAAGGGCGACAGAGCTGCAGAGCGCAGAAAATGGCTCTATTCACCAGTCAGGGCAGGAACCTGCTGCCAGACGTGACGTCAAAACTACCAAGCAGCCACGAAGCAGGAAAGAATTTCAGCCACCAAAAAACTGAAAAGGTATAGAATAGGCAACCATGATGTGGAGTTGCCATTCAGTAATGCATGAAGTAAAAGGTTGCCTCTTAAGATGGTAGTGGATACAGCGGCATCCATCTCTGTAATGGGCGAGCAGACATTTCAGTGGACGAGAGAGGGAGTCCAATCATTGAACTTGAAGAACACCTCTGCCAAGCTGAAGGCATACACGGTAAACACAATAGAAATAAAAAACATCACAATGGTACCTGTAAGCTATAGACATCAGCCTACCCAATTGCCAGAGATAATAGTGACGGATGTAGCACCAAGTCTGCTTAGTCACAGTTGGCTGAAAGAAATAAAGTTAGTTTGGGTTGCGGTTTCTCAAGTGTGGGAAAGGGGGCTGCCCGAACTGATAAGAAAATACAAGAGCATCTTCTGTGATGAATTCGGCAAAATCAAAGGGCTGCAAGCTCAGATTTCTGTGGCTTCAGCAGTGATTCCTCAATTTTCCATCCAAAATGGCCCCATCGGAGGCCGTTGGGACTTCCTCAGGACATTACCTGAAGGATTTCTGCCGAATGCTCTGACCCGATAGGCCGAGTTCCCGATGGAGTGGGGCACATGTGCTCTCAGTTTTCGCGAACATGCCGTTGCTGCTGAGGACTGTGTCCAGCTCCACCACAGTTGGGGTGGGGGAGCTTTGCTGGTGGCCAGGAAGTGGTGAGGGGATGTCCAGGGGGGCACTATCTGGCAGGCCGGGTCCGCATGCGGCCGGCTCCATGTTGTATGGCACGACCACTGCAGGTCGTCACCGTGCACATGCGCGGCCACTTTTCCAGCAATTCTCCAGGTGTTCATATCAGGAAGGCCATGCATTTTACGTGGAGCGGCTGCTAGCCCCTCACTGGTCGAAGCATCAGTGCGGAGGCGGCACCAACATTTTTATCGTAAAGCCAGATACTTCCTCCAGACATAGCCTCAAAGTTGGAGAATCCAGTCCCATATGTCTTACAAGAGGAAGTGGATATTGAGGTTAGAAGAACTAAGCATTATCCAGCCAGATCAGTTCTTGGAATGGGCAGCACCTATAGTGCCCGTATTCAAACTGGACAAGACCACCCATATTTGCTGTGATTGTAAGCTAACAGTCAATCAAGCCGCCAAGTTGGATAACTGTCCAATCCTGAGAATTAAAGACCTGTATGTAAAACTGGCAGGAGGTCAATGTTACACAAAGCTCGATACAATTCAGCATGGCATTTGATGTCACTTCCTGGCATTATGACATGATATACACACACAAAGGCCTATTCCAGGGCACGCACCGGCTTGTGGCGTGTCTTCAGCATGTGAAATATTCCAAAGGACAATGGGGAATCTGCTTCAGCCCCACTGCACCCTTTGGAATGACCTGGCTGGCCAAGCGTACAAACCCACATTGGTTATATTGCTCCATTTCTGGGCACAATGGTTTTACTCATGATTAAATGCATACTTCAAATGGATGATCATTTTTGAGGTGAAGTCACCTCAGCTTCCATCGGAAGCTTTACATCAATGCTTTTCAACTGACGGATTACCTGAAGTCAGCGTATCAGCTAATGAAGCCACATTCACAAGTGCTGACTTCCAAATCTTCACTGTTCCCAACGGTATTGAACACATTAGAAATGCGCCTTACCACCCAGCACCGAGAGAGCCATCCAAACTTTAATATCTGTCCTAAAGAAACATGCCAGGAGGAATCTTGGAGACCACAATCTCACAATTCCTCCTTAGCTATCGGACCTCTCCATATTGAACAACGGGAGTTCCACCATCAGAGCTGTTAATGAGACATTGCCTCGGACCGAGACTGAACCTTGTGTTCCCAAATTTACCAGGGAGGGTAAAAGCCGGGCAATATAATCAGAAACAAGCCATGATTCATATAGTTCAGCACTATCTTTTAAGGTAAATGAAGTTGTACACCTGAGAAACTTCGGTCGTGGATCGAGTTGGATCTCCGGAATTAATGGGCGGGATTCTCAAAAGCCATCCATTTCCCCCCCTCCACTGCAAGTGAGGACAAAGAATTTGGCGTTCCAGAAAAATCTCCATTCACGTATGGCAGAACCGAGGAATCCCAGAAGCGAGCGAGGTTGGAGGTTTTCAGCGATTGCGTATGAGAAAGGCTGCGAGGAGACAGTCAAGAATTATTAGGAGATTGAGATGTGTTGATGGAAAAAGGCACTTTGTGTTTCTTCACAGATCCCTCAGCTGGCTGGATAGATCGACAACGTGATGGGGAAGGTAGACTGACATATTTCTCCGTTGGGGGGATGCTAGTGAGGACGGAGAATTTGACACTCAGCTAAATCTCCCATTCATTGCAGTGGCACCGGAGAATCCCATCGGTGTGACCAGACGGAAAATCCAGCCCAAGGTCTCCAAGGCCACACTCCTTTCGTATCAAGTCGACATGGAGAGACGGATTGCTCATAAACACGTGGATCATTTGAGAAGTAGACAGACACTCCAGCAGTCAGTGTTCCCATCAAGAAATGTTTTTGAACCAGTCAGCACCAAATTACCTGATTGTCAACAATTGATGTCTCCGTAGAATCAACTAGTGATGAATTGCCTGTGCCAGAAGATGTGCCCGTCATTGCAGTTCCTGTTGACATTAATTCTGTGGAAGCATCTCAGACGACAGAATTACGGTGTTCTACAAGAAACAGAAAACCCCATCAAAGACCCGATTTATAACTGTCCAACTCATCCACAGAATGATTTAGAACTGAGTAAATTAGTTACTGAAGATTGTATGAAGGAGTTAAAGGGGGAGGGATGTGGTGATTGTCCATTGAAGGGCAACACAGCAGAGTAAGGGTTACCTGGCCTGGGTGACTAATCGGGACTCAGACAGAATCACCCCACCGTAAGATAGGTTCTAAAGCAGAGGCATTTTGTTAGCAAGTTACAGCCCATGCGGCTGCTGTAAAGTTCTTATCAATAAATACCTTTTGTGTTCAGTAATGAAGTATGTGAGAGCGCATCTTTAAAGGGATTGATGCCAGGAACCAGCTCCTCTCCTAAAGAGCAGATCTTGTGCTCTCTCCTGGCAGGCTTGGTGGCGTGGGGGGCATTTAACAATGAGAGGATGATTGTTGGGGACTCCACCACTTTCCTACAGTTACCCCAATTAAATCGAAAGTGGCCCTTGAAGAGCCTTCACTCACGATTGCTAATTGAGGCCCTGAAGTGCACAATTAATTGTCATTTAATAGCCCCAATCCTCAAGGCGTCGTTACGCAGGGGGCACGACAAGCAAACCCCGGAGTGTTTGCAAATGGGCTGTCAGGATGGGAGTGGCCTTCATTCAACTGCACTCAGCTGGCCGGGGGGGGGGGGGGGGTGATCTGAGAGCCCTTGCTGCTGCTGACCCATTTCCGCGTGACTCCCCACCCTTCGACCCTCTTCATGTTATCATTTATCTATGCTGACTTCAGATTGGCTGAGATCTCTAGGTTTGCAGGGTTTCTGCCCCCAGGGTCCCTGGTCCTTTTGTGGTGAGTTAAGCAGCATAGTTTCAAAGGAAGGGCAGCAGACTAGGTATGTTTAATTGAGAGAAAAGCAAATTACTGCGGATGCTGGAATCTGAAACAAAAGGGAAAATGCTGGAAAATCTCAGCAAGTCTGGCAGCATCTGTAGGGAGAGAAAAGAGCGAACGTTTCTAGTCTGATGACCCTTTGCCAAAGCTCAGGTGACAAGCAGCGGACATTTGGTGGTGGAAATTTTGCACGGTGTTTCAACATTCTAATGCAGCAATTATAGCGCTAATAAACAAAATTGGATTCACTTACTGCCTGGTGGGAACATGTGTGTTGATCCCAGTGGGAAGGTTGGTTGATATAATGTTTGTTTGTAAAATGCAGGTACAGCCAAGTTTCTTTACAAAAGAGCAGAACTGATGGCCTCTTGTATTGCCTCTAGCCTCCGAAAGTGAGGATCATACCCCGGATCAATGAACAACCCAACCAACGCCACTAAAAACATCAAAATACAACTGCCATTGTATTGTGACAAGCTGTAAACATTACTTATAGAATTTTATATCACAAAAGGACACCATTTGGCCCATTACATCTGTGCCAGCTCTTTGAGCGAGCTATTCACCTAATCCCACTTCTTCTCTTTCTCTTTGGCATCACAAGTATTTGTCCAATATCCTTTTGAAAGTTGCAGTGGAATCTGCTTCCACCATTCGTTCAAACAGAACATCCCAGATCACAACAACTCACTACGTGAAACAAAATTCTCTTTATCTCCCCTAAACTAATTATCAAACGGAGGTGCCGGCGTTGGACTGGGGTGAGCGCAGTAAGAAGCCTTACAACACCAGGTTAAAGTCCAACAGGTTTGTTTCAAAACACTAGCTTTCGGAGCACTGCTCCTTCCTCAGGTGAATGAAGAGGTAGGTTCTAGAAACATATATATAGACAAAGTCAAAGATGCAAGACGACACTTTGAATGTGACTCTTTGCAGATAATTAAGTCTTTACAGATCCAGAGAGAGGGATAATAGCAGGTTAAAGAGTGTGAATTGTCTCAAGCCAGGACAGTTGGTAGGATTTCACATGCCCAGGCCAGATGGTGGGGGATGAATGCAATGTGTGATGAATCCAAGGTCCCGGTTGAGGCCGTTGTCATGTGTGCAGAACTTGGCTGTCTCCACACCCCCGCTACTTTCCTTCAAATAACCGCGCAACCTCAAACAAACCATTGTTTGCAGCAAACTACCCAACCTTCAGAACAGTGACCACAACACCACACAACCCTGCCATGACAATCTCTGCAAGACGTGCCAGATCATTGACATAGGTACCACCATTACACGTGAGAACACCACCCACCAGGTACGTGGTACATACTCGTGCAACTAGGTCAACGTTGTCGACCTCATACACTGCAGGAAAGAATATCCCGAAGCATTGTACATTGGCGAGACCATGCAGACGCTGCGACAATGGATGAATGAACATCGCACGACAATCGCCAGGCAGGAATGTTCCCTTCCAGTCAGGGAACACTTCAGCAGTCAAGGGCATTCAGCCTCTGACCTTCGGGTAAGCGTTCTCCAAGGCGGCCTTCAGGACGCGCGACAACGTAGAATCGCTGAGCAGAAACATATAGCCAAGTTCCGTACACATGAGTATGGCCTCAACCGGGACCTTGGATTCATGTTGCAATACATCCACACCCCCCCCCCCCCCCCCCCGGGTTGGGTTTACAAAATCCTACCAACTGTCCTGGCTTGAGACAATTCACAGGTTTTTAATCTGTGACTATCCCTCTCTCTGGATCTGTAAAGACTTAATTACCTGCAAAGACCCACATTCAATGTCTTGCATCTTTGACTTTGTCTATATCTATGTTTCTGGAACCTACCTCTTCATTCACCTGAGGGAGGAGCAGTGCTCCGAAAGCTAGTGATTCGAAACAAACCTGTTGGACTTTAACCTGGTGTTGTAAGACTTCAAACTAATCATCCTACTTCTCTGACCTCTGGTTACCGACTTCTCCTGCCAATGGAAACAGTGGGCTGGATTTTGTCTGTTGAGATGGGTCTCTCAAAGCGGGGAATTCCCCAAATTGCTGAACTCACTTCAGTAAAAGTTGCTCTTCACTCTGGGTGGAGTGGAGTGGATGGTAGGGGGTGGGAGTGGCGTGAGGCAGCTGCAGGATGGAGTGGGGCTCAGGGGTCCACAAAGTAGAGCTTAGGGGCTACACACACGGGCTAGCACTGAGGTAGGCTGGTTGGAAGGCCCACCTCAATTCTCTGGGACTTAATTTCAATTGATTTGGAAGTTGTCGGGCCCCCTAGACCTCGCCCTTGAAACACCCTCACTAACCGTTATCCCCATTCGACCCCCCACCCCTCCCCTCCCGTTATAACCCAATGACAACTCAATGCCAACACTTTGAGGGAGACTGCAAAATGCTGCGGTATCGAGGAATCTAGGTGTCCTCGTAAATGATCCCAAAACAGTGGGCAGGTACAGCAAGCAGGAATCTTATATCTAACTCTCTTTACAGCTCACTGATATGTTCCACGTTCCTCAATAGGATCAACAATGATGAAACTCATTTTGGGGAAATTCTAGATTCATTATTTTTGAAAAAGCTAATCACTAGTCTAGTGAAGAATCAGGAGATGATATGTGGTTGAATTATGTAAATTATTCTGAATCTACATATGCAGATTTGGTTAATTAAGTCTGGGAGTCTGGGAATTAATGAGGCAGTCCGCAATAACATTAGTAGGCAGCGGGTAGATTGCAAAGGGTGATTATAGAACAGTCCCTGTCTGAGAGATTGTGAAACAGCCAAGCTGTAAATTGGGTTTTTAATTATGAAATGGTTTAGAAAGCTTTCAGTGACTGAGTTGTTGGACTGAACAGTGCACTTAGCAAGCAACGCTGAGAACGTCAGAGTGTTGAAGCAGTCACGGATTGAAACCCTTGCATTTATATAGCGTCTTTCATGTCCAGCGATCACCTCAAAGTGTTTTTCAGCCAATGGAGTATTTTTGAAATGTGCCATTGTTGTAAAACAGCTCAACACCAGCCGGCAATTTTCACAGCGAAAAACACCCACAAACAACAGTTTTGTAAGGGCAATGAGGTGTCCACACTGAGTAGGTCAAAACAGAAACTTATTTTATTTATTGACAGCTCGTCGTTCCCCAGTGGATCTTCTCTCGCCTTACTGACTGGCTCTAATTGTATAGAGCCAAGTATATATGAGGGTCCCCCATGTCCATATCGGGGGAGCTCTTATTCCGCAAGTTCCACAGGGTAGTTAATCATCCCTCCCCTGTAAGACCCATGCATGTTACAACAAACAATGTGACAAAGAAAAGGTTATCATCAGGAAACTACATCCTCGACACGGTGTGTGCCCCCAGACAGATGCCGCAGGACATATAAATTGCTGTTCACTTCAATAATTATAATCTTTATTATTGTCACAAGTAGGCTTACATTAACACTGCAATGAAGTTACTGTGAAAATCCCCAAGTCGCTACATTCCAGCACCTGTTCGGGTACACAAAGGGCGAATTCAGATTGGTCATCACAAGCACGTTTTCGGGACTTGTGGGAAGTAATCGGAGCACCCGTGACACCTTGGAAGGTCTTGCCAGATGGGAGGGCTGTAAAATCCTGACCAATGTGGGAAGTTTTTGTGTCATGTCGATTGAGGGATGAATATTGACTTGGTCATCAGAGCTACCTCCCCAGCAAGCTCCTTGAAATAGAGTCATGGGTTATTAGTCATCCACACGAGAGGGTAGTCAGGCCGTCAGCTTACTATCTCACCCAAAAGAAGGTGCTGGAACTGGGATTGGAATTGTACCCCCGGCCTTGTGACTGAAGGACAAGAGCGTTATCAATTGAGGACAGTCTGGACGTCCATATTCCAGACAAGACATGGAGGTGTTGGAGGAGTTGATTAAATAAAAAAGGGTTACTCGAGGTTTGATCCACCAGGAAGGAGTAAGGAGGATGAACCACCTTTCCCTCAGAAAGAGAAGACTGATGGGTGACCTAAGGGACATGTTTTTTAAGATTATGAAATGGATGTAGACAATATTTTTCTGCTCACAATGGGGATCAAAAAACAAGAGGCCTAAATATAAGATAGTCACTAATAATTCCAATAGGGAATTTAAGAGATAAGTCTGTATGCAAAATGATGTTAAAATAATGATGTCGCAGTGACCAGTGGAAATATTCTCCCTATTTATGCCACCAAATTCCCTTATTATTTTCATCAATTCTATTTGATTTCTTAACTTTTTTAAATTCTCATGAGAAGGTTCCCAAACTCTCTAGTTTGTCCAGCTGCCTCTCATCTCTCATTTCACCTTGATGAATCTCTTTCTCTTACCTTGACATTCTCCCAAGGTCAGGCATCCTAAATCTGGGCACAATATGAACATCCTAAGGGATTACCAATGACCAGAGATTGAACTGAATTAGCCGTATAAATACTATGGCTACAAGAGCAGGTCAAAGGCTATAAATCTGTGACACATAACTCACCTACTGACTCCCCAAAGCCTGTTCACCATCTACAAGACACAAGACACAGGTTAGGAGTGCAATGGAATACTCTGCACTTGCCTGGATTAGTGCAGCTCCAACAATATGCAGAAGCTTGACACCATCCAGGACAATGCAGCTCATTGCATTGGCACCACCAACATTCACTCCCTTCACCATTGACATACAATGACAACGGTGTGAACCATCTCCAAGATGCACTGTAGGAAATCACCAATGCTCCTGAGATAACACCTTCCAAACCCATGATCAATGCCATCTAAGATGACAAGAGCAGCCGACACATGAGAACATCACCACCTGCAAGTTCCCCTCCAGGCCACTTACGATCTTGACTTGCAAATATAGCACCGTTCCTCCACTGCTGTTAGTCAAACTTCTGGAATTCCCTCCCTAACAGCACTGTGCATGTACATACACCACATGGACTGCAACGGCTCAAGAAGGCAGCTCAACCCCACCTTCTCAAGGGCAATTAGGGATGGGCAATAATTGCTGAATTTAAATGAATTTTTTTATATCAGTGTCCTAACCAGTCATTTTTATAATTTTGCAAGATTTCCCATTTTTTGCCAAGTCTCAAAGATGGAAAACTGCTCCTGTTCAATCCAGGTCTTGTCCACCTGTTCCAGCAGTGGATGTCGAGGGTTTGTGACACGATTGGGAGGAGATCGAGGAGTTTTCCCTGGGAAACAAATCGGCCATTCAATCCAACCCAGCAAAATGCACCAGATTAGCAAGTTTGTCACTGCTGAGAGATGAACAAGTGCAAAGTGACTGCCTCATCTCTCCATATAACACTTGTCACTGCAGTCACTGCACTTCAAATTGAAATGTGTGCTGAGCCGACTTCGGGCGACGTACTAAGGCACAAATTCAAAGGATAAAATGCTGGATTCTGTACAATCCTGCATTGTGGTAACTGTGACTTTAAGATCACATGCCCTTTCTTGCCTTTGCTTGCACAGTCTCACAATTAGATGAGATCAGCAAAGTTAGATTAGTTGGTAAATTGGAAATGTCCAAAGAGATTATGAAATTTACACTTATATTGTGAATTCAGTATTGTAATGTTATCAAGTGTTGACAGATGATAGTATAATAATTATTACCTTACAACGATTCATGACCTTTTGATTTTTCCATGTAGTTAATATTTCTAGAACAATGAAACTCATGTTGGTTCAGAGTCCTGCTCTGCCACACAATGTACTCTTAATTAGCTGATCAAATAATGCTATTGATTTCATTTTTCCAAATGATTTGAGCTCAGAGGTTATCAGGAAGTTATTTCATCCTTAATTGATCATCTAAATCACAACTGAGTAAGATTTAATACATACTTCACAGAGAGGAAAAACAGAAATAACTTGGAACTAAATACCTGAATTTTACTGCCTGCAGGTAAATTAGGATTGCTTCAGTCACATTTAGCATCATATTTGTTTGTGTGTCATAAAGATATATCCACAGAGGGCATGTAAGTAATTACAGAAAGTAAGAACGACAGAGATTTCTTGAAAACACACATGTAAGTGATGTCTTATCAAGGAGTGCTCAAATCGACAGAAACGCCTTTCTTTCACAATGGCTCTTTGCTGGTCGTTAGTGTCGCTGTATTTTTCTTCCTCTGTTTTATTGCTTCACCTTGATAAAGTGCGGAGGCCTGAATCACTGTTAGTTTCACAAACCAGTAACTTTAATTGTTTGTCTTACTTTGAAGAAATCAATAGACCGGCACTTCAAGAAATAAACTAAAGTGACCCAAAAAATTGGTGAAAGAAATTGAAACAATTTTCGACAGAAAATAGACAGAAGGACATTTGACAGAAAATGTCATGACCTCAAGGTCTCTCAAAGTGCTTTGCAACTAATGAGGTACTTTCTTGAAACATAGTCACTTATGTATTCTTGGAGAAATGACCGTCAATTTGCACACAACACACTCACACTCCCGCAAACAGAAATGTGGAAATGGCCTAACATCTATTTTTCAAGATGCTGGTCGAGATGTTGGTCAAGATGTTGGTCGAGACATAATTATTGGTCAGTGAGGTATTATCATAAATGGAAGAACTGCAAGGGTTAATGAAATGCCTAGATCAGCCATGAGAGGGAGCTAGAGTTACAAGTTTATCAGACATTGATGCTCAACCTTGTGGGGAGAGAAATGAAGGAGTAAGCTGGAGCACAGAGTGAAGGAAAGATAGTGTGAGTAAGAGCAGATCATAGTTTATTATAGTATAGCGATTAGTTGTAGGTGAGTGTAGATTATATGTTAATTATCAACTAACAAAGAACAATACAACACAGGAACAGGCCAAGGGCTAACACGGGTTCAAAATAATTCCCAAAGTTTTTAAACTGTATATTTCCCATAAATGCCTTTTCAAATCCATATGTATATACTTGTTGATAAATCGAGAATCAAGGCAGGTTTTCATGAGTAAAATACAGAGTACATTTACTTGTCACTAACCCCTACCCCAACAAAAAAAGTCACAATGGCACACGTACACAGATAGCAGAGTAAAAAGTCCAAAAATAGTTAAAATATTGTATGATTAAGTCCTTAGCTTTTCTTTGAAGTATAGATTGTTGACCATTGCAGCACATTGAGGTTAGTTGGTTTAGTTCTGTAGTTAATTTAATTCAGGTCTGCGCTTTGTTGAAGATATCATTTTTATTTTCAGAGAAAGGTGGAGGTGCTGTGGCACAGTGGTTATCACTGTTGCTTCACAGCTCCAGGGTCCCAGGTTCAAATTATGGCTTGGGTCACTGTCTGTGCGGACTCTACACGTTCTCCCCGTGTCTGCGTGGATTTCTTCCGGGTGCTCCGGTTTCCTCTCACATGTCCCGAGAAACGTGCTGATAGATGAATTGGACATTCTGAATTCTCCCTCTGTGTACCTGAGCAGGAGTGTGGCGACTAATGCATTTCCACGGCAACTTCACTGCAGTGTTAATGTAAGCCGACTTGTGACAATAAAGTTTACTATTATTAAAGGAAAAGAAAGATCTTTGCTGCTTTTTTCCAACAGTGTTTTTAGATGACGTGATGTTTATTTCTTCTTGTTCTTCGAATTCTGCTTGGCAGAACCAGTTTTTAAAACTCCTGCCCATATATTCCAAGAAAGAAATAGTCGTCCATTTTTAACATTGGCAGCACGGTAGCATTGTGGATAGCACAATCACTTCACAGCTCCAGGGTCCCAGGTTCGATTCCGGCTTGGGTCACTGTCTGTGCGGAGTCTGCACATCCTCCCCGTGTGTGCGTGGGTTTACTCCGGCTGCTCCGGTTTCCTCCCACAGTCCAAAGATGTGCAGGTTAGGTGGATTGGCCATGATAAATTGCCCTTAGTGTCCAAAATTGTGTTGGGTGGGGTTACTGGGTTATGGGGATAGGGTGGAGGTGTTAACCTTGGGTAGGGTGCTCTTTCCAAGAGCCGGTGCAGACTCAATGGGCCGAATGGCCTCCTTCTGCACTGTAAATTCTATGTAAATCTATGTAAATTTTTTCATATGTACAAACCTTTTGACACATTTGAAGATAGAAATGAACGGGACTTGGGGTTATTTCATATTCCACAGGGATTTTTGAGCGTCTGAAGAGAATCTGACTGTTTAACATTTCCAATTCTCTTGGTAGAATGACAGCTGATAAAAGTCCAGGATTTGGCATGTTAATGCCTTACTTCCAAGAGAGTCCCTGTTTGAAATAGATCTTGCCAAGGACACCGCCTGGGTGCCAGGCTGGCAGCGTCAAGTGCACTGGTGGCATTTTGCCCATGCTGGGGATTATGCTCAGGTGTACCTTGCTTTTATGAGATAGGTTGTGGGGTGGTGGAGGGGGGGGGGGCTTGATGACCCCCTTATAGGTGAGTTGGGGCATTTGGGGGGGGTGTCCACAATCCATTGTGGGGGGGGGGGGTCAAGATTTCAGGGCGCCATTTAAAAATGGGGCTAAGTACTGTCTAGGCAGGGCATTCCTCGCTGAGGCCACAAAACTAAGTAGAGTCTTGTTTAAGAACAGGCTCATGCTCGATGCCAGCAGCGCCGGGAAATACACGGCTAAACGGGCTCGACATGAGGCTCTGTTTCATTTCCGTTAAATCGCGGTTAGATATGTGGGGAGGTTCGCAATGAAATTTCAGGGTGTGCTCATTGACCGCGAACATTGTATCTTTGTCGAAATGAGAGTAAAGGATAGGCCAAATAACTAGAGGCCAGCCCTAACTTCAGGAGTGGGCAAGTTAGTGGAATCAATCCTGAGAGACAGGATAAACTGCCACTTAGCAAGGCACGGGTTAATAAAGGATAGTCAGGGTAGATTTGTCAAGGCAAGGTTGTATCTGACTAATTCGATTGAATTTTTAAGGGGCTCACAAGAAGGATTGATGAGGGTGGTGCAGTTGATGTGGTCCACATGGATTTTTAGCAAGGAAGGCTGGTTAAAAAATAAATGCCTGTGGGAACCAAAGGAAGCAACAAGCTGGGTCAAAAATTGGCTCTGGCAGGAAAAAGAGGGTAATTGTCGACAGAATGTTTTTTTGTAGCTGGAAGGCTGTTTCCAGTGGGGTTGTGCAGAGCTCAGTGCCAAGTCCCCAGCTTTTTGTGTTATATATCAATAATTTGGATGTGAATGTAGTGGGAATGATCAAGAAGTTTGCAGATGACTCAAAAATTGTCTACATTGTTGATTGCAAGTGGGCTGCAGAGAATCCAGAGAAATGTGGGGTGATACATTTGGGGAGGTCAAATGAGGCCAAGGATTTCAAAAGGGAGGATACTGAGAGGTGTAGGGGAAGTGAGGGACCTTGAAATGAATGTCCCCAGATCCCTGTAGATGGCAGGGCAGGTTAATAAGGTGATTAAGAAGGCATAGGGTATCCTTTCCTTTATTAGCCAAGGTATAGAACATAAGAACAGGGAGGTTACACTGGAACTGCGTATATCATTAGTTTGACTACTGTGAGCAGACTTGGTCACCTCGCTATGGAAAAGATGCCATCACATTGGAGAGGGGAAAATTGCAGCAATGAGGAGAGATTGGAGAGGCTGTGGAACAGAGGAGACTGAGGGGAGGATTTTATTGAGAGGGACCTGGATTAAATGGATGGGAAGGCCCTATTTCCTTTAGCAGAGCCGCCAATGTCGAGGGAGGGCATAGATTTAAAGTGATTGGCAAAATCGTTGCACAGAGCTGAGGAAAACCTTTTCACCCAGAGGGTGATAGAGATCTGGAACTCACTGCCTGGTAGGGTAATAGAGGCAGGAAATATCAACTCTTTTAAAAGGTGTCTGGATATGTGCCGTACCCTGCAGGGCTACAGACCAAATGATGGAAAGTTGGGTCGGCTGGGTTGTCCATGTTTGGGCTGGCGCAGAGTCGATGGGCCAAGAAGCCTCTTTCTGTACTGTCGAGTTTCTATGATTCCATGATTAAATGCAAAACGCAATTGCAGACTCAATGAAAAACGAATTTGGCATCATGCAAATCAACTTGGAATGAGCTCACTGCCTGGAGTTGCCAATCCTGCTTTTCGAACAGATCGTAGAGCTCCACTCGTGTTTGTCTGAAGTAACAGAAATTGACAAAAGCAGTGCCAACTAAGGCCTGGCGGGTAGGTTCTTCAAGGACTAAAGCCTCTCCTCTTCCCAGCAGCAAAATAAAATCAAGTAAGCCTTGTTGCTTTCTATTTGTCAGAATTTAAATGATACACTGCTTTAGCTATCTGTGTGAGCAAATGACAAGGCTGCCGCATTCTATTGTGGTGGGGGGGGGGGGGGGGGGGGGGGTCAGTGCTGATTCTACAGAGGTCATCTCACCAAAAAAATTGAAGGGAAACTCAAACAACATGTCCAACAAATTGAATATGATGAGGCAGAAGCCATGGTAATCTGTAATCTTCAGAACAATTCCAATTTTGAAAAATCATCAGTTGATGAATGTTTACCTTGAGCTGCGAGCGAGGTAGGTGTTCCTTCACTGAAACTCCATTTTGAAAGCCAAATTGAAGTGTCACCTTTTCAAATGACATTCTTCATGACCTCCATCCATCTGGTGTACGGGCAAATCCCGTTTTTACGGAATGGGTCTGGGCCATGCTTGTACTGATCTCTGTATATGTTAATACATAATTAGTTAATGTGCAGTCAGTACAGTCAGATGATCACAAGATGGCAACACTAACAGGAACTATATAAGGAGTTTCCTGCTCTTTCTCAGTTTTAGTGTGTCTGTGTATGTGTACGTGTACTGCAGCTACAGGAGAGACGTGACCAGCTCAGAGTATAGTGTATTATATTAATTGTTAATTTAATCTAATCTTAGTTAATTCTATTACTAGTGGCATGTGAGAGTAACTTTAAGAAATGGGTGTTTAAGAAATGTACCTTTAAGAAATGGGTGTTTATAAATTGGTGTGTATGTAAATATCTGTAGTGAGACTACCTTTAAGAAATGGGTGTTTACTACTGCAGTGATGTCAGAGAGTGGGTGGATCTGGGCTGTCAGTCAGCTTTTCTCTTTTGTTTTAGGCTGTTTGCGGCAGGGTGTGTTTTAGTTTTGTTTTCAGAGCTGGATAGCTGCAGTCACAGCCAGAAGATGTATGAATCTCTCTCATTAATCTCAAGACTGTAAATCAATCCTGGTCATTTAAAACTAATAACAGAAGTGACTTTAACCTGATGTGCTTCTGGTAAAAGTTGTTTTAAAGTCGTATGGATTTTAATATGAAAGCTTAAAGGGTTACTTAGTGTTGTATTCTTTGGGGGTTGTATTGGAATTAATGGTTGCTAAGATGTTCACTGTATGTTTTAAAAAGTTTAACTTGAGTTCATAGAATAAACATTGTTTTGCTTTAAAAAATACTTTTCCATTTCTGCTGTACCACACCTGCAGAGTGGGCCGTGTGCTCCGCATACCACAATCTATTAAACGTTGTGTGTCAGGTGAATTCCATGATACACTTTGGGGTTCTCTAAACACTGGCCCATAACACTAGCCAAAGCATTAAAGTAAAAGAACTCACAAGTATATTATCTTGTTACTCAGTAAGTAATTTGTCATCAACTGGAAGACTTTGACTGTTTATCATCAAGTTAAATACAACTCGGCAAGACAAATGAGTGATATAAATATATTACAGCCCTGTAATATAACGGTGCTCAATCCGTAAAAATGGATTTTCCTTAAATCCGGGATTATTCAGCCTTGACAGATCAGCAGATGCCAGCCTTGCCACTCTGGTACCGGGATAGGTACAGGTTTGCTAATTACTAAGAGCAGGGACAGGAATGGTTGTTGCAGGTTCCGGGGTTTAGGTGTTTTAGTAAGCTCAGAGAAGGGGGCAAAAGAGGGGGCGGTGTGGCGCTGCTAGTCAAGGACAGTATTACGGTGGCGGAAAGGATGCTAGATGGGGACTCTTCTTCTGAGGTAGTATGGGCTGAGGTTAGAAACAGCAAAGGAGAGGTCACCCTGTTGGGAGTTTTCTATAGGCCACCTAATAGTTCTAGGGATGTAGAGGAAAGGATGGCGAAGATGATTCTGGAAAAGAGCGAAAGTAACAGGGTAGTTGTTATGGGAGACTTTAACTTTCCAAATATTGACTGGAAAAGATATAGTTCGAGTACATTAGATGGGTCATTCTTTGTACAATGTGTGCAGGAGGGTTTACTGACACAATATGTTGACAGGCCAACAAGAGGCGAGGCCACATTGGATTTGGTTTTGGGTAATGAACCAGGCCAGGTGTTAGATCTGGAGGTAGGTGAGCACTTTGGAAACAGTGACCACAATTCGGTGACCTTTACGTTAGTGATGGAAAGGGATAAGTATACCCCGCAGGGCAAGAGTTATAGCTGGGGGAAGGGCAATTATGATGCCATTAGACATGACTTAGGATGTGTTGGTTGGAGAAGTAGGCTGCAAGGGTTGGGCACACTGGATATGTGGAGCTTGTTCAAGGAACAGCTATTGCATGTTCTTGATAAGTACGTACCAGTCAGGCAGGGAGGAAGGGGTCGAGCGAAGGAACCGTGGTTTACCAAAGAAGTGGAATCTCTTGTTAAGAGGAAGAAGGAGGCCTATGTGAAGATGAGGCATGAAGTTTCAGTTGGGGCGCTTGATAGTTACAAGGAAGCGAGGAAGGATCTAAAGAGAGAGCTGAGACGAGCAAGGAGGGGACATGAGAAGTCTTTGGCAGGTAGGATCAAGGAAAACCCAAAAGCTTTCTATAGGTATGTCAGGAATAAAAGAATGACTAGGGTAAGAGTAGGGCCAGTCAAGGACAGTGGTGGGAAGTTGTGTGTGGAGGCTGAGGAGATAAGCGAGATACTAAATGAATACTTTTCGTCAGTATTCACTCAAGAAAAAGATAATGTTGTGGAGGAGAATGCTGAGACCCAGGCTATTAGAATAGATGGCATTGAGGTGCGTAGGGAAGAAGTGTTGGCAATTCTGGACAAGGTGAAAATAGATAAGTCCCCGGGGCCGGATGGGATTTATCCTAGGATTCTCTGGGAAGCCAGGGAAGAGATTGCTGAGCCTTTGGCTTTGATTTTTAGGTCATCATTGGCTACAGGAATAGTGCCAGAGGACTGGAGGATAGCAAATGTGGTCCCTTTGTTCAAGAAGGGGAGTAGAGATAACCCCGGTAACTATAGGCCGGTGAGCCTAACGTCTGTGGTGGGTAAAGTCTTGGAGAGGATTATAAAAGATACGATTTATAATCATCTAGATAGGAATAATATGATTAGGGACAGTCAGCATGGTTTTGTGAAGGGTAGGTCATGCCTCACAAACCTTATCGAGTTCTTTGAGAAGGTGACTGAACAGGTAGACGAGGGTAGAGCAGTTGATGTGGTGTATATGGATTTCAGTAAAGCGTTTGATAAGGTTCCCCACGGTCGGCTATTGCAGAAAATACGGAGGCTGGGGATTGAGGGTGATTTAGAGATGTGGATCAGAAATTGGCTAGTTGAAAGAAGACAGAGAGTGGTAGTTGATGGGAAATGTTCAGAATGGAGTTCAGTTACGAGTGGCGTACCACAAGGATCTGTTCTGGGGCCGTTGCTGTTTGTCATTTTTATAAATGACCTAGAAGAGGGCGCAGAAGGATGGGTGAGTAAATTTGCAGACGACACTAAAGTCGGTGGAGTTGTAGACAGTGCGGAAGGATGTTGCAGGTTACAGAGGGACATAGATAAGCTGCAGAGCTGGGCTGAGAGGTGGCAAATGGAGTTTAATGTGGAGAAGTGTGAGGTGATTCACTTTGGAAAGAATAACAGAAATGCGGAATATTTGGCTAATGGTAAAATTCTTGGTAGTGTGGATGAGCAGAGGGATCTCGGTGTCCATGTACATAGATCCCTGAAAGTTGCCACCCAGGTTGATAGGGTTGTGAAGAAGGCCTATGGTGTGTTGGCCTTTATTGGTAGAGGGATTGAGTTCCGGAGCCATGAGGTCATGTTGCAGTTGTACAAAACTCTAGTACGGCCGCATTTGGAGTATTGCGTACAGTTCTGGTCGCCTCATTATAGGAAGGACGTGGAAGCTTTGGAACGGGTGCAGAGGAGATTTACCAGGATGTTGCCTGGTATGGAGGGAAAATATTATGAGGAAAGGCTGATGGACTTGAGGTTGTTTTCGTTAGAGAGAAGAAGGTTAAGAGGTGACTTAATAGAGGCATACAAAATGATCAGAGGGTTAGATAGGGTGGACAGCGAGAGCCTTCTCCCGCGGATGGAGGTGGCTAGCACGAGGGGACATACCCTTAAATTGAGGGGTAATAGATATAGGACAGAGGTCAGAGGTGGGTTTTTTACGCAAAGAGTGGTGACACCGTGGAATGCCCTACCTGCAACAGTAGTGAACTCGCCAACATTGAGGGCATTTAAAAGTTTATTGGATAAGCATATGGATGATAAGGGCATAGTGTAGGTTAGATGGCCTTTAGATTTTTTCCATGTCGGTGCAACATCGAGGGCCGAAGGGCCTGTACTGCGCTGTATCGTTCTATGTTCTAACGGGAGCTGTAGCCGTGGCCTCCCGCGGTTTCAACTTCATCGCTTTCGAGAACCTGGATGTCGCCAGGGATGCACTGGAGGCGATGGACAGAAAATCCCTGGACGGGTGGTACATCTGGGTGGACTGCGCTGAGGAAAAGGCCAGGAGGCGGTGGCTATGGCCAGGGACATTGACTCTTGGTCTTGTTCTGAGATCTGACCTTCTCACTTTCAGTCACAGGCATTTTCGTTTTTTATTGTTAAGGGGAGAGATGGGATCCATTAATTTTCCCAGCTTCCCATTTCCCCAGTTAGATCGCAATTAGTCAATCTTCCCCCCCCCCCCCCCCCCCCCACCCCCCGGCTTCATCTTCGATCACTGTCACTTCAGAGATCCTCCTGCGCTTGGTGAAACCTATTCCGGGGATTCTCTCCTGTTAAACGCAAAGCTGCTCCTTAAAAAGCTGCTCTCTCTGCTTCCCTCCACAACGTACTGAACAGGGAAGTTTGCGTTGAAGTGATTTCACGTGTTTGAGGGGAGCAGGCAGCACCAATTATCAGCTTACAACCCAATCAGGGCAGCACGGTGGCACAAGTAGTTAGCACGGTTGCCTCACGGTGCCGAGGTCCCAGGTTTGATCCCGGCTCTGGGTCACTGTCCGTGAGGAGTTTGCCCACTCTCCCCGTGTTTGCGTGGGTTTCGCCCCCACAACACAAAAGATGTGCAGGGTAGGTGGTTTGGCCACCCTAAACCACGGTAGCATGGTGGTTAGCATCAATGCTTCACAGCTCCAGGGTCCCAGGTTCGATTCCCGGCTGGGTCACTGTCTGTGTGGAGTCTGCACGTCCTCCCCGTGTGTGCGTGGGTTTCCTCCGGGTGCTCCGGTTTCCTCCCACAGTCCAAAGATGTGCGGGTTAGGTGGATTGGCCATGCTAAATTGCCCGTAGTGTAAGGTTAATGGGGGGATTGTTGGATTACGGGTATACGGGTTACGTGGGTTTAAGTAGGGTGATCATTGCTCGGCACAACATCGAGGGCCGAAGGGCCTGTTCTGTGCTGTACTGTTCTATAACTCTATAAATTGCCCCTTAATTGGAAAAAATAAATTGGATATTCTAAATTTATTTCAAAAACAATCTTACAACCCAATCACTTTCATTCCGTAAAACTGGCACTTCCGGTAAAATGGTACAAAATCTAAATGGGATTTGCCTACATCATGTCCACATCAAATAGGAATATCACATGACAGTCATATGTCTTGGTTTGAGTGGTAATGGGTTGTCACTTCCTGCAGTGAGGAGGTCAGTTTTCAGCAAGTACTTTGGAAACATTTGCATAAGATTCCCTTCTGGCCGTCCATTTCAGTCAGCTTCAGTGGCAGTGATCTCACAAACCAATAATCCTCGCTTATTGTATAGGTCAGTTCCCAGCCTCAAAGATCCAGTAAAGACAGGACGGTCAAATTAGATATGTGTAAACAACGGCATCAACAATTTGCATTTACATAGCATCTTTTACCTAATATAATGTCCCAAAGCACTTCACAGGAGCGTTATGAATCACAATTTGCCCGCAAGCCACATGGGAAATATTTGGACAATTGACCAAAAGCTTGATTTTCAGGGTCTGCCTTTAGGAGGAGAACACATCAAAGAGGTTGAGATTTCTGGAGAGGATTCCAGAGTTTGGGACGTAAGCAATTGAAGCATTGCCGGACTGATGAAAATTGGGAATGACCAAGGGGGTGATAATTAGAGGGGTGCACAGATGGCAGAGGGTTCACGGATGTTTCAGAGACAGGAATGGGAGAATCTATGGAAGGACTTGAACAAAGTGGCCTCATTAACACTGCACCCTGTATGCTTCATCCGATGCCGGTGCTTATGTAGTTACATTGTATACCATGTGTTGCCCTATTATGTGTTTTCTTTTATTGCCTTTTCTTCCCATGTACTTAATGATCTGTTGAGCTGCTCGCTGAAAAATACTTTTTACTGTACCTCGGTACACGTGACAATAAACAAATCCAGTCCAATCCAGATGATTTGTTATGAGTATGTTGTATGCTACTGGGGAGAGCTAAATTTCATTTCTTCCTCTCCACCCATCGGCACCCACCTAACCTCCTTGGGAGAAACAAAACTACAGATTTCATTTTGAAAAATAAAACCATCTCACCAATTCAGGGAGAAGGAACATTCCGAGAAATTTCTGTCTGGCACCCAAATGTCATCAATGTGGGCTCCAGCGATTACAAGTGACCAAGAGGTATGTCACCCAATGACCGACTTATTTTTATGTTCCGTTATATCGGCCTCCTCCAGGAAATGGGTTCAGCTGCTTCTTGAATATAACACTTGTTACAGTTGGTGTTGTGGTGCATTGTAACCAATGCCCTCTGTGGAGTATGTCGCATGATTACATGGTGACATCATCCGAGACACTTGGGAGATGTTCCTCTCTCCCATCTTCGACTGTGAACAAGCAACACATCTGAAAATAAACTCTGACAACTGGTTGAGTAACCTATGGTGTAGCAATCTGGTCATCCTTTGCTTCTACTGAAGTAACCCCTTAAAACGTAACGGCTATATTATTGCAACGGTTATCTGCTCCCTGCGAGTAAATAAAAACCTCTTGACAATGTCTAATTCCACATTGAGGTCATATAGAATCATATCACCTCCCTCTTCCAAACATATTTTATTGAAATCATTTAGTCCTGTGGACAGGGTCTCGTCTCTACAGTGTTTTAAGTGCTCAAATCAACTTGCTCTGAAGTCCATGATGTTTTGCTGGCTGTTGTGATAACTGACATTGAAGCTAGGTATCATTTCAGTGGTGGCGCTCTGACCAACAGGAATATAGGAACAGACAAACAGGAGGAGGCCATTCAGCCCCTTGAGCCTGCTCTGACATTCAATGGCTTCATTATTGATCGTGGCCGGGATTCTCCGCTAACCGGCGGGGCAGGGGGTCCCGGCGTAGCGGAGTGGCGCCAACCACTCTGGTGTCAGGCCTCCCAAAGGTGCGGAATTCTCTGCACCTTTGGGGCTAGGCCCGCACCGGAGTGGTTGGCGCTACGCCTACTGGTGCCAAAATCAGCGCCAATGGCCTTTGGCGCCGGCCGGCCGGCGTCAGGGCTGGCCGAAAGGCCTTCGCCGGTTCGCTCATGCGCCGGTGCGTCAGCTGCCGCTGACGTCATCACCGGCGCATGCGCGGTAGGGGGGGTTCTCTTCCGCCTCCGCCATGGTGAAGGCCGTGGCGACGGCGGAAGAAAAAGAGTGCCCCCACGGCACTGGCCCGCCGGCTGATCGGTGGACCCCAATCGAGGGCCTGGCCACCGTGGGGGCACCCCCCGAGGTCCGATCGCCCCGCACCTCCCCCAGGACCCGCTCGCGCCGCCAATCCCGCCGCCACCAGAGGTGGTTGAAACCACGGCGGCGGGATTGGCCTCTCAGCGGCGGGACTTTGGCCCATCGCGGGCCGGAGAATCGCCGCGGGGGCTCGCCGATCGGCACAGTGGGCACGCCGATCGGCGCAGTGCGATTCCCGCCCCCGCTAATTCGCGGGATTTTCGCCGGCCCCAGGCAATTCTCCGACCCTGCGGGGGGTCAGAGAATTTCGCCGCGTATTTCAACTCCCTTTACCTGCCTTCTCTCCACTTCCCTTCACACCTACAAAAAACTAACAACCCCGGTGTTAAAAATTCTCCCAAGTTTCATACCACGAGCCTTTTGGGGAGAGATTTCCCAATTTCCACATTCCTTTCTGTGAAAAACCACTTCCTGATTCAGCTGTTAAATTTCCAGCTCGAATTTTGAGATTCTGCCCGGCAACCGGAAAATCCTGCTCAAGGCCAATGAAAAATAAAATGAAATGAAAATAGCTTATTGTCACAAGTAGGCTTCAAATGAAGTTACTGTGAAAAGCCCTGAGTCACCACATTCCGGCACCTGTTCGGGGAGGCTGGTACGGGAATTGAACCGTGCTGCTGGCCTGCCTTGGTCTGCTTTAAAAGCCAGCGATTTAGCCCAGAGTGCTAAACCAGCCCAACGGACTTTTCCATTGTCTGTGTCCTGCCCGTGGTGATCTTGCGGTGGGAAGGGCGGAAGAATCCAGCCCTAACTCTCCTTACCATTAACTCCCCTATCAGAGGAAGGTGTTTCTCTGTATCTACGCTCTCAAATCATGGGCGGGATTCTCCGTTTTAGCGGCATAGTGTTGACACCGTCGTAAACGCCAAAGTGTTTTACGACGGCGTCATCTGTCTGCTAGGAGCAGCGATCCCCTAACCCACAGGGGGCCAGCACAGCACTGGAGCACATCGTTCGCATGTGGGACCTCGATGTTCTTGCTGCGGGGGCCGTCCTGGTTAAGGGAGGCGGATCCGACTCGGGGGGGGGGGTGGTGGGGAGGTGGCCTCAAAGGTGGCCAGGCCACGATCGGCAAGCGGGCTAATTCCGGGAGGGGGGGGGCGATGTTCCTCCGCGCCGGCACTATTGCCGCCGATTCTCCAGTCGCCTGAGAATCGGCGGCCCGGCGTCAGAGCGCCATCGCATGGTTCATACCCCCCTCCGCCGCTTCTACAACCGGCGCGGGATCGGAGAACCCCGCCCCATATTCTTATTTGAAAAATCACCCAACTCTCTAAATTCCAGGGAATACAAAATAAGTCATGCAATCTTTTAACCTTGGTATCTTTCTGGTGAATCTGCACTTAACTTGATCCAAAGCATCTATATCCTGAGATTCAGAGCCCAAAAGGTGAACTCTGTCCTCCAGATTGAGTTTGACCAAGGCCCTGAATCTCTAAAACATAATTTTCTCACTTATGAATTCCAACGCCATCCATTCAAAAACATCAAATAAGCACGAATGACCTTGTACCTTTTCTCATATAGATGTAATAATAGCTCCTAAAATATTAATGCAAAGCCCATTTTTACCATTATTATTTGAATATTATCAGGCCAGGTTAATATCAAAGTGAATATTTATCAATGGCCCCATTATTCCTAAAGTTGGGTACTTAATGAATATCTGAGAGAGGAAAAGGATTGTATTGATTCTACATAAGCTTTCAGTCCATCTTTGGAAAACGGTGAAGCTATTTTTTTTAGAAAACGAATGAACTCATTTACATGTTTTTAAAAAGACGGATCAAAAAATGCATCACTGAGGTGTAAGTTCTTGAATAATACACAATGTACAAAATCATCAGTTTCATTAACTCAACACGGTCAAGAATAGATCCAGTCGCAATGGATTTTAGCAGGGAAACTCTATCGTCGTTGTTGATTAAAATGAAAGCGAGACCATCAAGAATGCTGCAGATGGGCGGCACGGTGGCACAGTGGTTAGCATTGCTGCCGACGGCGCTGAGGACCCGGGTTCGAATCCTGGCCCTGGGTCATTGCCCATGAGGAGTTTGCACATTGTATGTGTGGGTTTCACCCCCACAACCCAAAGATGTGCAGGACAGGATAGGTGGATTTGCTACGCTAAATTGCCCCTTAATTGGAAAAAATAATTGGGTACTCTAAATTTTAAAAAAAAAAACATATTTAAAAAAAAAAAGAATGCTGCAGATTTATAAATGTGCATCCAGAGAATCGCGGAACTGCTACAGCGCAGAAGGAGGCCATTCGGCCCATTCTGTCTGTACTGACTTTCCAAATGAGCAATTCCCTTCGTGCCCTTCTCCATGTTACCCTGCCAAAGCAGCTTATAAGAGCTACTAAAAGGGATTTGTGAAAGGAAACTTGCAAAGGACATCAATAAGAAGAAATGTTGTAGATCTACAAATGGAAAGTGGGTGGTCAAGAGCTATGTCGGCCCATTTAAAGCTGAAAATGGAGTGATAATGGTGAAATGGCAGACATGTTGAACAATTACTTTGCCTCAGTATTTACAGTAGAAAAGGGGGATAATTTGCTGGAAGTCACAAAAAAAGATTAGTCGATAAAGGATAGGAACTTAATATAATTAACCTAAATATAGCATCTGTAACTAGGAAATGAATGGAACTAAAGAGTGTCAAATCCCCAGGACCTGGTGGGTTCCATCCGAGGGTGTTGAAGGAATTTGAGGAGAATATTGTAGATGCCCTAACTATAATATTTCAGAGTTCCCTGGATTCAACAGTGGCCCCTCTGGATTGAAAAATTGCACATGCCACTCCACTTTTTAAGAAGGGTGAAAGAGGGAAACCAGAGAATTACAGACCAGTTAGCCGAACTGGTAGGGAAATTGCTGGAGTCTATAATCCAATATGGGGTAACTGAAATTTTTCAGTCAATCAGGGAGAACCAGCATGGATTTGTGAAGGGAAGGTCATGTCTGACTAATCTTCTTGAATTGTTTGCAAAGGTGACTAAGTAGCGGAAAGGGGAATGTCTATGGATGTTATTTAAATGTTATTTCCAGAAGGCATTTGATAAAGTCCCACATAAGAGACTGTTAACTGAGGTGGAAGTCCACGGAGTTGAGGGCAAATTATTGACACGGTTGGGAAATTGGTTGAGTGGAAGGCGACAGAGAGAGGGGATAATGGGTAATTACTCTAATTGGCAGGAGGTGACTAGTGGTGTACCACAGGGATCTGTGTTGGGGCCTGAATTATTCACACTATTCAATAATGACTTGGATGACGTAGAAAGTCGTATATCCAAATTTGCAGATGATACTAAGTTATTATAGACAGCCTAGATAATAGCATAGAATTGCAAGGAGATATTGACAGACGAGGTGAAAGGGCGGAATTGTGGCAGAAGGAATTTAGTGTAAGTAAATGTGATGTTATCCATTTTGGACCAAAAAAAGGATAGAGCACAGTACTTTCTAAATGGAAAGTGGTTAGTTAGGTACAGTGGATGTCCAAAGATACTTGAGGGTTCAGGTGTATAGATCCTTAAAATGTCAAGAACAATTGCAGAAAATACTCAAAAAGGCTAATGGCTGGGCAGCATGGTGGCCTAGTGGTTAGCACAACCGCCTCATGGCGCCGAGGTCCCAGGTTCGATCCCGGCTCTGGGTCACTGTCCGTGTGGAGTTTGCACATTCTCCCCGTGTCTGCGTGGGTTTCGCCCCCACAACCCAAAAATGTGTAGAGTAGGTGGATTGGCCACGCTAAATTACCCCTTAATTGGAAAAAATAATTGGGTAATCTAAATTTATTTTTAAAAAGGCTAATGGAATGCTAGCTTTTCTACCTAGAGGATTACAATATAAAAACACGGAAGATATGCTGTCGCTATACAAAACTTTGTTTTGACCCCACTTTGAGTAGTGTGAGTAGTTCTGGGCACCACACCTTAGGAAGGATATTTTAGTCTTGGAGGGGGTGCAACATCAGTTTACAAAAATGATACCTGGATTACAGGTGTTGAGTTACGAGGAGAGACTACTCAAATTAGACCTGTTTTTGCTAGAATTTGGAAGGTTAAGGGGTGATCTGATCGAAGTATTCAATATAATAACAGGGAAAGGCAGAGTACATAAGAACATAAGAACTAGGAGCAGGAGTAGGCCATCTGGCCCCTCGAGCCTGCTCAGCCATTCAATGAGATCAAGGCTGATCTTTTGTGGACTCAGCTCCACTTTCCGGCCCGAACACCATAACCCTTAATCCCTTTATTCTTCAAAAAACTATCTATCTTTACCTTAAAAACATGTAATGAAGGAGCCTCAACTGCTTCACTGGGCAAGGAATTCCATAGATTCACAACCCTTTGGGTGAAGAAGTTCCTCCTAAACTCAGTCCTAAATCTACTTCCCCTTATTTTGAGGCTGTGTCCCCTAGTTCTGCTTTCACCCGCCAGTGGAAACAACCTGCCCGCATCTATCCTATCTATTCCCTTCATAATTTAAAATGTTTCTATAAGATCCCCCCTCATCCTTCTAAATTCCAACGAGTACAGTCCCAGTCTACTCAACCTCTCCTCATAATCCAACCCCTTCAGATCTGGGATTAACCTAGTGAATCTCCTCTGCACACCCTCCAGTGCCAGTACGTCCTTTCTCAAGTAAGGAGACCAAAACTGAACACAATACTCCAGGTGTGGCCTAACTAACTCCTTATACAATTGCAACATAACCTCCCTAGTCTTAAACTCCATCCCTCGAGCAATGAAAGACAAAATTCCATTTGCCTTCTTAATCACCTGTTGCACCTGTAAACCAACCTTCTGTGACTCATGCACTAGCACACCCAAGTCTCTCTGCACAGCGGCATGCTTTAATATTTTATCATTTAAATAATAATCCCGTTTGCTGTTATTCCTACCAAAATGGATAACCTCACATTTGTCAACATTGTATTCCATCTGCCAGACCCTAGCCCATTCACTTAACCTATCCAAATCCCTCTGCAGACTTCCAGTATTCTCTGCACTTTTCGCTTTACCACTCATCTTAGTGTCATCTGCAAACTTGGACACATTGCCCTTGGTCCCCAACTCCAAATCATCTATGTAAATTGTGAACAATTGTGGACCCAACACGGATCCCTGGGGGACACCACTAGCTGCTGATTGCCAACCAGAGAAACACCCATTAATCCCCACATTTTGCTTTCTATTAATTAACCAATCCTCTATCTATGCTACTACTTTACCCTTAATGCCATGCATCTTTATCTTATGCAGCAACCTTTTGTGTGGCACCTTGTCAAAGGCTTTCTGGAAATCCAGATATACCACATCCATTGGCTCCCTGTTATCTACTGAAATGAAAAATGAATGAAAATCACTTATTGTCACGAGTACACTTCAATGAAGTTACTGTGAAAAGCCCCTAGTCGCCACATTCCGGCGCCTGTCCGGGGAGGCTGGTACGGGAATCGAACCGTGCTGCTGGCCTGCCTTGGTCTGCTTTAAAAGCCAGCATTTAGCTGAGTGAGCTAAACCAGCCCCTGGTTTCAAGGATTACTGCACTGGTCATGTCCTCAAAAAATTCCACTAAATTAGTTAGGCACGACCTGCCCTTTATGAACCATGCTGTGTCTGCCCAATGGGACAATTTCTATCCAGATGCCTTGCTATTTCTTCCTAGATGATAGATTCCAGCATCTTCCCTACTACCAAAGTTAAGCTCACTGGCCTATAATTTCCTGCTCTCTGCCTACCTCCTTTTTTAAACAGTGGTGTCACGTTTGCTAATTTCCAATCCACCAGGACCACCCCAGAGTCTAGTGAATTTTGGTAAATCATCATTAGTGCATCTGCAATTTCCCTAGCCATTTCTTTTAGCACTCTGAGATGCATTCCATCAAGGCCAGGAGACTTGTCTATCTTTAGCCCCATTAGCTTGCCCATCACTACCTTCCTAGTGATAACAATCCTCTCAAGGTCCTCACCTGCCATAGTCTCATTTCTATCAGTTGCTGGCATTTTATTTGTGTCTTCCACTGTGAAGACCGACCCAAAAAACCTGTTCAGTTCCTCAGCCATTTCCTCATCTCTCATTACTAAAACTCCCTTCTCATCCTCTAAAGGACCAATATTTACCTTAGCCACTCTTCTTTGTTTTATATATTTGTAAAAACTTTTGCTGTCTGTTTTTATATTCTGAGCAAGTTTACTCTCATACTCTATCTTACTCTTCTTTATAGCTTTTTTAGTAGCTTTCTGTTGCCCTCTAAGGATTTCCCAGTCCTCTTGTCTCCCACCAATCTTTGCCACTTTATATGCTTTTTCCTTCAATTTGATACTCTCCCTTATTTCCTTAGATATCCATGGTCGATTTTCCCTCTTTCTACCGTCCTTCCTTTTTGTTGGTATAAACCTTTGCTGAGCACTGTGAAAAATCGCTTGGAAGGTTCTCCACTGTTCCTCAACTGTTCCACCATAAAGTCTTTGCTCCCAGTCTACCTTAGCTAGTTCTTCTCTCATCCCATTGTTATCTCCTTTGTTTAAACACAAAACATGAGTATTTGATTTTACTTTCTTACCCTCCATCTGTATTTTAAATTCCACCACATTGTGATCGCTCCTTCCGAGAGGATCCCTAACTATGAGACTATGAATCAATCCTGTCTCATTACACAGGACAAGATCTAGGACCGCTTGTTCTCTCGTAGGTTCCATTACAAAGGGTTCAGGTTTATAGATCCTTAGATGTATAGATGAATAGATCTATAGATGAAGATAAATTATTTCCACTGGTTGGATATTCTACAACCAGGGGGTATAGTCAAAAATTAGGGCCAGGCCGTTCAAGAAGAAAAACTTCTTCACTTACTAGTTAGAAGAACTTCTTCACTCAAAGGTTTGGAGGTTTGGAACCCTCTCCCACACACAGCAGGTGAACCTAGATCAGTTGTTAATTTTAAATCTGAGATAGATAGACATTAGATCTTCCTATGTTCCCATTCAACCAAATATAATTCCCATTTGAATGCCACCTGAAGTTCAATCCAGGCAAATGCGAGGTGATGCATTTTGGAAAATCTAATTCAAGAGCAGACTATATGGTCAATGGAAGAGTCCTGGGGAAAATTGATGTACAGAGAGATCTGGGAGTTCAGGTCCATTGTAGCCTGAAGGTGGCAACGCAGGTTGATAGAGTGGTCAAGAAGGCATACAGCATGCCTGCCTTCATCGGACGGGGTATTGAGTACAAGAGTCGGCAGGTCATGTTACAGTTGTATCGGACTTTGGTTAGGCCACATTTGGAATACTGCGTGCAGTTCTGGTCGCCACATGAAATGAAATTAAAATGAAATGAAATTAAATGAAAATGAAATTAAAATTGCTTATTGTCACGAGTAGGCTTCAACGAAGTTACTGTGAAAAGCCCCTAGTCGCCACATTCCGGCGCCTGTCCGGGGAGGCTGGTACGGGAATCGTATTACCAGAAGGATGTGGATGCTTTGGAGAGGGTGCAGAGGAGGTTCACCAGGATGTTGCCTGGTATGGAGGGTGCTAGCTATGAAGAAAGGTTGAGTAGATTAGGATTGTTTTCGTTGGAAAGACGGAGGTTGAGGGGGGACCTGATTGAGGTCTACATAATTATGAGAGGTATGGACAGGGTGGATAGCAACAAGACTTTTCCAAGAGTAGGGGTGCCAATTACAAGGGGTCACGATTTCAAGGTGAGAGGGGGAAAGTTTAAGGGAGATGTGCGTGGAAAGTTTTTTACGCAGAGGGTGGTGGGTGCCTGGAACGCTTTGCCAGCGGAGGTGGTAGAGGCAGACACGATAGCATCATTTAAGATACATCTGGACAGATATATGAACGGGCGGGGAACAGAGGGAAGTAGATCCTTGGAAAATAGGCGACAGGTTTAGCTAAAGGATCTGGATCAGCGCAGGCTGGGAGGGCCGAAGGGCCTGTTCCTGTGCTGTAATTTTTATTTGTTCTTTTATTTGTTATTTGAACCTACCTCCACCACCCTCTCAGGCAGTGCATCTCAGATCCTAACAACTGACTACGTGAAAATTATTTTTCTCATTTCACTATTGCTTCTTTTACTAATTACTTTAAGTCTGTGCCCTCGACAATCTATTTTCATGCATGAAGTTCCTCATTCCTTGATGATTTATTCAACAAAACTATTTATGTCCCTGTCACCTAACAACTTGAGGAGATAGGTTACACATGTAACATTGTTTTAGAAGCAACTGCATATACTTTGAACCCTTTTCAAGGGGTTAGTGAGATCACAACACAAATTCATCCCATTTCATTGTGCCAGTGCTAGATCTTCAATTGGAGCTATCTCCTCTTAATCCAACATGCTGCCCTTCCCTCTCGCCTATTAAATTCTTCCTTTTCAACTACACGGCCAGTTCTGAGTTCCTGCAATCTCTGTGGGAGGTCGTCTGATCACAGGGCCCGGTGAAAGGATCCATGTAGTCAATTAGCCCATTCCCCCAACTTGTCTGCCAATCTTGCGCCAAGGTTATGGTGAGAGTTCTGGGAAACGTACCCTTGCCAACCCAGATCCTGAAGGAATTCTATTTCATATTGACTTTTAGACAAAATTGGTTTCCACTGGTTGCGTGAAATCTGTTTCAAACTGGAACTGACAAATTGATTGTTTTGTTCCATCGACACGAGTGGCAAAAATTCTGAGAAGAGAATAAAATGTGCAAACGATTCGCTTTCCCTCTCTGCTTTCTCCTTGGACCAGTCTCACCCGCAATGAACAGGTGGCTCTGTTAAAATTGATGTGGAGATGCCGGCGTTGGACTGGGGTGGGCAAATTAAGAAGCCTTACAACACCAGGTTAAAGTCCAACAGCTTTGTTTTGAATCACTAGCTTTCGGAGCACAGCTCCTTCCTCAGGTGAATGTACCTGAGGAAGGAGCTGCGCTCCGAAAGCTACTGATTCAAAACAAACCTGTTGGACTTTAACCTGGTGTTGTAAAACTTCTTTCTGTTAAAATTGTAGGCAAACAAGCATGATGTGAAAGAGTTAAATATTCATCCACTCACCCTGGCAAAAACAATATTTGGTCTATACTGACTGTCATATTATTTACTTGTTGACATTAATCTAGCCAGCATCTTGGGATCTGAAGCTGAAAGCATTATAACAAGCCATTTCAACCAGCCTCTGAATATCATTTCTAAAAGCTGAATATTCCTCCACTTGTTTGATTATACAATGGCCTAGAATTTGATGGGGCAATAACAGTAAATTTAGTTATGCTCATTATTTATTGATACATTTTTGCAGAAACTAGTGACTTGGAAGCGATACCTGTGAGATTTGTAATTTTCCACCATTAGCCTCATCATCCACCTCCCAGAGTGACAAGAAGGTGCTGCATACAATGTGTTTTTAAATTTGTTTTTGGAATGCGAGCATCACTGGAAAGACCTCCATTCATTGTTCATCCATAATTACTCTTGAGAAAGTGCTCACTACAGAATATTAGGAATAATACTTAACAACATAATGAGCACATTTATTTTCCTGCAATGCCATAATGTCCCAGATAGGGAACTGTTGAAAATATACAGTCTCAGCTCTATAGACAGAAAATGTTCTTTGAGGTGCCATTTCCTTACTTGCACCAACTTCCATTCACCCTTCACCCTGTGGTCGCAGACCTACTTTGCCTTCCTGGTCAACTTCTCATCCTTGTTTTCAAATCCCTTCATGGATATTCCCCTCCCTATTTTTCTAAGATAGCACAGTGGCACAGTGGTTGGCACTGCTGCCTCACAGTGCAAGAGAATGGGTGCATTTCCAACCTTTGTTGACTGTCTGTGCGGAGTCTGTATGTTCTCCCCGTGTGTGCGTGGGTTTCCTCCGGGTGCTCTGGTTTCTTCCCACAGTCCAAAGATGTGCAGGTTAGGTGGGATTAAACGGATAGGGATGGAGAGTGGCTCAGAGAGTGCTCTTTCAGAGGGTTGGTGCAGACTCGATGAACCGAATGACCTCTTTCTGCCCTGTCGGGATTCTATGATTCTCTGATCTTCTCCAGATCCACAACCCTCTGAAATCTCGATGGCTACTGTCGCAAACCACACTGGTCGCAACTTGGAACACTAGCACATGAGGGTGTATAGTTTTGTTTTTTCGGAATGGTGTTCGGAGAAAAGTGATGCGCCAGTGGCAGTACCATCCTAGTCATTGTGCAACAATCATTCAAGACTATCTACTAAAATGAAGAAAAGACAAATATACACAAACAGGACAACAATACTCCAGGACAATTTGGTTAATGAAACTTTAAATAGACACACGGTTTATTTAAAATGTAATCCTTGTTCTAAATTATATCTACAATCCCTGAATTCCTTAAGATTTCCAATTTCCCCAAACAAAATCCAAATTAAGTCAATTTACTAGCTTGCAGTTATCACACATTACAGTGCTGATAGTCAAGTCTGGGAAACCTCCTTTCCTGGCCCAGCAAAGATATTTAAACTGCCTTTCCAAAGGTCTGCACGAGCTTGGCTCGAAGCTTAGATGCTGGCCTAGGCTCCTTTGGGGACTGGTCTCACAGACGGTTAGATGTAAAACTGCCTCCCTGGCTGTTTGGTACAAACTGCCTCTTTGCTTTAGGGTACTGGCAACTGTACATCATTTGTCTGTACACCTGTCCAGTTACCTGTAAAATCACATCTCATTTTGCCTTCTGAATGCTGGCTACTGCTACCATGAGGCAAATTATCACCAGTTGCTGGGAATCCCCCTGACACCTGTGGCTGAGCAGATCGTATCACATCACGCCTTTTTGCATTCATTTTACTTCTGTCACTGGGCAGATTTCTACCTGTTGCTAGGCAGATTCATGACACATCCCCTGTCCTTAAAATGAAATATCCTAATGAGAAGGATGTTTAAATTCTCAACCCTTTTCTTCTTAGTTCTATTTTTATCAAACATTGAAAAAGAGCATACATTAACATAGCTGATAATGCAGAGATTTTATGCCCACAGTTCCCAAAAGTCTCTTTTATAATCAGATAAAGTGGCCGCGATGGCTTTTTCTCACCCGGCCACTGTGGGCGGCACAGTAGTACAGTGGGTAGCACTGTTGCTTCACTGCTCCAGGGTCCTAGGTTCAATTCCTGGCTTGGGTCACTGTCTGTGTGGAGTCTGCATGTTCTCCCCGTGTCTGCGTGGGTTTCCTCCGGGTACTCCGGTTTCCTCCTGAAAGACGTGCTGTTCGGTGAATTGGACAATCTGAATTCTCCCTCTGTGTACCCTAACAGGCACCCGAGTGTGACAACTAGAGGCTTTTCACAGTAACTTCATTGCAGTGTTAATGTAAGCCTACTTGTGACAATAAAGATTATTATTATTATATGAGGACTTTTAAGTAAATGGTTGTAATAGACAACTTCATCGGAATAACCGGATGTTCTGAATTCGAAATTACTCCTGACATTTCAAAGAGTTATGGTCCGTATATATGGTTATCTTTGCTGGATTGATGTCAACATAAATCTTGAATTGTTATAATGCCTGTACCAGGTTTAAAGTCTCTTTCTCAATGCTAAAGTACTTCTGCTGGTGTCGATTTTGTTTCCTTGAAGAATATCCCACTGGCTTCTCAAGACCAAATGCGTCTTCTTGCAACAACACGGTTCCCGCACCAATGTCGTTAGCATCCACCACTAGTTTAATCTGCTTGCCGTAATTGGGTGCTGCTAACACTGGGTTTGTTGGCAACACGGTTGTTAAATGGTTGAATGCCATTTCGCAGTTCTCCGTCCAGTTAAACTGCTTGTTCTTCTCCAAGAGCTCTCTGAGTGGTGCTACCACACAAACTTACGGTTAAAAACAGCTAATGCCCAAAAATCGTACCATCTCTTTTTGGCGGTGGGTTCCGGGAAGTCCCAAATGGCCTGTGTTTTTGCATCTCGTGGGCCATTTGACCATGTCCCACTATGCGTCCGAGATATGAAATTTATGCCTTACCAAGTTTGCTTTTAGCTTTCTTCATCACGTGATTGGCTTCTTCAAGGTGATCAAACAGTTCCTTTAGGTGGTGTAGATGCTCTTCCCAATTCAGGCTGAACACCACTTAGTCATCAATGAAGACAGCACGGTGACTCAATCCTAGAATCACTCTGTTGGTGAGCCTCTGAAATGGTGTGGGGTCATTCTTCATCATGAACAGCATAGAACATAAGAACATAAGAACTAGGAGCAGGAGTAGGCCATCTGGCTCCTCGAGCCTGCTCCGCCATTCAATGAGATCATGGCTGATCTTTTGTGGACTCAGCTCCACTTTCCGGCCCGAACACCATAACCCTTAATCCCTTTCTTCTTCAAAAAACTATCTATCTTTACCTTAAAAACATGTAATGAAGGAGCCTCAACTGCTTCACTGGGCAAGGAATTCCATAGATTCACAACCCTTTGGGTGAAGAAGTTCCTCCTAAACTCAGTCCTAAATCTACTTCCCCTTATTTTGAGGCTATGTTCCCTAGTTCTGCTGTCACCCGCCAGTGGAAACAATCTGCCCGCATCTATCCTATCTATTCCCTTCATAATTTTTAATGTTTCTATAAGATCCCCCCTCATCCTTCTAAATTCCAACAAGTACAGTCCCAGTCTACTCAACCTCTCCTCATAATCCAACCCCTTCAGCTCTGGGATTAACCTAGTGAATCTCCTCTGCAGACCCTCCAGCTCCAGTACGTCCTTTCTCAAGCAAGGAGACCAAAACTGAACACAATACTCCAGGTGTGGCCGTACTGACACCTTATACAATTGCAACATAACCTCCCTAGTCTTAAACTCCATCCCTCCAGCAATGAAGGACAAAATTCCATTTGCCTTCTTAATCACCTGTTGCACTTATAAACCAACCTTCTGTGACTCATGCACTAGCACACCCAAGTCTCTCTGAACAGCGGCATGCTTTAATATTTTATTGTTTAAGTAATAATCGCGTTTTCTGTTATTCCTACCAAAATGGATAACCTCACATTTGTCAACATTGTATTCCATCTGCCAGACCCGAGCCCATTCACTTAACCTATCCAAATCCCTCTGCAGACTTCCAGTATCCTCTGCACTTTTCGCTTTACTGCTCATCTTAGTGTCATCTGCAAACTTGGACACATTGCCCTTGGTCCCCAACTCCAAATCATCTATGTAAATTGTGAACAATTGTGGGCCCAACACGGATCCCTGAGGGACACCACTAGCTACTGATTGCCAACCAGAGAAACACCCATTTATCCCAACTCTTTGCTTTCTATTAATTAACCAATCCTCTATCCATGCTACTACTTTACCCTTAATGCCATGCATCTTTATCTTATGCAGCAACCTTTTGTGTGGCACCTTGTCAAAGGCTTTCTGGAAATCCAGATATACCACATCCATCGGCTCCCCGTTATCTACTGCACTGGTAATGTCCTCAAAAAATTCCACTAAATTAGTTAGGCATGGCCTGCCTTTTACGAACCCATGCTGCGTCTGCCCAATGGGACAATTTCTATCCAGATGCCTCACAATTTCTTCCTTGATGATAGATTCCAGCATCTTCCCTACTACCAAAGTTAAGCTCACTGGCCTATAATTTCCTTCTTTCTGCCTACCTCCTTTTTTAAACAGTGGCGTCACGTTTGCTAATTTCCAATCCACCGGGACCACCCCAGAGTCTAGTGAATTTCGGTAAATTATCACTAGTGCATTTGCAATTTCCCTAGCCATCTCTTTTAGCACTCTGGGATGCATTCCATCAGGGCCAGGAGACTTGTCTACCTTTAGCCCCATTAGCTTGCCCATCACTCTCTCCTTAGTGATAACAATCCTCTCAAGGTCCTCACCTGTCATAGCCTCATTTCTATCAGTCGCTGGCATGTTATTTGTGTCTTCCACTGTGAAGACCGACCCAAAAAACCTGTTCAGTTCCTCAGCCATTTCCTCATTTCCCATTATTAAAACTCCCTTCTCATCCTCTAAAGGACCAATATTTACCTTAGCCACTCTTTATCTTATATATTTGTAAAAACTTTTACTGTCTGTTTTTATATTCTGAGCAAGTTTACTCTCATATTCTATCTTACTCTTCTTTATAGCTTTTTCAGTAGCTTTCTGTTGCCCCCTAAAGATTTCCCAGTCCTCTAATCTCCCAGCAATCTTTGCCACTTTATATGCTTTTTCCTTCAGTTTGATACTCTCCCTTATTTCCTTAGATATCCACGGTCGATTTTCCCTCTTTCTTCCGTCCTTCCTTTTTGTTGGTATAAACCTTTGCTGAGCACTGTGAAAAATCGCTTGGAAGGTTCTCCACTGTTCCTCAACTGTTCCACCATAAAGTCTTAGCTCCCAGTCTACCTTAGCTAGTTCTTCTCTCATCCCCTTGTAATCTCCTTTGTTTAAACACAAAACACTAGTATTTGATTTTACTTTCTCACCCTCCATCTGTATTTTAAATTCCACCATATTGTGATCGCTCCTTCCGAGAGGATCCCTAACTATGAGATCATGAATCAATCCTGTCTCATTACACAGGACAAGATCTAGGACCGCTTGTTCCCTCGTAGGTTCCATTACATACTGTTCTAGGAAACTATCGCGGATACATTCTATAAACTCCTCCTCAAGGTTGCCTTGACCGACCTGGTTAAACCAATCGACATGTAGATTAAAATCCCCCATGATAACTGCTGTACCATTTCTACATGCATCAGTTATTTCTTTGTTTATTGCCTGCCCCACCATAGCGTTACTATTTGGTGGCCGATAGACTACTCCTATCAGTGACTTTTTCGCCTTACTATTCCTGATTTCCACCCAAATGGACTCAACCTTATCCTCCATAGCACCGATGTCATCCCTTACTATTGCCCGGATGTCATCCTTAAATAACAGAGCAACACCACCTCCCTTACCATCCACTCTGTCCTTCCGAATAGTTTGATACCCTCGGATATTTAACTCCCAGTCGTGACCATCCTTTAACCATGTTTCAGTAATGGCCACTAAATCATAGCCATTCACGATGATTTGTGCCATCAACTCATTTACTTTATTCCGAATACTATGAGCATTCAGGTAAAGTACACTTATGTTGGTTTTTTTACCTCTGTTTTTAACCTTAACATCTCCAGTTTTATTCCTTTTGTTATTACTGGGCCTATTCACTGTGCTCCCCTCAGTCACTGTTCCTTGTACTGTCGCCCTTTTAGATTTCTGACTATGTCTTCTCTGCCTTGCACTTTTCCCCTTACTTCCTTTTGCTTCTGTCCCTGTTTTACTACCTTCCAACTTCCTGCATCGGTTCCCATCCCCCTGCCACACTAGTTTAAACCCTCCCCAACAGCTCTAGAAAACACCCCCCCTAGGACATCGGTTCCAGTCCTGCCCAGGTGCAGACCGTCCGGTTTGTACTGGTCCCACCTCCCCCAGAACCGGTTCCAATGCCCCAGGAATTTGAATCCCTCCCTCTTGCACCATCTCTCGAGCCACGCATTCATCCTATCTATCCTGACATTCCTACACTGACTAGCTCTTGGCACTGGTAGCAATCCTGAGATTACTATCTTTGAGGTCCTACTTTTTAGTTTAACTCCTAACTCCCTGAATTCCGCTTGTAGGATCTCATCCCGTTTTTTACCTATATCGTTAGTGCCTATGTGCACCACGACAGCTGGCTGTTCACCCTCCCCCCCCCCCCCAGAATGTCCTGCAGCCGCTCCGAGTCATCCTTGACCCTTGCACCAGGGAGGCAACATACCATCCTGGAGTCTCGATTGCATCCACAGAACCGCCTGTCTATTCCCCTTACGATTGAGTCCCCTATCACTATAGCCCTGCCATTTTTCTTCCTGCCCTGCTGTACAGCAGAGCCAGCCACGGTGCCATGAACCTGGCTGCTGCTGCCTTCCCCTGGTGAGCCATCTCCCTCAACAGTATCCAAAGCGGTATATCTGTTTTGCAGGGAGATGACCGCAGGGGACACCTTCACTGCCTTCCTACTCTTGCTCTTTCTTTTGGTCACCCATTTTCTATCTCCCTCAGTAACCTTCACCTGCGGTGTGACCAATTCGCTAAACGTGCTATCCACGACCTCCTCAGCATCGCGGATGCTCCAAAGTGAGTCCATCCGCAGCTCCAGAGCCGTCAAGCTGTCTAACAAGAGCTAACAAGTGTTCTCAGACTTCTGACTCTCCTGCCCGATGGAAGAAGTTGGGAAAGTGGGTGGGAGGGATCCTTGATTATGATGCTGACAAATGCCTCCTTTTTCCTTTTGACGAGGCCTACAGTATCTCTCGTTATCCAAGGTTCCCAAAATTTGCTGTATTTATTCTTCTTCCGCACAGGAACATGCCGGTCCTGAATTCCTTTCAACTGACATTTGAAAGCCTCCCACATGTCAGATGTTGATTTACCCTCAAACATCTGTCCCAAATCTAGGTTCTTCAGTTCCTGCCTAATATTGTCATAATTAGCCTTCCATCAATTTACCACATTCACCCTAGGACCACTCTTATCCTTGTCCACTAGCACTTTAAAACTTACTGAATTGTGGTCACTGTTCCCGAAATGCTCCCCTACTGAAACTTCCACCACCTGGCCGGGCTCATCCCCCAATTCCAGGTCCAGTACAGCCCCTTCCCTAGTTGGACTATCTACATATTGTTATAAGAAGCCCTCATGGATGCTCCTTACAAACTCTGCCCCTTCCAAGCCCCTAGCACTAAGTGAGTCCCAGTCAATATTGGGGAAGTTTTAGGGCGCAATTCTCTGCACTCACGACGGTGCGGAGAATAGCGGGGTTCGTAAATTTTTACGGCCACGCTAGTCCGACGCCCTCCCGCTATTCTCCCCCCCCCCCCCCCCCCACGCCCGACTCCCGATACGAATTGCTGCCGCCGTTTTTTTACGGCGAGCAACGATTCTCAGCTGGCCGATGGGCCGAGTTCCAAGCCCTTTACGGCCGTTTTTACGAACGGCAAACACACCTGGCCTGGCCGTTCGTAAAAACGGCCGTAAAGTCCTGATCTTGCCAACCATGGCACCGATTGGCACTGCAGTACCACGGCCGTGCCAAGGGTGCCATGGGCCCGCGATCGGTGCCCACCGATCGCGGGCAGCGGGTCAGATTCCCGCGCACTCTTTGTCCTTCTGCCGCCCCGCTGTATCACTTTGCGGGGCGGCTGAGGGGCATCCCGGCCCCAAATGCGCGATGACGTCATCCGCGCACGCGCGGGTTGGAGGCTTCCAATCCGTGCACGCGCGGCTGACGTCATGTGACGCATCAGCCGGCGCAAACTCTGGCAAGCGGGCTTAACGAATTTCGTTAAGCCCGCGATGCCGGAGTTCACGGCCGCGGCATACTAGCCCCGACCGGGGACCAGAATCGTTTCCCGGTCGGGGAGGGGGAGGCTGGCATCAAACCAACCCGGATTTGACGCTAGCCTTACGATTTCTCCCTGTCTAGGAGAATCGCGCCCGAAGTCTCCCATCACAACAGCCCTGTTGCTTTTACTCCTTTCCAAAATCTATCTACCTATCGGCTCCTCTATCTCCCACTGGCTGTTGGGAGGCCTATAGTAAACCCCCAACATTGTGACTGCGCCATTCTTATTCCTGATCTCTACCCATATAGTCTCACTGCCCTCTGAGGTGTCCTCCCGTAGTACAGCTGTGATATTCTCCCCAACCCGTAGCGCAACTCCGCCACCCCTTTTACATCCCCCTCTATCCCGCCTGAAACATCTAAATCCTGGAACGTTTAGCTGCCAATCCTGTCCTTCCCTCAACAAGATCTCTGTAATGGCAACAACATCATAGTTTCAAGTACTAATCCAAGCTCTAAGTTCATCTGCCTTACCCGTAATACTTCTTGCATTAAAACATATGCACTTCAGGCCACCAGACCCGCTGTTTTCAGCAACATCTCCCTGTCTGCTGTGCCTCAGAGCCATACTGGCCCTATTCCCTAGTTCTCCCTCAATGCTTTCACCTTCTGACCTATTGCTCTGGTACCCACCCCCCGGCATACTAGTTTAAACCCTCCCATTATGCCTTTCTGTTTCTTTGCTGCTCCTTAAAGTCTATTTTAAAGATAAATTTTGACCATCGACAGCCATCTGCCCAAACATCATCTGATGTGATTTAGTTTTATAATAGTCCTGTGAAGCAGCTTGGGATGTTTTATTGTTTTAAAGACACTACATAAATGCTATTATTATGTTATTGCTATTATTGTTTTCGAATTTTTAATTTTCATTTTTGCCTCCTTGCTCTCTTTTCAATACAATTTTTCTTTCCCTTTCTGTTTCCTCACCTGTACTTGCCTTTAATTTAACATAGTTCCCAATCTCTGTCATACCTGTTTCAATTTCTATTCTTGAGTCTCATTTGTTAAAGAGATGGACCATGGGTCCCATCTTTCCTTGAACTCCCAGGTAACCTGCTACGCTCATTGCATTGTTAACAGCGCCTGCTTCCAGCAATTTCAGATGCTAAGATTTTCCGAGCTGGAGGGCAAGGACCATATCTAACTAATGGGGCAGTCACAAGGTGCCTCACACCAGCAAGATTTGGGTGAGACTGTGTTGGAATCAGGAAATTGTTTTTTGGTAGCATTACCGAAGGGTTCTACATGTTTCAAGAGAGTGATTCACCTCAAAATAATTGATGATCTGCTGAGATTTCACGGTCATATTTTTTGACATATTTAGAGCACTTAATGTATTGCTGCGTTAACCACTTTCCAACTGCTGCTCCATCCATTTAACAAAGCCAAAAGCTTCTACATACAGATTGCACATCTGTGACGAATTACAAGATAATAATCTAACATGGCTTTCGTAAAATCATCAAATCACTACAGCGCAGAAGGAGGCCATTCGGCCCATTGAGGCTGCATCGACACACTGAAAGAGCACCCAACCCCTATCCATTCCACTGCCCGACCCGCCCTATCCCCTAACCTGACTTGTACATTCCTGGACATGAAGGGGCAATTTATCATGGCCAATTTACCTAACCTGCACATCTTTGGACTGTGGGGGGAAACCGGAGCACCTGGAGGAAACCCACGCAGACACGGGGAGAACATGCAAACTCCACAAAGACAGTCACCCAAGGCTGAAATTTAACCCAGTGCTAGCCACTGTGCCCTATGAATTAAATTTCAACACCTTGTGGAAGGCGAATGTTGCGGCCGTTCTCGCAAGTGGGATCTTCCACTCCAGTGGAGGGTGAACTGCCGCTGCCAGTGATTCAATGTAACTCCACCCCCTCCTTCCACCCCACTGCATGGGAACATGTCCCACCCATCAATTCCCGCTCCCACGGATGTGGGAACTGCCCCCCTCACCCCCACTCCCCCCCCCCCCACACACAATAGAATTCACCAGAGAGGTCCTTTCGCACCATCCCCTGGCACTCTGATACTGCCCCCTGGCACTGGCACCTGGCACTGGCACCTGGCACCCTAACACAGCATTGAGGGCAAAGTGCCTGGGTACTGCGCAGATATGTTCCTCTCCCCCTATACTTACCCGTGTACCCCCAGCAGGTTCCCTTCGCTCGCTTCCCATTTCTAAATGCCCATTTGTAAACCTTAGCAATGTGATGTCACGTCAGTGAGGGTAAGGGGGGGGGGGAGATCCCAATGTGCGGGGATGCCCTTTAATGATATTCTAAATAAATAAGGTTCTTGAATTCCCTGGACAGGAACCTGGTTACCTCACTGGAATGGGGCGGGGATAGTCTGTCTGCCGGATCTCACCGGCGAGATTCCCGTTTTTTGACAGCACACTGTGGCAACACCGCCATTTGTGCCCATGACGAAAATGGGCACAATATCCTGGCCAATGTTTCCTCTGGTGTTGAATCCAAACCCTATCATTGTTTCCAAAATATTCATTTACTGGGATTGCAGGAAAAGAGGGCGCATACTATGTGTTGTGAAAGGCAAATTTACGTATAAAATATGGATATATTATTTCTTGCAGAGGATGAAAACTGGTGGAACTGGTGGAAAGAAATGTGATTGAGGACAAAGTGCTGGACTTATTTTAGAGAAAGAGGGGTTGTGAACACAAGGGTTAGATGGCAAGAATGTGACTGAATGGGCTGAAGATCGAATTCATCTGAAGCCATCTTGTGATCTCACAATGTTCTTTTATTTCTCATTACTACAAAGTCATTAACAATCAGGTTCCACAATCAGCCCGCTCAGATCAGATGTTCATGCATAAACTATGTTATACTCTAATGTACTTTACCATCTGCTGTTTTGAAAATAGCATGAAAGAGTAACAGCCCTTAACAAGATTGTTATTCAGAAAGTGATCACCTCTCACTTTTGGATGGCAACCAGCCGCAGCCAATGTAATGGTATTGTTAACATGTGGCCAGCAAGGTATCAAGGTACAATGGGCCATTCATTTAATAATAATAAGGCAGGTACCATTGAACTATTTTCCCTGGTGGGTGAATGTTTATTTTAATTCGGGGAGTTAGATTTAGGATATTGTCGTGAGCAGCGAAAAGGGATTAAGCAACGGAGTCTCCACCTCTCAGAAAAGTCACATCGCTGCTGTTTTATATGTTAATTGCATGGTAATTGTAATGTTAGGATGCACAGGTAAAGGACACTGTTTAATTCGAGCACCGTGAGGTGGCAGTTTTCTCTCAGCCTCCCAAATAATAATTGAATTCAATAGGGTTCCTTTATAAACATTTCTCCTTTGTTACAGTGCCCCCGGGGATGTCACTTTGAGCTGATTTCTTTATTTGTTAAATTTGACAATTTGTTAAAGATGTAGCCCTAGCAGTATAAAGTGAGACTGCTAACCCACTGGCTTTGTGAGGTAGGAACCAGACAAGTCTCATGCTACATCTAGCAAAGGTTAAGAAAAGGATTTGTGTCTAGTTTAACAATTCACCACGTGGCAAAGGATCTATTTTACATCGTATCCCTCTCACTGGGTGTGTCTAAAATACTCCGATTATTCTGGCTATAGCACGAGCTAATGTGCAATGACTCACTTGCTGGTGATGGCTGCACCTCGATAGGTAGCACTGTTCCCTCTGACAGTGAGTTCCAGTTACATCCCAGAGATTTAAGAGCAAAATGTGGGCAGAACGGTAGCACAAGTGGCTAGCACTGTGGCTTCACAGCGCCAGGGTCACAGGTTCGATTCCCCACTGGGTCACTGTCTGTGCGGAGTCTGCACGTTCTCCCCGTGTGTGCGTGGGTTTCCTCCGGGTGCTCCGGTTTCCTCCCACAGTCCAAAGATGTGCAGGTTAGGTGGATTGACTATGCTAAATTGCCCTTAGTGTCCTAAAGAATAAGGTTAATGTGGGGGGGGGGGGGGGGTTGGGTTACTGGTAAAGGGTGGATACGTTGACTTGAGTAGGGTGATCATTGCTCTGCACAACATCGAGGGCCAAAGGGCCTGTACTGTTCTATGTTCTATGTTCTATGTTCTATGTCTGCGTGGGTTTCATCCGGCTGCTCCGGTTTCCTCCCACAGTCCAAAGACATGCAGGTCAGGTGGATTGGCCATGCTAAATTGCCCTTAGAGTCCAAAAAAGGTTGGGAGGGATTGTTGGGTTATGGGGATGGGGTAGAAGTGAGGGCTTAAGTGGGTCAGTGCAGACTCGATAGGCCGAATGGCCTCCTTCTGCACTATATGTTCTATGTTCTAAGATTGAGCTCCCCAGTGCCGTACCGTCAGAGTTACTGACTCTCAGACGTGCTGACTGCCCTCTGAAGTCAGCTGATTATATAAAAAGATTACATGACATTATTTTGAACAAAGAGTAAGGGGGTGGGGTGGGGGGGGGCTTTTCCCTGATTTGTTTATCCAGTAACCAAAGCTTAAACATTTCTGAAGCCGGTATGTGGCCCTGGCAGTTCAGTCTGGACAACGAGAAACCCCATTTAAAACTGAGAGCCCTGATGTCCCCTAGTCCTGGGCCCGGGCACCGTCTGCACCTCCCTCTTCATGGTTCCTGGTTGGTACACCCATAGCGCTGTTAGGAAGGGATGCAAGGCTTTGACTTAGTGGCAGTGACGGTGTGATGATACAATGAGTGTGGTGTGACTTAAATTATCCCCTGGCTGACATTTATCCTTCAATCAACAACACCAAAAAGAAGATAATCTGGTCACTATCACATTGCTGTCTGTGGGAGCTTTCTGTGCGTAAGGCTGCTGCCGTGGTTCCTGCATTAAAACAGCCGCCACTCTCCGGTAGCACTTCCGAATATCCTGAGGTTGTGAAAAGTGCGAAAGAAACACAATCGCTTGGGTGGGGTTCTCCGTCCAGTCAGCAGTGTGTTTCCTGCCTGTGGGGTCTTCACTGGCAGCGGGACTTTGCTTTTCCGTCGACTTTCCGTGGGATTGCCTTTTGTAGCCACCCACGCTGCCTCGAAACCCGCTGGCAGGGGTACACTGCCAGCGGGAAAATATATCGCACTGACCGGAGAATTCCAGCCCTTACTTTCTTTCAATTGACCAAAGTAATGGGAGAGGGGGGTTGGGGGTGGGATGGGGGGAGGGGGTGGGGGGGGGGGGGGGCATGTGGGGGGGGGGGGGGTGATATTTTAATCTCAGTTATAAAATTTGTATTCATCACAAAGCTTGCAACTCTGGACTCTAAGTTTATAAATCCTGCAGCCAGCGCTGTGCTGGAGGGGCGATTTGATGGAGGTGTTCAGAATCATGACGATCACACCCATTAGAGGGGGTATTTTAGAATGCTCAGGTAAGATACATCTCAGTAAGAAGTGAAGGGCTGATCCTCCGTGACTGATCCTCCAGCGCGGAGACGGCAACCACGCACATGCACCAGCGAGGAGACGATTGTTGCGCACATGTGCGGACCGGCGCCGGCCGTGCAGGGCCGCCTTTTGGTGCTGGTGCAGCCCGCAACACGCCGGTGCCATGCTAGCCCCCTAAAACTGGTGAATTGCTGGGCCAGGGGGCCCGATGACGCTGGTGTACACCACTCCACTGTTTACGCCGGCGTCAGCACTTGGCTGGGATTCCGGAGAATCCCGGCCAATTACTTTGATTTTCCAAAATTCCCAAGATTCTGGAAAGGCCCCGTTAGATTCGAAAGCAGGGAATGTGGCTCCTCGATTCAACAAATGAGGGAGACAGAAAGCAGGAAACTGCAGGCCAATTAGTTTAATATCTGTCATCGAGAAAATGCTGAAATCTATTATTTAGATGGGTATAGCCGGATACTTAGAAAATTTCAGTTCAATCAGGCAGAGTCAACATGGTTTTGTGAAAGGGATATCATGTTTGACTATTGTGTTCGAGTTCTTTGACGAAGTAACAAGCAATTTGGATAAAGGGGGAACCTGTGGATGTGATGTACTTAGATTTCTAGAAGGCACTTGAAAAGATGCCACATCAAAGGTTACTGCACAAAATAAGAGCTTATGCTGCAGGGGGGTAACATATTTGCATGGATAGAGGATTGGTTAACTCACAGGAAGCAGCGAGGAGGCATAAACAGGGCATTTTCGGCTTCACAGAATGTGACGAGTGGAGTGCCACAGGAATCAGTGGCTTGGCCGACTCCTGCTGCCTGTTAGCTCCCCATCCCTGCCAGTAGCGGATGAAGTCATGCTCCCATTCAACTTTATGGACACATTACCCATCGGGCCACTCGAATTAGAGCATAGACTCAAAAGGCTCCTCCATTGGCAAAACTGTGCCATGCTGTCCCACATTGTGGATTGCAGGGGAAATTCCCGGAGGAACTGTGGGCTGACATGACAAAGCAGCCGGAACTCAGCCATAGGATGGCATCATCTTGTGGGGAGCCCATCTGATTTGGCATTGGCCAAGTCAGTGAACCATCTTGCAGGACTTACATAGCGGACACTTGGGGGTTTCGGAGATGAAGATGCTCGCTGGGAGTTACGTGTGGTGGCCAGGACTTGACACCGACATTGAGGCACTGGTGTAGCAATGTGCAGCATGCCAGGAGGAGCAGAAACTCCCTCCATCAGCCTCGCTCCACCCGTGGGAGTAGCCGGGGTGCTCGTGGGTGTGGTTGCACACTGACTTCGGTGGGCCCTTCTTGGGATCAATGTTTCTGCTCCTGATCAACAATCGTCAGTAGACAAAGTAGACGGACCTGCGCCAAATCTCTTCTACCACTTTCCGAGCCACTGTAGAGAAAATGCGGCCAACCTTTCGCACCCACAGGATTCCAGAGGTGGTTGTCACTGACAATGGGACCCTCCATTACCAGTGAGAAATCTCAAGGGTTTATGCGCGTTGATGGGGTGAAACACATCTGAACTTCCCCATATCACCCATCTTCCAAAGGTCTCGCAGAACGGGCAGTCCCGACGTTCAAACGAGGCACTAGAAACAGCCTGCAGGGTCTGATGATACAAAGCTGCCACAGTTCATGTTTCCTTTCCGGACAACCCCACATGCTACAACTGGGATTTTGCTGGCAGAGTTGCTGGTCAGCCGATGCCTCTGGACCCACCTAAGTCTGATGTTCCCAAACCTTGGTGGGCAGATAGAAAAGGAGCAGGGCCTTCAAAAGAGACTCACGATCATAGAACTGGTGACTGAAGATTTAAACCTGGAAGCGTGGCCAACGTTTGAAATTCCGGGGACGGTGCCCAGTGGGTCCCAGAACCATGGTGAAGAGTACAGGACCAGTCTCGTGCATGGTCAAGACTGGAGACCAAACTGTGTGAAAGCACATTGACCACCTCAAAGGCAGGGAGCTTGCTCCAGAGCAAATTCGGCTGGATGAATCAGTCCCTCAGCCTCTCTGCCTACCAGCCTCAAACCAATGGGTACGCCCCAACAGAGACCCGTACTCAGGCCAGAAGGGTGCGGACAACTCAGCATCGACGTGGACACAGAATCCTCAGTAATTTCAGAGGACGTTACGGTTAGATATGGACCATCGGCAGGCATCTTTGACCTTCCACCAGAAAAAGTTGCCCAGTTGCAAGAAGCGTAGCTACTGGCAAAACAGCACAGGAAACCCCCTCCACAGCTGGCTGCCAAGGAAGCTTTGGACTTTGGGGAGCCGGGGAAGGGGATGAAGGGGTAACCTTCACAAGTCCCACAGATACACCTCAATTGATCTCCCTATGGGGCCCGTGGAACATGAGCTTCTCCACAAGAGTGTGCAAGTCCAACAGCTGCGGCTTGTGGAAACCACACTATAAAAGCCGGCCCTTACCGGCACCGGCTAAAAGAAACGATCGTTCCGATTGGGAGCTTGGAGCTGCAAGCCGCGTTTGTTGTCGAATTAAACCTCTTTCGCATTTTCCCCCTCGGGCCCCCAGATCTTTTATACACACAACGTATCGAATGGCCTCCTTCTGTGCAGTAACCATTCTATTCATTCTACAAATTCTCAATATGCTAATTCAAGATGATGAGTGGCTTTGCGAGAGTAAAGAGGGAGAAACTGACAGGGACACAGCATTGAGATAATTGGCAAAGAATCACATGAGGCGGTGAGGAGACTTCCTTTTATGCAGCGTGTTGCGATGATCTGGAACGCACTGCGGTTTGAATAATAACTTTCAAAGGGGAATTGGATGCCTGCTTGGGAACAAAGAAAAAATACACGGCTTGGGGGGGACAGAGCAAAGGAGCTGAACTAATTGGACGCATCTTTCAAAGAGCTGGAAGAGACATAATGGGTCGAATGGCCTCCCGCTGTGATCTTAGATTCTATGATTAATACACAGCCGTGACTATCTGAGATAACAAGGCATTTGGTGTATTTAATATGGAAACTGGAGTTAGGCACAGCTTAACATTTCTTTCATTTGTTTTGTTTCACAGTTCTAGCTTCGGGTTTCCCGGATGAATTAATGGTACCCGATTATCTCAAAACACATTAGTTATTGTTCCCCAAGCTTTGAGATGACAAGACCAAAGACTTGACACAGCACAGCCGTAAACTTGTCCCATGCGAAATAAGCTTTAAATATGGTCAAATTTGTAAAGCTCATTTGATACAGCCAAACCATATTTCTTTAACAACTAGACCTGTGGATCAATTATGCATTATGAATTTGCCACTTTTCAAATGAACACATGGTGATTATAAACTGTTACTTACTGCAGACAGTAATTCAATCGCAAACACAATCTTTTTCTTAATAATTAAATGTTGATTAAACAGATTAAATGGTTTACAAATTACTCTGAAGGTTACTGTTGTACCAATGCCTAATACAATTTAAAATCTCAGTTTTAAAATCAATTTCAAAATGTGTTTCTTTAACTTGAGCATTAATCCATTTCAAAATCCTTTTTATATCACTTCCTGTTTCTGCAATCATGTCCAAACACTACAACCCCTTCCCGAACATTAATGTCCCTCTGACTCCAGCCTGTTGCACATTCCCATTCCCTTGAGTCCAACATTGACACCCACACCTCCAGCGAGCTAGGCCCTTACCATTCCCTTTGTAAATATCTCTCTCTCTCTCTCCACAAGTTCCTTCACCATTTTTTTTCCGCGATTCTAAGCGTCCTTCCTGTTATTTCCTTTGTTCCCATTTCTTTTCTTTGATTATTTTTGGTCTGTGAATGTGCCTTTGAGCAGAAGATTCAAACTGAAGCAGCCTGCATGTCAGGACAGTGTGTTCCCAGGTTTTATGCTTGAATAGGACTATTTGATGCAGAGTGAATCTTAAGAAGCTGTTTTGGAGGAAGTCGGTTCGATTGGTTAACTGGCAACTATCTTGGCCAGGCACAGTGTTCTGCCTGGCAATGGTCAGGGATTTGTTCCTGCGTGATGCTTTCCAAGAGAATTGGGCAGATGTCATTAGGCCTTGGAAGGAAAAGGGAAACTCTCTCTCTCTCATGCTGAAAAAACTGCTTTATTGTTCTAAAATCAGTGAGTGGCACATTAATACTGTAAAAGTTAAATGTTGCTAAATCTGCAGGGAAAGCAGACAATCTTGCCAGAGAAAACCATCTCTAGCCGAGAACAAAGAAGTACAGAAACAAAAGCCTGAACTTCAGAAAGACATTAATTAGAACCGCATTCGCTGGAGTTCAGAAGAATGAGGGGGGATCTCGTAGAAAACTATAAAATTCAAACAGGACTGTTTAGGGTGATGTAAGAAGGATGTTCCTGATGGTTGGGGTGTCCAGAAACAGAGGTCACAGTCTGAGGATAGGGGGTAGATCATTTAGGACAGTGATGAAGAGAAATTTCATCACCCAGAGAGTGGTGAGCCTGTAGAATCCGTGAGCAAAAATGTAGATGAGGCCAAAACATTGTGGGCGCGATTCTCCCAGCCCCGCACCAGGCCATGGAATCTCCGCAGCCACGCCACGCCGCCCCGATGCCGGCGCGCGATTCTCCGAGGTGCGGAGAATTGGCGCCATATGCGCCGGTGAATTTGGCACGGCGCCAGGCGCGGGCCACTGTCCGCAGCCGAACTGCCGATTCTCCAGCCCGGATGGGACAAGCGGGCGTGCGGAAACGTCAGAGTCCCGCCGGCGCTGTTCACCCCTGGTCGCTGCCGGCGGGAACTCTGCGCGAAGGGTCGGGTGGGGGGGGGCGGCCTGTGGGGCGGGGAAAAGCGCTCCTTCACCGGGGGGGGGGCCTCCGATGGAGTCTGGCCCACGATTGGGGCCCACCGATCGGCGGGCCGGCCTCTACCCCCCCCCGGGTCTATTTTGTTGCGCGTCTGGCCCCAGAACCCCCGTGCCATGTTGCGTCGGGGCCGGAGCATTCCGTGAGTCTACATCGGTTGGTGCTTCGCCACTGCGCGTGCGCAGGTTCGCGCCGCCCCCAGTCCGCGCCAGGATGTAAGGCTGGAGCGGCGTGAACCGCGACGGCCAGAATCACTGCTGCGCGTGCTGTTTTGCACCGTCGTGAAACGCGACGGCGTTCACGATGGCGCAGACACTTAGCCCCGCGATGGGTGAATCGCGCCCTGTATGTTTTCAAGAAACAGTTAGATATAAAACTTGGGGCAAAGGGGATCAAAGGATATGGGAGCAGGCGGGATACGGTTATTGAGTTGGATGATTAGCCATGATCCAGTTTGGTTTCCATGACCAGCTGAATGGCCTCCTCCTGTGGCTATTTTCTATGTTTGTATGTAGAACTCATTCGGGTATATCAAAGATCCTTTATGCTTTCATTTAATTCATACTGTCTTTACCTCTTAACCACCCTTTCTCCTCTGTGTTGTGTATGTTTGTGTGTGTGTGTGTGTGAGCTAGGGAGGGAGGGTTGGGAAAGGGGTAGCAGATCGGGACATTTTCCGTTAATTTAATGAGCTTGTTTTAAAGTTACAAACCTAGTGACTGTGGCTTGTTGGGCAAGATGTTATTTTAAATAACATCTACTTTTACTTGTGTTGTGATGCTGGGTCAAGTGCGGCTGGAATCGACTGCCCACCAGCTCAGGGTGTCGTGGCAAGATCTTGTCTTATCGCCAAGCTTCTATTCATCCTTCCTCTGGCTTGGCCTCCGATTTTGTTAACCTGCGAAGACCTTTGTGACTTGATTCCACATTAAAGGAATGAGAGCCTTTGTCACTGTCCGTGTGGAGTTTGCACATTCTCCCACTGTCTGCGTGGGTCTCACCCCTCCACACAAGCCAAAGATGTGCAGCGTAGGTGATCGGCCACGCTAAATTGCCCCTTAATTGGAAATTATTTTTTTAAAAGGCATGAGAGAGGGTAGGTGGAATTGAGTTCAGGGTTCAGCCTTGGATGTATTAAGCGGCAAAGCAGATTCAAAGGGCCAAGACGCCTATTCTGGCCCCTAAATCTTCTGTTCTTTAAATGTGATTTATCAATCAAATAAATATTTTAACATTCTGCATGAAATAATAAAGAAGCAATTTTGACACAAATCAGATAAGTGTATGCTGGTGAATGAGATTAAAAAGGACAAGATATCATGCTGGTCAGATCACTGCTGGTATATTGTCTTGAGTTGTAGGCACCACACCTTCAGAAAGGTGTGTTTTGCATTGAATGGAGTACTGTGTCAATTGAGAAGAATGGGTATCTGGACTCCAAAGATAAATCGCAAAGAGAGATTCAACAAATTAAAATTCTATTCCCTGGAATTCAGAGCCAGAGTAGAGCGAAGACTAGTCAACAAATTAGAAGTAAAATTGGAAACATTCTGACACACACAGGCCGCGATTTTCTTCTCCCATTCACATTGGGTGGGTCCTAGCAGAAAATATCACGAGAACTGCAAAATGGTGTTTACGTTGGCGTAAAAATGTGACACAATTGTCCCCCCTCCCCATTAGTGATTGGGCACGTTTCCCAACATTGAACATTGGCAACATAATTTGAAATATTATTGTATGATATTTAATATCATTATCTTTGCCGTTTGAAAGTCCATCCACGTCAGGGTGAAGGCAGAACGGTATGAATTATGACTGGTCTCCCAAGGTATGCACCCGGCGAGCAACCCCCACCCCGCAGGGCTCAGGGGGGAGTGGCTTGGCATTGCCCCCTGGCACTAACAGCAATGGCAGGAAGGAGGTTGTGGGTGCCGTGGGGGTTGCAGGGTTAACTACTTGGCTCTCTCTGGGCTGGAATGGTCTTTAAAAACGATGTTCCAATCCTCAGCTGTCTATGTTGCTCGTGGGGTGGGTGAATCAGAAATTCCCCCAGCGATACATTGTGGGACGCAATCATTGAAGATTTTCTTTTTAAGGTCATGGACAATATGGAGAAGAAAACGGCCATTGCTACCAGTGGTTTCAACACGTCTTAATAATAATAATCTTTATTATTGTCACAAGTAGGCTTACATTAACACTGCCATTAAGTTACTGTGAAAAGCCCCGAGTCGCCACATTCCGGCGTCTGTTCGGGTACACAGAGGGAGAATTCAGAATGTCCAATTCACCTAACAGCACGTCTTTCGGGACTTGTGGGAGGAAAGCGGAGCACCCGGAGGAAACCCACGCAGACACGGGGAGAACATGCAGACTCCGTACAGTGACCCAAGCCGGGAATCGAACCCGGGACCCTGGCGCTGAAGCAACAGTGCTGACGCACTGTGCCACCGTGCTGCCCACTGAACAGTTCATTTTCACTCTGAGATTGACAGATTTTTACAGTCAATGGTATTCAAGGACGGTTAAGTTATATTCAGCTAGTTTGAAGATAGGTAGTGACACTGTTGTGGAGGAACCGGACGTGAGGATATAATTGACCGCCCGCTGTTCCTAGAAGCAAACATTTTCCACTGGAGTCAACTATTTTATTATTTCGAGTGAGTATATTATATTTCTGCTCACCAATAGCTGAAGGTCTCATATTGAGAAATGACTACTTTAATAATAGTGACACCTGAAATTCGGATGGATGAATTTGCTTTCTACAGAGCTGACTTTGTGAATAATTTGGAAAAGCTCAGAATAAAACAAATGAAGGATCTGGGGTTGTGAGGAAAAGAAGGAAATAAAGTTAATCATCAAGCCGAAAAAAAAAATTAAAGTTCAGATTTGCTTGAGGTAACACCTCTCACAACCTCATCCCAAAATGTTTTAAAGCCAGTGAGGTACTTTCTTAAAGTTCTGTCGCTGACGCAATTAACAAAACACAGCAGCTAATTTATACACAACGATGTGAGAATAGACAAATATTCAGAGAATCAGCTTGCCTCCCTTTGAGATACAGGATAACGGGATGGATTCTTCTTCGGCAGGATGCTCCGCTTCGCCGGTGACGCACTCACGCCCACGGATTTTCCGATGACGTGTGGGTGCCCACAATGGGAAACCCTAAGGACTGGCTGGCGCGACAGAGTATCCTGCTCTCAATGGACGTGCCGCACCAGAAAGCCGATGAGGCGGGATGGAGAATCTCGCACAAGTCAACAAGTCTGGAATTGAATTGAATCCTTCTTTGCTCTCGTGTTGCTTTTCGGGTTGGGACTGTGTTGGACTGATCGTGGGCTATGAGCAGGAATCTATCTAACTCTGCCTTAAATATCTTCAAAGACTCTGCTTCCACTGACTTTTGAGGGAGAGAGTTCCAGAGAGTCACAGCTCTCTGCGGGGAAACATTTCTCCTCATTTCCGTATTGAATGAGCAACCCCTTATTTATTAAAAAGTCATGGCTATCCATGAGAGCCCTGGTGTTCCTGAGATTATTATTGAAGGGGTGGAGGGAAGATGCTTGTGCTATTGGTTCTTTTATTGTATTGTGGCCATTGCACACCAACTACCAGATGGAGTAAGGTCTTTGACCAATACCTGGAATGGTGTAGATCAGGGGTGGGCAAACGTTTCCGTTCAAAGGCCACATTCAGAAATTCACAATTTTAAAGGGCCGCATAGTATATTAATTAATAGTCCCGGTTGTAACCAATTAGCGTGCAGCATATACCTCAGCGCTTCCCCCGGCGGCATCCTGCCTTTAGCCCTCTTTTTCTCTACTTTTCAAAAATGGCGCTTCACCCGGTTATGATTCTGGGCGCCTCATATAGAACATAGAACAGTACAGCACAGAACAGGCCCTTCGGCCCTCGATGTTGTGCCGAGCAATGATAACCCTACTCAAGTCAATGTATCCACACTGTACCCGTAACCCAACAGCCCCCCCCCCCCCCCCCCCCATTAACCTTATTTTTTTTTAAAAATTGTTTAAATAAAAAAAAAAAATTTTTTTTATGACTTGATCTTGGTGGGCCGCATAAAAACCTTTGGCGGGCCGCATGCCCGTAGTTTGTCCACCCCTGGTGTAGATGATTGGGGACCAAGTTCTGCCATATGAACTGGGCCTAACACAGGCGTAATGTTACCCCAACCCTCCCCATCCTGGTGACCTGCAGTCCAGCTGGCCTGTTAGGTGATGTCGAGAGGGATAATCCAAATCCGACCTGCCCTCCAGTAGCATAATTCCCGCCTGGGTCTCGGGACAGTAGCTGGGACTTACCTCCTCCCCATGCTGTGGGTAGTGTCACAACTCACTGGGTCGGTGCCCAGTCAATTCCAGCCACTGGGCCTGTCCCATAAGACATAGGAGCAGAATTAGGCCGCTCGGCCCATCGAGACTGCTCCGCCATTCAATCATGGCTGATATGTTTCTCATCCCCATTCTCCTGCCCGCTCCCCATAACCCCTGAACCCCTTATTAATCAAGAACCCATCTATCTCTGTCTGAAAGACACTCAGTGATTTGGCCTCCACAGCCTTCTGCGGCAAAGAGTTCCACAGATTCACCACCCTCTGGCTGAAGAAATCTTTCCTCATCTCTGTTTTAAAGGATCGTCCCTTTCGTCTGAGATTGTGTCCTCTGATTCTAGTTCCTCCTAGCAGTGGAAACATACTCTCCACGTCCACTCTGTCCAGGCCACGCAGTATCCTGTAAGTTTCAATAAGATCGTCCCTCATCCTTCCAAGCTCCAAAGAGTACAGACCCAGAATCCTCTCCTGTTCCTCATACGACAAGCTGTTCATAGAATCATAGAATTTAGAGTGCTTATGGAGGCAATTTGGCCCATCGAGCCCCCTGGAAAAAGCACCCCACCCAAGCCCACACTTCCACCCTATCCCCGTAACCCAGCAACTCCACTTAAATGTTTTGGACACTGTGGGCAATTTAGCATAGCCAATCTACCAAACCCGCACGTCTTTGGACCGTGGGAGGAAACCAGAGCACCCGGAGGAAACCCATGCACACACGGGGAGAACGTACAGACTCTGCACAGATAGTGACCCAAGCTTGGAATCGAATCTGGGACCCTGGAGCTGTGCAGAAACCGTGATAACCACTATGCTACCATGCTGTCCAAAGGGATCATTCTAGGGATCATTCTTGTGAACCTCCTGTGGACCCTTTCCAAGGCCAGCACATCCTTCCTTAGATACAGGCTCAAAACTGCTCACAACACTCCAAATGGGGTCTGACCAGAGCTTTATACAGCCCCAGAAGTACATCTCTGCTCTTGTATTCACGCCCTCTTGACATGAATGCTAACATTGCATTGACCTTCCTAACTGCCGACTGAACCTACACATTAACATGAAGAGAATGTTGAACTGGGATTCTTAAGTCCCTTTGTGCTTCCCTTTTCCCACTTAAAAATAGTCTGAGCCTCCCTTCCTCCTTCCAAAGTGCCAAACCCCCTCACACTTTTCCACATTTTCCACATGCTGGTATGGCAACTGCTCAGTCCAAGATTGCAAGAAACTGCAGAGTGTGGTGAACACAGCCCAACACACCACACAAGCTTGCCACCCCCACATTGATTCTGTCTACACCTCCCGCTGCCTCAGGAAGGCAGACAGCATTGTCAGAGACCCCTCCCACCCAGGCATTGCCTTCTTCCAGACCCTTCCATCAGGCAGAAGATACAGAAGTCTGAAGACTCGCACATCCACACATAGGAACAGCTCCTTCCCCACAGCTACAAGACTCCTCAACGACTTCCCTCGGACTGATCTGTTCCCTGTAAGAACACTATTCATGATGCTCTGTGCTGCTCTTGCTCATGGATTTGCTTTGTTTCATCCCTTGTTCCGCACTGTAACCAATCACTGTATGTTGATATACCATTTGTCAATGTTCTCTGTTGATTATTCTTTTTGTCTGCAATGTACGTACTGTGTACGTTCCCTCGGCCGCAGAAAAATACGTTTCACTGTAATTCAGTACATGTAACAATAAATCAAATCAATCGATCAATCAATCAATTGACCCAGAGTCGCAACACAGGCAAAATTAAATTGATTGTAAATCCCCGAGGCCCTTGGTTGAGCCCAATAAACTACGATCACCAGGTTTGTAACTTTAGAACACAAGTAACCGTGGGTGGCCCTGTAGCACAGTGGGTAGCACTGTTGCTCCACAGCACCAGGGTGCCAGTTTCGATTCCCCGCTGGGTCACTGTCTGTGTGGAGTCTGCATGTTCTCTGCGTGGGTTTCCTCCGGGTCCCGAAAGCCCAAAACACGTGATTGTTATGTGAATTTGACTTTCTGAATTCTCCCTCTGTGCACACGAACAGGCACCAGAATGTGGCAACTAGGAGATTTTCACAGTAACTTCATTGCAGTGTTAATGTAAGCCTACTTGTGACACTAATAGAGATTATTATTATTACAACCTTTTATTATGTACCATATTAAAATTAAACTGACAGAAAAATGTAAGTGACTCTCTGATACCCCTTTTCCCATCCACCCCCTTCTAACTACCCCCCCCCCCCCCCCCCACGCACACACACACACAAACAACACAGAGGGGAAAGGGTGGTTGAAAGATTGGACAATATTAATAAAATAAAAGGGTAAAGGATCTTTGATGCACTGGAATGCTTTCTAGTTAATTTATTTTTGAAGTTCAAGCTTTTGTTTTGGTATTTCTTCCTTCTGAGCTTGAGATGGTTTTCTCTGTACACAGCAAACAATGTGCCAGGCCCTCACTGGCTTTAGAACAATAAAGCAGTTCCATGGCTTCTGCAAGCATGAGAGAGAGAGAGAGAGAGAGAGAGTGTTCCTTCTTCTTCCAAGGTCTAAACACTTCTGCCAAGTTCTCTCAGAAAGCATCATGCAGTCGGCAATTACTGATCGTTGTCAGGCAGAACACTGTCCCTGACCAAACCTCCATTTACTAGTTTGCCAATTGAACCAACATCCTCCAAAACCAGTTCCTGTGTGCCAGTTTAGCTCAGTGGGATAGACAGCTGGTTTGTAATGCAGAATAAGGCCAGCAGTGCGGGTTCAATTGGCATACCTGCTTACCTGAACAGGCGCCGGAATGTGGCGACTCGGGGCTTTTCACAGTAACTTCATACTTGTGACAATAAAAGACTATTATCCTCAGCACTAAGGAGTCCGGCCTCATCTCTGCAACATAATAGCTGGGAGCACAATGTCCTGACATGCAGGCTGTTTCTGTTTAAAGGCACGATCCAAATATGGGTCCACGTGCAAAAAAATTATAAAATGTAAGAAATGGGAAGAAAGGAAATAAACAGCAGGGATAAAGGATGGGAATATCTCAACAATTGACTGTCCCTATGCTCTCTTGGTCGGCCTCCCATCTTTCACCCTCAATAAAGTTCAGCTCATCCAAAGTTTTGCTGCCTGCATCCAAATTAGCAGCAAGTCCCTTTCACCCATTATCCCTCTGCTCAGTCACCTCTGCTGTTTAAAGGCAAAGTCACCATAGTCCCAGATGACCATAGGCTGCTTTCCCCTTTGATGTGGTTGTTTAACCTGAGGATCACCACCCCTCAGGCAAGGGACAACGCTGAGAAGGCAGGGCCGTCATGAATAACCTCAGCTGGTACGGGAATTGAACCCACGCTGTTGGCCTTACTCTGTGTCACAAACTTATGTCTGGCCAACTGAGCGAAACGTTCCCCGACCGACGCTGAGTCCCAGTTCAGCAATGTATCAATTATAAATTCTCAACCTTAATTTTGGATCCCCCTATTTCCTTGTCCTCCCCCTCCCTCTGTTACCTCTTCACGGCGATATCTTTGCTTCTCCAATTCTGGCCTCTTGTGCATCCAGGATTTCCTTGACACCAACATAGAATTTACAGTGCAGAAGGAGGCCATTCGGCCCAGCGAGTCTGCACTGGCTCCTGGAAAGAGCACCCTACCCAATCCCACACCTCCACCCGATCCCCATAACCCAGTAACCCCACCCAACACTAAGGGCAATTTTGGACACTAAGGGCAATTTAGCACGGCCAATCCACCTAACCTGCACATCTTTGGACTGTGGGAGGAAACCGGAGCACCCGGAGGAAACCCACGCACACACGCGGAGAGCGTGACAGTGACCCAAGACGGGAATCGAACCTAGGACCTTGGAGCTTTGAAGCAATTGTGCTAACCACAATGTTACCGTGCTGCCCTGAGGCCATGCATCTGAGGCCATGCCTTCGGTCTCCTCGGGCCCTAAGTTCTGGAATTCCCTCCTTAAACATTTCGACAGCTCCACCTCTCTCACCTCCTTTAAGACTCACCTTAAAGCCAGTTTGACCAAGTTCTCACCTGCTCATGGTGTCACAACATCTCCTCCTTTGATGGGAATTACATTTTTTCATCTAATTAGTAAATTGAAGGTTAGTTGGGTTGGGGCAAAAAAAAAGCAGAGAGGCCTGTCACCCAATTTTCTGGCCCGTGTCTCTATGGTGACATAGGTTACCCAAGTTTCACATATCTAGACAATTTTCCTCGTCATTAGAAATTAATATCATAGTGGAATTGTACCAATCAATTCAAATCCTGTGTACCTCCAAGGTAGCTGGTCTCTGAAGGGAAGTAATGGAGAGAATTTGTTACTAAATCATGTTCATTGATAAAATTTGACGAGAGCACCAGACCCATGTTTTACAGGGCTTGTTGAACATCAAAAGACTATTATGTAACTCTCTGTCTTTTGGGGAACATATTCTGAAATGTGACTTATGCAACACTTTTCTTGGAAACGACTTACAGAGGTGCAAATTCTACACTGTTAGTGATTTGGGCAACAGGGAAATGCTGTATCCAGTAGCACATATTACAGGTCAACAGCTGATAGAATTGCCACAGTCCTTGAAGAAAGAAGATGATTGACAGGAGTTGATAGAGAAAGGGTGATGTACTGCATCCCTGGTGGTAGCAAGCAGAAGCAGAAATTTTAACGAGGTCAGGTTTTTTTTCACACGATCCGTCTCTGACTTGAGGAGGGTTTTACAACTTCTCCAATTAGCCGGGCATGATGCAGAACTCTGGCTTTGAATACTGATGGACAGCCCCAACACACATGGCCAAGAGTTAAAAGAGCTCCATAGCTGTGGATAGCGCTTGGGCTGTGTTTAATAGTGAATTCAAAGGTTTAGTGAAAAAATGTTTTGTTTTTCTGCTGAGGTTCTGGAGACACTGTAACTTTGATTTGTACTGTCCACTTTCTGTCAACGCATCGCCTGTCGGTTCTGCAATGTGTCGCAATGCACTGTCAGTCGAACACTTGGAGCTGAATTGGTTCTCCCGATCACCGTAAATAACTTTGGCAGAATATCTCGAGGAATTAGAGGAGATTGTGTAGCCTCTTGTGTCAGTTCCACCATTCAATGAGATCACGGCGGATAGAAACATAGAAACTTGGAAAATAGGAGCAGGAGGAGGCCATTCGGCCCTTCTAGCCTGCTCCGCCATTTATTATGATCATGGCTGCTCATCCAACTCAACAGCCTAATTCCACCTTCCCCCATATCCTTTGCTCCAAGTGCTATATATAATTGCTTCTTGATGTTTTGACCTCAGCCACTTCCTGTGGTAACAAATTCCACTGGCTCACCACTCTCTGGATGAAGAAATTTCTCCTTATCTCTGTCCTAAATGGCCTACACCGTCTCCTCAGACTGTGAACCTTTGTTCTGAAGATCTACATCTTAATTCCAACAAAACTACATTAGTTCTGAGACCCTTGATACCGTTTCCCGAACAAAAATTTATCAATTCAGTTTTGAAATTTTCAACTCATCCCCAGTCTCGAGGACTTTTTTTGTGGGGGAGAGTTCCATATCTCCACCACCCTTTCACGTTAAGGTCCATATGCTTCCTGACACCGCCCATCTGCGATATTCTTGGTGAAATTGTGTCAAAAACTCTGCTTTGTTCTGTTCCTCCATAACTTGTGCAGATCTTCTGGAGAATCTGTTTCTCGTTCTGGTGAGTGTGCTTTACACTCAATTGTCTCTGTTTTATTCCTTAGCTCTAGAGTCGCCAGGTATCCTTATGATACCGCCACGAGGTTCAAGTTCAAGTTCCAATCAATGACTCAATGCACCAATTAGTAAGGTTCAATCAAACACATTTATTATTTACACAGTAAATTGATACTCATGCAACTAATACTAACGGACTAAACTATTCCTACCACTATAAGCCAATACTTATCTTCGATAAGGGAACACACTGGATCAGGGAACAATGGCCTCTTGTTCTCTCCTGAGACTGCAGGCTTCCCAGTTGGTACGGGTTAAGGGTCAGGAGTGTCTACTCTCGTAGCGTGCGTTGGTTGGACACATACTTGTCGATGTAGCTGTTGGCCAGGCCTCTCCTTCTCACGTTCAAGTTGTTAGAGAGCTGCTGCAAAGGTGTTCTGCTGGGAGGGCCGGTTAAGAGAGAGAGCTGGACTTGGGATCTGTCCTTTATAGGTCACAGGGGCTTCGAGCCCATCTGGGCGGACCCTATACCTGCTTCAATCGATTGGACCTCATACCAATCGATTGGTTTGAATTCCCCAATACTGGGGCTGTTTCCCGATCGCTGGGCGGTTCTTGGGGCTGTTTGTAACTTATTGTCCGGGACTCCTGCTGGCGCCTAAGAGTCTAGCTTGATCTTTGTTCTTCTCAATTGTGTCCATTGTGCCCGGGAATCATCGGGAATCACTCAATTAGTATGCAAACCTGTTAGTTTCAGTGCTGTCTGGTTTCTCTGCAGACAGAATACACAGAGAGATTCTGCAGCCTGCTTGTCTTTCTGACATTGTCCAATTTTCCCTGCATGCATTTGAATTCTCCATCATATGTCGGGAAGTGGCCAACTTCGGTGGCTACAAACCCCCGTGGTAATATTTGACGCTCGTGTGTAGGAGGTAGGTTTGCCCCTATGAATCGCCAACTGAGGAGCTCCACAAACTCAGCTGCATCCTCACTGAATTAGCAAGTGATGTCAGGTGCCTTTCCCCAAGGAGGGTGGGGATATCAGAATAACCCGTGACCTACAATTTCTCCCTTCCTCAAAACCAAGTAAGAAGCAAAGAACTTGCACTGTTTTAGCGCTTTTCAGACCTTCAGGATGGCCCAGAGCGGCTTATAGCCAAGTAACTAAGGTTAAAGAAATGCAAATAAAAAGGGCTTCCTACTTATACAAAGCGAGCTCCCACAAAAAAGCGATGATAACCTCTTTTAGCGATGATGGTTTTGGAATAAATAGTGACCATGACACTGGCAAGAATAACACTGGTTCTTCTTTGAAATAGTGACTTGGTATTTTTTTTTTAAACATTCACCTGAGGGGAAAGTTGATTTGTTGGTGGCTCAATGACCACCAACCGATGTGTGAGAGGAAAGAATAAGCCAAGGTGGCACAGTTCTCTACCGAAGGGACGATACACTGGCCTTAGCGAGAGTGGAACTAACTTTTAATGGATTTATTTCTGGCATGAGGGGATTGTCCAAAGGGAGAGATGTCACACATCGGGCCTATCATCTCTGGAGCTCAGAAGAATGAAAGGTGATCTTGCTGAAACTTACAAAATTCTTCGAGGTTTGACAGATTCGGGGTCGCCGTTGCCTCTGGCTGACGAGTCTAGAGCTTAGAGCAGTCACCGTCACAAGATATGGCATCAACCACTTTGGATTAAGATGAGAAGACATTCCTTCACATGGAAGATTGTGATCTATTATAATTCTCTACCTTAGGAGAGGAATGGCTTCTTTTAAAAAATTTACTCAAACACGGGATGTGGGCATCACTGGTCAGTATTTATTGCCCATCCATAATTTTCTTTGAGAAGGTGGTAGTGAGTTGTCTCGTGAACCGCTGCAATCTATATGGGTCTGGATTCTCCAATTTTGAGGCTATGTCCCCATGCTGGCGTGGGAACGTTGGCGTTTTCCGCCAGACAAAATGACGTAAAATGGCCACCAATTCCCGTTTTGCTGGGGGTCAGCATGCCGGCAGCGTGGAGCACCCGGTTCTGGTTGCCGATACGGTCCAGAGAATTGCCTGCTCCATGACCACGCATGTGCATGGCGGCGGCCGACAGCGGCCGTGCCGTGCTACTTGGCGATGGCCGTCGGGAACCCGGTCAGTCGGGGGCAGAGCATCAGGGAGCGGCAATGCCCTGAGGCCGTCAATACATGGCACGGCATACTCCTAGATGCTCCACTCCTGGAGGAGGTGGACCATCGCAAAAGCAGCGCCATCCCCAACTTCGATGCTCCAGCTGATCATTGAACGCGATTTTGGCGAACGGAGATCCAGCCCACGGTGTAGGTACATCCACAGTGCTGTTACAGAGGGATATCCAAGATTTGCACCCAATGGCAGTGAAGGAATGGCGATTATAGTTCCTAGTTTGGATGGGGGTGAGCTCACTATTTGGGAGACTAGGTGCTGATGCTGGGACTGAATCGTGAGTGCTCTACTTGGCCAAAAGCGGAGCCGGTCCCGGAGCGATTCAGGTCCTCTTCAAGGGCTAGCACCGGAGCCACATAGAACACATTGTGGCAATGGTGGCCCATGCCCGGCCCACCTCCTCGCCCCATTCCCCCCCCCCGCTACTCCCCCCTTCCCTGGCAGGCACCCCTGGCCAGTGGCACAATTGTCAGCATGCTATAGCGATGTTGGATACTGTTTACATCCTATCCTACACCCTCAGCAGCCACGGTGCCTGTGTTTCGGTTTGAAAGTGAACCTCGCCATTGGTAGTTCCTCCTGGTGGAGGCAGAGCCTCGCAGAAGGCCCGTAAAATTCCGGGTCAGGCCCGGTAATGAGATGCGAATGGCCTTTACTGCACAAAGCGCATGCCCACTCTAGCACACGGCGTGGAATGCATTCACACCACTGTCGAGGGATGGGCACCCACCTCGATTTTCAGCTCAGGTCGAACTCTCGGCCCAATCGTATTGCCCGATTCCGGCGTCGGCCAATGGAGATCCCCGCCCAAGGCCTCGGTTTAATATATTCTCCCTCAGAGCTGCGCCAGGTGTGTCAGCCTGAATGTTGTGCTCAAGTCTCTGGAATTGAACCCAAGCCTTTCTGACTGAGTAGCTTGGCTTGAGTCTGCACGTGTGGCAAATGCCATAAGACATAGGCCATTCGGCCAATCGAGTCTGCTCTGTCATTCAATCATGGCTGATATGTTTCTCATCCCCATTCTCCTGCCTTCTCCCCATAACTCCATAACCCCTGATCCACCAGCCCTGATGGAACACTTGCAGTTCACGGGTATACATGGAAGATGTGAAAGGAACTGCTTATCAATGGCCTCTCCGTTCCTCCCTTTTCTCTATCACTCATGACCCATGTAGAAAGGATCACTACAAAGAGGATTAAACTCAGCACAATCATGGTGTGCAACAGAGGTGAAAGATTGAACAAGTGGAGCTGGCTGAATCCTTTGTCGGATTCCTTTGCTCTGATGCTCATCTCTAAGCTTGTTCATTTAAAGCCTTTACAAAGCTGACATCACTGAGGGTATCGGTGTCTAACAAGAGAACAACATTCTTTTAAACTAGTCGCAGAAACATTAATCTGAGGAAAAATGCTCCCAGCAATAGGTGTAAAGAGGTGATTAGATATTCTCAGGGCATCGGCCTAAACAAACATCCGAGAAACCTCTGCACGTAATCAATGTGCCTGTCACAATGTTTCCCACCAGACAGTCATCACTATATCAGAGCGGAGAAACACTGTGACTTAATTCTCATCTTGTCTTTTCTGGATAAGTAAAGGGAGGAAGAAAAATATAGGGGAGAAGCTATTCCAAACCTGGTGTGAAAGGAAGGGCAGAAGAAGACAATTATAGACAGAAACGTGCTGATGCATGCCTCCAGGACAATAGAGCACAAAGCCAAGTTCATCACTTCAACTGCGAAGGATGCAGTGAGGACATGCACTGACCAACTGGGATCATGGCGTCAAGGTGCCAATAGGTAAGGGGAGAGCAGTGGAGTGTGGTACTGAGATAGATGATCAGCCATGATTGGTTTGAATGGCGGAGCAGCCTCGAATGGTCAAAGGTCAAAAGACACAGGAGCAGAATTAGGCCATTCAGCCCTTCGAGTCTGCTCCGCCATTCAATCATGGCTGATATTTTTCTCATCCCCATTCTCCTGGCTTCTCCCCATAACCCCTGACCCCCTTATTAATCAAGAACCTATCCAACTCTGTTTTAAAGGCGCTCAGTGATTTGGCCTCCACAGCCTTCTGCGGCAAAGAGTTCCACAGATTCACCGCCCGCCGACTGACAAAATTCCTCCTCATCTCAGTTTTAAAGGATCATCCCTTCAGTCTGAGGCTGTGCCCTCGGGTTCTAGGTTTTCCTGCTCGTGCAGTGTTTTTCAAACTTTTTTTTGCCCGGGACACATTTTTACCAACCTTCGGCCACCACCCACAGCAGCCGACCTTCGCAACCCGCCATTTACAATTACCTTTAATGTGACAGGTGAGCCAGCATGGTCCTGACAATCTCACTTACTTCCTCATTCAATGTTACATTTCTGAGAATCGCTTCAGCTGAAGATTTAAGATCTCGCTGCATCCGTTGAACAAAATCAAGAGCTTTGTCCTCGAACTCGCCATGTTTATTCTTCAAATGACTTTAGATTTTGAGGGTTTTAAAATTTAATTTGCCGGTGATTCCGAATCCTGATTTGCATTGACATAATTAATAACCCCACACCACAAGTAATCATCTTTGTGCTGCTTTGTTCCTGATTTCAGCTTCTTCTTCATGCGTTGTTCACCAGAGGCCCTGGAGTTCACACCAGCGCTGTTGGCAGCTGCAAAATGGAGGGATCTCTCTCGCACCCAGAACACGTGACATCCGCATTTCCCCCTCCCCCATCCCTGCACCCTGGTCCCAGCGGTTGGCGGCTGGTTGGGGCTGCGGTGGTTTGGTGGAGTGTGGGGGTGGGAGCACCCATACGGCCGGTGGCACTCTGCAGAAGCAGGGTCCAAGATGGGTGGCGCAGTGGGTTAGCACTGCTGCCTCACAACGTCGTGGTCCCAGGTTCGATCCCGGCTCTGGGTCACTGTCCGTGTAGAGTTTGCACATTCTCCCCGTGTTCTGTGGGTTCCGCCCCCACAACCCAAAGATGTGCAGGGTAGATGGATTGGCCACACTAAATTGCCACTTAATTGGAAAAAGTGAATTGGGTACTCTCAATTTATAAAAAAGAAAGATGGGTGGTCAGTGAGTTGTGTAGCAAGATCGTACTGGCCTCCCGAACAAGCGCCGGAATGTGGCAGTAACTATTACAGGGGTTCCTGTGGGGGGGTTCCCTTATTACAGGGTCCCTCGGGGGGGGGGGGGGGGGGGGGGGGTCTCCTTTTTACTGGGGTCTTGTGGGGGGATAACTTCATTGAAGCCTCCTTTTGACAATAAGCGATTATTATTATTAAGATGGCTGCCTTGCAGGCCACGGCAATGTCGGTCCGTGTCTGGACAGCACCCCAGTTCCGTGGGGGGGTTACCTCGGCCCCACGGATGGGCACCCCATCACCATTTATCCCCCTTCCCAGGCAGTGTCAGGACCAGCAGCCTAAGGTCACAACCCTCTGTGTCCCACCTCCTCTCTCTCCCTCATTAACCACAGCGCATGTTTCTCGATTCTTCAAGTGAACCTTGCCGTCAGGGTCTCCCCCCCAGTGGGGGCAGAGAATCATGGAGGTCCGGCGGATACCGGGCCAGGCCCGCTAATCATATGCTAGCGGCTTTTACTGTACGTGCGGAGTGGAACAATTGATGCTGCTGTCGAGGCACCGAGAGAATTACGATATGGCGTGAATCTGGTGCCCGTCAGGATTTTGACATCAGAACCGGGTCTCCACCCAATTGCGGTGTCAGCTGAAGGAGAATCCCGCCCTATGTTCTCCTGCCGGTGTTGAATTGATCCAGTTTACAAACCCTCTCAGAGGGCACACTGGTAAGCAATTCATGGCATGGAATACGAAGGGCTCGCAGGGAATCCCGCTATGGGGCCACCATCTTGAGCGGTCAGTCCGATAGCGAGCTTCACGCCCTGCCACCTCCTCACCACCCCACCGCCCCCTCCCCTCAACACCACAGATTGGCTCTGAACGCACCCTCACTGCTACAGCCTCCCACCCCCGCATTGCCTGGGTACCCCCACTCAGCCCAAGTATGGAGGGAGACCCAACACACCCTCAGAGACCCCTGTAATAGGGAGACCCCCCCCCCCCCCCCCCCCCACACACACACACACACACACACAGGGATCCCTGCAATTAGGAGACCCCTCACAGGGACCCCCGTCAAAAGGGGACCACCCTCCCAGAGAAAGCTGTAATAGGGGAACCCCTCACCCACCCACCCCGATCTCTTTAATAGGGGATCCGCTCCAGGGACCGCTGTGATAGGGAGGCCACCATCACAGGGACCGCTGTAATGGAGAACCCCACCCACAGTGACCCCAGTCATAGGGTGACCCGCAGGAAGCCCAGTAATAGGGATATCCCCCCTCACCAAGACCCCAGTAAAAAGGACCCCTGAGGGACCCCTGTAATAAGGAAACCCCCCACAGGAACCCCTGTAATAGAGAAACCCCCCCACTTCTGTTATTGGGGAACCCCCCCACATGGACCTATTTAATAGGCGGAATCCCCGGAGACCCCTGAAATAGGAAGACCCCCCACAGGGGGGTAACTGTAATAGTTCACTGGAATCAAGCCAATCTGAATAAATCTGTGGAAGTCATGGCAGTGTGCCACTACTATTGGAGTAGGTGAGGGGGGTAGAGTCTCGACCAGTGGGAGTGGGTCGGTGGGTTCGTGCTGGGGAGGATTCCTGGGGAAACAGAAGGAAAATGTTTGTGGTTCCTCTAATTTTAGACAGGCTGGCAGAGGCTTCACGAGATCTTTTGAACTGAATTATCTGTCTAAACTACTGAAAACACAATGTGGAACCATAACACCCGTCAGGGATGTTAGGACCTTATGGCATACCTCACAGCCCAGCGGTATGAAAGTGAAAAGGAAGAGAAAAATGTTTGATGTCGTTCCCTGAGCTACATCCAATGGCAACGCGCTGTCCATATTTGGATGCACACAATACACACCCAATGTATTTCTCGTGGAAAATCTATCAAGTAGTGTCAGCGGTTGTTGATTTAACAAATACCCATAAGACCATAAGATATAGAGGAGAATTAGGCCATTCGGTCCATCGAGTCTACTCCGCCATTCAATCATGGCTGATATCTTTCTTGTTCCCAATCTCCAGCCTTCTCCCCATAACCCCTGATCCCCTTATTAATCAAGAACCTATCTACCTCTGTCTTAAAGACACTCAATGATTTGGCCTCCACAGCCTTCTGCAGCAAAGTCCCACAGATTCACCACCCTCTGGTTGAAGAGATTCCCCCTCATCTCTGTTTTAAAGGATCGTCCCTTTAGTCTGAGGCTGCGTCCTCGGATTCTAGCCTCTCTTAGTAGTGGAAACATCTCCACGTCCATGCTATCCAGTCCTCTCAGTAAGTTTCAATGAGATCCCCCCTCAGCCTTGTAGCGATATGGCCCTGTTTGTGCTAAAATGACTGATTGGCATGATGGGAAGTTTTGGTGCAATTGAAATGACAACTTTATACCAATGACTTATTCACAGGAAAGTTTGCAATGCGCAGATCGAAAGTTTGCAGAATGCAAGGAAGAGGAACTCCAGCTGACATTTGTGACCTCAATGTTTGAATATTGAGGAACAATGTCTGGAATAAGAAACTGTGGTTAGATGAAAGACGTCATTCAATAGTTTGAAATAGAACAGAAAAAGTAGAAAGAATCAAGCATCGAAGGTTTTGTTTCAGCGATGACCTTGGAACAATTGCACGAAATGCAGTGACCCTGAGTGAAGGCTCAGAGGACAGAACAGACCTCCAAGAAGAATTTGGCCAATTCAGTTCATAGGAGTAACATCTGCTTATGCCTGAAGTTGTGAGTCTTGAGACAAATTGGGATCAGGTGCACAGCATAAGATTTGAATGCATGATGTATTTGATGCATGTTTAGCAAATAAATCACGTGAAATCATAAGTCCAGTGTAGAATGTTTCTTTGATACGTGACTGTTTGACCTCTTGTGAGGATAAAGAGACAAGAGGTTCAAAGTTCTTCTCAACTCTGTCGAGTACAGACCCAGAGTTCTCAACCATTCCTCATATGACAAGCTCTTCATTCCGGGGATCATTCTTGTGAACCTCCTCTGGACCCTTTCCAAGCACAGCACATCCTTCCTTAGATACGGGGCCAAAACTGCTCACAATACTCCAAATGGGGTCTGACCAGAGCCTTATACAGCCTCAGAAGTGCATCCCTGGTCTTGTATTCTAGCCCTCACGACACGAATGCTAACATTGCATTTGCGTTCCTAACTGCAGATTGAACCTGCACGTTGACCGTAAGAGAATCTTGAACATGGACTCCGAAGGGAAATTCAGATTCCCGAAGCTTTTCCCATTTAGAAGATAGTCTATGCCTCTCTTCTTCCTACCGAAGTGCATAACCTCACACTTTTCCACATTGTATTCCATCTGCCACTTCTTTGCCCACTCTCCTAGCTTGTCCAAGTCCTTCCACAACTTCCCCGCTTCCTCAATGCTACCTGATTAGTAAGTTCGCAGACGACACCAAAATTGGTGGAGTTGCGGATAGTGAAGAGGATTGTCAGAGGATCAGCAGGATATAAATTGGCTGGAGTCTTGGGCGGAGAAATGGCAGATGGAGTTTAATCCAGACAAGTTTGAGGTAATGCACTTTGGAACGTCCAATGCATATGGGAATGATACAGTAAATGGTAGAACTCTTGCAAGTATTGACAGGCAGAGAGATCTGGACGTGCATGTCCACCGATATCTGAAAGTGGAACACATGTGGATAAGGTGGTCAAGAAGGCATACGGCATGCTGGCCATCATCAGTCGGGGCACTGAATATAAAAATTGGCAAGTCATGTTGCAGCTGTACAGAACCTTACTTAGGCCTCATTTGGAATATTGTGCACAATTCTGGTCGCCACACTACCAGAAGGATGCTTTGGAGAGAGTACAGAAGTGGTTTACTAGGATGTTGCCTGGTGTGGAGGGCATTAGCTATGAGGCGAAGTTAGATAAACTTGAGAGGTTGAGAGGCGACCTGATAGAGGTCTACAAGATTATGAGAGATATGGACAGAAGGATAGTCAGATGCTCTTTCCTAGGAGAGGAGAGTCAAATAATCGGGGACATAGGTTTAAAGTGCATGGGGAAAAGTTTCAAACAGATGTATGAGGCAAGTTTTTTACACAGAGGGTGGTAAATCTATGGAACGCGCTGCCTGGGTAGGTAGTGGGGGCAGGTACGATAGCAACATTTAAGGGACATCTAGACAAGTATATGAACAGGGTGGGAATGGAAGGATACGGACTCCATAAGTGCAGACGGTTTTAGTTTAGGCAGGTATAATGGTCAACACAGGCTTGAAGGGCTGAAGGGCCTGTTCCTGTGCTGCATTGTTCTTTGTCCCTCTGTATGTCTTTGTATCATCTGCAAACTTAGCAACAATGCCCTCACTGACATTGACCCCTGTAGAGAACCAGTAGTCACTGGCTGCTATTTTGAAAAGACCCCTTTATCCTTACTCTCTGCCTTCTGCCCTCAATATATATATTAAATTGTTGTGGCCCCAGCACTGACGCCTATGGCATAGGTTGCCAACCAGAGAATGCCCCTCTTATCCCAACTTTCTGTCTTCCAATAGTTAGCTCATCCCCTATCCATACGAAAATACCACCCCCTACACCATGGAATCTTATCTTATTAAGTAGCCTTTTGTGTGGTGTCAAAGTGTCATAGAGTCATAGATTCTTACAGCGTAGAAACAGACCCTTCGGTCCAGCTTCTCCATGCCACCCAGTTTCTATCACTAAGCTCGTCCCTCTTGCCCACATTTGGCCCATTTCTCTCTGTAGCCACCCTGCCCATGTAACTGTCTAAATGCTTTTTAAAAGATAAAATTGTACCCAGCTCGACCACTGCCTCTGGAAGCCCGTTCCAGATGCTCACCACCCTCTGTGTGAAGACATTTCCCCTCTGGTCTCTTTTGTATCTCTCCCCTCTCACCTTAAACCTATGCCCTCTAGTTCTCAACTCCTCTACCTTTGGGAAAAGATGTTGACTATCTACCTTATCTATGTTCCTCATTATTTTATGGACCTCTATAAGATCACCCCTAAACCTCCTGCGCTCCAGGGAAAAAAGTCCCAGTCTATCCAGCCTCTCCTTATCAATCAACCATCAAGTCCTGGTAGCATCCTCGTAAATCTCTTCTGCACTCTTTCTAGTTTAACAATATCCTTCCTAGAATAGGGTGACCAGAACTGAACACAGTATTCCATGTGTGGTCTTACCAATGTCTTCTACAATTTCAACAAGACATCCCAACTCCTGTATTCAATATTCTGACCAATAAAACCCAGCATGCTGAATGCCTTCTTCACCACCCTGACCACCTGTGACTACACCTTCAAGGAGCTAGGGACATGTACCCTTAGATCTCTTTGTTCAGCAACTCCACCCAACTCCCTACCATTAACGGGTCCTGCCCCAATTTGATCAACCAAAATGCATCACCTCACAGTCATCCAAATTAAACTCGATCGGCCATTCATTGGCCCACTGGTCCAATTCGTCAAAATCCTGTTGCAATCTTATATCATAGAATCATAGAATTTACAGTGCAGAAGGAGGTCATTCGGCCCATCAAGTCTGCACCGACCCTTGGAAAGTCCTACCTCAGCCCATACCTCCACCCCATCCCTACACCTCCACCGTTCATTAGCAGAGGGATTGAATTTAAGAGCCGTGAGGTGATGATGCAGCTGTACAAAACCTTGGTCAGGCCACATTTGGAGTTCTGTGTGCAGTTCTGGTCACCTCATTTTAGGAAGGATGTGGAAGCTTTGGAAAAGGTGCAAAGGAGATTTACCAGGATGTTGCCTGGAATGGAGAGTAGGTCATAAGAGGAAAGGTTGAGGGTGCTAGGCCTTTTCTCATTAGAACGGAGAAGGATGAGGGGCGACTTGATAGAGGTTTATAAGATGATCAGGGGAATAGATAGAGTAGACAGCCAGAGACTTTTTCCCTGGCTGGAACACACCATTACAAGGGGACATAAATTTAAGATAAATGGTGGAAGATATAGGGGGGATGTCAGAGGTAGGTTCTTTACCCAGAGAGTAGTGGGGGCATGGAATGCACTGCCTGTGGTAGTAGTTGAGTCGAAAAAGTTAGGGACCTTCAAGCGGCTATTGGATAGGTATTTGGATTAGGGTAGAATAATGGAGTGTAGGTTAACTTCTTAAGGGCAGCACGGTAGCATTGTGGATAGCACAATTGCTTCACAGCTCCAGGGTCCCAAGTTCGATTTCGACTTGGGTCACTGTCTGTGTGGTGTCTGCACATCCTCCCCGTGACTGTGTGGGTTTCCTCCGGGTACTCCGGTTTCCTCCCACAGTCCAAAGATGTGCAGGTTGGGTGGATTGGCCATGAAAAATTGTCCAAAATTCTATGATTAACCTAGGACAAAAGTTCGGCGCAACATCGTGGGCCGAAGGGCCTGTTCTGTGCTGTATTTCTCTATCTATCTATCCCCGTAACACCACCTAACCTTTTTTGGACACTAAGGGCAATTTAGCATGGCCAATCCACCTATCCTGCACATCTTTGGACTGTGGGAGGAGACAGGAGCACCCGGACGAAACCCACGCAAACACGGGGAGGACGTGCAGACTCCGCACAGACAGTGACCCAAGCCGGGAATCGAACATGGAATGCTGAAGCTGTGAGCAACTGTGCTAACCACTATGCTACCATGCTGCCCTTCTTCACTATCCACTATGCCACCAACCTTGGTGTCATCTGCAAATTTACTAACCTCCGACATTCTCATCCAAATCATTTATTTATATAACAAGTAACAGTGGACCCAGCACCAATCCCTGAGGCTCACCGCTGGTCACAGGCCTCCAGTTTGAAAAACAATCCTCCACAACCACCCTTTGGCACCGGTTACCTAGCCAATTTTGTATCCAGTTGGCTACCTCACCCTGAATTCTGAGGTTTAACCTTTTGCAACAACCTACCATGCAATACCTTGTCAAAGGCCTTGCTAACAATGTCGACTGCACTGCCCTCATCTACCTTCTTGGTTACATGTTCAAAAAACTCAGTCAAATTCATGAGACATGACTTTCTCCTGACAAAGACTTTTCCTTGCCAGTCTAAATGCCTGTAGATCCTATCCCTCAGAATACCTTCTAACAACTTACCCACTACAGAAGTAAGGCTTACCGGTCTGTAATTCCCAGGCTTATCCCTGCAGCTCTTCTGAAACATTTGCTACCCTCCAATCTGAGCGTCATGGTAGCACAGTGGTTAGCACTGTTGCTTCACAGCTCCAGGGTCCAGCGTGGGTTTCCTCCGGGTGCTCCGGATTCCTCCCACAAGTCCCAAAAGACCTGCTTGTTAGGTGAATTGGACATTCTGAATTATGTCTCTGTGAACCCGAATATGCACCAGAATGTGCCGACCAGGGGCTTTTCACAGTAACTTCATTGCAGTGTCAATGTAAGCCTTCATGTGACAATAAAGATTATTATCATTATTATGTTCAGGCACCTCTCCTGTAGCTGTCGATGACTCAAATATATCAGCTAGGTAGCAGTCAATTTTCCCCTAGCTTCTCACAACGTCCTGGGATACATTTCATCAGATCCCGGGGATTTATCTATCTTGATGTGCTTTAATATATTCAGCAACTCCTTCTCTGTAATATGTACACCCTCAAGACATCACTTTTTATTTCCCCAATGTCCCTAACATTCGTGCCTTTCTCAACAGTAAATAATGACGAGAAATATTCATTTCAGACCTCTCCCATCCCTTGTGGATCCGCATCTAGATGACTTTGTTTATCCTGAAGAGGCCCTACCCTCTCCCCAGTCACTCTTTTGCCCTTTATGTATCTGTAAAAGCTCTTCGGATTTTCCTTTCCCTTGTCTGCCAAGACAATCTCATGTCCCCTTTTTGCCCTCCTGATTTCTCTCTTAACTCTACTCTGATGAGTTCTATACTCTAGACTCTTCAACGGATCCATTTGATCCGAGCTGCCTATGTATGTCATTTGCCTCCTTCTTCCTTTTGACCGTGGCCTCAATATCCCAAGTCATCCAGGGTTCGCTACTTCTACTAGCCCTACCCTTCACTTACCCTAGCCCTACCCTTCACTCTTATCAAAGGCATTTTGGAAATCCAAGTATATTACATCTCCTGGTTTCCCCTTTATCTATCCTGCTTGCTAACACCTCAAAGTATGTCAATTAATTATTTAGACTTAATTTTTCCTTCACAAAGCCATGCTGACTCAGCTTGATTATATTATGCATTTCTAAATGCTGTTATTACGTCCTTGATAATGGACTCTTAACATTTTCCCAATGACAGATGTTAAGCTAATTGGCCTTCACCCTTTAACCTCTTAGGATGCAACCCATCAGGTCCAGGAGACTTACCGGCCTTTAGCCCCATTATGTACCCTATGCCAATAATACAGAGTTTAGAACCTTGGAGGTTCTGTTGTTCAATTTAGTGCCCAGCTCCTCAAATTCTCCCTGTAGAACCTCTTTCCTCATTCTACACATGTCATTGGTACCTACATGGACGGGACAATGGTATCCCCCCCTTCCCACCACAGGTTCCTCTCCAACCCGGGACAGATGTCCCAAGTGTGGCACTGGGCAGGCAACACAGCTGCCTGGACTCTGGTTCTTTGCTATAAAGCACAGTGTCAATCCCCCCTCACCACAATATACTGTCCCCAACTATCACTACATTCTGATTTGCTCTCCCCACTTGAAAGGCTTCCTGTACCACAGTGCCATGGTCAGTTAGTTCTTCCTCCCTGCAGCCCTCACTCTCATCCTCAAACATTTTGGGCAATTGCAAAGGGTGACACTCCTGCCCTCTGGCTTCAACTGCAGTCACACCCTCCTGCCCCTGACCACTTTTCAAACTAGAAAACCCTACCCTAGGAGGTGTGACCACCTCTTGAAGCAAAGAATCCAAGTATCTATCTCCTTCCCTGATGTGTCGCAGTATCTGCAGCTTAATGACTCTGAGGCAATGTTCTCAAGCCACAAACACTTACTGCAGACATGTTTCCCCTGGATCACAGTGTAGCTCTGGAATGCCCACCTGCTGCAGCCTTGACACATCACCAGTCCTGCCATCCTTAATGTGCCTGAAATAATTATTTAATTAAATTATTTCCCTATTTATGGTGCTTCATATTTATTTGAGAGAGTAGCAATGGGAGGGAGTTTTTTGGAATGGTGATCTGTAACTAGTCGTGTCCACAGGGATCAGTGCTGGGACCACTGTTGTTTGTAATATGTATAAATGATCTGGAGGAAAATGTAGATGGTTTGATCAGCAAGTTTTCAGATGAAACTAAGATAGGTGGAGTTGCAGATAGTGGAGTGGACTGTCTGAGAATACAGCAGAATATAGATAGATTGGAGAGTTAGGCAGAGAAATGGCAGATGGAGTTCAATCCAGACAAATGCGAGGTGATGCATTTTGGAATATCAAGTTCAGGTATGAATTATACAGTAAATGGCAGAACACTGAGCATTGACATACAGAGGGATCTGGGCATTCAGGTCCATATTTCCATAAAAGTGGCATTGCAGGTGGACAAGGTGGCCACGAAGGAATATGGCGGGTGGCGCGGTTAGCACTGCTGCTTTAGGGTGCTGAGGATGCGGGTTCGATTCCGGCTATGGATCATTGTTCACGTGGAGTTTGCACATTGTCCCCATGTCTCCATGGGCCTCACCCCCACAACCCAAAAAGATGTGCAGGGTAGGTGGATTAGCCAAGCTTAATTGCTCCTTAATTGGGAAAAAAGAATTGGGTACTTTAAATTTATATTAAAAGAAAGAATGCATACGGCATGCTTGCCTTCATCGGCTGGGGCATTGAGTACAGAACTGGCCGGGGGCACACATTTAAGTGCAGTTCACAGGGCAGAGAGGTCATTCCCAGGCAATACCCTGGCAGTGCCCAGTGGGGAAGCCCCACTGGGGAGTTTCAGGTTGGGTGTGGTTCCTTGGGCGGGGAGGGTTTCCGTGTTCGTGGTGGGATTCCTTTTCTTGGCCCTCCTCCCCATTTGGGGTCAACAGAGCGTATCCTGAATATGACAGCTCACGTTCACCTCTAACCCAGCACAGGTATCCAAATATCTTCATGCACTGGTTTTCTGTTACAGACTCTTTACTGGGGACTCCCAGCTCCACAGCTCCACCCTATCGCTGAGTCCCCATCGCCACAGGACTTGCCAAAATGGACCCGGGCAGAGGGCGGTTCTTGGCCAGTAAATATGGGGTACTTGAGGCACCATCATTGTCCACACACCATCTTGACAGGCTGGTGCTCAGAATTCAGTGTCATGTCTAACAGGATGACAGGGACTCCTCCCACATTCGCAGCGAGTGAGATGCACAGTCCTCCTTCATCTCCTCTGCCGTCGAGGAGTTTCTGACCCATATTTTGTCTGGCACCTTCCCCCCCCCCCCCCACCCTCCCAACTTCAACAGCATGGGTGGCTATTCCAGAATCACGGGGCTCCTGAAGGCATCAGACGCACAATTCTCTCCAACACAGCAAGATGTACAAGGAGCTCAATAGCAATCAAGCTAAGGGGGTAAGAGTCTGGATATTAACTAAATGATGAAGAATAAGATAATGAACAGGAAAGGAAGTCACTTATTCAACTGCTCAAGGCTGATTTAAGTCTTTGGCTGAATTATAAGTCCATAGATTCCTTTATTTGCAGAGAAGTTGTTCATTGAAGGGCTTCTCCAAAGACAGATATCAAAAGAAAGCTCAGCTTAATACACTGAGTGCAGCTCTTCATCAGGTAATGGATAATGAGCCAATAACTGCTATCTGAGCAGCAGGGATCAGAATAAAGTGCCCTGTCTGTCTGTTTTATACAGAAGGGCTGGCAGCCAAGGTGACATTTAAATATTTACAGCTCCCTCAGCATTATAATGGTTACACATTTCCTGAACTATTTAGCTCCATTGATCTGTTTAATCTGCCCAATGTTAAAATGGAATTGCCCACCATCAGTACTGCTCCTGGGTTTTAATTCAATAAATTCACAGTTCTCTGAACCCCTGTCCCAACTTCTTTGCAAACCCTGTTCAATCTGTCTCGTGATCTAATTAATGCCATAATCAGTGCCCACCAATCCTCTTTCTAGATTTCTAGAAAGACACCAGTGACATACTGGAACATTCACCTGAGGAAGGAGCTGCGCTCCGAAAGCTAGTGATTTGAAACAAACCTGTTGGACTTTAACCTGGTGTTGTTAGACTTCTTACTATACGAGAACTTGAGGAGGTGAACAGAGGTGAATGTAATGGCCACGAAGGAGAAGGTGCTGGAGAAACGGAAAGGTCTGAAGGTAGATAAAGGTGGACAGATCACCAGAAGCAGGTGGACTATACCCACGGTTCTGAAGGAGATAGCTGAAGAAATTGTGGAGGAATTTGTGATGATCTTTCAGGAATCACTGGAGTCAGGGAGAGTCCCGGGGCTGGAAAATGGCTAATGTAAAACCCCTGTTTCGAGTCATAAAATTTACAGTGCAGAAGGAGGCCATTTGGCCCATCGATTCTGCACCTGCCCATGGAAAGAGCACCCTACCTAAGCACACACTTCCACCCTATCCCCGTAACCCAGTAACCCCACCCAACCTTTTTGGACACGAAGGGCAATTTTAGCATGGCCAATCCACCTAACCTGCACATCCATGGACTGTGGGAGGAAACCGGAGCACCCGGAGGAAACCCACGCTGGCACGGGAAGAACGTGCAGACTCCGCACAGACTGTGACCCAAGCTGGAAATCGAACCTGGGACCCTGGAGCTGTGAAGTAACAGTGATAACCACTGTGCTATCATGACTTAAGACACCTGCTCAGTAAATAAAGCCACAAGATTCCACAGGTTTTGAACAAACCAAAATAAATGTTACTGCACAAGAACAGAAAAATATAAACAATTTACACATCTGTTTTATAATTAAACATTCAGGGTTTGAAGGTTTGAACATGTGAATGAACAGACGTGTGGTCAAACACACCACCTAAATGGCAGATTCATCTGACAGATTCCACTGATTTCTCAACAACACACCCATACGTCAAATGGAAAACGGTGCGGGAATCACTAGGTTCGTGAGTGACACCCCTGCAGGTTAACAAGCTGCAGCTGCACATTCACATTACACTCCCCACACAATCCCAACCAAAACGATGGCGCTAGTTGTTCTGGAGCGCGCCCACACAGCCAATGGGTTGGGGGTGCCCCGGGATGACACCTATACAACCTGTGGCCCTCAGTTCACAGTGGGCAGTCAGTGGCGTGAGCAGCCGCATGGCTGCCTTGCCGGCTACGGCAATGGTGTTCCCTGCCGGTCCAACCCGACCCCACAGCCCACCTCCTGGCCACCCCCCATTACTCCCCCCGGCCTTGGCAGAGCCTTCCGGCCAGCGGTACAACTGTCCGCAAACTATGGCGATGTTGGACACTTTCCATACCCCCTCTCTCTCTCCTTCAGCAGCCATCACACTGGGTTCATGATTTTTAAAAGCACAAGTGAACCACGCCATCGGGAACTCGGCCCATCGGAGGCAGAGAGTCGCGGAGGCCCCGGAGAATACGGGTCAGGCCCACAATTGATATGCAAACGGTGTTTACTGTGCGCATGTTCCAGAACGCATTGATGCAGCTACTGAGGTGCTGGAGCATTACAATGTGGTGTCAAATGGGCACCTGACGCGATTTTTGCATCGGAACCGATTCTCCGCCCAATCGTCTTTCCCGATTGCGGCATCGGTTAATGGAGAATCCCATCCCGAAGAGAGGAGACATGCCACGTGATCTGACTGCCACTGGGACAAAATCTCAAATGGAGTGCCATTGAAGTGAGGGAGCAGCTTTATCACCTTTTCACGGTCTCCCAGAGAGAGAAGCAAATTACTGCGGATGCTGGAATCTGAAACGAAAGGGACAATGCTGGAAAATCTCAGCAAGTCTGGCAGCATCAGTAGGGAGAGAGAAGAGCTAACGTTTTGAGTCTGATGACAAAAGAGTCATCGGACTCGAAACGTTAGCTCTTCTCTCTCCCTACAGATGCTGCCAGACTTGCTGAGATTTTCCAGCATTTTCCCTTTCCTCCCAGAGAGAGAAAGGATATCTGCTGCCTAAGATTCAGAAACAAAGGAGCTGGAGCAGTGGGAAGCAGGGTGACCCTGGTTTGTGTTACCAACAAATCAGTATGCTGGTGAGAGTTCAGTTTCTGTTCCAAAGGAAAGGAACAGAACAGGTAAGGCTCATGAGGATGCAAGGAACAGAGAGTCGCCAGGGTGCGCCTTGCTCGTAGTAATCTGGGAAAGGATGTGCTGAGCGTAACAAATATTGAAGGCCGGAGACAAGTGGTAGGGACAAGTGAAGCTCTGCTGGAGAGCTGAGAGTGACCATGGGGCTCACCCCCACCCCCCTCCCTGATCAATCCTTCCTGACAGTGAAAACCTCACAGTTGCGGTCAATCTTTGAGCGCTGCTTCCAATGTTTCTATCTCCTTCTTGTAATATGGAGACCAGAACTGTACACATTACTCAAGTGCAGCAGTGGCAGGAAGAGCCCTGTGAGCTCTGGCAGACTGGAGCAGGTTGATGAATGTTTCAGAATGCCTGTCCTGATTGATGCTGCCAGCAAAGGAGTTTAATGTTACCTTAAAGAGACTGGGCAGATTTTGTTTTGATATAACCTCAGACACAGGGCACGATTCTCCAGATTGCAGGCTAATACCAGACTGATTCCCGCTGTCTCTAGGAGCACTGAAGCGGTGAGATTCATTTCATGTAAATGAACAATCACTCGGCCCGCGTGAATCTCTCCGGATTCTTGATTCTCCAGGCAAGTGATGCTCGGGGGTGGAGAGTCACCTGTCCTTTTAACGAGCTGGAGCAGCTTTTAAGTGCTCCCCTCAGCACAGACTCAATTGCAAGCCAGAAGATGGCTGCAAGAAAATTTGCACCAAAAGTCCTGGATGTGGACATAGACGGATGTTGGACGCAGTGGAGGAGAGGAGGGACGCCCTATTCCACAAGGTGGGCAGAAGGCACCAGGTGCATGTTGGAAGCCTGGGATGAGGTGGCAGATGCAGTAAGTGCTGGCAGCATAACGAGTAGGACCGGCCTGCTCTGCTTCAAGAAGGTGAATGACCTCCTTTGAGCTGGCAGGGTGAGTACCCCCTGGTGTGCCCCCCGCATTACTCACAACATTAACCTGTGGCATCTTAATTCCTTGCAACCCTCTAACTCACCACCTATCAGAATCCCCCTCAGAACCTATCCCCAGGAATCCCCAGCACAATCCTCTGCAGCCAGGCACCTTACCCACGCAGGCCACCTGCTTAAAACCCTCCCAAACCTGGCTTGCCAGTGTCTCACAATGTCCTTTTTGTGTCCTCTAGGATAAGACAAGACATAATAGGAGGGAGAGTTAGAAGATGGGTGAGGGCATGCCCGAGATACACCCACTTTGAGGAGAGAGCCATGGAGACCATGGGGGAGGCCGATGAGCAAACAATGGCAAATGTCAATGTCGGCCTACGCAGAATAAGTGAGTGACCAATGCAACTTTACCCAGTTTTCCTATCCCATCTCCCACAGCCCTGCCATTTCCAAAAGCTGATCCTATGACCTTTGTCTTCCGGCATCACCACCAGATAAAGGCGAGCTGTCTGGGGCTAACCCCCTCCCCCCATTGCACCAGAGCAGATCTCCTGATGCTGACACATCTCCTGGGCAGCAAGAAGAACAGACATACCATCATCATCGGCCAGGCCCCTTCAGGTCCAGCCCCTCCAGAGGACACCCGTCAAGGGCATCACAGGCCAGAGGGTGCAAAGAACAGCAGACCACCTATGGTTCTGATGGGCAATCTGCAGGGGGCTGCGGGTGGGGTACCTAGGTGAAGCAGGAGGCCACATTAGTGCAGGAAGATACAGGATTACCAAGTTGGCACGGGTGTAGTTGCACAGAGTTAGTGAAAGGGAATGAGACACCCAGTGTAAATATGCACTATTAAATACATTTGCCCTCCCGCTGGCTGTCACTGAAACTGCTTTCCCAAGGGGGGTGTTTTGGACTGGCGGTGTGGTGTGGGGGAGGGGCGGAGTCACACTGGACCTCAGGCCCTCCAGCTTCACCAGGAGTGAGAAGCCATGAGAGCACCTGTGTGAGACCCTCTGGTGTAACAGTCTATGAGGGCAAACCTCTGAATGCTGATACAATTATGAGGCTTTCCAAACCATAGAATCATAGAATCCCTATTGCGAAAAAGGAGGCTATTCGGCCCATCAAGTCTGCACTGACCCTTCGAAAGACCACCCGACCTAGGCCCAATCCCCCACCCTGTTCCTGAAACTCCACCCTAAGGGGCAATTTAGCATAGCCAATCTACCTAAATCCATCCACCTTTGGACTGTAGGAGGAAACCGGAGCACCCGGAGGAAACCCACGCAGACACGGGGAGAACGTGCAAACTCCGCACAGTTACCCAAGGTCGGAATCGGACTGAGGTCCCAGCTGCATGAGGCAGCAGTGCTGGCCACTGTGCCACCCAGGTGGGTGGGGTGAATGAAAATCGACATGAACGGCAGCTCCTCAATGAAACTGACATTATTCAGCAGCATTACCAGTCAGGTGCCCGAAAGTTACATTTAAACAACGCATTGTTAGTCTTTCACAGCACCATTAAGAAGTTAATTGATGGCACCCCCATGACAAGCGGCCACCTCCTGTAAACCTCTTGTCACCAATGTGAACCCCACAGCCCCCAGGTAATCAGATAAACCCAACTCTTCCAGCATACATTTGGAAAGAAACTTACCTCCTTACTCCCCTCAACGTTCGTGGCACCAGGAATTCATCTCATGTTAGAACATAAGAACATAAGAACATAAGAACATAACATAAGAACATAAGAACTAGGAGCAGGAGTAGGCCATCTGGCCCCTCGAGCCTGCTCCGCCATTCAATTAGATCATGGCTGATCTTTTGTGGACTCAGCTCCACTTTCCGGCCCGAACACCATAACCCTTAATCCCTTTATTCTTCAAAAAACTATCTATCTTTACCTTAAAAACATGTAATGAAGGAGCCTCAACTTCTTCACTGGGCAAGGAATTCCATAGATTCACAACCCTTTGGGTGAAGAAGTTCCTCCTAAACTCAGTTCTAAATCTACTTCCCCTTATTTTGAGGCTATGTCCCCTAGTTCTGCTGTCACCCGCCAGTGGAAACAACCTGCCCGCATCTATCCTATCTATTCCCTTCATAATTTTAAATGTTTCTATAAGATCCCCCCTCATCCTTCTAAATTCCAACGAGTACAGTCCCAGTCTACTCAACCTCTCCTCATAATCCAACCCCTTCAGCTCTGGGATTAACCTAGTGAATCTCCTCTGCACACCCTCCAGCGCCAGTACGTCCTTTCTCAAGTAAGGAATGTTGGGATCTGTTTCAGTTTCATTGATGGAGATTGATCATTGTGATTAGACAATGTCCCCACTATTGTTGGATTGTGTGATCGTGTGCCTGCCAGGATGGTGGTGGGTGAACACGATGGACCATTATCTCTTATTGGCCACAAATTCCTAAATTTCGATAATGTCAGATAATAGAACAGAATGATAGAATCCCTACAGTGCAGAAGATGGCCATTTGGCCCATCCAGTCTGTACCAACCCTTCAATTGTGCACTTTGCCCATTGACAAGTGTCCACCCCGCCCTATCCCCATAATCCCATAACCTAACCTGCACATCCCTGGACATGAAGGGGAAATTTACCATGGACAATCTACCTAACCTGCACATCCCTGGACATTATGGGGAAATTTACCATGGACAATCCACCTAACCTGCACATCCCTGGACATTATGGGGAAATTTACCATGGACAATCCACCTAACCTGCACATCCCTGGACATGAAGGGGAAATTTACCATGGACAATCCACCTAACCTGCACATCCCTGGACATTATGGGGAAATTTACCATGGACAATCCACCTAACCTGCACATCCATGGACATGAAGGGGAAATTTACCATGTACAATCCCCTAACCTGCACATCCCTGGACATTAATGGGACATTTACCATGGACAATCTACCTAACCTGCACATCTTTGGACTTTGGGAGGAAACCGGAGGAAACCCAGGAGACACGGAGAGAACGTAGAAGCTCCATGTAGTGATCTCTGCATATAAAGGGTTAATATGTAGTCAGTACAGGCAGATGATCACTAGAGGGCAACACTAACAGGGGGTATCAATACAAGCTCAATCTGTTTTCCCGCTCTCTTCGGGTGTGTGTTGTGAATAGAGAACAGAGGTGTAGAGTTAGCTCAGAGTGCAAGTATAATATTCATAGTTAATCTATTCTATATTGTTTAATTTAACTGCTAGTAAAAGTATTGAAGAATCAAACTCACAAGTTAATTGGTTAATTACTCAATAAATTATTTGTTATCACTGCATGGCTTCGAGTATTCATCATCATCAAAGTTAAGAACTTCTCAGCATAAACAAATGAGGAACATAACATGGTACCAGGTGCCTAGCTTTAAGAAAGATTACTAGTAAGATTAGACAAGAAAAAGAGAAAATCCAGTACCGACTATTCAAACGTGGAAGCAATCGGATCCTCGACGACCAAGCGACTCGATGGACCACGTTCAAGCTCCATGGCAGCTGAAAACTACTGGCAATTTAAATTCAAACTGGAAACTCTTTAAATAGCCGTTCCAAATTTATTTGGGAACGCATGATCTAAACACTGCATCTGAAGCTAGAAGGATAGCATTGCTACTATCAATGTCAGGTCAGCAAGCTATTGAGATATATAACTCCTTGATGAAAGTTTGAGAGAAGCATTATTGAGACAAAACGATCTCATGCTTAAAATCGCGATTGAAAAATGTATTTCTCATGAAAAAAGCAAGAATCAATATTCACCAGGAAAAGGGAGTGAAAGTCCACCATGAAGTCGAGAGTGTAAAGATGGTGTCAGAGGCAGCAAAGAAGAACGTTCTGGGTGGCAGCGGCCACACTCCAGCCCGGGAATGTGCAGCTCGTACAAAATAGCGGGGCTCAAGAAAAGAAGTCTGCGCATGCGCGAACGTGCACCGTGCGTCAAAAGAGATGATGTCATGATGTGCTACCACTGTGGTAATGCCCACTTTAAGGCGAAATGCCCTGCACAAGGCAAAAGATGTTTAAAGTGATCCAAGTTTAATCACTTTGCTTCCTAATGCAAGTCAACAGCGATATATCATTCTCCAACACAGAGACAACAAAATATCAATGTTCGCAGCATTGATAAGATTGAGACTCACAAACCTGAGAAAGATTTTTCAGATGAAGAGGATTATTTTTCCTTGAAGAACACTTTCTTCGTAGGATTCATAGACGCAACAGAGGAACTTCAAGCAACGGCCAAACCTCCTCAACAAACAAATATAATTGACTCTAACAGTGAATGGGCCTCAACAGTGCAAGTTAATAACTTCCCAATCATGTTCAAGCTTGACACTGGAGCTTCAGCAAACTTAATCACAAGCACAGATCTCGCATTAATCCCAGGGGAACACAGAGTGATACCTGCTGCATGTCGGTTGGAAGACTATAATGGCAACCAGATTGCTTCAAGAGGATCGTGCCGTTTGAATGTAGTTAATAAGAAGATCAAGAAAGTACTATGGTTCGAGATCGGGGACGACCACAAATCTTCGCTGTTTGGTGCCCAAGCCTGCAAGGACTTGTCCAAAGAATTTTCATGAATACCAAAGTCACATCAAGTCTGGACGATGACATCCAGCAACTGCTTAGTAGTTACCCTGACGTATTTCGAGGTATAGGCACATTACCTTACCAATATAAACTTTTGCTCAAGAATGATGTCATCCACCTAGGAGAGCTCCAGCTCCTTTGCACACGGGACTGGAATTAGAGTTCTGACGATTACAGTCTCAAGGAATCATCTCAAGACTCACACAACCGACTGACTGGGTCAGCTCGTTGGTCTGCGTCAGGAAACCATCAGGTGATCTCAGAATCTGTATAGATCCTAAGGATCTGAACAAGAATATTTGTAGGGAACACTACCCTATCCCTAAGCGAGAAGGGATAACTTGTGAGATGGCAAATGCTGCCATTTTTACCAAACTCGCCGCTTGGCAAGACGTCTGGCAGATGCAGCTAGATAATTCAAGTAAATTGCTTTGTACGTTCAATACTGCATTTGGACGTTTCTGTTTTAACTGAATGCCTTTCGGGATACGTAAAGGGTTAATGTGTATTCAGTACAGTCAGATGATCACCAGAGGGCAACACTAACAGGGGGTATACATACAAGCTCAATCTGTTTTCCCGCTCTCTTCGGGTGTGTTGTGACTAGAGAACAGAAGTGTATAGTTAGCCAAAAGTGCAAGTATAATATTCATAGTTAATCTAATTCTATCTTGTTTAATTTAACTGCTAGTAAAAGTATTGAAGAATCGAATTCACAAGTTAATTGATTCGTTACTAAATAAATTATTTGTTATCACTGGACGACTTTGGGTAGTCATTGTCACCAAAGTTATGAACTTCTCGCCGTAAACAAATGAGTAACATATATTACTTCAAGTAATATAATACTCCACACAGACAGTGACCCGAGGCCAGAATTGAACCCTGGTCCCTGGTACTGTGAGGCAGCAGTGCTAATGACTGTGCCACCAGGATATCTACTCAATTAACTGACAGAAGAGAAATGGAGAACAGTATGAGGGGCAGAAGTCAAAGTCAAAAGTCAAAAATATAGGTTTTGAGAGAAGCAGTGGAGAAGTGGGGCATTAGAAGGGATGTCGAAAGTCGAGGACTCAATTTGCGATGATGACCTTGCCACCCTGAATGCAGCTTCCCTTTCCTGTTTCAGGAGCAAGCGATTAACACCAAAGATTAAAAGCTGTGTCTGAAGTTCTCTCAAAACAAAATCTGTCAAGTCTCTTTGAGGTAACATCAAACTCTTTTGCTGACTGTATCAATCAGGCCCGGCATTCTGACACACCCATCAACCTGCCAGAGCTCACAGGGTTTTGTACTGTCACTGGTGCATTTGAGTAATGGGCACAGTTTTGGTGTCCGTTTTATGAGAAGGATACAGAAGAGGAGCTCAAATATTTACTGGTACAAACTGGATTGGTTGAGATGAATAGCATGGAATTTTGTTCACTAACCATGACCCCATGAATAAGATTAAATACATTTAATACATGTTGATTATTTCATAACATGTTGAAGAAAACACTTAGTCACTTGCAGAGTAATAGAACTATCACCGAATTCAAATGATAAAAGCAAAAGAAATATTTGCACTTTGTACATAGAGGGAGTGCTCAGCTCTCACAGTCAACATGAGCAATCAGCACGCACCTCGCGCTCCATGGCTCAGTGGTTAGATCACTGGTCTTGTAAACATGGGGGCGCAAGTTGAATTCTCGCTGGAGCCTGTGTTCAAATGTGTGGGCGGTACGCTAGTACAGTGGTTAGCACTGGTCTGTTGTTGAAAATACGGAAAAATGTGTCATTTGAAACATGGAAGTCTGGCAATATCTGGTCTGAGAGAAACCTGAGAGGATACAGGAAAAGATCCCATGAAGGGTTAATAGCAGCTGCAAAGAGCAGGATTATAAAATGCAAATTCTCTCAAGCAGGCTTAGCAAACACACAGGATTCTTGTATTAAGCTAAAAGCAATGGTTCACACCTTCATTGAAAGTAACTATCTTAGGGGCCTCACGGTAGCATGGTGGTTAGCATCAATGCTTCACAGCTCCAGGGTCCCAGGTTCGATTCCCGGCTGGGTCACTGTCTGTGTGGAGTCTGCACGTCCTCCCTGTGTGTGCGTGGGTTTCCTCCGGGTGCTCCGGTTTCCTCCCACAGTCCAAAGATGTGCGGGTTAGGTGGATTGGCCATGCTAAATTGCCCGTAGTGTAAGGTTAATGGGGGGATTGTTGGGTTACGGGTATACGGGTTACGTGGGTTTAAAGTAGGGTGATCATTGTTCGGCACAACATTGAGGGCCGAAGGGCCTGTTCTGTGCTGTACTGTTCTATGTTCTATGTTCTATGTTAGGAAGCATCTGGAAAAGGAAAGGATTAGGTTCAGTTGAATTTGGTGTAAATTCTAAGTGTGAAATTCTACTAACATCATGTAAATTAAAGAAAATTGGAGACAACCTGTCAACGAGAACCATAATTTAAAGTCAGAATCAAAGTCAAAGTTATGAGCTGGGGACAATTGGAAAATTAAACTATAGAAATCACAGGAATTAAAAGTAACACCTCTATTGAAACCAATGCATTTTTGAAAATCACAAAGGAACTTTGAACATCACAAAAAACAATGTAATCAGATCTGAGAGGTGAGGTTATGCCCAAAATGAATACTTAGTTGTATTAGAATGTTTACATCAAAGATACTTTTTAACAATCGAAGTGAAATAAGTTAATTGACAATAAGGTAATAAAAACTTCATAATTGTTAGAAAGAGAATATAAACCCAGGGAGCAGGAGCAGAATCACAACTCAGAGAGAGAAGGAACAAGAGAAGCAAATTCAGCTTTCACAGCTCGGTCATGGGTAAGATGAGACAAGCAGCCGAGCTTAAACAGCTATACATCTAAGGAAGACTAGAATTTAAACAGGAGTCAGAGTCAGCTGAGAGATAGCTAGCAGAGCCAGCTCTTATAGCTCAGTACATAGGATCGACAAGACACAGCAACAGAGCTAACCAGTGAATATATCTCAAGAAGACCAGACTTTAAAGAAGATTGATTGTCAAGGTGGGCCTGAAGGTCCCTTCAACCAACCAGAAGGATCCAGAAGCAAAATCTTTTTACCCTTCTGTAAATAAAGTAATTGCAGCTTTTAAAAGAAAAAATATAATAATAAAATAACTTAATTTAATGAAACAGTGGTTATTCCTAAAGGCTACTTCACTTACTTAGCAATGCAGGACCCAGAACATCGATGCTACTAAGTGGTAAGTAGATAAAATCTTCGGTGAAGGTATGGGTTATACCAGTGGATCACTTGAAAATATAGTTTGACCTGAATAGCACCCACCGAAGCCTGCATCGGAGTCAGTGAGTGAGAATCCCTGTTCACCATTTAGAATATCGGCCCTTTTTGGTATAGAGGGAATTCTAAGAATAATGGTGAGTTTTCAAAAACAGGTCCCAGGTTCGATTTCCGTCTTGGGTCACTGTCTGTGTGGAGTCTGTTCGCTCTCCCCGTGTCTGCGTGGGTTTCCTCCGGGTGCTCCGGTTTCCTCCCACAAGTCCCGAAAGACGTGCTGTTGGGTCATTTGGACATTCTGAATTCTCCCTCTGTGTACCCGAACAGGCGCCGGAATGTGGTGACTGGGGGCTTTTCACAGTAACGTCATTGCAGTGTTAATGTAAGCCTACTTGTGACAATAAAGATTATTATTAAAATTAAAAGCAAAATACTGCAGGTGCTGGAAATCTGAAATAAAAACAGAAAATGTTGGATTAGCTCTGGCAGCATCAGTGGAGCAGTTCATTCAGACTCAAAACGTCAACTCTGTTTCTCTCTACAGGTGCCACCAGACCTGTTGAGTTGATCCAGCATTTTCTGTCCACACGTGTATCTCACTTCACGTGCTCATGCCACATGTGTGTATCATTTCAGTCATACTGGTGGGAAAAAAATCCGGGCGGACGAAAATCCCTGGAATGTGACAACCCTATGCATGGGCAAAGGACAATAAAATGTCTTGTGGGTCGCACTCAGAACTCAGATGTGACACGCGTGACCCCTGAGCCAAAGGTTTCCAACCCCTGGCACAGAGGAATATTCGGGGACGTTGATACCCACCTGGGTGATAATGGAAGTTAAGGGTGTGCTGAGCGGCTGAGAGGGTCTACTCCTGTGTTGTAAATTCTATGTCATTCTCTGGTTAGAAAGGATTGTAGCTGCCAAACGCTTCGGAGCTATGTTGCTCACTGCATTAATTTGAACCCCTGAACTCCACAAAATAATTTTCTCTTCTTGAAATTCCGGACAGCAGGATCGCTTCAGTCCCAGGTCTGTCATCCCGATGGTCAGATCAACTATTTTCAGCTGACGCACAGGTTTGAATGCTAATTTATATTGTCGTTTAAAACAAAAATGATTTACAACAAACAATAACATAGACATCGATATCATTATGGAATCACTAAAATATTATCGCACAGGAGGAGGTCTCTCAGCTCATCAGGCAGAATGCATTTCTATTCCCCAGCCTTTTCCCCATAACTTTTAATATTTTATCTTTTTTCAAGTATTCATTAAACAAATGAACGTCACAGCAGGGAGTGAAGGAATTAAGGAGTTGCGCAACGCTGAGTTACTGTTGGAAACGACAGCCTTTAATGAAAGATTCAGCACAATCAAGGAGCAATGATTGGGCGGGAAAGCTTCGGGACAGAGAGACAGTGCCTGGAAGGTTGGCCTGCCATGACATGATGGAGCTACAACAGATATGGGCAACCTCGGCTAGCGAGTGGGCTGCACGAGTGGCCCTCCATTGCCTCAGTGAGGCGTGAGCTTGAAATCGGGCACGTTCGCCAGCCACGAAGAAGACTGAATACACGCTAAATATTTTGCAGTGAATTATAGAAAAAGCTTAATCATTTATATATTCGTGGAACTATCAACTTCAAATGGTAAAGACAAAAGGAATATTTACACTTTAAAGGGAGTTGAAACAGTTCACGTTTCAGGTCGATGAGCTTCCATCAGCTGCCATTTCAATATGAACCTGGGGCAGTGCAGTTCGTCAGATCGGTGAGGAAGGCCGGGTCACATTGTAAAGTGCTCCCTGCGGCCTCAGTTCCTCAGTCTCCTCTGTTACGATCCCAGCTGGTGTTAGAACTGGACAGGAAGATCCCAGAATGGAGCCGAACTTCTGCATTTTATTTTGAAAACATGGATAAACAGAGTCACAGGACTTATAACTAGTTTTAACAACAAGGAAAAAAAAAATCTATTGAACAAGAAAATGTCGACTATGACCGTGGCACAGTAGCACAGTGGTTAGCACTGTTGCTTCACAGCGCAAGAGTCCCCGGTTCGATTCCCGGCTTGGGCCACTGTCTGTGCGGAGTCTGCATGTTCTCCCCATGTCTGCGTGGGTTTCCTCCGGGTGCTCCGGTTTCCTCCCACACGTCCCGAAAGACGTGCTGTTAGGTGAATTGGACATTCTGAATTCTCCCTCTGTGTACCCGAGCAGGCGCCGGAATGTGGTGACGAGGGGGTTTTCACAGTAACTTCATTGCAATGTTAATGTCAGCCTACTTGTGACAATAATAAAGATTATTATTAATTTTAATGCTCCTTTCTATCCCCTCCCCTTAGATTCACGAAAATACACAGATTTTCCGGTTGACATGGGTTATAAAGTATATCTTAAGTGACAATGGTGTCAGTAACGCAAAGTCCCTTTAATTGGACAGACAGAATGTGTCAAAGCACAATCTGATCTGAACCCAAGAGGGTATCTGAGGATTTCTCCTCAAAGTCTCCCTGGATGATTTTTACTTGAGATTTTCCAAACTCCACTCCCAAAAAAACACCTTCTAAAATATTCTTTCAAACAATGCTTTCCAGCTGCAGTTGCATTACAAACCCAGTCCAGGTTTTCCAAATTAATATTTCAAACAAATCTCCAGCTCCACCTATTACAAATAGTCCAGCATCCAGATTTTACAACTCCCCTTTCAGGATTTCATTGTCGCGATTGCTGTACAAGCTATTCCCAATTGCTTTAACTTTCATAGAATCCCGGCAGTGCCGATGGAGACCATTTAGCCCATCGATTCTGTACTAACACTCTGAAATAGCACCACACCCAGGTACACTCTCCCATCCTATCTTCATAACCCCCTCACCTGCACATATTTTGACATTAAGGAACAATTTAGCATGAATATGAAATGAAATGAAAATCGCTTATTGTCACAAGTAGGCTTCAAATGAAGTTACTGTGAAAATCCCCTAGTCGCCACATTCCGGCGCCTGTTCGGGAAGGCTGATATGGGAATTGAACCGTGCTGCTGGCCTGCCTTGGTCTGCTTTAAAAGCCAGCTATTTAGCCCAGTGTGCTAAACCAGCCCCAGTCCAATCCACCTAACATGCACATTGTTTTTTATAATAATAATCTTTATTGCCACAAGTATGCTTATATTAACACATCAGTGACGTTACTATGAAAGGCCCCTCATCGCCACATTCCGGCGCCTGTTCGGGTACACAGAAGGAGAATTCAGAATGTCCAAATTACCTAACAGCACATCTTTCAGGACTTGTGGGAGGAAACCGGAGCCCTGGAGGAAACCCACGCAGACACGGGGAGAATGTGCAGACTCTACTCAGACAGTGACCCAAGCCGGGAATTGAACCTGGGTCCTTGGAGCTGTGAGGCAATTTGGTACCCACTGTGCAACCGTGCTGTCCCTTTGGACTGTGGGAGGAAACCAGAGCACCCGGAAGAAACCCACGCAGACATGGGGAGAATGTACAAACTCCATGCAGACAGTCACCCAAGATCAGAATCAAATCAGGGTCCCTGGTGCTGTGAGGCAGCTGTGCTAACCACTCTGCCACGAAGCCGTCTCGATTCCCAAACTCTATTAAGATAGCATCAAACATTTGGTTTATCCCTCAGTCTGTTTTTCCATTTTAAATCTGGTCACTGCACGTGTATCTTTTTCTCACAAAACTTTGTCTGCCATTCCCTTGAAATCTCTTCTCAACAGCACCCTGTTCAAAGTCTTGATCTTGGTTCCTTTAACTTCAGTCTTCCGAAGACATTGGCTGGGATGCTCAGTCCGTGTTCGCCCCGTCGCCGCTGCCAAAGAGCACGGAGAATATGGGGCGGCATTCTCTGATCCTGAGGCTAAGTGTTGACGCCGTCATAAATGCCATTGAGGTGGCCTCACAATCAGCAATTCTGGCCCCTACAGGGGGCCAGCACAGCACTGGAGCGACCTTCGCCACTCCAGCTGCTGATCCCGGTGTCAACTGGGCGTCACAGGGTCCACGCATGCACAGTGGGACTGGTGCCAATGCGCGCATGCGCGGTGTCTCCCTTCTCCGCGCCGTCCCTGACGCAACATGGCGTAGGGCGGCTACAGGGGCTAGGAGGCCCCCAGCCCGAGAGGCCGGCCCGCCGATCGGTAGGCTCCAATTGCAGGCCAGGCCACAGCGGAGGCCCCCCCCCCAGGGTCGGACACCCCCTCACCCCCCACAGGCCACCCCCAGGCCCTTCCATGCCGAGGTCCCGCCGGGCAAGACCACATGTGGAGGACGACGGCGGGACTCGGGTTTTTTGTCAGGGCCATTCAGCCCATCCCAGGCCAAGAATCGGCGGCGGGTAGGGGGCCACGTAGAGCATCCCTTGAACGTCGTCTCGCCGACCATGCCGGCGCCAATGCTGCCAATTCGCCACTCTGCAGAGAATCGCATCCCGGCGTCGGGGCGGCGTGGAGCAAATTTGTGCCAGTCGCGGCAATTCTCCGGCCCGCCCTCGGTGCTTAACCAAAACTCTATTTATTGAAGTAAGATCAGAGAAACTCATCGGTTTGAACCCGAGAAGTCCAGCCATTATTTCTGTCCCAATTCCCTGGTTACCTGGACTGTATCTGATTCTTTGGGAAGCCTGCATCCGTGTAGCCTCCTTTTCTTTCTTCTGGCAGAACGGAGAGATGTTCACTCCCTGGTGTCCTATTTCCACCTACAAACCACTTGAGCAAAAAAAAATGTAAAAACTCTTTCTACCTTAAAAGGCTCCCCAGTTGCTAAGCAATGACTAAACGCTTCTGCTAGTTTATTTACTTTTCGCGCTATAGTCCGCTCAAAGCAAAATAGAAACACAGTTTGATCTGAGCAAACCCTCACACGTACGAACACCTTTGTCCAGCATGAATCTAACTGCTGGATGAAAGCAAATTACTGCGGATGCTGGAATCTGAAACGAAAAAGAAAATGCTGGAAAATCTCAGCAGGTCTGGAAGCATCTGTAGGGAGAGAAAAGAGCAAATGTTTCGAGTCCGGATGACCCTTTCTCATCGCTGAATTTTTGATAAATTTTACTACATTTTACTCTTTCTTACACCAAAACATTAAATTCAACCCACTTAAAACTATACCTTATTTCTAATATTTACCAATACAAACATAAATCCCTTAAATCTATCTTTGCTTTCTGAACATCTCATTTCTATCTTCAAATTTGTGCACCATCATTTGCACCTCCTGTGCACATTTCCTTTGTCCATCTCTAACTCTCTCTTGCCTGACACGTCCTGTTTCGGACAGCATAAACTAGGCTTCGTAGTCTGGAGTATGTTAACAGCAAGTCTTTATTAACAACACATAACTACGTACGTATTTACCGTAGAAGGTGCAGGTATGGAATTGAATACATTCTAGGTCTTGACCCAACTGTGTACATCTCCAGACTGACCCGTGCGTGTCCGATGTCTGGTGAGCAGTGCTGTACTCTGCCCGACAACAAACATTTACACACCAGACCCGCCTACTACATTGTCGACATTGCTCATGCACAGCTTCCCTCTCTTGTGTGCCTTTCCCTAGTCCCTCTCTTTCACGCAAGCACTCCCGGAACCCCTCTCTAGTGCACACTTCCTCCTTGTGTCCCTGTGCTTTTCTCTCCTGCACACTTCCCCTGTGTGCACCTCTCTGATTCATCTTTCCTTTCTGTCCCTAACTCGTTCTCTCTCTCTCTGCTGCACTGCCGTTTGTGCCCCTCGCTGTACCTGCAAATCCCACAATATTGTTGCCATGGATGTTCACTGCCTTTCTCATCGTGCCTCCCATTCTGACATTGCCCATTTGAAAGCCTCACACTATTGAAGCAGCTCAATGTTGCCAAGACCGTTTCTGAGAAATATTCCTCAGGGAGAAACAGCCGAGCAGCTGTGAGCATTGAGCCTTTAGCGGGAATGAACTTTGGGCTCCTCAAGCAAGTTAACACTGACATTGGATTCGGTGGTGATGCACACTCTGAGCCGGTCTCAGTGGAATTTTATGGAAGTGGAAGTCGGAAGTGGTTTTGCCTTTCAGCCAGGTAGCCTCCTCTTCCAGACAGGGAAGGAAGAGAAGGAAGGTGTGTGCCTGGCTCATTCCCACTCACAGGGTACACTCCCTCATTGCCTCGCAATCACTCTCACTCCCTCATTCCCTCGCATTCACTCACACTCCCTCACTCCCTCACGTTCACTCGCACTCCCTCATTGCCTCGCAATCACTCTCACTCCCTCACTCCCTCACGTTCACTCGCACTCCCTCATTCCCTCGCAATCACTCTCACTCCCTCACTCACTCAAATTCACTCGCACTCCCTCATTCCCTCGCAATCACTCTCACTCCCTCACGTTCACTCGCACTCCCTCATTCCCTCGCAATCTCTCTCACTCCCTCACTCACTCAAATTCACTCGCACTCCCTCATTCCCTCGCAATCACTCTCACTCCCTCACGTTCACTCGCACTCACAGGGTACACTCCCTCACTCCCTCGCAATCACTCTCACTCCCTCACTCCCTCGCAATCACTCTCACTCCCTCATTCCCTTGCATTCACTCTCACTCCCTCACTCACTCAAATTCACTCGCACTCCCTCATTCCCTCGCAATCACTCTCACTCCCTCACATTCACTCGCACTCCCTCACTCCCTCACGTTCACTCGCATTCCCTCATTCCCTTGCATTCACGCTCACTCCCTCACTCATTCCCACTCACAGGGTACACTCTCTCACTCCCTCGCAATCACTCTCACTCCCTCATTCCCTCGCATTCACTCTCACTCCCTCACTCACTCACATTCACTCTCCTCCCTCATTCCCTCGCAATCACTCTCACTCGCTCAGTCACTCACATTCACTCTCACTCCCTCATTCCCACTCACAGGGGACACTCCCTTTTTCCCTCACATTTCCTCTCACTCCCTCAGTCACTCACATTCACCATCACTCCCTCACTCCCTCACGTTCACTCTCACTCCCTCACTCACCCACATTCACTCTCACTCCCTCATTCCCTCGCATTCACTCTCACTCCCTCACTCCCTCACGTTCACTCTCACTCCCTCATTCCCTCGCATTCACTCTCACTCCCTCATTCCCTCACAATCACTCTCACTCCCTCATTCCCTCACATTCACTCTCACTCTCTCAGTCACTCACACTCACTCTCACTCCCTCACTCCCTCACACTCACTCTCACTCCCTCATTCCCTCGCATTTACTCTCACTCTCTGTCACCCACACTCACTCTCACTCTCACACTCCCTCGCATTCACTCTCACTCCCTCAGTCACTCACATTCACTCTCACTCCCTCACTCCATCGCAATCACTCTCACTCCCTCATTCCCTCACACTCACTCTCACTCCCTCATTCCCTCGCAATCACTCTCACTCTCTCAGTCTCTCACTCTCACTCCCTCACACTCACTCTCACTCCCTCACTCGCTCCCATTCACTCTCGCTCTCTCAGTCACTCACACTCACTCTCACTCCCTCACTCCCTCACACTCACTCTCACTCTCTCATTCCCTCACACTCACTCTCACTCCCTCAGTCCCTCGCATTCACTCTCACTCACTCCCTCACGTTCACTCTCACTCCCTCATTCCCTCGTATTCACTCTTACTCCCTCACTCCCTCACATTCACTCTTGCTCTCTGTCACTCACACTCACTCTCACTCCCTCACTCCCTCACACTCACTCTCACTCTCTCATTCCCTCACACTCACTCTCACTCCCTCAGTCCCTCGCATTCACTCTCACTCACTCCCTCGCATTCACTCTCACTCCCTCACATTCACTCTGACTCCCTCACTCACTCACATTCACTCTCACTCCCTCACTCCCTCGCATTCATTCTCACTCCCTCAATCACACTCCCTCCCTCAATCACACTCCCTCACTCACTCTCAATCCCTCACTCACTCACATTCACTCATACTCCCTCACTCACTCGCATTCACTCTCATTCCCTCACTCACTCACATTCACTCTCACTCCCTCACTCCCTCACACTCACTCTCACTTCCTCATTCCCTCGCATTTACTCTCACTCTCTGTCACCCACACTCACTCTCACTCTCACACTCCCTCGCATTCACTCTCACTCCCTCAGTCACTCACATTCACTCTCACTCCCTCACTCCATCGCAATCACTCTCACTCCCTCATTCCCTCGCAATCACTCTCACTCCCTCATTCCCTCACACTCACTCTCACTCCCTCATTCCCTCGCAATCACTCTCACTCTCTCAGTCACTCACTCTCACTCCCTCACACTCACTCTCACTCCCTCACTCGCTCCCATTCACTCTCGCTCTCTCAGTCACTCACACTCACTCTCACTCCCTCACTCCCTCACACTCACTCTCACTCTCTCATTCCCTCACACTCACTCTCACTCCCTCAGTCCCTCGCATTCACTCTCACTCACTCCCTCACGTTCACTCTCACTCCCTCATTCCCTCGTATTCACTCTTACTCCCTCACTCCCTCACATTCACTCTCGCTCTCTCAGTCACTCACACTCACTCTCACTCCCTCACTCCCTCACACTCACTCTCACTCTCTCATTCCCTCACACTCACTCTCACTCCCTCAGTCCCTCGCATTCACTCTCACTCACTCCCTCGCATTCACTCTCACTCCCTCACTCACTCACATTCACTCTGACTCCCTCACTCACTCACATTCACTCTCACTCCCTCACTCCCTCGCATTCACTCTCACTCCCTCAATCACACTCCCTCACTCACTCTCAATCCCTCACTCACTCACATTCACTCTCACTCCCTCACTCACTCGCATTCACTCTCATTCCCTCACTCACTCACATTCACTCTCACTCCCTCACTCACTTGCATTCACTCTCACTCCCTCACTCACTCACATTCACTCTCACTCCCTCACATCACTCTCACTCCCTCACTCACATTCACTCTCACTCCCTCACATCACTCTCACTCTCTCACTCACTCACATGCACTCTGACTCCCTCACTTACTCGCATTCACTCTCACTCCCTCATGTTCACTCTGACTCCCTCACTCACTCACATTCACTCAGTCTCACACTCATTTGTATTCACTCCCACTCCCTCACTCACTCGCATTCACTCTGACTCCCTCACTCACTCGCATTCACTCTCACTCCCTCACATTCACTCTCACTTCCTCACATTCACTCTGACTCCCTCACTCACTTGCGTTCACTCTCACTCCCTCACATTCACTCTCACTTCCTCACATTCACTCTGACTCCCTCACTCACTCACATTCACTCTCACTCCCTCACATTCACTCTCACTCCCTCACATTCACTCTCACTCCCTCATTCACTCTCATTCACTCTCACTCCCTCACATTCACTCTCACTCCCTCATTCACTCACATTCACTCTCACTCCCTCACATTCACTCTGACTCCCTCATTCACTCACATTCACTCTCACTCACTCACTCACATGCACCCTCACTCCCTCAGTCACTCGCATTAACTCTCACTGCCTAGCTCAATCTCATTTATTTTCACTCCCTCACTCACTTGGGACCAGAGGCCATTGATGAATTTTAAGCCGGCTGTAACCCTGTAATATACACATTCAAATATGTAAAATTAATCCTGTGCTACAGTAACCTATTTTTAAATTCCTAGAACATAGAACATACTGTGCAGAAGGAAGCCATTAAATGCTGCCTACTGAGACACGTTTAACACCCACTGTCTCTTCCAGAGTCCTGACCAGTTCCAGCGAGGATACTTCCTTGTCCACGTTATTGAGTGACCAGCAGTTCGAATGCAATTTAACAGAGGAACTTTAAATGGATGCCACATGTGTTTATTCTCCAGCTTATTGTTGGGTAGGTGACTGCAGAAAGTTTTCAAGGGCACCACGATTACTCCTATGGGAGCAAAACGATTAGTGATTCGAATTTAATATTGCTGAGGAGTAGTTCAGGATGTCTATGAAGCTGCCAAGGGGGGAGGAGTTCAGCCTGGCAAAGGCCCAGCCAAGGGTCTCATCATCGAGAGAGAGTTTGTCAGGAAGGGCCTCCTGGGAGTAAAGCTGAGGCACTTCAGCAGCTGTCAGTGCAGTTTGAAGTGGTTCTCACACAGGTCCTGACCTGATAGGGAGCACGAAGGGAGGTACTGGGTCATCTGATGTGCCCTACCCAGCCAATGATTTCTGTAGTTCAGACCAAGCGCAGTCATTGGCCTAGCAGCCAATGATTGTAGCGAGTGGTAGTAGATGGAAAATATTCCGCCTGGAGGTCGGTGACAAGTGGTGTCCCGCAAGGATCTCTTCTGAGACCTTTGCTCTTTGTGGTTTTTATAAATGACTTGGATGAGTAAGTGGAAGGGTGGGTCAGTAAGTTTGCCGATGACACGAACGTTGGGGGAGTTGCAGATAGGGTTGAGGGCTGTTGCAGGTTACATCAGGACATTGACAGGATGCAGAGCTGGGCTGAGAAGTGGCAGATGGAGTTCAACCATGATAAATGTGAAGTGATTCATTTTGGAAGGTTGAATTTGAATGCTGAATACAGGGTTAAAGGCAGGATTCTTGGAAGTGTGGAGGAACAAAGGGACCTTGGGGTCCACATACATAGATCCCTTAAAGTTTCTTCCCAGGTTGATAGGGTTGTTAAGAAGGCGTATGATGTGTTGGCTTTCATTAACAGGGGGATTGAGTTTAAGAGCCACGAGGTTTTGCTGCAGCTTTATAAAACCCTAGTTATACCACACTTGGAATATTGTGTCCAGGTCTGGTTGCCTCATTATAGGAAGGATGTGGATGCTTTGGAGAGGGTGCAGAGGAGATTTACTAGAATGCTGCCTGGAATGGAGGCCATGTCTTATGAAGAAAGGTTGAGGGAGTGAGGGTTTTTCTCACTGGAGCGAGGAAGGAAGAGAGGTGACTTGATAGAGGTGTACCAAGGTGATGAGAGGCATGGATAGAGTGGATAGCCAGAGATTTTTCCCCAGGGCGCAAATGGCTGTCACGAGGGGACATAATTTTAAGGTGATTGCAGGGAGATATAGGGCTGATGTCAGAGGTCAGTTCTTTACACAGAGAGTGGTGGGTGTGTGGAATGCACTGCCAGCAGAGGTGGTGGAGTCAGAGTCATTAGGGACATTTAAGCGACTCTTGGACAGGCATATGGGCAGCAGTAAATTGAAGGGGTGTAGATTAGGTTGATCTTAGATTAGGATAAATGGTCATCACAACATCGTGGGCTGAAGGGCCTGTACTGTACTGTGCTGTTCTGTGTTCTAGCCTGTCAATCAGAGTGGTCTCTGTTCAAGATTGGCTACTTTGGACGCTGCCGATCCAGAATGACAAACTACTCAGGGCCGAAGCAAAAAAATGCTGGACTATCTCAGCAAGTCTGACAGCATCTGTGGAGAGAGAAGGGAGCAAACGTTCCGGGTCTGGATGACTCTCTGTCACAGCTGGAGAGAATTGGAAACAGGGTCAGATTTATAATGTAGTAGGGGGCGTGGAGCAGTGGGGCTGGATAGGGGGGCCAGCGATAGGTGGAGACTGACAAAGGTGATATGGACAGAAATACAAAGGGCGCGATTCTCCCGAGTTACGAAAAATCGGGAAGCTGGCGTCAAAAACGGGCGCGTTTGACGCCAGCCTCCGCCCCCCCCCCGACCGGGAACCGATTCTGCTCCCCGGTCGGGGCTAGCATCGCGCGGCCGTGAACTCCGGCATCGCGGGCTTAACGAATTTCGTTAAGCCCGCTAGCCAAAGTTAGCGACGGCTGACGCATCAGATGACGTCAGCCGCGCATGCGCTGATTGGACGACTCCAACCCGCCTATGCGCGGATGACGCCATCACGCATATGCATGAAACCCGCGCATGCACGGGCCGGTATGCCCCTCAGCCGCCCCGCGAATGGATACAGCGGGGTGGCGGAGGGAGAAAGAGTGCGTGGGGTAAGTACCCGCTGCCCACGATCGGTGCGCACCGATCGCGGGCCCATGGCACCCTTGGCACGGCCGTGGCACGGCCATGGTATGGCCGTGCCAATCGGTGCCATGGTTCCCCAGATCAGGACTTTACGGCCGTTTTTATGAACGGTCAGACCAGGTGTGTTTTACGTTCATAAAAACGGCCGTAAAGGCCTTGGAAATCGGCCCATCGGCCAGGGGTGAATCGCTGCTCGCCGTAAAAAATCGGCGAGCAGCGATTCGTGTCGGGGGGCGGGCGTGGGGGGGGGGAGAATAGTGGGAGGGCGTCAGACCAGCGTGTCCGTAAAAAGTTACGCCGCCCGCTATTCTCCGATTTTTCGTAAGTCCGGAGAATTGCGCCCAAAGGGAATGTAAATGGGAGTGGTCAAGGCCAATGAGGTTGCTAATGGTGGCACATAAAAAGATTAGAATGTGTTAATTTCAGAACAAAGGTGAGCAGTGTGTCAAAGGGCAACTAGGGACAGGAAAAAGATGGCTTAAGGGGGGTGGGGTGGAGGGCAAGGGGGAACAATGGTGAGGAAAAAGTGAATCAATGGAAGACATGCAAATAAATTGACAGAAATAAAAATGAATGGCGGAGAGAGTTTACAACCTGAAGTTGTTGAGCTCAATGTTAAGTCCGGAAGACTGTAACGTGCATAATCGGAAGATGAGGTGCTGTTTCTCCAGTTTGCCCTGGACTTCACTGGAACATTGCAGCAGGTCAAGGACGGACATGTGGATGTGAGAGCAGGGCGGTGAGTTGAACTGGAAATCGACAAGAAGGTCTTGGTCCTGCTAGTGGATGGACTGAAGGTGATCTGCAAAGCTGTCACTCAGTCTGTGTTTAGTCTCGCTAATGGAGAGTTGACCACATTGGCAGCAGCGAATGCAATGGACCAGATTGAAGCGCTGCCTCACTTGAAAAGCGTGTTTATGTCCTGGGATGGTGAGGGCCACTCTCGAGCACGGGCCCCAGCACGTAGCAACTTGTATACCATCCTGATGTAGTTTTGGAGATAACAGAATAACCCCTCAGGCTGGTAGCAAAGCCGCACCGACAGCAAGTCGGCAGCTGTGACAGTTCATTATTTGATGCACTGCTCCATGTCCCCAACGCAAACTCGCTGTTGTTTTGTTTCATTTAATGACTTTGCTTTGCCAGTCTCAGTTTGATCCTTTGCGCCATTAGACCATTTCTAGATGGAACTTGTAAATCAATTCCTCTTTAATGGGTCAACGTCACATTAATTTTGAATGGTTTCTACTTTGCAAACAGTTTGGTCGCTGCTTCAATGCTCAGAACTTTCTCATCCCACAGGAACAGTCATTTCAATTGTGTTACCACATTTTTGTTTTAACAAAGATTGATGAAGTGCTGTCCCAACATCCCCTTCCAAGGCTGGCCAGTGATTATTTATCTGATGATTTAAAGATGATTAGTCGAAATATTTATAGAGTGAATAATGTTCGTAGCAAATCAATAAGGAATAAAATCTCAAAGAACATTGCTGCATAGAATCATGCAGAACAAGAGACCATAGGGCCCCTGTGCCTGTGCCACCTCTCTGGAAGAGCGATCTAATTAGTTCCACTCCCTCTGCACTCGCTTCACACACAGCCCTGCAAATTAATCCCTGTATCCCTGGAAACAGATTCTCTTAATCCATTTTCTTAAAACTGTTCATCACTTTGAGCACTTCTATTAGATCTCATCTGAACCTTTTCTGCCCCGAGATGATCAACCCCAGCTTCTGAAGTCTATCATCCATCCAGTCATTCCAGTCAATCTCTTCTGCGCTCGGTTCAAGACCTTAATCACCTCCCTGAAGGGTAGGATCTGGAATCAGGCCCAATAGTGCAGCTGAAGCCTAACCAGTGGACTATAAGAGATATTAAAACAGAAAATTCTGGAAATCAGCTGACGAGGCTACGTGGTGGACAGAGGAACATAGTTAACTTTCCCAACCTTGCGGTGGTGGGTGCTGGGTTTGGGATAACAGTGAGGATGAAAATAGTGCACAGGGGTACTCCCTCCCTCATTCCTGACTCACCTGAGGAAGGAGCTGCGCTCCGAAAGCTAGTGATTCGAAAACACACCTGTTGGACTTTAACCTGGTGTTGTATGATTTCTTACTGCGCACACCCCAGTCCAACGCCGGCATCTCCACATCATACCTCATTCCTGCCACTCTAGTTGTTACCAGGGGACGGGCTGGTGTGTAGATCAACAGTGGAAGGAGGCAGCCAATTGAAGACATTAAGACACAAATTAGAGGCAATTATCTCATGCTCGCTGATATTTTGATGGTGGAGGAATGGCCTCCTGCCACATGGATAGGGCTCAACTTACAGAGGCAGACTCCTTGCAAAAACCCAGGAGGTTATCAGTGACTCCTTCCCTAAAGAGGAGAACTCCGGAGGGGGCGGGGGGAGTGGTGGATGTGGGGGCGGGGTGATGGCACACGGTGGCACAGCGGTATGCACTGCTGGGACCGCAACTTTTCAGAATATACATTGAGAAAAACTGAAAGCACTGTTGCTAAGTTTGCAGAAGATACAAAGATCTTCAGAGGGACAGGTAGTGTGGTGGTATGGATATGAGCACTGCCATTGGTGCAGAGCATTGGCTTCCCATTGGATCTGGCTGGTCATGTGCCTCTCGTCCGATTGGTTGGGACTAGTCATGTGACTGCTCTCCAATTGGTCGAGAGGCAAGTAGGCCCCGCCTCCGAGGTGGGGTATAAGTACCCAGAGTTCCCAGCGGTCGGCCATTCTCTGTAGTCGACCACCGGGCTAACAACTAGCTGATTAAAGCCACTATTCGGATCCTAAATGTGTCTTGAGTCGAATTGATGGTACATCAGGTAGTATTGAGGAAGCAAGGGGGGCTGCAGAAGGATTTCGACAGGGTAGGACAGTGGGCAATGGTAGATGAAATACAATGTGGAAAAGTGTGAGGTTATGCACTTTGGAAGGAGGAATGGAGGCATAGACTATTTTTTAAATTGGGAAATGCTTAGGAAATCATAAGCACAAAGGGACTTGAAAGTCCTTGTTCACGATTCTCTTAAGGTTAATGTGCAGGTTCAGTCGGCAGTTAGGAAGGCAAATGCAATTTTAGCATTCATGTCAAGAGGGCTAGAATGCAAGACCAAGGATGTACTTCTGAGGCTGTATAAGGCTCTGGTCAGACCCCATTTGGAGTATTGTGTTTGGGCCCCATATCTAAGGAAAGTTGTTCTGGCCTTGGAAAGGGTCCCGAAGGGGTTCACAAGAATGATCCCTGGAATGAAGAGCTTGTCGTATAAGGAACGGTTGAGGAATCTGGGTCTGTACTCGTTGGAGTTTAGAAGGATGAGGGGGGATCTTATTGAAACTTACAGGATACTGCGATGCATGGTTAGAGAGGACGAGAGAGGATGTTTCCACTCGTAGGAAAAACTAAAACCAGAGGACACAATCTCAGACTAAAGACTTTAAAACAGAGATGAGGAGGAATTTCTTCAGCCAGAGGGTGGTGAATCTGTGGAACTCTTTACCACAGAAGGCTGTGGAGGCCAAATCACTGAATGTCTTTAAGACAGAGATAGATAGGTTCTTGATTAATAAGGAGATCATGGGTTATGGGGAGAAGGCAGGAGAATGGGGATGAGAAAAACATCAGCCATGATTGAATGGCGGAGTAGACTCGATGGGCCAAGTGGCCTAATTCTGCTTCTCTGTCTTATGGTCATGCCTCACAGCACCCACATATTAATATTATTCTACTTTTCTATTCTTTCTGCCAAAGCCTTACATTTTCCGACATTATACTCCATCTGCCATCTTTTTCTAAAACTCACTTGACCTGTCTGCATCCAACTGCAAACTCTTTGTGTCCTCCTGCAACCTGCTTTCCTACCTATATTTGTATCGTCAGCAAATTTGTAAATGACACAGTCAATTCCTTCATCTAAGTTAATAACACCGACCGTAAATATTTGAGGCCTCAGCACTGATCACTGTGATCCACTAGATGCATAGCAACATGAAAATGACCCATTTATACCGACTCTATTTCCAGTGAGTCGGTCCTCCAACCCCACAAATGTATCACCTACCGACTGCCTAAAATCAGCAGTGGATGAATTTCCCAATGATTACCCATCTTTATCCAGCCTGATTGTTCGAACTTATTTTAGGTCACCCGAAAGTGCCATTTCCCTCAACGTCATCAGCATAATTTTAGTAAAGTACAGTAACTTTGTAAAAATGGAAGACCATAAGAGCATAAGATATAGGAGCAGAATTAGGCCATTCAGCCCACCGGGTCTGTTCCGCCATTCAATCATGGCTGATATGTTTGTCATCCGCATTCCCCTGCCTTCTCCCTGTAATCTCTAATCCTCTTATTAATCAAGAACCTATCGATCTCTTTCTTAAAGACACTCAGTGATTTGGCCTCCACAGCCTTCTGTGGCAAAGAGTTCCACAGATTCACCACCCTCTGGCTGAAGAAATTCCTCCACATCTCTGTTTTAAAGGATTGTCCCTTTAGTCTGAGGCTCTGCCCTCGGGTTCTAGCCTCTCCTACTGGTGGAAACATCCTCTCTACGGCCACTCTATCCAGGCCTCGCAGCATCCTGGAAGTTTCGACAAGATCCCCCCTCATCCTTCTAAACACCACCGAGTACAGACCCCGAGTCCTCAACCGTTCCTCATGTGACAAACTCTTCATTCCAGGGATCATTCTTGTGAACCTCCTCTGGACCCCTTCCAAGGCCAGCACATCTTTCCTTAGATACGGGGCCCAAAACTGCTCACAATACTCCAAATGGGAGTCTGACCAGAGCCTCATACAGCCTCAGAAGTACATCCCTGGTCTTGTATTCTAGCCCTCTTGACATGAATGCAAACATTGCATTTGCCTTTCTAACTGCCAAATGAACCTGCACGTTCACCTAAAGACAATCTTGAACAAGGACTCCTAAATTCCTTTGTTCTTCAGATTTCCTGAGCTTTTTCCCATTTAGGAAATAGTCTCTGCCTCTATTCTTCCTACCAAAGTGAATAACCTCACATTGTTCCACATTGTATTCCATCAGCCACTTCTTTGCCAACTCCACGAGCCTGTCCAAGTCCTTCTGCAGCCCCCCTGCTTCCTCAATACTACCTGTTTCTCTCCATATCTTTGTGTCACCTGCAAACTTAGCAACAATGGCCTCAATTTCTTCTTCCAGATCATTAATGTATAATGTGAACGGTTGTGGTCCCAGCACCGACCCCTGAGGCACAGTCACCGGCTACCATCCTGAAAAAGACCCCTTTATCCCCACTTTCTGCCTGCTGCCAGTCAGCCAATCCTCTATCTGTGCCAGGATCTTACCCCTAACACCAGGGGTTCTTAACTTAAATAGCTGCGTCCTGTACGCCAACCCTCCCTTTGCACCCCCCTCCCACCACTGGGAATTACGCGTTTGGCTAACGATGCCCCTTCTGTATCTCCTCAGGAAAAGCTCTCCCATAATCGTCGGGAGTGGGCCCAGACTGGCGGAGGGGTGCCGGACTTAAGAATCCACACCTCCTTCGAGGAGAGGGCCCTGGAGGTGACTGGGTTGGCCGAGCACAGACCGGTCACCAACACGCAGGCTGGCGGATGCTTCAGATGTTAGAAACCACCCGGGTGACCTGTCGAAGGTTAGTTGTTATTGCCTTACTGACTGACCCATCCGTCCCACTGACCATATGTCCATTCTACCGCAGGTCCTCCAGCCGACGGCCCATCCCTGGTGCCCCCCCCCCCTCCTGCCTCCCAGGAGACCACCTGGGGGGAGAGTTCCGAGGATGCCATCATTATAGTCGCGGCACAGCTGTCTTTCCCACTCTCCACCAGCGCAGATAAACACATCTCAGTGGGAAATGTTAATGGTCAGGCTTCTGGGGAGCAATCTGGTGAGCACCACACTGCTGCTGATATACATCAGATGGAGGCAGGAACCCACAGGAGAGACAACAGTCCGAGGTCTGCTGGATCCCAGGACCCAGCTGGGTCCTAGTCTGATGCTGAGACTGTGCAAAGAGTTAACTGAAGCTTTTGGAGATGATAGGGAACATCCGGGACATTCAGGGGGAGATGTCAGCATCACTCCAGAAGATCCATAGCCGACTGGAGGAGTCCCAGAGGCTACAGGCACAAGAGGTGTCGCTGGCAATGCGTGGCACTGATGCTGGGGTGGCGACCGCAGAGGAGAGCATGGTGCACAACATCGGCACCATGAGTGAAGGTGTCCAAGGCATTGCACAGTCGGTGACGGCCATGGCTGAGGGTCTCGACAGAGATCCATTAAATCACTCGTGATGTTTTGAGCATAGCAAATCTCACGACAGTCCGTTCAATCGCGCCTTCTGCTTCTTTCTCCACATGTGCTGCTTGATCTGCTGATTATTTCCGACATTTTCTGTTTTTATTCCAGATTTGCAGCACCTGCAAGTCTTTTGTTTCCAAGCAGCTCTGCCCTGCTTAAATTAAGAGAAAGGTCAGCAACCTGTTCCTCCATTCAATATGATCCTGGCATTCTGTAACCCATCTCCAATTTGTTTTCTTGTTTCTTTGTGGGCACCACTGATGAGGGCAGCATGTCAACCACTGACTGCCCTTGAACTGAGTGGCATGCTGGGCCATTTCAGAGGTCAGCTGAGTCAGCCGCTCTTGTGGGCCTGCGTGGGGGGGGGGGTCACATGTAAGCCGGACTGGGTAACTAATGGCAGATTCCCTTCCCGAAAGGACATTTGTGAATCAGCTGGACTTTTTGCCACAATCACTGACAGTTTTGTGGTCATCATATTCCAGACTGGCAACATATTCCATTTTTATTGATAGAATATAAATTCCACCAACTGCCATGGTGGGATTTGAACCCCTTATTATGTTTGTGTAATAATGAATCAATGTACGACAGAACATCTAGCCCAAGACTAGTTACTTAATGTTGAATAAACTGTGGATGGACTAAACTATTATGGAGCTTCTAACCATGCTACTCACAGCTTCTATAACTCTGACCAAGACTGGTTTTGTTTGGTTCCAGTGCCCTGTTCCTCTTATATGACACCTATATACTCTTGTCATATACACTTGTTACACACACTGTTATACACACTGTTACTGCAAATCATTACACCCCTGTCCCCAGAGGCTGGGCCTCTAGATTATTGGACCAGAGAGATTATCCCTCCACCACCACCTCACCAGGATATCTTCCCAGTATATGCAATATTTAACCTTTAATATGGAAGCACTTCTGCACACAAAGACTTCAGATATTTGGAATTTCTTTTGCAAATGGCAATTGGTCAAGATTCAGTTTAAATCTAATACTGGCAAAGGTAAAAAGTAACATGGAGCAAAGTGGGGCAGGGTGGCACAGTGGTTAGCACTGCTGCCTCACAGTGCCAGGGACCCGGGTTCAATTCCGTGATTGCTGGGTCACTGTCTGTGTGGAGTCTGCACGTCCTCCCCGTGTGTGCGTGGGTTTCCTCCGGGTGCTCCGGTTTCCTCCCACAGTCCAAAGATGTGCGGGTTAGGTGGATTGGCCATGCTAAATTGCCCGTAGTGTAAGGTTAATGGGGGGATTGTTGGGTTATGGGTATACGGGTTATGTGGGTTTAAGTAGGGTGATCATTGTTCGGCACAACATCGAGGGCCGAAGGGCCTGTTCTGTGCTGTACTGTTCTATGTTCTATGTTCTATTGCGTGACTGTGTGGAGTCTGCACGTTCTCCCTGTGTCTGCGTGAGTTTTCCCCGGGCGTTCCGGTTTCCTCCCACAGTCCAAACATGTGCAGGTTAGGTGGATTGGCCATGATAAATTGCCCCTTAGTGTCCAAAAGATGAGGTGAGGTTGCAGGAATAGGGCAGAGGTGTGAGCCTGCGTGGCGTGCTCTTTCGGAGGGTCGGTGTAGACTTGAAAGGCTGAATGGCCTCCTTCTGCACTGTGGGGATTCTATGATTCTATATGGAGTTAAGTCACAGATCAAACATCATCTCATTGAACAACAGAATGGGCTGAAGTTGCCTGATAGCCTCCCCCAAGTTCCTGCATTTCTAATACTCTCACTACAGTATAGGGGCTGGTTTAGCTCACTGGGCTACTCGCTGGCTTTTAAAGCAGACCAAGCAGGCCAGCAGCACGGTTCGATTCCCGTACCAGCCTCCATGGACAGGTGCCAGAATGTGGCGACTAGGAGCTTTTCACAGTAACCTCATTGAAGCCTACTCATGACAATAAGCAATTTCCATTTCATTTTCATAAAGTAAAATCTGTCAGTCTTGGTTTTGATGTTGTGTTGGAATCCATGGTTGTAAAGCTTGTATTTTTGAAATAGACTCGAACCAAAAAGAGAAACTGAGTCTTCCAGATTCCAAAGAAACTAAGACTGAAGCTGAGATTGAAAACCAAACCTTCTGGGGAGACTGAAAGAGGTTGAAACCAGATGGAAGAACACAGAACTATCAGAGTACAGGCGATGATGATTACATTGGTAATTGTAGGAACATTTTCCAAGGCCTGAGTATTGAGCCCGCCTTTACGTGGGTTCCTCCCTCATTGTTCGGCCTCAGCTTAATAAACAGAGCAGACAAACAACCTGGTTAAGGCGGCTTTATTAACCCAAGCTTGATTTCGTGTACACAAGAGATGGACCTGGATCATTCCAAGATCGATCTGCTGAACAGTGATAAACACACATCAATTATACGATTTCCAAAAATAAATAGCCCACCCCAGTTGGACTTGTTCCACTCCTTGAAGCTGTCATGTTCAAACTATCCAGTAAAATTGTGACCAGCCCATGATTTAACCCCATCCTGTCACTTGTTGTTCACCAAGATCCTGTGTCCATTTTAACATTGTTTTTTCCCAACTTCCCAGTCTGATATTGCAGTCAGATCCTGTCCACTCATTGTCCATCTAGGGACAGGATGGCAGACCTGGCATCCTCTTTATTCCATGGATTGTTTCAGAGGGACAGGATATCAAAAGTGGCTTCCTTTTCACTTCATAGATTGTTCCAGAGGATATCGGGGGCCACTGAAAACGTTTTGACCTCCACTATGTAATCTGCTGACCACACATCGCCTGTGTCTCAAAAACATGGGCAAGTTAGCTAGCCTAAATCCCATCATGCATTGCGGCCACTGCTTGTCGCTCAAGTTTACATGATTATCACTGCTATGTTCCAAATTACAGGTTTAATGGTTAATACTGATTATAATTAATGTCAATCCTTAATAAACTAACTTATGTAGAACTACTCTAGCGGCATCCGAGCTGATCAGTTTTCTCATCCCTGGACACCTTCTCCAGTGTTGTTCAAAGAGGCTGAAGTAGGTGGGGACTGGATCCGGGAGCTGAGGATAGGTGAATATATTGCTGCTGCAGTTTCTGTTACTTGGGATAACGTTGGTGAATTTACACCATCAAGACCATCGCAGGCAGAGCTGAAAAGTTTCTGCAGTTTTTTAATGAAAACTGCACCCATGGGGCTTGGGTTGGATGTGTGCTGCTGTCGACGGACATCAGGCTGAATCCTAGAAGAGAAAGAGCTGAAATTCTTTGGGCAGCACGGTAGCACAAGTGGATAGCACTGTGGCTTCACAGCGCCAGGGTCCCAGGTTCGATTCCCTGCTGGGTCACTGTCTTATTGTGTCTGCCATTTAATGTATAATTTATCATTTAGACCTCAGTGACCTCGGGCAAACGCCACAAACATGCACCAGATAGAACAACAATCCTGGGGGCTCCCTCGGGAGCGGAGGCCTCCAGCTGCATGCCCTTTGCGCAGGGTGGTGCCCTGACACTGCTGGTGCCACCTGGGAACCCTGGCAGTGCCAGCTTTTCACCTGGACACTGCCAGGTTGGCACTGCCAGGGTGTCAAGCTGGCATGTTCTGCACGCAACGCATTGGTCTGGGGTGCCCAGCGTGGGTGTTGGCGAGGATGCGGAGGGGAGGCGTGCATGGGACCCACCCATTGTGGGGCAGCATTGTGGATAGCACAATTGCTTCACAGCTCCAGGGTCCCAGGTTCGATTCCGGCTTGGGTCACTGTCTGTGCGGAGTCTGCACATCCTCCCCGTGTGTGCGTGGGTTTCCTCCGGGGGCTCCGGTTTCCTCCCACAGTCCAAAGATGTGCAGGTTAGGTGGATTGGCCGCGCTAAATTGCCCTTAGTGTCCAAAATTTCCCTTAGTGTTGGGTGGGGTTACTGGGTTATGGGGATAGGGTGGAGATGTGGGCTTGGGTAAGGTGCTCTTTCCAAGGGCCAGTGCAGCCTCATTGGGCCTCCTTCTGCACTGTAAATCCTATGATAATCTATGATAATGAAACACAATTTTTCTGTTAATTTGTGTTTAACTAACGTTGTTTCCAGGTATGTAAGTACAAGAGGTCACTTTGGCTGTTTTTGTTTGTAGTAGTGAAGCGATTGAGTCAGTTAGAATTGTATTCTCTGAGTTCAGTAGACTGAGAGGGGATCTCATAGAAAGCTATAAAATTCTAACAGGACTGGACAGGGTAAATGCAGGAAGGGTGTTCCCGATGGTGGGTGTGTCCAGAACCAGGGGGCATAGTCTGAGGATACAGGGTAGACCAATTAGGACAGAGATAAGGAGAAATTTCTTCAACCTGAAAATGGTGAGTCTATGGAATTCCTTATCACAGAAAGCAGTTGAGGCTAAAACGTTGCATGTTTTCAAGATGAAGTTAAATACAGCACTTGGGGTTAAAGGGAATCAAAGGATATTGGGGGGCAGCGGGAACAGGTTACTGACTTGGATGATGAGCCATGATCAGAATGAATAGCAGAGCAGGCTCGAAGGGGCCAAATGGCCTCCTCCTGCTCCTATTTTCTTTGTTTCTAATGGATATTCTGCCTATTGCACAAATGAGTAATGCAGTGTACAAATTTCAATGCTAGTGTGATGCCAGGTATGTAAGCCAGATGTCCCAAAGACTGGTGAATCATATCAAACAACATGTCCCTTCCACTGTTTGCAATAGGCAAGTTACTGGCTGTACCCTACCGGCCTGTAGTTGGAAAATGCAAAACACAATGTCCAACATTAGATGTAATTCTATGATCAGACAATAGTTGTCAAATAATCCTTAGTGTGCTATAAATTACACCAATTCAAGAGTGTCTGTGGGATTCACAGTATGGTACATTTGTATTTACTGTAAGCTGCATATATGAATACACTGGACCCTGTTCTTTGCAGACAGAAAGAACATGTACACACATTGCACCTCTTTCAAGCAAAGCAAAATAAGAGATTGGTTCATTCCACAGGGCATTACCTTTACCAAGCAGAGTTCAAGTTGCCTGATTTAAATTTCAAACAGTGCTTTGCATTTAACTGTCAGTCACCATCAACTGGTGCATTTTTGATAGCAACGTCTCGACCAATCAGAGTGACTTTGCCAACCAATCAGTACCTTCTTCTCATACAGTATAAAGTTGTTGTCTCCTGACATTGGTATTCTTGTGATTGTGCTAATGCATTGAGTGTTTGTTTGACTCTTGTGTCGTAAAAATTCTTCCATTTTAAACCATCAAATCCTGCAGTTTCATTCTATTTAACATTTCAGATATAAACAAAAACATTTCCTGGTCTCGGCCGGGATAGGAATAGTATTTTCAGCTGACGATCAGTTTTTGACGGAGAAAGTTCCGGATTGCACCAACCTTTTGCAGAATGAAGTGTTCAGTGCCATCACCCTGAAATGCCCAATTCTGCTTTTACGGTGATGTCCCATTGTTCTGGACTACTCGCCCCAAAATGGTGACATAATTCCTCTCTATCTGTCCTGTCAAATGAGAACATAAGACTGAGGAGCAGGAGTAGGATTAAAATCTTTTAATCGTCTTAAACATCTGAATTAGCTCATCCTTTAATTTTTAATAATGGAATACAAGCCTAGCCTATGCATAATTTAACCCTTTTAACCACATTTAAAACTATTCTCTTACATCACTCACATCTTTTCAGCCTAATTTGAATATCAATAAGGAATCTCTGGGTATGCCGTCTGAAATTATGGTGAATGCTGTTGAAATTTCCATGCGGAAGAGAACACAAAAGATTGGGACACACAAGCGCATATGATTGTCAAACATAATTGTTAAACAATCAGACCCATTGTGATTAACCCTGTCAAATAAAATGCGCCCTTTGCAGCCGAATTTGGATTAATAATTCAATATTTAACCTGTGCACTCGGCAGGCACACTTATTATGGGTAAGATGTAAGCTGCATTTAAATTAAACAGGCGACAATGTTTTTCTCATTCATGGAAAGCCGACAAGTTCTTCAGCTGGGCCATTTCCTGCAGTTGCACATCAGGAGATTTGCGGTTCAAGCCCCCCTTGAGGACTTGAGGAGAACGACAAGCACACTCCTCCCGAGCAGTACTGAGGGAGTGCCGCACTGTGGAAGATGCCGTCTTCCGGATGAGGTGATGAATTGAGACCTCTGCCCATTCTTTCAGGTGGATGAGAAAGATCCCATGGCACTAATGCAAAGAGGAGGAAGGGAGTTATCCCCGAGGACCTGGCCAATATTTATCCCTCGATCAATAACTGAATATCTGATCATCATCACGGAGCTGTTTGTGGATCTCCTGTACACACACTGGTTGTCATCCTTCCTACATTCCACTGACTACACTACAAAAGTCCTTCACTGGCTGTAAAATATTTCAAGATCTCCCCTGGGCATGAAAGGCGCTATATAAATGCAAGTCTTTCTTTTTCTCGTTTAAAACCATACTCACCCAATGACAAGAATTTCTCCCAGGGGACTGATTGTGTTTTCTAATCTGCTTCTGTTGCAATTTAATATTCTTTTCTATATGAGTACTTATAACTTTAAGGTGCCTCCTTTGAGTTATCGTTCAGTTTCTGCGCTTGCATTTTGTACCCTGCCCAGACAACCTGCCAGTCTCCAGTTTCCGTCGGAAGATATTTATCAGGAGATTGTCTTCCTCACTGACTTTACAAAAGAAATAGGCTTGGCTGAAAAAAATAACAGGACACATAACTGTCACATCTGCTGTTGCTATTTGTGAGTCCTTGCAACTCACAATGTCTACCCGCTGATACATTTCCGACAGGACAACAGTGGGAACATTTCGAACAGTGCTGGGGGTGGGGGTTGGGGCTCATGAGGGAGGGGAGGTCAGAGATATCGGAACACCAAAGCTTCAACTTTGGTCCCTCCCAGCCCAAAAGGTAACTCAGAAAGTAACATTCCAAAGTCTGCCTTCCTTGGGTCCCTTCTGGTCCACAGCCGTCTCCCTGACAAGTCTGGCCTTTGGCTTGAGGGGGGGGGGGGGGGGGGGGCATGGAGAAATCTCCACTACCATCCTGATTGGGCCTCTGCCGAAATGTGTAGCTAGGTTTCGCTCAGCAGATTTAACATGACCCCACCCACGCTACCATCAGCTGGTTGTTGTGAGGGTGTATGCTGTCTCCTGAGGAGGTCTAGGAACAATAACTTTTTATTAATAATACATAACTATGTACATTAATAACAGCTTACAGTTTTGACTAGGTGCTAGCTACTTGCTGACCTCTACCAGACCCTCTCCCTCACTCTATTGCTCTCATTACTCTCTACATTAGAATGTGGGCGGTACTCTTTCGCCAGTCCCTCATTAACCCTTACAGACTTGAACACCCTAATACTACACCTCCCCCCCACCCCCCTCCCCTGTCTTTACAAAGAATAAAGAACAATACAGCAAAGGAACAGACCCTTCGGCCCTCCAAGCCTGTACTGGTCATGATAACAATCTTGGCCAAAACCCTCAGCACTTCCTTGTGCCGTATCTCTCTATAACTATCCTATCCATTTGTATCTGCTTCCACAACTTCCCCTGGCAACACGTTCCAGCCACTCACCACCTTCTGTGTAAAAAACTCCCGTGCACATCTCCTCTAAACTTTGCCCCATGGACTTTAAACCTATGCCCCCTGGTAACTGACCCCTCCACCCTAGGAAACAGTGCCTACCCATTCACTCTATTCATGCCTCTTATAATCTTGCAGACCTCTATCAGGTCATCCCTCAACCTCCGTCGTTCTAATGAAAACAATCTGAATCTATTCAGCCTCTCCACGTAGCTAACACACTCCAGAACATCCTGGTAAACCTCATCTGTACCCTCTCCAAAGCCCCAACATCCTTCTGGTAGTGCGGCAAACAGAATTGTGCGCAATATTCCAAGTGCGGCCTGACCAAATTTCTATACAACTGTAGCATGACTTGCCAATTTCTATACTTGATGCCCCGTCCAACCAAGGCAAGCATTCCATATGCTTTCTTGACTACCTTGTCCATTTGTGTTGCCACTTTCAAAGGTCTGTGGGCCTGTATGCTCAGATTTCTCTGACTTTCTATATTCCTAAGAGGTTCGTCATTTACTGTATATTTCCCCTCCATGTTAGACCTACCAGAATTCGCTCTAATAATTTACCTACCACCGAAGTGAGGTTTACCGGCCTATAGTTTCCAGGATTATCCCTGCTACCTTTGTTAAACAGCGGTACCACATTAGCTATACCCTAATGCATTTACAATAATATGTTCATGCTACCCCTTCTCCCCACAATCTGACTTTACAGATTCAGGCGATCTGGAGTCTTTACGATTCTTCCAGATTTCATCTTTTTCATGTTGGGAGGAGTGGTCATCTCAGCTGCTTTGGGATGACTTTGTTTGTTAGGAGTTAAGTTTGTAGCACTTGTTGTTGCAATGATTTGGGTTTCCACATCTGGTTGCCTCAAATCTATAGCGCCGCAAGGAATGAGGAGAAGACTTTACCGATCCCGTCTGTGCCTTCTAGGGTATGTATCAACCAAGACTGTTGGTGATCTTCATCCCTCAGAATAATAACACCTTTTCTGTCACGCTCCCTGATCCAAATCTAGCCTGGGACTGTGAAGCAACAGTGCTAACCACTGTGCTACCGTCTGCCCTCCATCCTCATAGCTGAATGGCCTGAGGCATACCAAGGACATCACAGGCCTTACTCCTCTTTCTTCTGCTTCCTTCCCCCCCCCCCCCCCCCACCCCATCCTCAAACATCAATTTCCCTGCCTCTATCTCCTTTTCTCTCTCCACAGATGTTACCTGACCCGCTGGGTATTTGCAGCATTTTCCATTTTTTAGTTCAGATTTCCAGCATCTGCAGTCTTTTGCTTCTGTATTTGCGTTCCATTCAGCGCCACGTCTCTTCCGGGATCGCCCACCTTGAAGAAGTTCTGCTCTTCTCTCCGACAGGATTTCGGATTGTTACGTTTGCATTTACCATGTTCATCTTCCTTGTTCCCATCTCCTTTTCCCTTACACCATCGTCTCTTTTGTCAACTAATCTCTTCTGCCTTTCATTTATTTACAGACTTTTCCTTTTGCATTGCTTGAAAAAAGCGAGATGCTGTGGAAGCTTTATCTCTTGCACTCATCAGACTAGATGCGATAATGTCAAATTTCAAAGGGAGTAACAATATATCCGGCATGTGGAAATGGTGTTGATTGGTTGATAATACAGCTCTGATTGTTCAAGGCATTGTCATGGAGAACGCGCCAGGAACTATTGTCCCTCGTTATTTTATTTTATTCAAAAAAGGTGCAATGCTTGGACATGCTCCTTTTGCCTGCAGAGGACAGGCCTTTGCACATGAATATATGTATTTTCTATCAAGCATGAGTGAGCCACACTATGATAAACTTTAATTGGTTGCGAGAGTAATTCATAGCACATTATGCATTGCTCAACGTGGAGGACTGGGTATAATCTATGGATGGTTGGTGGAAACGGAGAAGGCCCCAGTGGAGGAGATGAGGTGGAACTGGGAGGAAGATTTGGGGATAGAACTTGGGGGAGGGGGTGCCTGGAGTGAGATTAAGCACAGAATATAATCAACGCCATCATGTGGCAGGATGAGCTCAATACAGTTTAATATGGTGCACAGGGTACATATGATGTGGGCTCATATGAGCCAGGTTCTTCCCCGAGATAGAGGATAACTGTGAGAGGTGCACAGTGGGCCTACGAATCATGTTCATACGTTTTGGTCTTGCCCGAAGCTAAGGGGGCTTCTGGACTTCAATCTTTATGATGCTGTTGGAGATAGCACAGGTGAAAATGGAAATATTCAGGAAGTCAGGCAACATCTCCAAGAAAGAAATAGTTCACGTTTTAACCTGATGACTCTTTTTCAAAACTACAAGAAATTAGAAATGTGCCCCCTGGTGACGGTTTTTGGTGTCTCGGAGCTGCCAGAGCTGCTAGAGGGGAGGGGGACCGATGTCGAGATCTTCGCCACTCTGATGTTCCAGCGACGAATCACATTGCGTAGAGGTTGGGCTCTGCCAAGGGTATGTCGTGGTTGGAAGATATGGTGGAATTCCTACAGCTGGAAAAGATAAAGGTCACCCTTCAAGGAACAGAGGAGGGTTTTTTTGTAAAATGGAGGCTGTTTCTGTCTCTATTCAGGGACCTGCTTGTCGTCAGCGAGTGGTGGGGGAGAGGGGTGAGCGGGAGGAAGGAATGGCAGGGAGGGGGTGGAAAGTTTTTTTCGTTAAGGGGAGAAATTGGGAAACATGTCAAAAACTATGTAATTTTACTCTTTTTTTTAGTGGATGGTTATTTGATTTGTTGAGTGTGTTTGGAATAAAATATATTTATCACTGAAAAAACCCATTGTTTCAACATTAATCAACAGGTGAAGGAACTTTCATATAAAAAGGTACATTTAAATAGTTGATACTGTCTTGTTCTGATCATCCAATCGGCTTTCCACATCTAACATTATTAATAATAATAACTTTTTGTCACAAGTAGGCTTCAATGAAGTTACTATGAAAAGCCCCTAGTCACCACATTCCGGCACCTGTTCCGGGAGGCCGGTACGGGAATTGAACCCGCGCTGCTGGTCTTGTTCCGCATTACAAGCCAGCTGCTTAGCCCATTGTGCTAAACCAGCCCCCTGCTCTGATTGGTACATGCCCGGGATGGTTGAATACAGTCAATACTTTAGCTATTGTGAACAGCAGAAATGACGTACTGTTTGATACCATTCATTGGGAATTGGAGTCACCAAACATTTACCATTCAATTGTATGGTGGGCAGAATGTCTTCTTGGCTGGATGGCAGCATCCGGCTGGTGAAAAATGCCACTCGCGCCGTTACTGCTTAATAGCAGCATGAAACTGCTGCTCATACTTTAGACTTACCTTGCCCTTCTGGGGTAGTTTGAGGTAAGCCGGGCAGATTTCAGGTCTGAAAGTGACCCAATTAGACCCCATTTGCGAGTTTGCACGACACACACAGCTATCAAGTATGTCCATTAAGCCGCAGAATAGTTTTCCCTTCTGTTCTTTCCCCTCTCCTCCCTTTCCCTCTTTCTGTGCTGGTTTAAAACCTGTCACGTTTCTAATTTCTTGGAGTTTTGAAGAAGAGTCATCAGATTAAAACGTGAACTATTTCTTTCTTGGAGATGTTGCCTGACTTCCCGAATATTTCCATCATTTTCTGTTCTTTTTTCATATCGCCTTCATTGTACACTATCTGTACCTATGTACAACACAAATCTTACGTTAATTATGTTAAACAACAAAAAATTTTAATGAAGAACACCTGGTTTAAAATGTTCTTATTCTGGTACATTCCCAATTAAGCGCTTTGACCAATCAGTGTCAATAAATAGGTGAACTTCAAAAGTTGTTTATCCCTAGTTGGCACAAGAGCAGAAAAGGAACTGTGGCCAAAACATGGCTTACAAGGGAAATCAGAGATAGTATTGGACTCAAAAAGAGGCATACAAATTGGCAGGAAAAAGCAGTAGACCTGAGGATTGGGAGCAGTTTAAAATTCAGCAAAGGCAGACCAAGGGATTGATTAATAAGGAGAAAATGCAATATGTAAGTAAGCTAGCGGGGAACATAAAAACTGACTGTGAAAGTTTCTATGAAGAGAAAAAGATTGATGAAAAACTAATGTAGTTTTACAGTCAGAAACGGGGGAATTCATAACAGGGAGCAAAGAAATGGATGAGGAACTAAATTTGTACTTTTCTCCTGTATTCACAAAGGAAGACATGGATAATATATCGGAAGTTCTGAGAAACACAAGATTTAGTGAGGAGCTGAAGGAAATTAGTATTACTGTAGTAAAGAAATGGTTTTGGGAAAATTTCTGGGATTGAAGGCAGACAAATCTCTAGAACCTGATAATCTTCATCCCAGAGCATTTAAGAATACCCCAGAAATAGATCCATAGGTGGTCATTCTCCAAAATTCTTTGGACCCTGGAATAGTTCCTGCAGGTTGAATGATAGCGAATAACCTTTATTATTGTCACAAGTAGGCTTGCATTAACACTGCAATGAAGTTACTGTGAAAATTCTGACTCCAGCTCCTGTTCGGGTCCACAGAGGGAGAATTCAGAATCTCCAAATCACCTAACATTTGGTGAATTTTTGTGGGAGGAAACCGGAGCACCCAGAGGAAACCCACGCAGACCTAACATCGGTAGGAGGGAATTTGCTGGAGTCCATTATCAAAGGTTTCATAGAACAGCATTTGGAAAGCAGGTGTTGGGGGGGGGGGGGGGGGGGAGAGAGAGAGAGAGAGAGAGAGAAGTTGGCATTGTGGTAATGTCACTGGACTAGAAATCCAGAGGTCAAGGCTAATGTGGGGACACGGGTTTAAATCCCACGATGGCAGCTGGTGGAATCTAAAAATTTGGTTAATAAATCTGGAATTGAAATGAAAATCGCTTCTTGTCACAAGTCGGCTTCAAATGAAGTTACTGTGAAAAGCCCCTAGTCGCCACATTCCGGAGCCTGTTTGGGGAGGCTGGTACGGGAATTGAATCATGCTGCTGGCCTGCCTTGGTCTGCTTTCAAAGCCAGCGATTTAGCCCTGTGATAAACCAGCCCCTCGCCTCACTAGAAAACTAGCCTCAGTAATGGTGACCATGAAACTAACATCAGTTGTTGCAAACATCCGTCTGGTTCACAAATATCCTTCGGGATGGAAATCTGCTGTTCTCACTTGCTCAGGGTCGCCGTGTGACTCCAGGCTTACTCTATCTTAAGGGATTCACTCAGTTTAATAAAGGATGAGCGACAAATGCTGGCCTTTCCAGTGACACCCACATCCCATCAAGAGGTAAAGAAAAATAAGTCCTTACTTCATGTTGTTTTGCTTTAGCGTTATACATAAAGCAGTGTCAGTTTTCCGCTGAACATTGCCACTTCCACTTCAGCATTGCCAATACGGAATTTCTCTTCTGTGACCTGTTTATGCACAAAAGCTTGGCACCAGTGTTTGGTTACCTGTGTGGTCGGTAGCATGTGCTACTCAATCCTTGGTTACTGATGAGGTATTCTGAATCCCGATGAAGAAGATTCAAACTCTTCCAGTAGTAACAAAAGGTTTATTGAGTAACTACAACAATATATATACCAAGGCAGGCCAGCAGCACGGTTCAATTCCCATACCAGCCTCCTGAACAGGCGCCGGAATGTGGCGACTAGGGGCTTTTCACAGTAACTTCATTTGAAGCCTACTCCTGACAATAAGCGATTTTCATTTCATTTCATTCATAAGGTTAACAAGATCTAACTATGTTAACTATACATACCACTAGCCATCTAAACTAGTCTGCTATTGCTTTGGCTAGAGTGCACCCAAGAGAAAGAGAGAGACCCAATGTGGCTGCCTTTTATACACCTGTTGGTCCGGCCCTTTAGTGATCATGTGGTGCTGCTGATTACACGTTAATCCCTTGTGTGCATGCACACATAGAGATCACTACAACCAGCCGAGGTCCCAGTGTCTGGTCAGCTGACCTTATATTCACATATGTACTAGTGAGACTCCAAGTGGTCACTCAGTGAATTACAATGCAACCATGATAACACTACACCTCCATATCTCTGTAATCTCCTTTTGTCCCACAAGCCCTTGGGGTCCTCTACACTCCTCCAATCCTGGTCTCTCGCACCTCTCCGATTACCACAACCCCACCAAAGGTGGCAGGGCCTTCGGCAGCTTTGGCCCAAAACCAGGGGATCCCTCCCAAAACCCTCTCCTCTAAACGCTCAGTAAAAATACCGCTTTGGCCAGCTTTTCGGTCTCCTGCGATGATATCTCATTACATGACTCGGTGTCGCACTCTGTTGGATAATGATCCTCTGAAGTGATGTGACCACGTGAAAGTTTGTGTCTGAACACAAATTGTTGTTGCAGAGAATTGAGAGATCTAACATTGTAGCATAGAATTAGAATCATAGAATTTACAGTGAGAAGAAGGCCATTCAACCCATCTAGTCTGCATCGGCTCTTGGAAAGGGCACCCTATCCATGCCCACAGCTCCACCCTATCTCCATAACCCAGTAACCCCACCCAACACTAAGGGCAATTTTGGACACTGAGGGCAATTTAGCATGGCTAATCCAGCTAACCTGCACATCTTTCAACTGTGGGAGGAAACTGGAGGACCCGAAGGAAACCCACGCACACACGGGGAGAACATGCAGACTCCGCACAGACACAGTATAGAAGGGAGGTGAAGATGGAAATGATTTAAAACTGTTCAGTGGAGAAAAAGGAAGGCGGTGCTTTTGTGTCTGTTGAAAGTAAACAAAAATAGATTGCTGATCGCAGGCAGCTTTTAATATGGTTTCGTAGTGGCCCATCCACTCCTGGAATGGCCACTGATGTCTCGGAATACCTGTTATCTGTTGTGGATTCTTTGCTAACTGACTGAAGAGTGATGCACGAGGGAATAGTAACAGTGATTATTTCACACTCACCCCCACATATCATTCTGTTTCAAGTACTCATAAAATTGCCGCATAGCTTTAATGGAATTACACATCGCTAAACAGAGCCAGGGTTAATGGGTGAAGACGTTTCCTTTGAGTGTGTAGACAGTAATTTATAGCTGTATAAAATTTGACAATAGCAGTAAATGAGCACTTGCTTTAGTCAGCAAGCTTGACTGGAGTTGGGCCAGCTGAAGAGAAGATCGGTACTTTGCCTCTCTCGACCCTAGACTTCATCTGTGTAATCAGGAAATTGATTTTGCCCATAAACATTTTTCTCTTCCCCTTTGTTGAGCACTCTACATTATCTACTATTATCCTATTGGGCCTCCTGTGAAAGTCTTGGTTAAAGGCAAACTGTTATGGGCCAGTGTTTAGAGAACCCCAAAGTGTATCATGGAGTTCACCTGACCCACAACGTTTAATAGATTGTGGTTATGGGAAGCACACGGTCCACTCTGCAGGTGTGGTACAGCAGAAATGGAAAAGTATTTTTTAAAGCAAAACAATGTTTATTCTATGAACTCAAGTTAACCTTTTTAAAACATACAGCGAACATCTTAGCAACCATTAATTCAAATACAACCCCCAAAGAATACAACACTAAGTAATCCTTTAAGCTTTCCTTTTAACATCCATACGACTTAAAACACCTTTTAACAGAAGCACATTAGGTTTACATTCACTACTGAGAACATTTATAATTCTGAGTTCACCAAATGATCAAGAGATACTCTTTTGATGGCAGAGATAACAGCAGTACACCTGTTTGGTCTGGCTGCAGCTCCAACACTGAAAACAAAACTGAAACACACCCTGTTGCCTGCTCAAAAACGAAAGTAAAAAGCTGACAGACAGCCCAGCTCCACCCACTCTCTGACATCACTGCAGTAGTAAACACCTATTTCTTAAAGGTACTCTCACTACAGATATTTATATACACACCCATTTATGCACACCCATTTATAAACACCAATTTTATAAGGTACTCTCACATGACACACACACGAAGAGCCTGCAAGTCACAATCGATCCCGGGAGAGCCCTGCTGTCACCTGATCTCACAATCAACCAGATACAACGATGATAGCAGAACTGAGAGGCGATAGCCAGCAGGGAGAATTGTACCGATCTCGACTCCTTTCTCAGGAATGGCAAAGGCTGAGTGAGAGGTAATTTCACTGGGATCCTGACAGGTACATGAAGTGTTTTGATAGGCAAATGTTAAGATGTTTTGTTTTTTTTAATTCCTGTATGTATTTGTTTTTATTATTTCATGTGATGTGGGCAGCACTAGTTAGCCCAGCATTTGTTGCCCATCCCTAATTGCCCTTTAGAAAGTGATAGTGAGCCACCGCCCTGAACTAACCTTGCTATTTTTTGATTGGGGGCGGGGGAAGGGGGGGCGGTCGTGTTAGGTTTTTGCCCCACATCAGTGAAGGAATGGAAATATAGGCCACGATTCTCCCAAAGAAGTTCTGAGGGCAGGATTCTCCGGCCACGTCTGCCAGGTGATGGAAGAATCCCGCCCGAGGTCCATAGACTTCTCTGTTGTCCGCGGCTCACCCGTGGCCTTCTTGCGGTGGGCGGGGCGGAAGAATCCAGCCTCTAGAATTTGTTTTAGCACTGGGGAGCTGAACTCAGAGGTCGGACCACTATTTTGAAAGGGTACCCTGATCTCGAATTGAGCTTGTGGTCCCCCACACCCCCCACCCATGGGCAATGTCACCCTCTGCCCACATGGTCACTAGCCCCACCCCCACCCCCAAGTGAGGACATCCCACTATGGGGTCCTGAAGAATCGAGGGAGGTCGGTGGATCCCGGGCAGGTGGGTCGTAAGTAGGATTACGACCTGCTTTTGTGAGCGTCATTCGGTCCCGCCCATTTGGGGCGGAGCTCCGACTCAGGCGTCTCGCGGGACTTCAGAGAATCTTGCGAGGCGTGAAGCCTGTTGAGAGGCCCACTACAAGCCTCTCCCAGTACTCTCTGGCCGCGTTGTGCTCTCGCTTGTGCACAACATGGCCGGAGAATCTCGCCCATAGCTCCACATAGATGGTTGTGTGGTGGTAATGCCCCCTTGAGGCCCCAGGTTAATGCAAGGGTTCCAATACCACCACAGTAGCTCATGGAATTTAAATTCAATGAATAAATCTGGAATTGAAGTTAGTATCAGTAATGGTGACGATGAAACTACCGTCAATCGTCATAAAAACCAAACTGGCTCAGCGATGGCCGATAGGGAAGGAAATTTGCTGCCCGTAACAGGTCTGGCCAATATGTCACCACAGGCCAACAGTAATTTGACTCCGAACCGGTCTCGGAATGGCCGAGCAAGCCAATCAGCTGAAGGGCAAATAGGGATGGGCAACAAATGCTGGCCTTCCCAATGCTGTCCATGAAATAAAAGATAAGTCAGGATGGTGTGTGACTTGGGGTGAAACTTGAAAATGGTAACATCTACTGTCCTGGTCCTTCTAGGTGGCCGAGGTTGTTGCTTTGGAAAGTGCCATTGAAGGAACCTTGTCGAGTTGTTGCACTGTATTTTGTAGCTGGTACACACTGCTGCTACCTCTGTGATGGTGGGAGTGAATGTTTAAGGTGGTGGATGGGGTGTCGACCAACCAGGACACTTTCTGTTGGATGTTGTTTTTTTGATTGATTCACGGGATGCAGGCTTCGCCGGCCAGCTCTTATTTCCCATTTTTAATTACCCTTGAGAAAATGGGGATGAGCTGTCTTCTTGAACAGCTGCAGACCCTATGGTGTAGGTACACCTACTGTGCTGTTAGGGAGGGAGTTCCAAGTTTTTGACCCAGCGACAGTGAAAGAATGGCGATACATTTCCAAGTCAGGATGGTGTGAGTGACTTGGAAGGGAACTTCGAGTTGGTGGTGTTCCCATGTGTTTTCTGCCCTTATCTTTCTAGATGGACGTGGTCGTGCATTTGGAAGGTGCCTTGGTGAGTTCCTGCAGTGCATCTCCTAGATGGTACACATGGCTGTCACTGCTTGTTGGTGGGGGAGCGAGTGAATGTTTGCGGAAGTGGGGGGCAATCAATCAGCTGCTTTGTCATGGATGGTGCTTGTTGAGTGGTGTGGATCTGTCCTCATCCAGGCACATTGGATTGGATTGGATTGGATTTGTTTATTGTCATGTGTACCGAGGTACAGTGAAAAGTATTTTTCTGCGAGCAGCTCAACATATCATTAAGTACATGGGAAGAAAAGAGAATAAAAGAAAACACATGATAGGGCAATATAAGGTATACAAAGTAACTACAGAAGCACCGGCATCGGATGAAGCATACAAGGGTGTAGTCCTAATGAGGTCAGTCCACAAGAGGGTCATTTAGGAGTCTGGTAACAGCGGGGAAGAAGCTGTATTTGAGTCTGTTCATGCGTGTTCTCAGACTTCTGTATCTCCTGCTCGATGGAAGAAGTTGGAAGAGTGAGTAAGTCGGGTGGGAGGGGTCTTTGATTATGCTGCCCGCTTTCCCAGGCAGCAGGAGGTGTAGATGGAGTCAATGGATGGGAGGCAGGTTCGTGTGATGGACTGGGTGGTGTTCACGACTGCCTGAAGTTTCTTGCGGTCTTGGGCCGAGCAGTTGCCATACCAGGCTGTGATGCAGCCCGATAGGATGCTTTCTATAGTGCATCTGTAAAAGTCGGTAAGGGTTAATGTGGACATGCCGAATTTCCTTAGTTTCCTGAGGAAGTATAGGCGCTGTTGTGCTTTTTTGGTGGTAGCATCAACGTGGGTGGACCTGGACAGATTTTTGGAGATGTGTACCCCTAGGAATTTGAAACTGCTCACCATCTCTACCTCAGCCCTGTTGATGCTGACAGGGGTGTGTACAGTACTTTGCTTCCTGAAGTCGATGACCAGCTCTTTAGATTTGCTGGCATTGAGTGAGAGATTGTTGTCGCTGCACCACTCCACTAGGTTCTCTATCTCCCTCCTGTATTCTGACTCGTCGTTATTCGAGATCCGGCCCACTATGGTCGTATCGTCAGCGAACCTGTAGATGGAGTTGGAACCAAATTTTGCCACGCAGTTGTGTGTGTACAGGGAGTAGAGTAGGGGGCTAAGTATGCAGCCTTGCGGGGCCCCGGTATTGAGGACTATTGTGGAGGAGGTGTTGTTGTTCATTCTTACTGATTGTGGTCTGTTGGTCGGAAATCGAGGGTCCAGTTGCACAGTGGGGAGCCAAGTCCTAGGTTTTGGAGCTTTGATATGAGCTTGGCTGGGATTATGGGTTTGAAAGCGGAACTGTAGTCAATAAATAGGAGTCTGATGTAAGAGTCCTTGTTGTCGAGATGCTCGAGGGATGAGTGTAGGGCCAGGGAAATGCGTCTGCTGTGGACCGGTTGTGACGGTATGCAAATTGCAGTGGATCAAGGCATTCTGGGAGTATGGAGGTGATGCGCTTCATGATCTACCTCTCGAAGCACTTCATTATGACTGAAGTCCAGGCCCCCGGATGGTAGTTATTGAGGCACGTTGCCTGGATCTTCTTTGGCATCGGTATGATGGTGGTCTTCTTGAAGCAGGTGGGGACCTCGGAGTGGAGTAGGGATAGGTTAAAGATGTCCGCAAACACCTCTGCCAGCTGGTATGCGCAGGCTCTGAGTGCACGACCAAGGATCCCGTCCGGGCCCATCGCCTTCCGAGGGTTCACTTTCAGGATGGCCGATCTGACTTTGGAAGCTGTGATGGTGGGTATGGGTGAGTTATGGGCTGCTGGGGCACTCGACAGCGGATTGTTGGTTACCTGCTCAAACCGAGCATAGAATGCATTGAGTTCATCGGGGAAGGGTGCGCTGCTGCCAGAGATACTGCTCGGCTTCGCTTTGTAGCCCGTTATGTTGTTTAGTCCTTGCCACAATCGCTGAGAGTCTGTCTGTGACTCTAGCTTGGTTTGATATTCTCTCTTGGCATCTCGAATGGCTTTGCAGAGGTCGTACCCAGATTTCTTGTGTAGGAATGGTCGTCTGACTTGAACGCCTCAGATCTGTTCTTCAGTGGGGAGTCAATCTCGCGATTGAGCTATGGTATCCGGTTGGGGAACGTACGTACTGCTTTCTTTGGCACACAGTCGTCCACACATTTGCTGATTAAGTCTGTGACAGTGGTGGCATACTCATTTAAGTTGGTCGCTGAGTTCTTAAAAACGGACCAGTCCACTGTCTCAAAGTAGTCACGTAAGAGCTCTCCTGTCTCCTCGGACCAGCACTGCACAAACTTCTTAGCTGGATTCTCCTGCTTGAGTTTCTGCTTGTAGGCCGGGAGAAGGAGCACAGTCTTATGGTCTGATTTCCCAAAGTGCGGTCGGGGGATGGAACGGTAGGCACCTTTGATTTTTGAGCAGCAGTGGTCAAGAGTGTTGTCGCCCCGGTGGGACAGGAGATGTGCTGGTGGAATTTTGGCAGCACACTCTTGAGGTTGGCCTTGTTGAAGTCTCCGACCACAATGAACAAGGCCTCCGGGTGTTCTGTTTCATAATTGTTTATAACTGTGTACAGTTCGTCCAGCACCTTCGTCCCTTCTGCCTGGGGTGGGATGTTGACCGCTGTGATATGGCTGAAGTGAACTCACGTGGAAGGTAGTATGGGCGGCACTTCACGGTCAGGTATTCCAGGTCCGGGTTGATGTGTTATGTACTCTGGGATAACACAGGATGCAACTGGATGCAGCTTTGACCAAAAGATACTCCAGACCTTAAAGTTAGTTCAATCTGATTTATTGAACCAGTAGCACAGTTAGCACAGTTCTCTATGAATTCGACTCTCTGCTAACCTAAGTGTGGTTACTCTGTCTGACTGAACCAGACTAGCTCTTAGCCACGTGCTGGAGGTGTGATACTGTACATACATCCTGACTCACTCTGTAGATGTTCATCAGTGGAAAGAGGCGGAGTGTGAGTGCCTCATGCCTTTTATAATGGTAGCCCGGATGAATTGGTTCTTCGAGGAGGTGGAGGACAGATGTGGACGGTGTGGGGATAGCCCGGCCAACCATGGTCATATGTTTTGGGCATGTCCGAAACTGAGGGAATTCTGGCAGGGATTTGCAGATGTTATGTTAGAAGTCCTGGAAGGTAGGGTAACTCCGAATCTAGAATTGGCAATATTTGATGTGTCGGAGGATCCGGGGGCAAAGGGGAGTCAGGAGGCCGATATCCTGGACTTCTCCTCCCTGGAGGCCAGGAGATGGATCTTGCTGAGATGCAGGGACTCAGAGCCTCCGAAGTCAGGAGTGTGGGTCAGCGATATGGTAGGGTTTCGTGGTCTGGAGTAAATCAAGTTCGCTCTGAGAGGATCAATCCAGGGATTCGCCCGGAGTTGGCAGCCATTCATCAATTCCTTCAACAAAAATTGAACGTCAACATAAGGGGAGAAAGCGAAAAGCAGGGGGGAGGAAAACAGGAGGCATGGTGATGTTAAATAAGGGCAGGGAACTTAGTATACGGGTAATTGGGAACAGGGCGGGAGAAGTGGGGGACGTGGTTTCTTGTTTGTTGTTCTTTTAGGGGGTATTCTGTGCGTCGGCCTGCGCAGTTGTTTTAGAAATGTCAATATGTTAAATTGTGAAAATTACAAGTGCTTCAATAAAATATTTTCTAAAAAAAAAGAGCAGAGTTATATTCAAACATTCAGGAACCGATAAAGGAAGTGTGGTCAGGCGCCGTGGTTAGCACTTCTGCCTCACGGCGCCGAGGTCCCAGGTTCGGTCCTGGCTCTGGGTCACTGTCCCTGTGGAGTTTGCACATTCTCCCCGTGTTTGCGTGGGTTTCGCCCCCACAACCCAAAGATGTGCTGGTTAGGTGGATTTGCCACACTAAATTGCCCCTTAATTGGAAAAAAAGAAATGAAAATCGCTTATTGTCACGAATAGGCTTCAATGAAGTTACTGTGAAAGCCCCTAGTCGCCACATTTCGGCGCCTGTTCGGGGAGGCTGGTACGGGAATTGAACCTTGCTGCTGGCCTGCCTTGGTCTGCTTTAAAAGCCAGCGATTTAGCCCAGTGTGTTAAACCAGCCAAAAAATGAATTGGGTACTCTAAATTTATTTTTAAAAAAAGGAAGTGTGGCCAGAACAGATGGTCTGTGTGGAAGAAAATACTGAAATAAACTTGAAGGGTTGAATGAGCTGTGATTTGACATTGGAACATTTGATAATTCCAACCTGCTTTGGTAATTCACTGAGGTACCGAGAGGGATTTCAGTGAAGCACATTCAGCAGGGGCATGAGTTGAAGATGCTTTAATGTTTGCAGAAAGGCCTGTCTGCCAAAAGAAAACTCACTGAAGAGCCATGTGAGTACGTCGGTCTATCAGTCAAGAGGAACGAATTGTCATGGAGTCCATCTTGAGACCAGCCAAACAAGCAGCAGTCAAAATCCTTCATCCAGAAGGATATTTAAACTTCAAATTCAATAACAAGAACCATATACCTTACAGAAACATAGTGTGCAGAATGTTCTAAGGCAACCCATTTCACTTCACAGGAGTGTTGTTGGACAAAATTAGATAAGAACTCATGAACTGAGCTACTAGGCACAGGTGAACAAAACCTTGATAAAAGAGGTAACTCGAAGGAGTGTTTAAAAAGAGAGACAGCGAGCAAGTGAGGAGCTGGGAGAGTTTGCAGCTGAATGCACAGCCAACAATGATGGAGAGATTAAAATTGGCGTGCAGAAGAATGCAGTGATGGACGAGTGCCGAGATCTTGGAGAGTTATAGGCCTGGCTTCTCCGCCCCTTGATGCCTGGATCACCTTTTCCGATGGGACAGAGACAGGGATTGAGGCTGCATGCCGACCTGATCAGGATACTCTGTCACCCCCACTGGCAACAGGATCGGGGTCCACGACTGCGCTCCAGCAGGGGACACAAATTAATCCAAATGGGTCTTTCTGACCAATTTTCATCCATTTAGCCGGCCCTCTGTGATTGCCGTGCCCTGGGCCGGGAATCACGTGGCGCGAATCACTTGCGATCTCTACCAGCGTGGTCCTGGCATAGTGAACCTCACGATGGGCCAAGAGGCAACTCCCCTGAGGTGTTACCCCCTTGGCCCACCCAGAGGTGCACGGTGCCAGCGCCATGCTGGTAGAGACCATCCAAGCAAATCTGAGGGCCTCCACCGCATAATGCACTGCCTTCATACCTCACCTCTTCCAGAACCACACCCCCACCACCACCCCCTTACCCCCAGGGACCCCGAAAATAGGGGGACCCACCCAGGGATTCCATGACTAGGGAGATCCCCAGGGACCTCATGAATAAGAAGGGTCCCAATGAAGGAATGCCTCCCACAGAGATCCCAACTGAAGGAAACCCCCACAGGAATCCCCCAACTAGCGGGACCGCCCATAGAGACCCCCAAATGAAGGAACCCCACAAAGGGACTCCCTGACAAAAGGGACCCCCTTCCCATTGTGATCCCCTGCTTTAGAATGGGACATAGAACATAGAACAGGACAGCACAGAACAGGCCCTTCGGTCCTCAATGTTGTGCCGAGCAATGATCACCCTACTCAAACCCACGTATCCACCCTATACCTGTAACCCAACAACCCCCCCTTAACCTTACTTTTTAGGACACTACGGGCAATTTAGCATGGCCAATCCACCTAACCCGCACATCTTTGGACTGTGGGAGGAAACCGGAGCACCCGGAGGAAACCCACGCACACATGGGGAGGACGTGCAGACTCCGCACAGACAGTGACCCAGCCGGGAATTGAACCTGGGACCCTGGAGCTGTGAAGCATTTATGCTAACCACTATGCTACCGTGCTGCCCATGCTACCGTTAGCTTTACAAAGGCATCACTGACCATAGGCCAGAAGTAAGTACCATTTAGAAATATGGAAGCAGGATCTGGGAGCAGGAGAAAGATGCAGGAGTGATGGTGTGGGCACCAACAGGTATGAGATTGTTACTCCCTGTATGGATGAGAGCGGGGACTGTGGGGAGGATGAGCAAACTGGCCACAGCACCGTGGTAGAGGGAGGCATTCTAGTGGGGGTAGAGAAAAAGAATGTTGTTGTAATCGGGGTTAGTATAGTTTGGGGCTTTGACCCTGTTCCCTGTGACCAGGATCGAGAGTCTTGAATGTTGTATTGCCTACTTGGTGCTTGCGTTCGGGATATCTTATTTGGCTGGGAGAGAAACTTGGAGCAGCGGGTTATAATCGAGTTGGCATGGTCCACATAGGGACCAACGGCATAGGTAAAACAAGGATAGAGGTTAAACTGAAGGAATATGAGCAGCTAAGGTCAAAAGTAATAAGCAGAACCAAAAGGTAATAATTTCCCGAATACTACCTGAGCCACAAGCTAATTGGCAGAGGGTCAATAAGGTTAAGGAGGTATATGTGTGGCTCAAAGGTTGCTGAGGGAGAAATGTGCTCGAATTCAAGGGACATTGGCACAAGTATTGGGGAAGAGGGGACCTGTTCCGATGGGACGGTCTTCATCTGACCCAAGCTGGGACTAGAGTCCTGGCGAATCACATAAATAGGGCTGTAGTTAGGGTTTAAACTAAATAGTGGGGGGGGGGGGGTTCAGTTGTATGGACAATTGGAAACTCAAAGTTAAAGGAGAAGGTGGGCGTGCAGGTTAATGACCAAGACTTTAAACTTGCGCAACGGCAGGGGGAGAGCCCAGGAGAGGTTAATAAGGTTTCCAGAACAAGTGATCGACCAGATTGTTTGGAAAGCAGCAGGAATCTAACTTCGGACAGAGCAGATAAGGGAACAACCAAGAGAGTGGGGGAGGGGGGGGGGGGAGGGGTTGATCAATGCAGGACTGCCAGTATTGTACCTAAATGAGCTTAATATGCAAAACAGGGTAAATGAGCTTTCAGTGCATATTGAAGTTGACGGGTACGATGTTGTGGCCGTCACAGAGACGTGGCTGCTAGGGGATCAAGGCTGGGATCTAAATATCCAAGGAACTGTGTCCTATCGAAAGGACAGGCAGATGAACAGACGGGTGGGATTGCATTGTTACTAAGAAATTAAATAAAATCGATAGCAAGACGAGATATAGGGTGGTTAGATGTAGAATCTCTGTGGGTAGAGTTGAGGAATTGCAAAGGAAAAAAGACCCTGATGGCAGTCACGTACAGGCCTCCTCGCAGTAGTCAGAAGGTGGGGCAGAAAATAAATCAGGAGATAGAAAAGGCATGCAAAAAAGAAAATATTATAATAATTATGGAGGACTTCAGTATGCAGGTGGACTGGGAAAATCAATGAAATGAAAATCGCTTATTGTCACGAGTAGGCTTCAATGAAGTTACTGTGAAAAGCCCCTAGTCGCCACATTCCGGCGCCTGTCCGGGGAGGCTGGTACGGGAATCGAACCGTGCTGCTGGCCTGCTTGGTCTGCTTTAAAAGCCAGTGATTTAGCTGAGTGAGCTAAACCAGCCAAAATGGCTATTTTAGAGCAGGTTGTGGTAGAGCCTCCTAGGGGACAGGCAATTCTGGATTTGGTGATGTGTAATGAGGCAGACTTGATTCGGGAACTTAAGTTGATGGAACCCTTTGGGGCAATGACCACAATTTTACCCTGCAGTTTGAGAGGGAGAAGCTGGAATTAGAATGTAACGGTATTACAATTGAATAAAAGTAAAGACAAAGGCATGAGAGAGGAGATGGCCAGAGTTGATCGGAATGGGAGCCTAGCAGGGAAGACCATGGCAGGATATTTTGGGATTATTCATGAGGCGCAACAGAAATGAAATGAAATGAAATGAAAAATGAAATGAAAATCACTTATTGTCACAAGTAGGTTTCAAATGAAGTTACTGTGAAAAGCCCCTAGTCGCCACATTCCGGTGCCTGTTCGGGGAGGCTGGTACAGAAATTGAACCTGCACTGCTGGCCTGCATTAGTCTGCTTTAAAAGCCAGCTATTTAGCCCTGTGCTAAACCAGTCCCTGGACCCCTGAAAAAAAGAGGCGAGTATTGGGGGAAAAAGAAATGGCAGAAGAACTGAATAGATACTTTGCATCAGTCTTCACAATGGAAGACACCAGTGACATACTGGCAGCAGGGTAGCATGGTGGTTAGCATAAATGCTTCACAGCTCCAGGGTCCCAGGTTCGATTCCCGGCTGGGTCACTGTCTGTGTGAAGTCTGCACGTCCTCCCCCTGTGTGCGTGGGTTTCCTCCGGGTGCTCTGGTTTCCTCCCACAGTCCAAAGATGTGCGGGTTAGGTGGATTGGCCATGCTAAATTGCCCGTAGTGTCCTAATAAAAGTAAGGTTAAGAGGGGGATTGTTGGGTCACGGGTATAGGGTGGATACGTGGGTTTGAGTAGGGTGATCATGGCTCGGCACAACATTGAGGGCCGAAGGGCCTGTTCTGTGCTGTACTGTTCTATGTTCTATGTTCTATACCAGAACTTGAAGAGAGTCAGAAGGCAGAGGTGAGTGCAATGGCCATCACTAAGGAAAAGATCTGGGGAAGCTGAAAGGTCTGAAGGTGGATAAATCACCTGGACTGAATGGACTACATCCCAGGGTTCTGAAGCTGAGGAGATTGTGAAGGTAATGGTGGTGATTTTCCAGGAATCTTTGGAGTCAGAGAAGGTCCCAGAGGATTTGAAATTGGCTAATGTAACTTCCATGTTTCACCTGACTTCAGTTGTTGGCAAGATTTTAGAGTTCATTATTATGGATGAGATTGCGGAGTACTTGGAAGTGCATGATCATATAGGAATGAGTCAGCATGGATTTGTCAAGGGGAGGCCATGCCTGCCAAATCTGTCGGAATTCTTTGAGGAGGTAATGAATAAGTTAGACAAAGGAGAACCAGTGGACGTGATCTATTTGGATTTCCAGAAGGCCTTTGACAAGGTGCCGTACAGGAGGCTGCTAAATAAGCTAAGAGCCCATGGTGGCTGCAGAGAGACTTGGACAGGCTTGTGGAGTTGGCAAAGAAGTGGCAGATGAAATACAATGTGGAAAAGTGTGAGGTTATGCACTTTAGTAGGAAGAATAGAGGCATATGCTATTTCCTAAGTGGGGAAAGGCTTTGGGAATCTGAAGCACAAAAGAAGTCAGGAACCCTCATTCAGGATTCTTTTAAAGTTAACATGCATGTTCATTTGGCAGTTAGGACGGCCAATGCAATGTTAGCACTCAACCACAAACATCGATTTTTCAATGACAAATGATTCTCCGACCGATCGCGATTCTCCTTCCCGGAGTTGTGAAGAAGAGAACCCTGTCCCAGATGCGCTAAGTGTAATTTTACCAAGATGTAAATGATATGCCCCTTGATACAGCAACATTTCCCAATCTATCAGCATTTTAATAATACTCTGTCATCTCTTTCTCAGTTTTCAAACTGGGATTGCCAACTCTTTTGTTAATTATCGTAAATCCGTGTCTCTATGGTTCCAGATCGAACCGAAACTTGAAACCATTTCTCCTCATTTTCTCCGTCAAAACTTTCTGTTACTTGAAAAAAAACTGTCAGATCTTCCCATAACCTTCCCAAGGAGAACAAATAAAGAGGACCAATATTGGTCATGTTCTGAGAATGGCTGAGACAAGAAATGCAATGGGAAGTCTCAAGAAAAAGGAACTGATGCCAAGGCGGGCAATCTGTACAAATCCACAACAAATATGACTGCACGAAATTTGAGGCGATGAGCATGGAGGATAAAGCCCAAGATAGCACTGGATAACATTGCCAATCTTCATATATTTCAATGTAAAAATATGAAGATTTTATCTGCCAACATAGTAGAAATCCAATAAGAAAGTCTCAGTCTGCTGGGCAAGTGTGAAATGACCCCAGTAAAACATGCCCGTGTTGATTTGAGGCAGAAATTGCAACCATCACATGGTGGTAAAATACTAAATCCTGCGAGGAATGAACTCGTCTTCAACCAGAAGGATTACGATGGAACTTGAAATAGGGGTCCAGTATTCCTTCGAAAATTATGTGAAGGAATTCTCAGGAGCTAGAGAATCATAGCAATTACAACATTTAAGTGGTTATTTGGCACATTGCGACTGTCCCCGTTCTTCTAACCTCTGTCTCGTTCACCTTACCTCCCATAGGATTCAGCAAGGAGTTGTTCGAGAGCACATCCCGGGCAGAGGCGCCTGCGTAATTAATATGTGACAAATACCATATATGTTTACTATCTGTAGCAAGCATCAAGAAGCAAATGTATGTTCTCAGGTTAAAACAATATGCGCAAAGCGTGGTGGGACGTAACCAACTAACTTTTTTTAAAATAAATTTAGAGTACCCAATTATTTTCTCCAATTAAGGGGCAATTTAGAGTCGCCAATCTACCTACCCTGCACATCTTTGGGTTGTGGGGGTGAAATCCACGCAGACACGGGGAGAATGTGCAAACTCCACACGGACAGTGACCCAGGGCCGGGATTCGAACCCGGGTCCTCAGCGCCGTAGGCAGCAATGCTAACCACTGTGCCACCATGATGCCCGTGGCCAACTAACTTGACCACATTCTTTGGAAGGACAGATCCACACTGAGCCAGACAGGAACAGCCTGTTAAGTAGGATCATCCTGATTCACCAGACAATCCTCATGAATAGAGACAATGGGACCAGCCACTGACAAAGTTAGGGATATTGGGGACAAAGTTAAGGACAATGGGACCAGCCACTGACGTGGTTTAGATAAGGGGGAGCGGTTATTACTTATCCGTAGGCGTATATAAATGGTGATGTTTCCGTTTGTTCTGTCGAGAGAGCTTGGGGTTAGCCGGAGACTCGCTCCCTGCTGGCGTAATCAATAAAGCATTTTTGACTTTTGGAACAGACCTGAGTGCTGAGTGACTCTTTCAGATTTATCGGTACTAACAGAGTCCATCGATAACAGCTGTTCTGTTGTAGGGTCAGAGAGGGTAGGCCATCCAAACCCTTGGGTTTGTTCTGCTGCCCTCCAGAATTCATTGCCCCAGGATAGCGAGTTACAGGGGGTCACTTTTGGAGACATGGGGCCTCATCCCCAATTAAGAGAGAGCTTGTCCATAATGACTGTGCTTTTAAGCATTCCCAATATCTCCGTGTGAATAAGCTCGCATAAGATGTTACATTCCTGTTCTGTCCATCATCCTTGCCTTCTTTTGTCATGATTTCTGATCATGCTTTTCTGCCACTGTTTATGACTATATGCTGAAATGTCAACATTTCTCAAGAAGTCTGGTTCGGATGAAGAGGCATAGATGAAATAATGACCTGACATTTTGCTATTTTCTCTGGTCTTGACTTGCTGAGTTTTTTGACAAATTCCGTATTTATTCCACTCTAATCTGTCGTGACAGATATTGCACTGTTGTTGCAAGTTCTGACCAATAAGAGGTGCTATGGAGGAAGTTTCAAAAGTCTATCCCTGCCTCCCCCCCAACGTCCACCCCCCCCATCAACTTCACAATTATGCAGCCTATAAAACATTTATATTCGTTAACTGAAGGTGCCGCAGGCAATTTATTGGTATTACATAAATATGTGAGAATAACAATAATACTGACAAAAGAATAATCAATAATCGTTTCTCCCATGTGGCTCAGAATAGCCTAGAGGAATTAAACATAGTTTCAGAGTTTATCTTCATCTGTTACTTTTACATATACTGTGTGCAATGTATCAAATGCACAGGGACAGACTCTGATCCCTTGGGCTTTGTTTGGGGAAATAAAAGACAACACAACATTTATGTTTGATTGCTCATGATTGGAATGCTATTACTTCCCTTTATTGTGATATTTCCTCTCAATTCTAATATTGAGTCAACTGGAGGAGCAGTCAGATATAAATTCAATTCCCTTATGTATTAAGGTCAGGAGATTTGCTCTGCTTGCGCTATCTTGCGAAGATCATATGCTTGAATATCCAGCTGAAACTAGCTCTGCTCCAGTGCTGGGATTTTGTTCAGGCAATCTCTTTTCTGTAGTCATTACAGATTAGCCCTGACTCAAATCTTATCCTCGAGTGATTGGAGGAGTGCTGCGTTGCTAGGGCCCTGGGAACTTCGGAACAGGCTCAACATTCCGGCTGTTCCAGCATTCAATCCGATCACAGCTGATCTATCCGTTAACACTAACCATCATAAGACCACAAAACGTAGGTGCAGAATTAGGCCATTCGGCCCATCGAGTCTGCTCCGCCACTCAATGAGATCACGGCTGATCTGAAACAATAATCCACAACTCCACTTTCCTGCCTTAGCCCCTGATTCCCTTACAGTCTATCTCAGCCAGAAAACATACTTACTGACCATGCCTCTACAGCTCTCTGCGGTAAATGATTCCATAGATTCACATTGCAAAAGAAAAGATGATGCACAGAATAGGAATGTCACGCCTCTGAGGGAAGAAGTTCCTCCTCATCTCTGTCATAAATGGGCAGCACGGTAGCACAGTGGTTTGCACTGTTGCTTCACAGCTCCAGGGTCCCAGGTTCGATTCACGGCTTGGGTCACTGTCTGTGCAGAGTCTGCACGTTCTCCCTATGTCTGCGAGGGTTTCCTCTGGGTGCTCCGGTTTCTTCCTACAAGTCTTGAAAGACGTGCCGTTTGGTGGGTTGGACATTCTGAATTCTCCCTCTGGAACAGGCGCTGGCGTGTGGCGACTGGGGGCTTTTCACAATAATTTCATTGCAGTGTTAATGTAAGCCTACTTATGACAATAATAACAATTTTATTATTATTATGGACGACCCCCTTACTCTGAGATTGTGCCCTCTGGTCCTCGACCCACCCCCAAGGGGAAAAAATCTCTCAGCACCAACAGTATCAAGCCCCCTGAGAATCCAATATGTCTCAATAAGGTCGCCTCTCATTCTTCTGATCACATTTGTTTCAAATGTCTTAATAGCGTCACTGAGCAAAATTCTACCAACCATAGAACTCGTACAATGTATAAGGAGGCCATTCAACCCATCAAGTCCCACTTTGACAATTAGTATTCTTGGATGGTCAGATGCTGAGAGAGTTGGGTCAATCACTCCCAAGTCTAGGAATCAGGTTATAATACTTACAAGTCACTAGGTTTTTAAAAAGATCTGAGGATAGATCTGTCAGAACAATAGTCTAATTTGTCAACATATACTGGTCCATCATATTTATATATACATAATATATTATAGCTTGTTTATTGTAACCACTCAAATTACTACCGGTGGAAGTTATTATTACAGATCTCATACCGCTCTGTTGTGATAGCAACAGAAGATTTAATTTAATGACCATTACGAGAGCCATTTCGCAACAGCTTTTTTTAAAACATGTTTATGATGCGGAGTTCAGTGTGTTATCTGTGATGCTTTTCATATCATTAAGTTTCCCAGTTGGTCCTTTAATTTTAGTTGAATTTGGTTCGATTAGCACACAAAGACTTTACTGATTCCATGTCATCACTTGCTGCAGATATTTTACTGACCAATTGCTTAATGATGTCCACCTGCAGTTTGGGAATTTGCCGCACGATGATGTTCATTGGCCACTGCAAAGTGACCCGAGTAGCCTGTGTTTGTGTTGTGCCAGATCATCTCTATGGTGACAGCTCAGTGATGTGTTTATTTCACAAATACTTTCATTCCATTCTTTTGATGTTATTGAAAACCAATTTCCTTGGATGGGTGTAAAATTATCCTTCGTGACATTCATTCAATCATCATAATGGTCCATTACAGCCAAAATGATCAGTTTGTAATGATGTTCTTCTCGTCAATGGATATGAATTTCTGACCTACATCAGATCATTACTTTGTTATTTCACACCCTTGCCTCTAAAACCTAGACCCCAAAACCACCAAAGGAACAGCGAAGGAATGATTCTAAAGCATAGAGGACACTTGTCGCAAGGGGATGCTGGTGAATCAGGAAGCAATTTTAACTTTTTCAAATACTTATCGATCTTCTTTTGAGCTGTGCCAAGCCCTGATACAAGACTGCATGGGGATTTGTTGCCATCTCTTTCTCATTATTCCATTATGGGTGTTTCGCTGAGCGCACCTCCTAAATCAGCGACCGCCAAGACAAAGATGGACAAAAACATTGGAATGCCATTATGCCATCATGCTTCCTTCCCAGACACCCCCCATCCTTTCTTCAATGTATGGTGGCTATTCCTTCACCACCATGGGTTCAAAGGTAATCATGGGTGTAGCATCATCACATGGGCATCTGTGGCTCAAAGAACCCCACCATTGCCCCATCAGAGTAACTGACGATGGAGAATAATGCCAATTTTGCTGGCGATATCTGATATAACAATAATTTTTAAAAATGTATTTATGTTGTTGAATGAAGCACAATTCATCGCAAAGTGAGTCTATTTCAAACACACTATGATCCGTGAATTGGGGATATGCAGTGCATTCTGAAATGTGGTCGGCAGACAGTCCCATGTCCACCCCTTACAATGTCCTCCAACACATAATTGATGTAAACTTCAAGTAAACTTGCCATCACCCCTCTTTCAAGAGAGAGATAAATCCAAACATGTCTCGTGGTGCCTCGCATGGGCCTCAGATCAACAATACATATGCCAGATAACATATTGTCCTCTGCGTCCATCACTTTCACCTGCAAAATGAGACACGAGAGTTAAAAACTATGTTAACATTACTGAATGCCATTTAAGTGGTTCTTTTGAGCCTTATAATGTGCTGCAAACTCTTCTAAAAGCAAAATGATCCTACGCGTCCCTTATGAGATTGAAGTTCAGCTTGTTCCTTTCTGATTACTGTGCAGACCCCTAAGCGTGGCACATTGGCACAGTACCAGGGAACTGGGTTTGATTCCGATCTCGGATGACTGTCCATATGGAGTTTTCACTCACTGGAGAAAGATGCAGCCCTTTGATATACTCGTGGTCGAGTCAACGTGTGCAGTTACGCTGGACCCTGTTTGCCAGCATCCTGACCTTCTTGAGGCTTCATTGCCTCCTGCTGCTCAAGCGATTGTCCCTCCTGATCCCGTGCCAATCTCGCCGGTTCTTCCTCTCCTGACTTGGACGAGAGCCTGTAGAAAGGAAGGTTTGCCTGGAGTTTGCATCATTTAGGCCTCAGTGGATTTGTGAACAATTGAAGTAATCAACCCAGTGAGCATGTTGTTTTCCGATTTGCTGCCATTTCTGAGTCACCTGGGCCACTGCAAAGTCTTGTTCCTGTCATTCATTCACATCGAGCCTCCCTTCCCAACCCATTCCAGTGAAATGGCAGCCTAGAGGAAGAAGATGAGCGTTACTCCTATTCATGCACAACTGTTCATGGAGCCACGTTGGGGTGATGACAGCCATGTGTCCCTCAGACTCTATTCCTCTTACCAACATTTTGTTCAAGACTCTATAGGGAGACCATTGCCTTGCCAGCATAGAAAAACATCCCATAATCAGTCAAACACAACCATTCACCTGGAAGATTGGAGGTTTAGAATCGTGAGTGTGTTACCGACCCCAGCGCTGCCCCTTGCAGACACCTCCCTCCCTCCCTCCCTCCAAACCCCCCTCCCCTCCATCCCTCCCTTCACCCCTACCTCTGACTGCAGCAGCTGTCAAGTCACACAGGATAAATGACATCTCCGGACCTTGCTGGGATCTCGATGTAATGACACCCATGAGTCAAGGAACAAACCTGGTGCTGTGAGAGCTGCACCATCGAGACAGCAGAACACAACTGAGCATGGTCATCATCCAGTTGCCACAAGATCATTTAGTCAGCCAATTGTGCTCAGCTTGAAATCCAACCACTTGCAAAGACCCTTCTCAAAGACCCTCCTCAAAAACCCTCCTCCCACTTTGAGGATTCACATGTACAGTGCAACTGTGTTCTGAAGAAAAACCTTAAGAACTTGGGTTAGGGTTAGGGTTTTTACCGCCTTCTACCCTCCCCTTGCCATCTAACTTTCCCTTGATCCATCCAACATAACCATTCCCTTCTCTCTGTCACACTTAAATATCCCACTATTTTACCTGTAACCATCACCATTCGCCGCCTTCTCTCCCCACAGAGCCAACATCCATTAGCATCCCCCTGCCCACCCTGTTTCAGCAATTTCCAGAACCCCCCCATGAAACATTCAGCGACCCGGCGATTAACATGGACCTGCCACCCTAACTCATCTCACTCCCTTCTCTCATGTTGCCTTTTCCTTCCATTGCCCACTACCCTCAGTTCAGCCCCCAGGACCCCACAATAGACGGCACAAACTCTGTCCTCTGGGGCCATCACTCTGCCACTATGCCTCCCTGGAAACCGCCTCTCCAACCAACCAAAGGGCACCAACACCCAAAAGGATCAATGTTTCCAAATTCCTTTAGATTCCAGGAATTAAGTTGAAGCTCATGTAACTGTTTTACACCTTCCTTTTGATGGAAAAATCGCTATCTCTGTGCTGGATTTTGAAACTGCTTGATACCATGCTGGACACCATGGAGGAGAGGCAGGCGGCCCTGTACCATGGCCTGGGAAGGAGGCTGCCAGCTTCCGCTGTGTGCTATACCTGGGCGCAGGTGGTAGAGACAGTAAGCGCCATGAGCAACACTGTCGGGAAGAAGCTGCATCACCTCCTCGGAGCAGCCAGGGTGAGTAGGCAGTACTGCGCACCTGGCACCAATACGCGTCCCACACACCTGTAATGCTACCCGCCCCTCCCCTCACCAGAGGCTGGAAGAACACCCACCGTGCACCATATGCCGGTGCTCATACCAGCCGCCATGGCCGGGTGTCCCGGCCATTGAAGTCACCAGCTACCCACCCGTTTGGCTGCATGCGTTGGACTGTTGAAAATTGGTCAGAGGACAGGCTGACCTCAGGGATTAGCTGCCGTCCAGACGGGTCTCAGGCTTCTGGAACAGTCCCATCGATTGTGGCGATGCAGTCACAAAGCCAGGAACTACATGAGGGGTTGTCGGCGGGCATCCAGTACCCGCAGACACAACCGCGTGCAGGAGCAGGAGATTGTGCCGGCCCTGCGTACAACCCAGGCCAATACCCAACAGATGGTGTACGCAGTGGAGGCCTTGGGGAGCGGGGGGGGGAGGGGGGGGCAGGAAATGGCCACCTTGCATCCAGGTATCACCTCGGTGGACAGTGGATAATGCTACCGTGGGCAGGAGTCAGACGAGTATCAGGGCTCATCGCGGGTTGTCATCATCCTCCGTCCCATGGACCAGACCTGTTGTTGCTGCCAACCCAGGGCCCCAATCCTGTAGTGCAGCGGGTATGTATCACAGAGGGGGTTGCAGGCGGGGTGTGACAGGGGTGGCGGAGGGGGGATGGTGGGTGGGGAGATGGGGTGCATGGGGGTGAAATGCATTGTCCATGCCCCTGACCAGTTCCTTGCCCCCACAAGCCGGTGCACCTGGAGGCGATTGGAGCATCCCATGCGCATTGTTCTTGGCCCACATGTTGTGTGGCTACCCGTACCTGCCCAGGCCCCAGGTCCTGCCCAACCTTACCTTCCCCCACATCCTCCTCATCGGACGAGGACTGGTGTTCATTCTCCTCCTCCAGCACATTGCCCCTCTGCTGCCCAATGTTTTGGAGGATGCAGCGTGCCGCCACAATGCGGGAGACCCTTTTGCTTCATGGCTTCATTGTAGCGGGTCTCCGCGTCGGTCTGTGGCCTCTGGATTGATGTCACCGGTCACGACCGCAGCGGGTAACCCCTGTCGCCCAGGAGCCAGCTCCCTAGCTGCACCTCGAAGATGCTGGGAGTCTTCGAGTGTGCCACGCTCACTGCTCGAGTGTCAGGCACAGGCCTGTGTGATAATGTACATAATGTTATGCATACCTCCGGCCACTAGGTTGCATTGTAAACCCACCACTGGACCATATGGCAGGGGAGTTGGGAGTAGCTCGTGCTGTGGGATAGACGTATTTTACAGTAGCTCTACAATAGTCATTTAGTGTTAGTAGTTTATTACTTTATTTATTCTAGTTATCTTTATGAAATAGTTGTTTAATAATAAGATATGTAAACTAGATGTTCTGTAGTTGATCATTTACTTCGGCCAATCTACAGAGCATGACAACCAGCTGCACCTTCACTGAATGGAACCACTTTCGGTTTGCGTAGAGTGGCCGGACATCTGCTGGTGCGATATGCATTGAGTCAATCACCCCCAGGACCTGGGGCATCTTAGCAATGGCAGCGAACCCCGCTGCCCGGGCATGCTGGTGGGTTCGGTCCACATGGAAATGAATGCATTGTGCCAACTGGGCGTATATGGTCCCCGTGATGGTGCGGATGCACCTGTGCACCGTCTGTGAGATCCTGGACAGGTCTTCACCCGGCGAAATTCAGGGCAACAGTCACATTGACGGCCACCGGGAGTGGGTGTCCTCCCCCATTCCCCCACGGTGCAGGTGCGCCATGATCTGGCAGATATGTCGCACTATCTCCCTGCTGAATCGGAGTCTTCGACGGCATGCCCAACCCAGCAGGTCCTCGAATGACAGGTGGTGCTGATTCACACAGGGCCTCATGAAGCGCCTCCTTTGCACCTCTTCTGCCTCGGCCTGTTGGGCGAAGGCTGGCTCTCCATCCTCAGTGGCTGCCTCCTGTTGTGCTGCTGCGCGTGCCATGGCCTTTCCCCCCATCGCCAACACCAACCTCCCCTCCCCTGGGCCCTGGCACTGTCCTCCCACCCCAGCCAGCCCGGCCAGTGTCAGGACCGGCAGCCCACGGTCTCATCTCTCCGTGTCCTACCTCCTCTCTCTCCCTTTTCAGTCTGTTTCTCCAATTCTAAAAGCACAAGTGAAGACGCTGGAGAATACCGTGTTAGACCCGCTAACAAGGCATTTACTGTACGTGCAGTGTAAAATACATTGACGCCACTTCTGAGACACTGGAGAATAATGACTTGGCATGTAACCAGCGCCAGCCACAATTTTGGCATCCAAACCAATTCTCCACCTAATCGTGTTTCCTAATTCCTGCTTCAGCTGACAGAATCCTGCTCAGGATCTTAACTTAGGAGAGGCAAGGAGGGAGTTCCTTAATGCATCATTAGCAGATGTACTGGACTACTGACCGCTTTGTGGCAGCTTGCATGCTGGAGTAAAAGATTTCAAAAGTGGTTACTTCAGTTACATGGCTTCATGATTTCAAACGGTGTTTGTTTAGCTGATGTCTGAAGTGAATGTGGTGTTTGTTTCTGGATTCTGCAATATCCCAGCCATTAACTTCTGAATATCCATTATATATCTTGATGAGATAAGAAAACATCTTTCATATAATTTTTCTTCCAGCAGACTTTCTGTCTCCACTGAAAACGAAGTCTTATAGTAATGTAAATGTTATGGCCTGAACCTATTGTGGGCGGCACGGCAGCACAGTGGTCAGCACTGTTGCCTCACAGCGCCAGGGACCCGGGTTCGATTCTCAGTTGGGTCACTGTGCGGAGTCTACACATCATTCCGTGTCTGCGTGGGGTTCCTTCGGGCGCTCGGGTTTCCCCTTGATTGTTAGGTGAATTGGACATTCTGAATTCTCCCTCAGTGTAGACTCTGTACAGTGACGACTCGAGGATTTTCACAGTAGCTTTATTGCAGTGTTAATGTAAGCCTACTTGTGATACTAATAAAGATTATTATTCATAGTAAATCTCTTTGATGTGGTCCTTGACATCCTTATGTATGAAGTTCCAGAAGAGGATGTCATGGCATGCCCTGAATTGTATTCCATATTAGAATTTTCCAGTAACTTTCCAGAAGTGCGGCCACACCAGATACCAGGAGACTTGTGGCAGCCATCTTTGGCTAGCGTATTTTCTTGTCTTTGGAAGGTTATTTTTCAAGGTATGTGTTTTGTCAGCCAGTTAAATTGCAGATTAATATCTCCCATGCACAAGTCACATCATCATGATACCTTCCACGCCAGTCTCATATGGAAGTTTCATTTTGGAATTCAAAAAACAATTGCTTGTTAGTTTGGTGTGGAATCTATTTCCTCCAATTGAAATGATCCATGAAAGCCTCCTGCATCACTCTCTCCGCTAGCGTTTAAAACCTTTGTGCAAACAGATAAGATGGCAATTCAGTACAGTGCTTCTCCACATACCAAGGTGACAAGGCAAGTTGATATGCTGGGTTTTTTTTTATTCAGTCATTGGATGTGGGTGTTGCAGGCTGTTCCAGCATTAATTTCCCATCCCTAATTGTTCTTGAGGGGGCAATTTAGAGTGAACCATATAGCTGTGGATCTGGAGTCACATGTAGGCCAGACCAGGTGAAGACAGTGGATTTCCTTCCCTCAAGGACATTAGTGACCCAGATGGGTTTTTACGACAATCGACAATGGTTTCATGGGCATCATTAGACTTTTAATTCCAGATTTTTCTTGAATTTAAATTTCACCATCTGCAGTGGCGGGATTTGAACCTGGGACCCCAGAGTAGTACTCTTGATCTCTGGATTACTAGTCCAGCGACAATACTACTACACCACAGCCTCTGTAGCCACCTGGGGTTGCCATGTCCTGATTCCAAAATGGACATTCGCAAAGAGTACAGGGAAAATTGGATAGTACTAGGAAAACAAGCAGGAGCAAGGTTTGCCTGTGGATTGGAATTTGCAGCTCCCAGACAGAACTGATACTACAAGCCATTAGCATAGTAATGAGCTATCTCCGGGGACAAAAGAGAAACATTTAAACAATCGGTACCAGGGCAGACTCCCCGGCGCCAGTGGAGACTAAAACAAAGGCAGGCCAACGGTTACCTAGGGCCCGCCCAGCGATCGAGGAACGACCCCTTTATTGGAGAGAATCAATACAAACGATTGGGACATGGTCCAATTAATTGGGGCCAAGTTCAGGAACCGCCCAGAAGGGCGCAAAACCCTTTTGGGTATAAAGAAGTGTCCCCAAGGTCAGAGCGCTCTCTTCTTCACCTTCACCTTGGCCTTTGGCTCTCAGCGTTGAGAGGCCCGCCAAGCACCAGCCAAGTAAGTCTAAGGTCAATGCACGCTACAAGATAGGCTCTCCTAGCTACTATTCTATACCAGTTCAAAGCCAGCAGTATCAGAACCAGACAACAGCCATTTTTCCTCTGACTGAGTGGGCGCCCGAAGCCAAGTATAGGCTTTTAGTAGTAGTTGTAGTTTAGTGAGTAGAGTTTGTGCATGAGTAATAATTGACTGTGTGTATAATAAATGTGCATTGATTTCAAACTTACTAACTGGTGTATCGAGTCATTGATCAGTATTCGGTTTTGAACCCTGTGGTGGTATCAGAAAGATACCTGGCGACTCTTGAGCAAAGGTAATTAAAACAGAGCAAATTAAGGAAGGCATAACGAGCAACACCTCCCTGTTACAAAAACGCGTATGGGATCCTTGACTGGAAAAAGCAAGGTGGTTATGCTAATCTTTATAAAATCATTGCTTCCCCCCAAGCTAGAGCTCTGTGTCCAATTCTGGGAAGTTCAGGAAGGATTGTTACGTGTGCGGAAAATACTTACGAGATTAGGATCATGGATGAGAAACTTCAGCTATGTGGCAATGCTCGAGATGTTGACCGTGATGGGGCTTAACTTGGGTGGGTGCTGAGAGATGTTTCCCCACCGCCCCCACCTCGCCACCTCCATGAGAGAGATGAGAACTTGAGGATGCTTCTTAAAGCAGAGATGAGGAAAAAGTAATTTCCCATAATGAATGGCAGAGCAGGCTCGAAGGGCTGAATGGCCTCCACCTGCTCCTAGTTTCTATGTTTCTGTGATGAGGGTCCAGGCTAGGAGCTATCTTCGTGCTTACGTCTTTACATCTCTCTGCTCAACATCACCACTGACCCTTGGGTCTGAGACACACGCCTTCTTACATGTGCAGACCCACAGTAACCCTGAATGAGCCAATCCCAGAGTCCACAATTCGATCAGTCATGATAATATCGAATGACACAGCATGTTTGAGGGGCCTGTGGTGATATACATCACTGTAAATACACAAGGGGTTAATGTAAATACACATAGACTAGATAGACACTAGAGGGAGCACCAGAGACATGACACACAGACATTCAACCAATAGGCCAGTAAAATAGGACATGACCAATGGGCATTCAAGACACACACAGAGGTGACACTACCACAGGGGGGCATTACACCAACCCATAAGGACACAGCACACATGATCTTCCTCTTTCCAGTGGAGACACTCAGTGTGTACACAGGGTTGATTGAACACATCACACCCACCACGTGGATTGTAGCAGACTGGTTCGTCAGTCTGAGTAGCTATAACAGGATTAACAGGAGAGTCGAATCCAAGTAGGAGAATTGTTAAGTTTAATAAATGTGTTAAAGCTATCTCCAAGTCTGAACCTTCCTTTGTCAGAGTGCACATCAAGGAAGCAGCTTATGCTACGTCAAGAGCATAACAATACAGGGCCGAATGGCCGATCCCTGCTCCTAATCCTTATGCTGAGAGTATGTATTCATGCTCATAAGTGGGGCTATTTGTTTCTCCTTAAAGAGGACGTGAGGATGAGATTTAATGTCAGTGTTGAAAATTCTGAACAGTTTTCAGAGACGAAATTAGGTGAAACTGAGCCTGATTTTAACTCCAGATGAATGAATGAGTTAACACCTTGCCCATAGTTCCCATTGGCATCAGGGTCAGTAAACAGATGAGGCAAGTTCCATATGCGAAAGCAAAATGCCGTGAGGACTGAAAGATAAGTGAATACATTGGAAATAATTGTCAGCATCTGTACAGTGAGACGGAGGGTAATTTACAACAGAACCTGATCAGAGACGAGAGTGCTTGTTTTAGGTCGCGAGTTGTAATTTCCAAAGGGTGCTTCAAGCGGTTTCAGCAGTAACTATCCAAAGGGATTTGGATAAATACTGGAACAAGAACATTTACAGGGCAATGGGAGAAAGAGCAGGCAAGAATGGGACTAATTAGATAGATCTTTCAAAGAGTCAGCGGCAGGCACTATGAGCTGGATGTCCGCCCCTGTGCTACATCATTCGATGATAACTTAATGGGGTTTTTTTTTGGAAGATACCAGTACTTGTCAGTTAACTGAAATTAGCTCAGAGAGGCTCTTTACATCATGATTAATGACAAACTTAGCCAATGGAAAAATTATCAAGTTCAATTCTGTGTTGTTGCTCACCCTTGACGCCGAATGTAACTCATTGATTCTGGTTTGTCTCCCTAATGACCACCGTGACTGCACTGAGCACTAAATCACAATCTGTACTTGTGGCATGCTTGGTCTGAAGAGGCTTCAGAAAATCCTTGTCTTCTGTCAAAGCCCCTCCTTCCCGTGGCAATTGCTGCAGCAAGAGGCAACTTTTTTCTTCACACATTTAGCGTACCCAATTCATTCTTTCCAATTACGGGGAAATTTAGCGTGGCCAATCCACCTGCCCTGCACATCTTTGGGTTGTGGGGGGCGAAACCCACGCAAACACGGGGAGAATGTGTAAACTCCACATGGACAGTGACCCAGAGCCGGGATCGAACCTGGGACCTCGGTGCCGTGAGGCAGCAGTGCTAACCATTGCACCACCCTGCTGCCCAGCAAGAGGCAACTTAGTAGCAAGCAGGCTCCAGATCAGTGTGTTTGGGGGGTTGCAGGGTCGGGGGGGGGTGGAATGTTATCACCGGAGCGTGACTCAGCCCCAAGTTACATTGGACTGCTGTTCTAGGACACGCCAATTGTTCAGTCATACTGAGGTAAGTCTGAATGTCAGGTGGTTGATACAATGACCAGTTATAAAGCCATAGATTCAGACAGCACAGAAAGTCCATTCGGCCCATCGAGTCTGCGCTGCTAAAAAACAACCACCTAGTTGAAATTAGAAAGTGTTCTAATCCAATTTCCTCGCACTTGGCCTTGTATGCCATAATAATAGTAATAATACTAATGATCTTTAGGCTTACATTAACACTGCAATGAAGTTACTGTGAAAATCCCCTAGTTGCCACACTTCGGCACCTGGTGGGGTACACTGTGGGACAATTCAGAATGTCCAATTCACCTAACAGCACATCTTTCGGGACTTGTGGGAGGAAACCGGAGCACCCGGAGGAAACCCACGCAGACATGGGGAGAACGTACAGACTCCGCACAGACAGTGACCCAAGTTGGAATCGAACCCCGGACCCTGGCTCTGTGGAGCCACAGTGCTAACCACTGTGATACCGTGCCGCCCCTTGGAATAGCAAGTGCACATCTGAATACTTTGTAAATGTTATGAGGGTCTCTGCCTCCACCACCCTTTCAGGCAGCGAGTTCCAGACTCCCACCAGCCTCTGGGTGAAAAGGTTTTTCCTCACATCCCCTCTAAACCTCCTGCCCTTTACCATAAATCTATGTCCCCAGGCATCAATTCTTCCACCAAGGAATAAAGTTTGTTCCTGTCCACTCTACCTATTCCCTTCCTTATTTTAAACATCTCAATCATATTCCCCCTCAGTCTCCTCTATTCCAGGGAAAACAATCCAAGTCTATCCAATCTCTCTTCATAACTAAACAGTTCCAGCCGAGGCAAAATCCTCATAAATCAATTGATGCAGTTAATAATAATAATAAAAATCTTTATTAGTGTCACAAGTAGGCTTACATTAACACTGCAATGAGGTTACTGCGAAAAGCCCCTAGTGGCCACACTCCAGCGCCTGTTCGGGAACAAGACGTCTTTCGGGACTTGTGGGAGGAAACTGGAGCACCCGCAGTGAACCCACGCAGAAACGGGGAGAACGTGCAGACTCCGCACAGTGACCCAAGCCGGGAATCTACGGGACTCTGGAGCTGTGAAGTAACAGTGCTAACCACTGCGCTATCTGTAACTGGTTCATAGATACCAGTCATGTCCTTCCTCACTCCCTTCTCACTTCAACCCAAATGTCTGGGGTGACTTTTCCAAACCAGTTAAATATGTAGAGATGTCACCCAAGTGAATCTTGTGGGCTTGTCCTGACCCCTTTCAATATCGGTCACAAAACATTTGCGACTCACCACAACAACTTGTACTTACATAGCATCTTTAACAAAATAAAACACTCAGCATTATAAAAAGAAAAAATAGACACCAAACCACAGAAGATTGGAAAGGCTTGGAAGAATTTAATGAATGGCTAAAAGGAATAAAGAAAATCGTGAGGCGGAGAAATTTAGGGAAGGAATGGCAGAGCTTAGGGTTCGGTCACCAATGGGGAAATTTAACTCGGGGATGGTTAAGAGGCCAGAATTGAGGGCAGCACGGTGCCGCAGTGGGTTAGCACTGCTGCCTCACGGCACCGAGGTCCCAGGTTCGATCCCGGCTCTGGGTCACTGTCCGTGTGGAGTTTGCACATTCTCCCCGTGTTTGGGTGGGTTTCACCCCCACAACCCAAAGATGTGCAGGGTAGGTGGATTGGCCACGCTAAATTGCCCCTTTTTTGGGAAAAAAAATGAATTGGTTACTCTAAATTTATTCAAAAAAGGAGGTCGGAATTAGATGAGCACAAATATCTCAGAGGCTTGTGGGACTGGGTGAAATTACAGAGGTCGGGAGGCATAAGGCCACGGAGGGATTTGAAAACGAGGATGAGAATTATAAAATCAAGCCATTGCCTGACCTGGCAGCTGATATTGCTGAGCAAACACAGAGGCGATAGGTCAACTGGGCTGGTTTAGGACAGGGCTAAATAATTGGCTTTGAAAGCAGACCATGGCAGGCCAGCAGCGCGGGTTCAATTTCCGTACCAGCCTCCCTGAACAGGCGCCGGAATGTGGCGACTAGGGGATTTTCACAGTAACTTCATTTGAAGCTGACTTGCGACAATAAGCGATTTTCATTTTATTTCATTACTGGACTCGAGGTGAGTGACGAAGTGGACAGCAGAGTTTGTGGAGGATGGAATGACGGAATCAGTCAGGAATGTGTTGGAATAGTCAATCCTCTAGAGGTCACAAAGAGGCTCTACAAGCTGTTATGGGCCAGGGTTTAGAGAACCCCAAAGTGTATCATGGAGTTCACCTGATCCACAACTTTTACTAGATTGTGGTATGGGGAGCACACGGCCCACTCTACAGGTGTGGTACAGTAGAAATGGAAAAGTATTTTTTAAAGCAAAACGATGTTTATTCTATGAACTCAAGTTAACCTTTTTAAAACATACAGTGAACATCTTAGCAACCATCAATTCAAATACAACCCACAAAGAATACAGCACTAAGTAATCCTTTAAGCTTTCCTTTTAACATCCATACGACTTAAAAACAAAACCTTTAACAGAAGCACATCAGCTTAAAGTCACTACTGAAAACATTTATAATTCTGAATTCACCAAATGATCAAGAGATTGTCTTTTCATGGCAGAGAGAACAGCAGTACACCTGTTCTGTCTGGCTTCAGCTCCAACACTGAAAACAAAACTAAAACACACCCTGCAGCAAACAGCCTAAAACAAAAGTTAAAAAAACTGACAGAGAGCCCAGTTCCACCCACTCTCTGACATCACTGCAGTAATGAACACCCATTTCTTAAAGGTACTCTCACTACATATACTTACATACACACCCATTTATAAACACTCATTTCTTAAAGGTACTCTGACATGACAAAGCCTCTGTTTAGACCCTATTTGGAGTGTTGTGATCAATTGTGGGCTGCATATCTAAGGAAAGATGTGCTGGCCTTGGAAAGGGTCCAGAGGACGTTCACAAGAATGATCCCTGGAATGAAGAGCTTGTCGTATGAGGAAAGGTTGAGGACTCTGGGATCTTATTGAAACTTACAGTGAGGCCTGGATAGAGTGGCCGTGGAGAGGATGTTTCCACTTGTAGGAAAAACTAGAAGCAGAGGACACAATCTCAGACTAAAGGGACAATCCTTTAAAATGAAATGAAAATGAAAATCGCTTATTGTCACGAGCAGGCTTCAATGAAGTTACTGTGAAAAGCCCCTAGTCGCCACATTCCGGCGCCTGTCCGGGGAGGCTGGTACGGGAATTGAACAGTGCTGCTGGCCTGCTTGGTCTGCTTTAAAAGCCAGTGATTTAGCCCAGTGAGCTAAACCAGCCCAAATACACCACCAAATAGAGGTGAGGAGGAATTTCTTCAGCCAGAGGGTGGTGAATCTGTGGAACTCTTTGCCGCAGAAGGTTGGGGAGGCCAAATCACTGAGTGGCTTTAAGACAGAGATAGGTAGGTTGTTGATTAATAAGGGAATCAGGGGTTATGGGGAGATGGCAGGAGAATGGGGATGAGAAAACTATCAGCCATGATTGAATGGTGGAGCAGACTTGATGGGCCGAGTGGCCTAATTCTGCTCCTATGTCTTATGGTCTTAAAGGCATGAGTAAGTCAGGGCAGATGTCGTTGCTGTAAAGATGAAAATAGTAATGGTATATTTAACGACCAAGCGGTATGAAGAAAAGGACTTACTTTACTTTAAATGATGATCTGCCCGTGGCAGTAACTACTCTAATCAGAGTCCCCGTTGGGACAGCCAATAAGCCAGTCCCTGCTCAGGCCGGCTTATATGCCTAGTTCTAACAAGCCCCAGCCTGGTGGGCTTCCCCACACCTAGGAAACTCATAATCCACGAGCCCCATGGAGAGATCGATAATGATTTACCCCTGCGCCTCGTCAGGGTCATGACAATATAGAACAGAAAATGGTGGATAAACTCCACAGACCTGAACGCTCCTGTGGAAAGAAACAGAGTTAATGTTTCGGGTCTAAACGCTTTATCTAAAAGAGCTTACAAATCCAATAACTTTTGTTAAAATAGCCACTAGGCTCAACTTCCTTATCAGTCGTGCCTGACGATCTAACAGAATTTTCCCAAAACCATGGGCGCAATTCTCCGCACTCACGACGGTGCGGAGAATAGCGGGGGTCGTAAAATTTTACGGCCACGCTAGTCTGACGCCCTCCCGCTATTCTCCACCCCCCCCCCCCCCACGCCCGCCTCCCGACGAATCGCTGCCCGCCGTTTTTTTACGGCCAGCAGCGATTCTCAGCTGTCCGATGGGCCGAGTTCCCAGCCCTTTACGGCTGTTTTTACGAACGGCAAATACACCTGGTCTGGCCGTTCGTAAAAACGGCCGTAAAGTCCCGATTTTAAAACCATGGCACCGATTGGCACGGCAGTACCACGGGTCCGATACCCGCGCACTCTTTGTCCTTCCGCCGCCCCGCTGTATCACTTCGCGGGGCGGCTGAGGGGCATCCCGGCCCGCGCATGCGCGGGTTTCGCACAAATGCGCGATGACGTCATCCGCGCATGCGCGGGTTGGAGTCTTCCAATCCGCGCATGCGCGGCTGACGTCATATGACGCGTCAGCCGGCGCAAACTCTGGCAAGCGGGCTTAACGAAATTCGTTAAGCCCGCGATGCCGGAGTTTACGGCGGCGGCATGCTAGCCCCGACCGGGGACCAGAATCGGTTCCCGGTCGGGGAGGGGGGGGGGCTGGCGTCAAACCCGCCCGGATTTGACGCCAGCCTTACGATTTCTCCCTGTGTGGGAGAATCGCGCCCCAAGTCTTGAAATAACTGTCAATTGCAGGCCCAATGATTACAAACTCCTGCTGTACCTCTTGGATAACCTCACAACCCCAAGAATGGTTGCGGAGTCTGCACGTTCTCCCCGTGTCTGCGTGGGTTTCCTCCGGGTGCTCCGTTTTCCTCCCACAGTCCAAAGATGTGTAGGTTGGGTGGATCGTCCATGCTAAATTGTCCAAAAAGATTAGGTGAGGTTACTGGGTTACGGGGATGGGGTGGGGGTATGGGCTTAAGTGGGACGCTCTTTCCTCGGGCCGGTGCAGACTCAAAATTCTATGATTATTTGTTTCTATGAATGATTCAATTCACTCAGTGCCTTATCTTGAAGGCTGGTGGCTCAATTGGAAATTGGATTCAGGTTTTTGCTGGACAAGGGTAATACGGGTTGGGTAACCAAGGTGAGTCAGTGGGAGTTATGGTACAGATCAACAATGACCTAATAACATAAACATATGAACTAGGAGCCGGAGTAGGCCATCCTGCCTCTCGAGCCTGCTCCGCCATTCAATGAGATCATGGCTGATCTTTTGTAGACACAGCTCCACTTTCCAGCCCGAACACCATAACCCTTAATCCCTTCATTCTTCAAAAAATGATCTATCTCTATCTTAAAAACATTTAATGAAGGAGCCTCAACTGCTTCACTGGGCAAGGAATTCCATAGATTCACAACCCTTTGGGTGAAGAGGTTCCTCCTAAATTCAGTCCTAAATCTACTTCCCCTTATTTTGAGGCTATACCCCGTAGTTCTGCTAAATGGATGACTGGATGAAATGGATGAACATATCGGAAGGACTGAATAACCTCCTTATGTCCTTGGACACTATGTCCAGTCTGTATCAAGTCCATTGCTATACCTTGGAAGGAAGTTTGCAATTTGGGTGTTCTCGGTGATCCTATAATTCCCGTTATCCACACCCGGAATCCCAACAAGTACATGAAATAACAAATATTACAGTATCGAGATCGTGTCACATCAATCTTCTTTCATCATCCATGCTTCAGAATCCCAAAATGCCATCCTAAAAATATTAGGTGCCTTCCTAATGAACAGTTTCCATTTTACTGACAAGTGCATTAACATTTTACAATTTGTGCTTCCTTTCACAGTTCCTCCCTTGGGAGAGGAGCAATGGACGTCAGTTTAATTTGGTAGCTCTTTCACGGAGCCGGCACCAGGATGATGGGCCAAATGGTCACCTTCACCGTGGGTGCCTTGACCAATCTATGATTCAGCTGACACATTGAGGGCTAAAAGGATTCTGTCCTTAGAACATAGAACATAGAAAAATACAGCACAGAACAGGCCCTTCAGCCCACGATGTTATGCCGAACTTTTGTCCGAGATTAAGAACAAATTAATCTACACCCCATCATTCTACCGTAATCCATGTACCTATCCATTAGCCGCTTGAAGGTCCCTAATGTTTCCGACTCGACTACTTCCACAGGCAGTGCATTCCATGCCCCCACTACTCTCTGGGTAAAGCACAGTAAGAAGTCTTACAACACCAGGTTAAAGTCCAACAGGTTTGTTTCAAACACGAGCTTTCGGAGCACTGCTCCGAAAGCTTGTGTTTGAAACAAACCTGTTGGACTTTAACGTGGTGTTGTAAGACTTCTTACTGTGCTCACCCCAGTCCAACGCCGGCATCTCCACATCTCTGGAGAACCTACCTCTGCCATCCCCCCTATATCTTCCACCATTCACCTTAAGTTTATGTCCCCTTGTAATGGTTTGTTCCACCCGGGGAAAAAGTCTCTGACTATCTACTCTATCTATTCCCCTGATCATCTTATAAACCTCTATCAAGTCGCCCCTCATCCTTCTCCGTTCTAATGAGAAAAGGCCTAACACCCTCAACCTTTCCTCGTAAGACCTACTCTCCATTCCAGGCAACGTCCTGGTAAATCTCCTTTGCACCTTTTCCAAAGCTTCCACATCCTTCCTAAAATGAGACGAAGGCAAATTCTTTATCCCAAATGCCTCAATAAGAAACAGCATAAAGAGTTGAGACTTGATTCTTTTGAAAGGCTTGCTTTGTGGTTCCATTGTTGAGCAACATCTGTGTCACACGCACAACCATCAATAGACATGCATCAGATTTATAAAGGTCACTTATGCATTGCCCTCTAAAATGCTGCTGAATATAAGTACCAATCTTGAAAGCATTTATCTATACAATCAGAAAAAGCAATTTGTTTCTGGGGCTGTCGTGAATAATTCGTTGAAGTTTTTTTCCCCAGTCAATTGTGCCCGAGCATTAGCATCCTGCAGCTTAGTTTTTCCCCTGTTGTCAGGTTCAAGTCCAATAGCTTTTGTTAGGAACTTTCATGGTTTTGGTAGACCTGAATCAGTTTCCCCAGTCAATGTGCGGCTAAACTATTCTTTTAAAGGCTTTGCGTTTGCTAGATCTGGCAGAATCTTCAGAAGAGTAATCCCAATCTGTACAAGTGAACTGAAAGTTTAAGCATAATCGTTTTACAACAAGGAAAAATGTTATTACTTCTTGGGATGCACAGTCCCTATGTGTCCTATTACAGTCACTAACTTGCTGCAAGTAATTACTCCTAACATGATGTTAGCCTCCTTCCAAGGGAGAATTGCTCAAGGACTGCCTGCTCCATTTTGTTGAACATATGGGTCTGTTAGGTTAGTGACCCGGATTTTGTAACTTGACTCTCTTAATTTTGAATCATCTTGTCATGAACTTCCATGTACATCTCAGTAATGTTACAGTAGTTGGAAAGGTATTGAGGAAAAAGGAAATGACATAATTATACAGCATCACGCGTGACCTAAAATAAACAAACTTTAATCTAGATAAAGAAAAGGAAAGAACATAGAACATACAGTGCAGATGGAGGCCATTCGGCCCATCGAGTCTGCACCGGCCCACTTAAGCCCTCACTTTCACCCTATCCCCACCCAATAACCCCACCTAACCTTTTTGGTCACTAAGGGCAGTTTAACACGGCCAACCCACCTAACCTGCACGTCTTTGGACTGTGGGAGGAAACCCGAGTACCCAGAGGAAACACACGCAGACACGGGGAGAACATGCAGACTCCATTCAGACAGTGACCCTGCGGGGAATCGAACCTGGGACCCTGGTGCTGCAGTCACTGTAGATATCGGCTAATTTTTAAAGCGGACAGACCTGATGTATTCACAGTGGGAATCCAGCGGGGAATCGAACCTGGGACCCTGGTGCTGCAGTCACTGTAGATATCGGCTAATTTTTAAAGCGGACAGACCTGATGTATTCACAGTGGGAATCCAGCGGGGAATCGAACCTGGGACCCTGGCGCTGTGAAGCCACTGGGCTAGCCACTTGTGCTACCGTGCTGCCCGTCAGGCTGCACAGATCCTATTGGGTAGGGATAATTGATTACTCCAAGGATCTCAGGGAACATGTGCTCCCGTCCACTTAGGTACCAGCTGGGGAGAAAACTAACAGCAAAGTATTGGTGTAAATATTAGTGCAAATAAAGTTTGTTTGACTTACAAACTCATGTTAGACTCTTTGTGGCCCTCATAAAACTGGTGATTCTCGTGACCACCAAATGTGTCAAAGTATTTGCCAGCCAATTTCAAAGCTTAGTCGCTGGTATAATGTAGGAAACACAGCAGCTAAATTGTGCACAGCAATATCCCACGAGCAGCGATGTGATAATGACCAGATAATCTGTCCTTTTTTTGTTTTGCGATGTTGATTGCAGGATTAAGTATTGGCCAGGACGGATGAGGCTAATTCCTCTGTTCTTCTTCAAATAGTGCCATGGGATATTCACATCCACCGGAGGAAGTAGGTGGGGCCTCGGTTTAATATCTCATCTGAAATAAAACACTCCCTCAATGTCGTGCTGCAATGTCAGACTTGATTTTGGAGCTCAAGCAAGGGAGTGGGACTTGAACACAGAACTTCTGATTCATGGGCAAGTGTCCCACTGTGGCTGACAACTGGGCAAGGTAGTATACATTGTAGTGAATAAACTTTTGAAGGCCCCACCTTCTCATCCGTGTGGTGATCCTCAGGTTAAATTACCGCCAGTCAGCTCTCCCCCTCAGAGGGGAAAGCAGCCCATGGTCATCTGGGACGATGGCAACTTTACTTACTGCAAACTGTATTGGGAAGAATAGCGTGAAACCTTCAGGAGAGCCGAGAAGGTGATCCAAAAACAGGGGGCTGGATCCTCCGATTCTGAGACTAAGTGCTGACGGCGGCTTGGGAACGGTGGCGTTTTATGACTGGAAAACGGCACAAAACGGCCACCGATCCTCTGTCTGGTGGGGGGCTAGCAGGCACTCAGCGTATAGCACCCGCCTCTAGCTGCGGATACGGCTGAAGAAGTGCCGGGTCCGTGGCCACGCCGTTCAACATGGTGCCGGCCGTGCGCGTACCCGGCCTGCCAAACGTTAGGGGCAGGTTTAGCACAGTGGGCTAACTAGGTAGATTGAAATGCAGAACAATGCCAGCAGCGCGGGTTCAATTCCCGCACCGGCCTCCCCGAACAGGCGCCGGAATGTGGCGACTAGGGGCTTTTCACAGTAACTTTATTGAAGCCTACTTGTGACAATAAGTGATTATTACTATTGTTATTATTGCCCCCCTCACTTTGGCCGGGCCCGCCACCCTTGGACCACCCGCCACCAGTGAAAGGTGAGCCAATCCCCTGCCCGTGGATTGGCTCACCCCCCCCCCCAACTGTGGCAGCGCTGGACTTGGTCCGCAGCCGCCATGTCGAATCCTCGAATGTAAATAGCACCAGAGATGCACGTCGTCAGGAACTCAGCCCATCGGGTGCGGAGACCGGAGAATCCCACCCAGGTTTATTCTTAAGTCAAAAGAAAAGGCCACAATGTTACATGCAACACATAGGTCACAACTGGGACAACCAATCATGTTGGTCCGTATTCGGGGCGCCTTTCAAGTGTTACTTTCTTCTTTTTTGAAAGTTTGGAGAACACGATTATTCGTATATTTTTTTCCAATTAAGGGACAATTTAGCGTGGCCAATCTACCTACCCTGCACATTGTTTTGGGTTGTGGGGGTGAAACCCCCGCAGACACGGAAATAAAGCAAATTCCACACGGACAGTGACCCAGGGCCGGGATCATACCCGGGTCCTCAACACCGTGGGCAACACTGTTAACGGCTGTGTCACTGCATCGTTCCCTCAAGTGTTACATTCACAAGGCCCAGCTGCGAGGTCTCCACCACTCAGTGGGGAGTTGGTATTCCATGAGCCCCACTGGGAGGTCAAATGGGTCGTACCTGTGGGTCTTGTGAGGGTTATTACAAATAGGGAGGCTACACCTTGGAAAAGGTGAGCGAAAATTGAATTCCGCTCTTGCACAGGGGTAGCAATTTGTGATTTGCCGACACCCATCCCATTAAATCATCGAATCATAGAATTTATAGTGCAGAAGGTGGCCATTCAGCCCATCGAGTCTGCACCGGCCCTCAGGAAGAGCACCCTACCTAAGCCCCACATCTCCACCCTATCCCCTTTATCCCGTAACCCAACCTAACCTTTTTGGACACTATGGGCAATTTAGAATGGCCAATCTACCTTGTCATATTAAGCACACTGAGATAACATGGGCTGCAACTAGATGCAGCTATAACTGAAACATACTCCAGACCAAGAAGTTAGTTCAATTTCATTTATTGAACCTGTCACACAGTTAGCACAATTCTCTGTGAGTTCGACTCTCTGATAACTTAAGTGTGATTACTCTGTCTGACTGAACCAGACTAGCTCTTAGCCACGTGCTGGAGGGGTTATATGATATAGACACCCTGACTCACTCTGTAGATATCCCCAGTGGAAAGAGGCGGAGTGTGAGTGCCTCGTGCCTTTTATAGTGGGAAACAACCCTCAAGTGTTCTGCCTGCTGATTGGTTATGTCCTGTATTCTGTGTTTATTAGTTGCCTGTCAGTATCTCATTATGTGCATGTCTGCATATCATGACACACCTTACCTGCACACCTGACCAACCAGTCCTAGATCTGATCCTGTGTAATGAGACAGGATTGATTAATGATCTCATAGATAGGGATCCACTCGGAAGGAGCGATCACAATATGGTGGAATTTAAAATACAGATGGAGGGTGAGAAGGTAAAATCAAACACTCGTGTTTTGTGCTTAAACAAAGGAGATTACAATGGGATGAGAGAAGAACTAGCTGAGGTAGACTGGGAGCAAAGACTTTATGATGAAACAGTTGAGGAACAGTGGAGAACCTTCCAAGCGATTTTTCACAGTGCGCAGCAAAGGTTTATACCAACAAAAAGGAAGGACGGTAGAAAGAGGGAAAATTGACCGTGGATATATAACGAAATAAGGGAGGGTATCAAATTGAAGGAAAAAGCATACAAAGTGGCAAAGATTAGTGGCGGACGAGAGTACTGGAAAATCTTTAGGGGGCAACAGAAAGCTACTAAAAAAGCTATAAAGAAGAGTAAAATAGATTATGAGAGTAAACTTGCTCAGGATATAAAAACAGATAGTAGAAGTTTCTACAAATATATAAAACAAAAAAGAGTGGCGAAGGTAAATATTGGTCCTTTAGAGGATGAGAAGGGAGATTTAATAATGGGAGATGAGGAAATGGCTGAGGAACTGAACAGGTTTTTTGGGTTGGTCTTGACAGTGAAAGACACAAATAACATGCCAGCGACTGATAGAAATGAGGCAATGACAGGTGAGGACCTTGAGATGATTGTTATCACTAAGGAGGAAGTGATGGGCAAGCTAATGGGGCTAAAGGTAGACAAGTCTCCTGGCCCTGATGAAATGCATCCCAGAGTGCTAAAAGAGATGGCTAAGGAAATTGCAAATGCACTAGTGATAATTTACCAAAATTCACTAGACTTGGGGTGGGCCAGGTGGATTGGAAATTAGCAAACGTGACACCACTGTTTAAAAAAGGAGGTAGGCAGAAAGCGGGTAATTATAGGCCAGTGAGCTTAACTTCGGTAGTAGGGAAGATGCTGGAATCTATCATCAAGGAAGAAATAGCGAGGTATCTGGGTGAATTCTGACCCATTGGGCAGATGCAGCATGGGTTCATAAAGGGCAGGACGTGCCTCACTATTTTAGTGGAATTTTTTGAGGACATTACCATTGTGGTAGATAACGGGGAACCAATGGATGTGGTATATCTGGATTTCCAGAAAGCCTTTAACAAGGTGCCACACAAAAGGTTTCTGCATAAGATAAAGATGCATGGCATTAAGGGTAAAGTAGTAGTACGGATAGAGGATTGGTTAATTAATAGAAAGCAAAGAGTTGGGATTAATGGGTGTTTCTCTGGTTGGCAATTAGTAGATAGTGGTGTTCCTCAGGGATCAGTGTTGGGCCCACAATTGTTCAGAATTTACATAGATAATTTGGAGTTTGGGACCAAGGGCAATGTTGCAGACAACCCTTTGGGTGAAGAAGTTCCTCCTAAACTCAGTCCTAAATCTACTTCCCCTTGCTAGAGACTGATAGAAATGAGGCAATGACAGGTGAGGACCTTGAGATGATTGTTATCACTAAGGAGGAAGTGATGGGCAAGCTAATGGGGCTAAAGGTAGACAAGTCTCCTGGCCCTGATGCAGACGACACTAAGATGAGTGGTAAAGCCAAAAGTGCAGAGGATACTGCAGAGGGATTTGGATAGTTTAAGTGAATGGGCTCGGGTCTGGCAGATGGAATACAATGTTGACAAATGCGATGTTATCCATTTTGGAATAACAGCAAAAGGGATTAGTATTTAAATGGTAAAATATTAAAACATGATGATGTGCAGAGAGACCTGGGTGTGCTAGTGCATGAGTCGCAAAAAGTTGGTTTACAGGTGCAACAGGTGATTAAGAAGGCAAATGGAATTCTGTCCATCATTGCTGGAGTGATGGAGTTTGAGAAAAGCTTGGGTGTGTCTGTGTTTTTTGGTTTTGTTTCTGTGTTGGAGCTGCAGTCAACCACAGAAGGTGTAATGTTGTTCTCTCTGCCATGTAAAGACTATCTCTTGATCATTTGGTGAATTCAGAGCGATAACTGTTCTCAGTAGTGAATTTAAACCTTATGTGCTTCTGTTAAAAGGTTTTTTTTATGTCTTATTGATGTTATGGAAGTCTGCAGAGGGATTTGGATAGGTTAAGTGAATGGGCTAGGGTCTGGCAGATGGAATACAATGTTGACAAATGTGAGGTTATCCATTTTGGTAGGAATAACAGCAAACGGGATTATTATTTAAACGATAAAATATTAAAGCATGCCGCTGTTCAGAGAGACTTGGGTGTGCTAGTGCATGAGTCACAGAAGGTTGGTTTACAAGTGCAACAGGTGATTAAGAAGGCAAATGGAATTGTGTCCTTCATTGCTAGAGGGATGGAGTTTAAGACTAGGGAGGTTATGCTGCAATTGTATAAGGTGTTAGTGGGGCCACACCTGGAGTATTGTGTTCAGTTTTGGTCTCCTTACTTGAGAAAGGACGTACTGGTACTGGAGGGTGTGCAGAGGAGATTCACAAGGTTAATCCCAGAGCTGAAGGGGTTGGATTACGAGGAGAGTTGAGTAGACTGGGACTGTACTCGTTGGAATTTAGAAGGATTATGGGGGATCTTATAGAAACATATAAAATTATGAAGGGAATAGATAGGATAGATGCGGGAAGGTTGTTTCCACTGGCGGGTGAAAGCAGAACTAGGGGGCATTGCCTCAAAATAAGGGGAAGTAGATTTAGGACTGAGTTTAGGAGGAACTTCTTCACCCAAAGTGTTGTGAATTTATGGAATTCCTTGCCCAGTGAAGCAGTTGAGGCTCCTTCATTGAATGTTTTTAAGATAAAGATAGATAGTTTTTTGAAGAATAAAGGGATTAAGGGTTATTGTGTTACGGCCGGAATGTGCAGCTGAGTCCACAAAAGATCAGCCATGATCTGATTGAATGGCGGAGCAGGCTCGAGGGGCCAGATGGCCTACTCCTGCTCCTAGTTCTTATGTTCTTTCGAATCTGGGATCCCAGAGCACCCAGAGGAAACCTATGCAGACATGGGGAGAACACACAGTGATCCAAGTCGGGAATCGAACATGGGATCCTGGAGCTGTGAAGCAACTGTGCTAACCACTATGCTACCTGCTGCCCAAATTAGAGATAGATTTGCTGCTACCTTCCCATTTTCATGATTGTTGGATGCGTGCTCCTTTCCTGGCTCTGTACGCACTCGGCAGGGAGTCAAGCCTCATTTGCTGATAACGTGTCAGCAGCCTTTCCCACTTCATGTGAAGCTTCTCCGACTGAGGGGGAAACAAGGACAGAAAGAGTCAGGAATCCATGGTCATGAATGAGAGAAACATTAGTGCTGCAAGTGGACAGGAAAAGTTTCTGCAGGGCTCTCAAGGTACAACGCTCAGGAGGGATTGAGTGCAGATAGTTAGGAAGCTCCATCCCTCGAGCCTGGCCCTGAGGACCCGGCAGTAGAGCTGCATGATTTTTAATCTTATCAGTTAGGACTCTTTCATTTTTGGGATGTGGGCGTCGCTGGTTAGGCCAGCATTTATTACCTACCTCTAGTTGCATTTCAGAAGGTGGTGGTGAGTTGCCTTCTTGACTGCTGAAGTCCTTGAGGTGCAGGTACACCCACTGTGCTGTTAGAGAGGCAGTTCCAGGCTGTTGTCCCAGCCGCAGTGAAGGAACGGTAATATATTTCCAACTCAGGATGGTGGGGTTCCCAGGTATCTGCTGCTCCTGCCCTTCAAGATGGTAGTGGTCGTGGGTTTGGAAGGTGCTGTCTAAGGAACCTCAGTGAGTTCCTGCAGTGCATCTTGTAAATGGTACACACGGCTGCCACTGTTAGTCAGTGGTGGAGGGTTTGAATGTTTGTGGAAGGGAGAGCAATGAAGCGGGCAGCTTTGTCCTGGATGGTGTTGAGCTTCTTGAGTGTTGTTGGAGCCGCACTCATCCAGGCAAGTGGAGAGTATTCCATCACACTCCGTGCCTTGTAGAAGGTGGACAGGCTTTGGAGGGAGTCAGGAGGTGAGCTACTCTCCTTAGTGTTCCTAGCCGTTGATCTTTTGAGTTGATATTCTCTCTCTTTCTCTTTCTCTCCTTTTCCATTTCTTCTTTTGCTAATCTTTACATTTACACAACAAGTTTACTCAATTTGAATGCTCTTTGGAACTCCTCACCTTTCACCTGCATCTGGGCAGCACGGTAGCGCAGTGGTTAGCACTGTTGCTTCACAGCGCCAGGGACCCAGGTTCGGATCCCGGCCTGGGTCACTGTCTGTGCGGAGTCTGCACTTTCTCCCTGTGTCTGCGTGGGTTTCTTCCGGGTGCTCCGGTTTCCTCCCACAAGTCCCGAAAGACGTGCTTGTTAGGTGAATTGGACATTCTGAATTCTCCCTCCGTGTACCCGAACAGGCGCCAGAATGTGGCGACGAGGGGCTTTTCACAGTAACTTCATTGCAGTGTTAATGTCAGCCTACTTGTGACAATAAAGGTTACTAAAGATTATTATTTTTTCTTTCTCGTATGTTCATTCTTTTTAATCCCCTCTCATGCTCGAATTTTCTCCAGATCTGTTTCTCCATCAGAAAGTGCTTCTGATGTTACACGGCCTGGACTACTTCCTCATCGTGTCTCCTGTGTTTCGAACTGGCCCAAACACTCAACCAATAAATTGTATATCTCTGTTGTCTCAGCTTTTTGCCAGCACCTTAACTTTTAATTCCCTTGCCAATTCAATTGAATTTTTTTCCAAAGCCTTGCAAATAAATCAAAGGCAAGTCCTTCACTTGAAGAAAGGCTTGAGCAGCTTCCAGAGCTGTCCTGTTATGCTATAACAAAGCTGGTGCCTCTTTAGTATATACTGTCCCCCAAATTGCCACTGTCTACCATTCCAATGATTCCGGGCAAGCTCTCAAACTCTGACATGACATCCTGGGTTAGTGCGTAGTCAATTCCAGCCACACCTCACCTGGATTTGCAACACAGGTGAAATAAGAGTTTTTTCGAAAATACTTTGCTGAGCCCGATAAACTGCAGCTACCATGATTTTTAACTTGAACACAAGTAATCTTGTATTATGCACAGTATTATAATCAAACAGACAGAAAATGTAACTGACTATCTAATACCCCTTTGTGAACCCTCCCTTTTACCAACTACTGACACACACTTCCTAAGTTTCTACACAGACAAACGACACAGAGGGGAAATGATGGTGGTAAGGAAAAGAAAATATTAATAAAATTAAAGGATAAAGATCTTTGATGCACCGGGCTGATTTCCGGTTAGTGTCTCTCGGAGGTTCATCGTTCGTTTTGATACTTCTTCCTTCTAGGCTTCGGATGGTTTTCTCTGGCAAAGTTGTCTACCTTCTCCACAGACTCAGCATCATTTCAGTTTCACAGCAAGGAATGTGCCGGGCACTCACCTCTTTCAGAACAATAAAGCAGTTCTTTCAGTTCAGTAAGCAGGAGAGAGAGAGAAGGTCCCTGCTCCTTCCAAGGTCTAACCACTTCTGCCCAGTTCTCTCAGAAAGCATCTCACACGCAAAACAATTACTGACTTTCATCAGGCAGGACACTGTCCCTGGCGACACCACCAGTTGCCAATCTAACCAACTTTCTTCAAAACTGATTCTTAAGATCCACCTGGTGCCGAGGAGTCTGGCCTTTTCTCTACACTGCCGAAACCCGGGAACACCGTGTCCTGGCAAGTTGGCTTTTTCAAGCGAGTTTTCTGCTTAGCGGCCCACAACCAAAAGGAAGGATCCTTCAACTTACAGAGTCGATCATGTTATTCTGTCCAATGGCTGACGGCCGTACTGTAACACAGGCTCAAGCCTGAATGCTGCAGTAGAAATTCGACTAAACTCATAAAATCTTTGCGAGGTTCCAGTCAGGTCCACATTGCTGCTATAATAGCTGCTTATCCCACTGCTCAAAGGGGCTTTCATACTCTCACAGCAGTCTAGCAATCTGGGCCTTGTCATCTTCCATACCATTAGGCATTCATAAGCAATGAAATGAGTCGGATGGTTAAATAAATCCCATCAATGGATGATATAAATTTACTTTCAGCATTGAGTGCTTGTAGAACATGACAAGCAAACGTCTGTAATATAAAAGCACACTTTGCTGCGTTTTTAGATTTGGCTAAATTCCCTTGCTTTCCAGCAAATCATAGAGCTAATGGCCTTCTGTCAAATACTTTAACAGCAGCAATATCGTTATTCCTCATTTCCAGAGACTTGTGGGATCCAACAGTGCAGAGAATCCCACCATTTTCCTTCAATCTTTTGCCATTTAAAATAGCGAGATGATCTTGTTCAATGTCAAACCTCAACACCATGCAAAAATACTGATAAGAAAAGGAAGCTTTGAATTCCACCGTGCCTCTCTCAAGTTCACCGGGAACATCCCAAAGCACTTTACAGCCGCTATACTTTTGGAACAACTGCAAAAGCAGCAACTTATATTTATATAATACCTATAATGCCTTAAAATGTCCCAAGGTACTTCACAGGAGCTTTAGAGAACAAAATGTGACACAAAGCCACATAACGAAATAGTCAGTCAAATGACTGAGAGCTTGGCATTTAGGTTTCAAGGAAGGTTAAAGAGGTCGAGTGGTGTAGAGGTTTAAGGGGGAAGTTCCAGAGCTTGGAGCACAACAGCCACCAATGATGGAGCAATTAAAACAGAGGGTGCTCAAGAGGCCAGAATCATAGGAACACAGATATCTTGGAGGGTTGTGAGGGCTTACTGAGCGAGGGAGGGAGCAAGGCCATGGAGGGATTCAAAAGGAGGATGAGAAATTTAACACCAAGACCAGAACCAATGTAGGTCAGTGAGCACAGGGGTGAGATAGGGGAACAGAACCTGTTTTGAGTTAAGACCACAGGGCCCAGGGGTTTGAATGGACTCAAGTTTATGGAGGGTAGAATGTGGAAGACCAGCCAGGAATGCATTGGAATAATCAGGTTGGGAAGTAACAAAGGCACGGATAAGAGTTTTAGTAGCAGCTGAGTTGAAAAGGGAGCAGAGTTGGATGATGTCCTGGGTACGAAATAGGAGGTCTTAGTGATAGCATGAGTCGGAGGTCAGAAGCTTAGCTTAAGGACTAATGTGACAGAAAGATTATGAACAGACCTGTTATAAGATATACAGCAGCCACTCTGTGCCTGGCAAGGTCATACAAACAGCAATGTGATAATGAGCAGATATCTGCTTTGGTGAGGTTGGGTGAGGGATAAGCTTTGACCCAGGACACGGGGGAGAATTCACCAGCTCCTTTTCAAAATAATACCGTGGAATCTCCCGTGGCCAGTTGAGAAGGCAGATGGCTTAGCAGTGCACCTGAATATTGCCACTTCCATCAGCGCAGTGCTGCCTCAGACTATCAGCCTGGATCACGTGCTCATATTTCTGGAATAGTATTGCCATCACTGAGTCACGGCTGACACATTAGGATAACATCCCTCCTTCCCCAAATTCCATCTCCCCAAGGGCATTCAATAAATAATGGGCGAGAATTAATCTAATTATTCAGCACACACTGACACTAACAGTATTCAAGAGAAAATTGGCAAAACTGTTCAGGCAGAACAAAGATGCCTTGTGATTCATCTTGCGAACAGTTGGAAATGAATGCATTAATATCAGTGCCTGTACGAAGACGCAGTTTTAAACCACATATTCCACTGCAGCAAATTGCTGTCGCTGGAAGTTCAGAGTGGAGTCCTTCCTGAAAGCAGCCATAGAACATAGAGTGCAGAAGGGAGCCCCTTCGGCCTATCGAGTCGGCACCGACCCACTTAAGCCCTCATTTCCACCCTAACCCCATAACCCAATAACCCCATCTAACCTTTTTAGACACGAAGGGCAATTTAGCCTGGCCAATCCACCTAAACTGCACGTCTTTGGACTGTGGGAGGAAACCGGAGCACCCGGAGAAAACACATGCAGACACGGGGAGACAGTACAGACTCCACACAGACAGTGACCCTGCGGGGAATCGAACCTGGGACCCTGGTGCTGCAGTCACTGCAGATATCGGCTAATCTTTTAAGTGGACAGACCTGATGTATTCACAAAAGGATTTCCAAACGATGCCTGACAATTGTGAAATGGGCTATTGATGTGCCGTCAATTAACACAAGACGAATAGTGAACAAAACTGTGGCTTTAATAAGCTAAACAGAAAGCCTCCTGGCCACTGATCCCGAACTCAGGCAGGGCCGCAGGTCAGCTACCTTTATACCGAGCCTGAGGGGAGGAGCCACTGGTGGAGCCATCAGGCAGTGGTTTACCACAATACATGTAGTATAGTAACAGTTCACCACAATACATATAATACACTAACAGTGATTCACCACAGCTATTACATAGTTTTCCCTCTATAATGTTAGCACCTGATGATTAGCTGGACCCCACCTCGACCACTTTGTTTTCATTCCATTTCATTTTAACTGTCTTTTACCTTTTCTTTCTTTACTGACTTTCTTTATATATATTTTCCCCCCACTCTTCCCCCTGTCTTATCCCCCCTTTCCTTACCTCTTCTCACCTTTGATTCCCCCTTCCCCCCCCCACCCCCCCACCCCCGCCGTTTTCTCATTTGACATCTCTCCCACCCATGTCCCCAGCCCCTCCCCCCACATCTACATCTGTCACAGCTTACCCTCCGATTTTAGTTTCTCTGCCATTTGGCCTTTCACACGTTAGCCGTTAGCGCACTTTTCCCTTGGTTTCTGTGGCTATGACTCCTCTTTCATTCCTCACCCTATAAATATCTCCCACTTTCTGTGCCTTTTAGCTTTGACAAAGGGTCACCTGGACTCGGAACGTTTGCTCTTTTCTCTCCTTATAGATGCTGCCAGACTTGCTGAGAATTTCCAGCATTTTCTCTTCTGGTTGGACAAAACACTTTGCCTGGGAGACCTAATGACTGTTAATGATTATGATGGCTGTTCCATCTGATAATTGCCCATTTTGTCTGTTTATTTGGTGCAGTGCACCTATCTGCTGGATGGTGTGATTCCTCCAATTGAACTGATTGGACTTTGTAGCTTTTCATGTTCAGTGGCCATCTCTAGATTTATCTAATTGATTCGCCTCTACATGTTTTCACAGGGAAAAACGTAATTACAGTTCTGTCATTGTGTATAAAAGTAATATCATAAGCTTATGTGATGCTGATAATTCATCACTCCTACGGCTACTGGCCTTTGATCACCAGAACTTTACCATCTTTAACATCAAAATGTTCTCTTCAGGTGTAATTAAAAATTGGAAAGTGTGAATCGACAGTTGTTCTGCGTGAGTTGTTCTGACAACGTGAGTGGACGTGAAATGTGAATGTTTTAACTGCTGTTAATGTAAGGTAACAATGCACTGCAGATGCTAGAGCTGCACGGTAGCACAGGGGTTAGCACTGTTGCTTCACAGCGCCAGGGACCCAGATTCGTTTCCCAGCTTGGGCCACTGTCTGTGCGGAGTCTGCACGTTCTCCCCGTGTCTGCGTGGGTCTCCTCCGGGTGCTCCGGTTTCCTCCCACAAGTCCCGAAAGACGTGTTGTTAGGTGAATTGGACATTCTGAATTCTCCCTCTGTGTACCAGAACAGGCGCCAGAGTGTGGCGACGAGGGGTTTTTCACAGTAACTTCATTGCAGTGTTAATGTAATCCTACTTGTGACAATAAAGATTATTATTATTATTATATGCTGGGAGGGACTCTGAAATCTGAATAGAAAATGCCAGCAAAGACACACCGACACATGTGCAGTGAGAAATGTAGCGAAGTATTCCATAGATTTGCATTTTGTCAGAATGCTTTTGAAAGGTTATTCACCTGAAATTTTAACCTGCTTGAATAAAAGGGTCATTACGTGCAGCCGCAGCAAGCAAGCAGAAGGTAAATCATAGGTTGGCCTTCAAAGTGAAGGGATTTTAAATACAGGAGTAAAGATGCCTCACTGGACTTATGTGGAGCCTTGGTTTAGCCGCACCTGGAGTATTGTGTACAGTTCTGGTCTCCTCAACTGAGGAAGGATATACTCGCCATGGAGAGCGTACACAGAGTAACCCCTGGATGGGTGGATTGTCTTATCAGGACACATTGCCGGAACTGGGTGGGGCAGGAAGACCCCGCTTCTGAGATCGACCGCAAAGTTCCACCCGTCCCACCTCTCCCAAGATGTTTCCCCGAGCTGGTGAGGAGAGAACCAGGGCAGACAATCCCAGAATGCGACTGAGATGAGGCGGAATTTCTTCACTCAGAGGGTGTTGGATCTTTGGAATTCTCTTCCCCAAAGACTGTGGAAGCTCAATCACTGAGCATGCTCAAGACAGGAATCGATAGATTTGTGGAGACTAATGACGTCAAGTGAAATGGCGGAGTGTGCTTCAGGTATTTGAGGGAAATGAGGGGAGCTAGAAATATACATGAGGGAGAAGATTTGCTTTTTTTTTATACATTCAGAGTACCCAATTATTATTTTTTCAATTAAGGGGCAATTTAGCATGGCCAATCCTCCTACCTTGTACATCTTCGTGGTGTGGGGTGAAACCGGAGCAGTCATGGGGAGAATGTGCACACTCCACACGGACAGTGACCCGGGGCCACCATCGAACCCGGGTCCTCGGCGCTGCAGTCCCAGTTTAACCACAGCACCACATGCTGCCCCTTGCACGGGTGAGTTTTGATTATAATAAAAGGGTCATTACATTGTGGAAGTGTTTGGGTCAAGGAAAAAAATAGGCTTAGAATTATTATTTAATGTTATTTGTAAGGCCAACATAGGCTAACATCTGCAAATGAGTTAAATGGTTAAAGGCTTGCCAACAACTGGTTAAAGGCCAGGCAGTATTTTTTTTCAGTCTGTGGCCTTTTTGATTACAAATATATTTGTACGGCTATTTTTCAATCCCGCCAAAGGTCCCCCCCCCCCCCCCCCCCCCCCACCCCCCCTCCCATAATGGGTTCCTTGGCAGCGGGATGGGTGAACCATGCAAAATGCCGTAGACACCAGCAAGACAGGAAGATCCCACAGATGGCCAATGGTAAGCAACTAATGATGGTTGTTGGTTTAGAACTACGTTTTTCCAAAGTGGGGGGTCATGACCCATGGGTGGGTCTCGGGATGGGTTTAAAAAGTGTGCCGGTGCATCCTGAAATTAACGTAGGTGTCCCAACTTCTGGGCAGGATCAGCAGGTTGGCGAACAGAACGAGTGCCATGACAATGTCTTTGTGACGGGAGATACGAGAGAATGCACAGCCCAGGTGCGATGGGCAGAGTGGACTGGCAGACATCCCAACAGCAAGCCAGATGGTTAGCTGTCACTTAGAGCCATCACATAGGGCAAGGCTGAGGGCGAGGAAAGAGACATCTGATTTTCATTGATTAATCCGATTCTTCACCGAACTGAAGTCTTTCAATCAACTAACCTTTAAATTTATTAGCTTTTCAGGATCACCCACCGAGAGATTCAGTGCCTATTTCCATAGAGAAGCTAGTGCAGACTCCCTGCTTGCAGGTTCTCCGCATACACACACTCTATCTCGGCCCATACAATCCATTGTATTTACTGGATTAAATCAGAATAGAACGATCGCACTGAGACTCTTTCACAGCAGCTATGAAAGGAAAATCTTCTGAATGTTATGGAAACTCGCTGCTTTTGTTTGCCACCCTCCCAGAAAAAAAACTTGCATGGTTAACTGAAAGAATTCTTGATATCTGTCCCAAATGCAACCTTCTCGAGTTTAAACCTGTATCCCTTTGTCCTAATCTCACACTTGAATTTACAACAGTGTTCTTGATTCATCTTTCCCAACCATTTATTAGCATAAATCATCTTCCCCTATTAAGTCTAAATTTCTGTTGTCTGGGGCTCAGCGGGTAGCCCTCCTTTCTCTCCATTAGACTGTTGTAGGTTCACCTCCACACCTAGGCCAGCACCCCAGTATAGTTCAGTTGCCCTGTTCGGAATGCTGTTTTCCAGCTACCATGTTAAATGGAGGCATTGCCTCTCTTGTGGATGGAAAAGATTCCATGGGATTACATTGAATAAGAGCAAGGCGTTATTCCTGATGTCCTAACTCTCAATCCCTCAATCCTTAATCCCTCAATCAACATCACACAAAAGGACGAACCGTCTGGTCTTTCTCACATTGCTGTTTGTGGGAGCTTGCTATGCATAAATTGGCATTACAGCAGTGACTGCACTTCATTGGCTGCAAACTACTTTGTGCTCGTGCAGTTGTGAAGGTGCTAGCAAAATGCACGCCTCTTTTCCCCCCATAATTCAAACAATGCATCAACCTTGCGGCTCTCCTGGAGGGACACCAATATTCGAGCTGGGAGGTTTGCGAGAGTCACTCGGAAGGATTTAAACTAGCATGGCAGGGGGTTGGGAACCAGAGCGTTAGCTTAGAAGGTATAATAACTGAAATGGGAATAGAGAACAAAAATAAGAGAACAACACCACCCTCAGGCAGAGCAAAAAAGGCGACAAGTGTGAAAAGAGAGGTGGTCAATGCAGGACTGAGGGTGTTGTACCTAAATGCGCGCAACAGATGGAACAAGGTAAATGAGCTTGTTGCGCACATTGAAATTGGCCAGTACGATGTTGTGCGCATCACAGACATGCTGCAAGGGGATCAGGGCTACAATCTAAATATACAAGCATATGTGTCCTATCGAAAGGACAGGCAGATGGGTAAAGGGGGTGGGGTTGCATTGTTAGTAAGGAATGAAGCTAAATTGATAGCAAGGAGTGATATAGGATCAAAAGGCATAGAATCTCTGTGGGTCGAGTTGAGGAATCACAAATAAAGAGACCCCGATGGGAGTTATGCACAGGCCCCCTAGCAGTAGTCAGGATGTGGGGCAGAAAATAAACAGGAGATAGAAAAGGCATGTAAAAAATGGCAATATTACAATAATCATGGGGAACATCAATATGCAGGTTGGTAGTGAATCCCAAGAAAAGGAGTTTGTGGAATGTCTAAGATGTTTTTTTGGAGCAGCTTGTGACAGAGCCTACTAGGGAACAGGCAATTCTGGATTTGGTGATGTGCAATGAGACAGGCTTAATTAGGGAACCTAAGGAACTTAGGGAGCAGTGACCACAATATGATAGAATTTACCCTGCAGTTTGAGAGGGAGAAGCTGCAATCAGATGTAAAGGTATTACAATTAAATAAGAGTAACTACAAAGACATGGCCAGAGTTGATTGGAAAAGGAGCCGAGCAGGGAAGACAGTGGAACAGCAATGGCAGGGGCTTTTTGGGGAGGCACAACAGAAATTCATCCCCAGGAGGAGGAAACGTGCTAAGGGGAGGACAAGGCATCCATGGCTGATGAGGGAAGCCAAGGACAGCATAAAAACAAAATACAAAGCAGAGAAAGTGGTGAGGATTATCATAGGATTCATAGAATTTACAGTGCAGCAGGAGGTTATTCGGCCCATCAAGTCTGCACCGACTCTTGGAAAGAGCACCCCACCTAAGCCAACACCTCCAGCCAATAACCCCGCAACCCCATCTCACCTTTTTGGACACAAAGGGCAATTTACCACGGCCAATCCATCTAACCTGCACATCTTTGGACTCTGGGAGGAAACCGGAGCACCCGGAAGAAACCCACACAGACACAGGGAGAACGTGCAGACTCCGTACAGATGGTGGCCCAAGCCGGGAATTGAACCTGGGACCCTGGAGCTGTGAATCGACTGGGCTAACCACTGTGCTGCCGTCCTGCCCACAGTCCTCTGGCGGGACGTCAGAGGATTGGGAAGCCTTTATAAGTGAGCAGAAGACAACTATGAGTGGAAGCTAGCTGGTCATATAAAAGAAGATAGGAAGAGAGAGGCAAAAATAGACGTTGGACCACTGGAAACTGTGGAGAAGTAATAATAGGAAACAAAGAAATTCCAGAGGAACCGAATAGTTACTTTGCATCAGTCTTCCCAGTGGAAGGCACCAGTGGGATGCCAGAGCTCTGGGAGAATCATGAGGCAGAGGTGAATGCAGTGATCATTACTAAGGAGAAGATTCTGAGAAAACTGAAAGGTCTGAAGGTGGATAAACCACCTGGGCCGGATGGACTACACCCCAGAGTTTTAAAAGTGATAACTGAGGAGATTGTGGAGGCATTACTGGTGATCTTTCAGGAATCACTGGAGGCAGGAAGGATCAGAGGATGGAAAGTGGCAAATGTAACTTCACTGTTTAAGAAGGGAGGGAGACAGAATACAGGAAATTATAGGCCAGTTAGCCTGACTTTGGTTATTGGTAAGATTTTAAGAGTCCATTATTAAAGATGAGATCGTGGAGTACTTGAAAGTGCATGATAAAATAGGACTGAGTCAGCATGGCTTCCGTTAAATCTGTTTGAGTCTTTGAGGAGGTAAGTTAGCTAAAGAAGAACCAGTGGACATAATTTATTTACATTTTCAGAGGCCTTTGATAAGGTGCCACATAGGAGATTGTTAAATAAGTTAAGAGCCCATGGTGTTAAGGGTAAGATCCTGGCATGGATAGAGGATTGGCTGACTGGCAGAAGGCAGAGAATGGAGATAAAGGGATCTTTTTCAGGATCAGCCTAAGACTAGTGGTGTACCTCAGGGGTCGGGGCTGGGGCCACAACTTTACACAATATACATTAATGACCTGGAAGAAGGAACTGAAGGCACGGTTGCTAAGTTTGCAATGATACAAAGATCAGTAGAGGGGCAGATAGCATTGAGGAAGCAGGGGGGCTGCAGAAGGATTGGACACAGGCTAGGAGAGTTGGCAATGAAGTGGCAGATGGAATACAATGTGGAAAAGTGTGAGGTTATGCACGTTGGAAGGAGGAATGGAGGCATAGACTATTTTCAAAAAAAATTTTTTATATAATCTTTATTGTCACAAGTAGGCTTACATTAACACTGCAATGAAGTTACTGTGAAAATACCCCAGTTGCCACATTCCGGCTCCTATTCGGGTACACGGAGGGAGAATTCAGAATATCCAATTCACCTAACAGCACATCTTTGGGACTTGTGAGAGGTCTCCGCACAGACAATGGCCCAAGCCGGAAATGGAACCTGGGATCCTGGCGCTGAGAAGCAACAGTACGGGCAACGCGGTAACACAAGTGGCTAGCACTGTGGCTTCACAGTGCCAGGGTCCCAGGTTCGATTCCCTGTTAGGTCACTGTCTGTGCGGAGCCTGCACATTCTCCCCGTATCTGCGTGCGTTTCCTCCGGGTGCTCCGGTTTCCTCCCACAGTCCAAAGATGTGCAGGTTAGGTGGATTGGCCATGATAAATTGCCCTTAGTGACCAAAAAGGTAAGGAGGGGTTATTGGGTTACGGAAATAGGGTGGAAGTGAGGGCTTAAGTGGGTCGGTGGTAACTCAATGGGTTGAATGGCCTCCTTCTGCACTGTATGTTCTCATCACCGTGCCACCGTGCCACCCTAATGCTCGCTAAGCCAGTGACGCGCATATCTCCAGAACAAATAAAAATAGGTTTTTCATAAGGTTGATGAATTCTGGGAAGAGGAACTGCGAAAGGATTGTAGAAACTGTTTGGTGGAATATCAGTGGGAAAAAAAAACATATAAAAAGTGAGATTGAAGGCTGTGAGATTTTGACCAGGATGGTATTTGAAGCCAGACACCAATGTTGCTGCCACACTCAGAGAGGAGAGCCTGTGTGAGGTTTCCCTTAGAGGAGAAGTGTGGTGATGTTACTGGAATTGTATAGAGTAGATATGTATGAGGACTGGAGTTTATCTAATTCAATATCTTTTAGGAAATGTACTGTTAACTGTGTAAGTGTGGTCGCCCCTTTGCATTTGGCACTTACCACCTGCCATAACACAATAAGATGAAAGAAGTGTTCACCAATTGAGAACAGTTTGTTTTGTAACATAATCTCTTAAGTATGTTAAATGCTTTATTTAATGGGTAGGATATTGTCTAACATCCGGTGTAGCCTGACTCAACTTATGTTCACCTGAGAAGTTGACATTACGGTTGGTTTCAATGGCTTCCGAATTGTTTTCAGCACTTTGAAGAATGATGCGTTTCATGCAATGATTTGTATACCCCGCTTAGCAGTGATCATTGATATTTTTGTGTTGGTCACAACGGCGGCTGGATATTCTCGGGAGTTGCTTACTTTCCGACGTGACCATCACTTTTCACAAGGACACTCCATCCTGGCATTAGCGGTGTAGCTCTGAGTTTCATGTATCGCCCTGCATTTACTTTCATGCGATTCGTCTCTTCTTAAGTGTGTTCATGTACATGTTGATCATATCTCCACAGGGTAGCTGAGGAAGATGACTGTAGCTGGAAGCTTTCCAATAGTCGAGTGAGGAGTCATTCTGTAATTGCAAAGAAAGTGGTACGAGTCCTGTCTCTGTAATTTTCTTTCAGCTGTCACTTTAAGTATCACTTTTTTCAAGGTCATCATCAATCTTCCGACTCTTCCATTAGCTTTTGGCCAACAGGGTGCAATTTTTCATTGTCCAGCGAAACACGGGGTGTTTATGAATTTACTGAAGTTATCACAGTTGAATGGGCACTTCTCAACATCTGAGGGACTTCACAAAAAGCAAAACTCTGGTCAAGCTTTGGGATGACTGTGTACAGTGAAGTAGATAAAACTATTTATGGCCTTTAAATTCTGCTTTCGTCGTTGGTGGCGGTAGACCGGGTGGTCATGTGTACATTGGGATGATGGGGACACAGGAAAGGAAGTGTCAGGAACATGGCAGAAACACAACATGTAAGAGCTGCTGAGATTGTGGAATAAACCCCTCTGCTCATTAGCCCCTTGTTGTCGGTGTATACCACCCAGCAACTTTTACATGGTCTCAGGAGCTGATAGAGATGGCACCGGGACGTTGCCGCATCGATTCACTAGTCTTCGAAGAAACATCTCGGATAACTGGACCAGGTTCAAAAAAGAATGATGCACATACAGTAGGGCCAGCCTCACCGATAAGGTACAGAGGTACACGCTGTTAAACATCGTGGGTCCCAAGGTGATGGAACAATTTGAGTACCTGACTTCCAAGAGAAAGAGGACCCGGAGTTATGGTTAAAGAAATTCAAACAGATATGCATACCAGTGAAAATGATCAAATTGGACAAATACCTGTTCAACACTACTAACCAAAAGCTTGACGAGTCCATACAGTCTCACACCATGGCTTAAAAAAGCTTGGCCAACAAGTGTGTGTTCAGCACCCACGCTGACGAATGTGTGAGAGATCGCATTGTCTACGGAATCCATTGCGATGTCATGGGTAAGCAGTTACTTCTGGAGAAAGATCCAACATTAAAATCTGATACCCAGCACCTGATGCCAAATGAGCAGTCAGAAAGAAGCACCAAAGAGTTAAGGCGGGAGGGAAACAATCGTTTTTAACAGGACAAAACACACTCTGCTCCAGAACAGGAGTGCGTATGGGGCAGCACGGTGGTACAGTGGTTAGCATTGCTGCCTACGGCGCTGAGGACCTGGGTTCGAATCCCGGCTCTGGGTCACTGTCCGTGTGGAGTTTGCACATTCTCCCCGTGTTTGCGTGGGTTTCACCCCCACAACCCAAAGATGTGCTGGGTAGGCAGATTGGCCACGCTAAATTGCCCCTTAATTGGAAAAAATAATTGGGTATTCTAAAAAAAAAGAACAGGAGTGCGTATTTCTCAACTAAAAAAAACTTTGCAACAACTGCGGCAAGTGAAACCACGTTGCTAAATGCTCCAGGTCAAAGTCACGGAAACCTGTTTCTGCCACTAGCTGCAGTGCAGCCAAATACTCTTCCAGGGTTCGAAACGCTAATAGTGTGAATGAGCCGGAACTCAATGAGAGCAACAAGAGCACTGAGCCTCTCAAAACACTCCATGCGAGAGTGTCGACTCCATCACGGGGAAAGGTGAAATCTTTGCTACGTTAAGCATTTCTCCGCAGTAATGCAAAACTCAAATTCGATTTCAACACTGGAGTGACGCTCAAATTCCCGCCCAAGCAGCTGCTGTGGGCAATCGACCCACATCAGTAATGATTGAACTGAGGGGCAGGCTTCATGGGCAAAATGGCCTAATTCTGCCCCTATACCTTATGGCCCTATGGTCTTATTCTGCACTAGATTCCGTCATCAAGGTGAATATTGCAGCAGACGGCGGACAGACCATCCATACGGAAGGTGTGGCCACTCTGCATTGCACGCAGGTTAGCTTCCAGTTTCATGTGCTCCACCAAGACATAAAGCCCCTATTGGGACTCCAGGACAGCATCACACTGGGGTTAATCCAACTTCGTCCATATGTACACACTTTATCGAACCAGGTCCAGTTGTTTTACAGTGCCAGGGACCTGGGTTCAATTTCCGACTTGGGCCACTGTGTGGAATCTGCATGTTCTCCCCATGGCTGCGTGGGTTTCCTCCAGGTGCTCTGGTTTCCTCCCACAAGTCCCAAAAGATGTGCTTGTTAGGTAAGTTGGACATTCTGAATTCTCCCTCCGTGTACCTGAACAGTTGCCGGAGTCTGACGACTAGGAGCTTTTCACAGTAACTTCACAGCAGTGTCAATGTAAGCCTACTTGTGACAATAATAAAGATCATCATCGATCATATATGCTCAAATACAAAGATCTGTTTCATTGCAACATCATTGGGAAGCTACCAATTGTATATCATAGAAGCTGTACAACTCGGTCAAGCCTGCTGTCTGTTCTCCAAGAAGAGTGCCCCTTGAAACAGAAAAGTGTCAACAATTTGGATTGGATAACAAGACTGGGAATCATAGCTCCCATTGACGAGGCCACAGAATGGGTTTCAGCAATAGTGGCTGCAGTAAAGAAAGGCGACATGGTCGGGATCTGCGTTGACCCAGTTCACATGAACAAAGCACTGCTCAGACCTCATCATCTGATAAAGATTGTTAAACAGATTACATCTGACATGTCTAACGCTAAGGTTTCAGTCTCTTGCATGCAAAGTGCGAATTCTGGCAAATTCCGCTGCAAGAGGAATCCCTCACAAACCCACCACATTCATGTTTCCGGGCAGCAAATATTGTTTCCACCGCATGTCTTATGGGATCTCCACTGGCGGTGAGCTCTTGCAATGGTGCATGGAGCAATTATTTGCAGGACCACCCTGTGGAATCATTGTCAACGATATCCTGGTCTGGGATATCCTATAAAAGAACATGATGCACATCTTCGGTTAGTCCTGAACAGCATCAGGGTCAGACAGTTGAAGTTCAACTCTGATAAATGCAGATTCAGGGTGTCATGAGAATGTCACTTTAAGAAATGGTAGTCTGTTGAAGTGGCTGCAGTGATGTTAGAGTGTGGGTGGAGCTGAGCTCTGGATGTACTTTTTAGTTTCACTTTGAGAAAAGCTTGGGTGTGTCTGTGTTTTTTGGTTTTGTTTCTGTGTTGGAGCTGCAGTCAGCCACAGAAGGTGTAATGTTGTTCTCTCTGCCATGTAAAGACTATCTCTTGATCATTTGGTGAATTCAGAGCGATAACTGTTCTCAGTAGTGAATTTAAACCTGATGTGCTTCTGTTAAAAGGTTTTTTTATGTCTTATTGATGTTAAACGGAAAGCTTAAGGATTACTTAGCGTTGTATTCTTTTGGGGTTGTATTCGAATTAATGGTTGCTAAGATGTTCACTGTATGTTTTAAAAAGATTAACTTGAGTTCATAGAATAAACATGGTTTTGCTTTAAAAAATACTTTTCCATTTTCTGCTGTACCGCACCTGTAGAGTGGGCCGTGTGCCCCCCATACCACAATCTAGTAAAAGTCATGGGTCAGGTGAACTCCATGATACACTTTGGGGTTCTCTAAACCCTGGCCCATAACAAGGGTCAAACAGGCTTCTTACTTGGTTCATGATGGGCTGGTTTAACTCAGTGGGCTAGACAGCTGGTTTGTAATGCAGAACAAGGCCAGCAGCGCGGGTTCAATTCCCGTATCGGCTTACCCGAATATGCGCCGGAATGTGGCGACTAGGGGCTTTTCACAGTAACTTCACACTTGTGACAATAAAAGATTATTATTATCCATCTGGTCACAGCCAATGATCTGAAGTTATATCCAGACAAGACAACGGCTATACAACATATGTTCATCCTCATGGATAAGCATGCCTTCCACTGCTTCCTTGTTCTGACAAGTTACTTATCCAAGTTCATTCCCTGCTACAGTGAGGTGTTTGTACCCCTCCATCAGCTGCTTCACCAAGATGCCAAATGTTACTGGCGGAAGCGCCCACCACTGCTATCAACTAACTCCAGTAGCCAATCTCAGCCCCTTTGGTGTTCCAATACACCGACGATCGAGCACTTTTGTGAGCAGATTTCTCCCAGTAAATGGACTTGGCACAGCTTATATCCATATCGGTAGATCAGTCGCCTTCGAATCAAGGGCCCTTAGTGACACTGAAACTGCTGCCCAGATCAAAAGGGAACATTTTCCCTTCGTCTTCACTTGTCAGAAATTTCATGACTTCATCTACGGACGTCCTGCCAATTTTGAAACAGATCATCAGCCACTGGTAGTTGGTCTGAAAAGGCCTCTTGCAGCGTATGATGCTGAAGCTGCTACAATACAACCGTAGTGTCCTCTACAAGTGCGATAAGGAGCTATACCTCGCTGATGCCCTCTCCAGGGCTTACCTACACACCAATGGCCATGCAGATTGTGACGAGGACATTGACATCATGACGATTCATGTACTGCTGTCGGGTAGAACTGAAAAACTCAAAGGTGCCCGACAGTCTGACCTCCCAGGTAGACAGTTCCATGACATCATCATGAAAGAGTAGCTCGAGTCATCAAGGAGCTTCCTCATGAGCTCCGCACATTCCTTGCATGAAAGAGGAGTTAACCCTGCATGACAGACCGATACGGACTGGCCAGCGATTCGTCATCTTCACCTCTGCAGAGATACCAAACCCGGCAACTCCATGAAGAGCACCCAGGATAGGAAGCAGCCAGGCACAGGGTTAAGGAATCCTTGTACTGGGTCCTGATGTATGCAGGCATAGAGAGGGAAGTGTCCAGATATGTACGTGGAACCCACTCAAGCATCATCGTACCAAAGAAGCACTGCACCGACACAAGATCCCAAATCTCCCATGATCACTCACGGTGGCAGACATTAGAATGGAATTGAAAACACCACTTGGTCCTTGTTAACTCGTTGGTATGAAATCGACTATCTGTCCGGGTTGAAAAGCAGTAGTCATCAGTAAGCTGAAGAGGCACTTTACCACGCATAGCATTCCCTCGGAAGATAATGACTGATAATGCTCACCAGTTCATCTCCAGGGAGTTCAAGTATTTTGCGTAAATATGGGACTTTGAGCACATCACAAGTAGGTGCCCACAATCGAATGATCTGGAAATTTAGGCGGTTGTGCTCAGCAGAACACCTCATTGTGAAATGTGAGATAACATAGACTTTTATGCTGCCCAACTCAACCTGTAAAACATGTTGAGACAGAGCCTGCCCTCATCAGCACGGGAATCCGCTCGAGGCATAACAGAATCATGATCCCTAGCGCCAAGGCCATTCTTCAACACAACGTGGAGACAAATGTGGGTACCACACTCGTGAAGCAGCGACGAAGAGATAATAGGTACTACGACCGCAATGCCCGCAGACTCTGGTCTCAAGAAATAGGCCAAACAGTCAGGATCCAAACCACTCACAGCCATGACAAACTGGTGATGGTATACAGCAATGCCCCACAACCAAACAGCTATGTGGTTGCCTTGTTCGGTGCTCTCTATGGCAGAGAACCAGCATCACCTGTTGCAGGTACTCAAACCAGCACCACCAACCACCACAGAGTCCAACACACTGCGTCAGCAATCTGTGTCCTCTGCATTGATGGAAATGGAGGCCTCTCCTGATGCCAATGCAACAAGCTCTGCAGGCACTGGGCACACCACTAGGATTTCTGATGTTGTCCACCAAGAGGACAACAATGCAAGGGTGTCCACAGCACAGCCAGATGGCACAATCACATGCTCAGGGCACCTCAGCAGACCAAGGTCGAAGTGAAAAGACTTTGTACTGATCTAACCGATATATGGAGTGTGTTTTTTAAAAAGAGGGAGAGGAGCCATGATGGGCTAAGCAGGGTATGGCAGTCCAAGCCAGGTCTCTGCATGTTATAAATAGTTTATGTTCTGTTGCCCAAGTTTGTGCTCTCTACATTGTAAATAGTTTATAGCCTGTCACTGCTGCCCAAATCGTCATATGCCTGTTGCACTGGTTTTCACAACTTAAACAGGGAAGATGACGTGGACACAGGACGTGACGAGTGAGTAGCGCGGGAATCCTCTCCCAGCATGGCAGACACACAGCATGCAAGAGCTGTTAAGATTGTTGAATAATAATAACGTTTTATTATTGTCACAAGTAGGCTTACATCACCGTTGCAATGAAGTTACTGTGAAAATCCCTTAGTCACCACACTCCGGCGCCTGTTCAGGTACACTGAGGGAGAATTCAAAATGTCCAATTCACCTAACAGCGCGTCTTTCAGGACTTGTGGGAGGAAACCGGAGCACCCGGAGGAAACCTGCGCAGACACGGGGAGAAAGTGCCAACTCCGCACAGACAGTGACCCAAGCCGGGAATCGAACCCGGGTCCCTGATGCTGTGAAGCAACAGTGCTAACCCCTGTAATAAACTCCTCTGATTGTTAGTCCCTGGTTCTCAGTCTACACAACGCAGCAACTTTAACAGTGACAAGAAGCAAAGATTCACCAGTGTGCAAGTTTGCAAAAATCAATGCCAACTTCAATCCATGGGCCTGCTTGACGTTTTGACATCTTGAGACGCTCACGGAGATTTGACAGTGCTTGACATAGAAAACATTGATTGATTTTGGGCTCTTGCATGTGGTCAACCCTTCGAAATGATACCTTTTCCCTCAGGATTTGACAATTCCCTGGTGACCTTCATGTTTTCCATCGACAACGCGTTGCCACAACAATTGAGGAACGTTTTTATGCTTGAACATGTGATTTTGCCCCGTCATGTTTGGTCGTTCATAGCTTGAAAGAATTTACTCAACGACATGGGCCAGAAATTCCAAAGGGACCAATCCCGAGCTTCTTTCATAGCTTTGGCTTTTATTTTTCTAAGGATTCAGTCGTCCATCTGCCAGGGTTATGGCAGGAGTTCAGGAAAATTCTGAAATTGCATTTCACCAGCCAATATCCTTCACTCTGGAAGTAACACAGTGCAGCGCAATGCTCCAGCAGTGATGTTATATTCAGGTAGTATAGGTTGATATAATTCCAGAAAGTTTAGCAAGGAGAAGTGATATTTAAGTGTTGTCAGTTGTTATTCCAAAGCTATTACTCTTTTAGATTAGCGAGTCAGACTTTTTGAACATTCAATACCAGAGAGAATAATCAGGCTACTTTCTCAGTACTTGTATCTTTGCCTGAATCTGCTTCAAGGCGACTGGTTGGAAGTCATCCCTGTGTGCGATGGAAATTAGTTTGGGTAATTTATTCCTTTTGCCTGGCCTCCTCCATTGCATGTTCTGCAGATCATTTCCCTTGTCTTCCTCATATAAATCTACCATCACAACCCTCTATTCCTGTCTGCTTCACATACTTGTCTAGTTTTCTCTTAAATACATCGATAGTATTCACCTCAGTTACTCCCTGTGGGAGTGCGCTCCACTTTCTTTCCATGTCTTGGGTGAAGAAGTTTATTTTGGATTCTTGACTAGATTTCTAATGGCGATCCTGTACTGATGGACACGAGCAATGGACTTCACCACCAGCTGAATCATTTTCTCTGCATCCACTCTCAAGGATTTTCCTACCAACAGCAGTAACACAAATTTAACAAGGTATAATAGGCTGCAGCTTGACCAGTAACAAGCTGAAATGAAAAAAAAAATGAAATGGAAATCGCTTATTGTCACAAGTCGGCTTCAAATGAAGTTACTGTGAAAAGCCCCTAGTCACCACATTCCGGCGCCTGTTTGGGGCTGCCGCGAGATAGCAGTAGGCTGTATTCAAAAGACCTGATCAGATACGTCTTCCCCAATAATGAAATTAGAATTCATTTAGATAGTTTTGTGAGGGCCACGAAGAATCCAGCACGAGTTTGTAGAACAGAAAGAAAACTTTATTTGCAATAACATATATATATATATATATACACAACAGCAGCAGCAACTCCCTTGCTCCTCACTCCTCTCTAGCTGGTTCCATACTGGCCAACTTTATTTATGCAGGGAATCAGCTAATGAATTCTCCGCTCCCTCATTGGGGAAGTTCATACTCCCAAAGGATTGTGGGATTGCCATTAGTCCCCAGCCAGTGGTAAGCAGGCTGGTTATAACAGAAGCCAAATGCATCTTCTCGATCATTGCGCAGGACGTTATGCCTCCCATCATATGCACCTCCAGCCATTTAGACTGGTCATTGATTAATAGAAGGAACATGGATCCTTGAAAAGGGCCGCGAAATCCACATGCAAGCGCGCCCAAGGCTATTCTCAGTGATGTAGGGGCGCGGCCGGTGGAAGCTTCTGATGCTCCTGGCAAATGGAGCAGTTTTGGGTCACCTTCTCAATGTCGGAGTCGAGGTCTGGCCACCAGACATAACTCCGGGCCAACATTTTCATTTTGGTCACACCCGGATGCCCGTTGTCCAAGTCTTTCAGTATCAGCTCCTGTCCTTTTTCCGGGACGACCACACGCGTCCCCCACAAGAGGATCCCATCCCCGTCGCCAGTTTTGTGAGGGTCACAAAGAATCCAGCACAAGTTTGTAGAACAGAAAGAAAACTTTATTTACAATAACATATATAGACAATAGCAGCAGCAGTAACTCCCTTGCTGCTCACTCCTCTCTAGCTGGTTCCACACTGGCCAGCTTTATTTATATCTGCTAATGATTTCTCCGCCCCCCTCATTGGGGAAGCTCAGAGTCCCTGAGGATTGTGGGATTGCCATTAGTCCCCAGCCAGTGTTAAGCAGGCAGGTTATAACAGGTATAATCAGATATAAATAGATTATTAGTAGCAACAGCTGACCTAGACAATTGAGAGATCAATGAGGTATACACATGCTAATGTTTCGAATCAAGGAATTTGACAGGGGATGACAGCTAAATACACAGAAGGCAGAATCAAAGTGGAGCAAAGATATAATTGCTAGGCCCCTCAGAAGCAAGGGGAGACAGTGGACACCAGTACCTCAGGAGCAGACAAGCCAGTTTCCAGCAAGCAGCCGGAGGCCAAGTTTTACATCGAGAAAGCCTCTAAATCTTAAGGCCGATGAGCACAGAAAACATTTGTAAAGGGAGTTTAAATATATTTGTTGGACCAGAACAAGATGTTTCCCAGAGCTGATTATCCACCATGCATTGTGTGGTAAATAGAAACAGTTTGAAACATGGAGACAAGCAGCCTGGAAACTCCAGTCTTTAGGTGATGGCCCATTCTTAAACGATGGGATGTGAATTCCAACGACGGCTGTGGGGCACCCTCCCCAAGCCCATATTTAAATCAGCATTTACTGGGGACTTGTTACCATCTGTAATCCAAATACCAAAAGTCACATGATGTGTGGTTTATGTTCAAAAAATTGACTGGATGTTCATGGTATGACAGGCCTGTGTAGTGCGCATGACACTTCCATAAATTTAAAGACCTCCATTTATCCTCAAGATAAATCCGTTCCTGATGTGTGTATCCATACATTTCTGGTAGCACATGTCTTCGCTGTAGCCTCTCCAATTACTCAATATCCTTTTCACAATACGGCAACGGGAAATACATTGAATTAAGTGCAGCTGAACGAAGATTTGACGTGGGTCAGCATAACTTCCCCACTTATTATTTCTCTTGCTCTAGAAATAAAGCTGAATGCTTGTCAGTTTTTGCCTTGCTAACCTGTGGCACAACTTTTAGAGATTGATGTGTTTAAACCCTTTGTTCACCTCCCAGTGAGTGACAGCCCTCTGCTTAGTACCAAAATACATTCCCTCATATTTATCTATGCCAATTGTTTGCCCATTCTGCAAGTTTATTAATGTCCTTCTCTAATTTGCTGCGGTCCTCCTTAGTAGCCACCACTCTCCTTCATTTGGTATCATCCGCACATTTAGAAATAGTGCTTTTGATTCAAATGTCAATTGTGAATACCAGCAGTTCCAGCAAGTTTCTTGAAGCCAGCTGGATTCCATCCTGTCATCCCACTCCACATTTCCTGACCTTATTCATTGGACTATAATTGGACACATTATCAAAGGCCTTTTGAAAGTGCAGATAACCTGCATCTATTGTATTGTCTACTCTGTCACCTGCTCATTAAATACAGAAGAATTTTCCCTTTTTGAAATCCAGGGTGTCAATTATTATGCCTTCCATTTCTAGATGTTCTTCTATTCTCGTATTTCACAGCGATTCTATTGATGGTGAATTGACCGGTCAATAATTCTCTGGACACTTTCTGATCCTCTTCTTTAATGTAAGAATTACATTTTCCATCCTCCACTCCGTTGGAACAAAACCCCTTTTCTAATAAGTTAATAAATGCCGATGATTTCTCTTCCTTTGATTGAAAAACAAAGTGCATTGATGTCTTTCATCTGGATCAGAGGTTTTGTCGGATGGGATTCTCTGTATGGGAGAGTTATGTTCTCCCACCAGAGGTGAACTGCAAACGGTTTCTGATCCTCCTGGGAGTGCAAGCCAGCAAGTAATTCAGTGTCCCTTACCATGCAAATTTATACATCGCGTTGAATACAAGTGTTTCGCGAATCCCCCATTTTTAGGATGCAGTCCGATAGCAAGACCGACCACCACCATACCCCCTCACTCCACCCCGCCACATCGCAAACCAGCCCTAAACCTCACCTACTGTACATAGAGCAACCCCAACGCCCCCCCCCACCCCCCACCCCCCGCCCCCACACCCTCGGATTACCTAGGTGACCCCGACCCCCAAGATCTGCACCCCCCTTCCCAGGACCGTTACACTGGGGAAATACCCAGGCACCTTGTAAAAGGGAACTCCCCCTCCCCCCAGGGATCCCTGTAATAGGGAGACCCCCCCCCACAGGCAACTGTAATAGGGGGACCCCCTCCCCAGGGATTCCCGAACCGCGGAGACCCCCGCAGTGATGCCTGTAATAGGGGACCCCATCAAGGACACCCTTCCAAAAGGGACCCCCCCCAATTAGACCCCACCACCCCACACATACCCCCTGGTAGAAAATATACCCCTGCCTGGAAGCTAGAGAGTAGTCCAGACAGGGGCAGTGAGAAGAATTACAGCTGTAAAACTTACCTTGAAATTTCACCTGTCCACTCCTGGAAGGAGAACAGCTGTGACCTGTGGCTGGTTACCACAGATCCATTAGCTGCAAGCCATTCATATCTTTCTGTTTTGTTTAGAATTTGCAGTGCAGAAGGAGGCCATTTGGCCCATTGGGTCAGCACCAGAATGTGGATAGAACACCCTACTTAATCCCACACTTCCATCCTGCTCCGTAACCCAGTATTCCCACTGAATATTTATGGTCACTAAGGGGCAATTTATCATGGCCAATCCACCTAACCTGCATGTCTTTGGACTGTGGGAGGAAACCGGAGCACCCGGAGGAAACCCACGCAGACACGGGGAGAATGTGCAGACTCCGTAGACTGTCACCCGAGGCCGGAATAGAACCCGGGTCCCTGGAGCTGCAAGGCAGCAGTGCTAACCACTGTGCCACCATGCCGCCCCCTTGCAGTAGTCTGTGATTGACAGCTTCTACAAACCATCTGGGGCTTTGATTCATTCATCTCACTTCACTGTTCATTGGGGAAACCCAATTTCACAAACATTGACATCAGAAAAGAGAGATAAGTGCATTCCAAGCAGTAAATGCATTACAGTCACTCAAGTGTGTGATTGCAATAACCTAACCGAATCGGAATAGACCTCGGGACCAACACGTTTAGTTGGGTGTTTCCCAGCACTCGCAGAACTACCAAGCTATCTACCGGGACTCTGGTTGATTTGGGGCCTGAGTGGGGAACTCTCCAATAAGGCCTCACTTAAATGCGTTTTCTGCATTGAAGAGCTCCACTTGCTGAAACCTCACAATGCAGGGAGAGATTGGTTAGGGGAGGATCCCCCAACATGACCCCTTAACACCTATAAGGGTTCCCTGGGGGCCCCACACCCCACCGCACCTGCACAGGGCAGCCCCCCTGCCTGATCCCCGTTACGGGAAAAATGACAGCTTGGGCCCTTTTGCACTGCTAAGTCTGTAACCCCGGTAATGACCCTGCCAGTTGGCAGTGCCACCTGGTCACCTTGGCAGTGCCAGGCTGGCACCCAGGTGACACTGCCAGGATGCCACCTGCTCACAGGAAAGGCTCCTGGAGGCCTCTGATCACCTGCAAGACCCGGACGAGTACCGTTCCTTCTGGTCCCAGTTTATGGAGATAGTACTGAACTGCGCTCACCCGAGGTTTCCGAGACAAAGGGGTTGGATCATTAAAGTGAGATGAACTGCCTCGCTCTAATATGTACATTTTCAAAATAATGAACCCACCCACAATCAGATTACGATGCCTCGCAAGATTGCGTTAGATCTTGCAAGCCGTGGCGAGCCGGGTAGATCCCAGAAGAGGGATCTCCCGGTGTCTACTGGCTCTCCCACACTGCCTTTCAGATGCAGTACAACCACTCGATCACGCCCACAACGTTTCTTGATTGCAGAACCACTCATCCTGTGAGCTCAGTTCAAATCAGTACTCAGATTGAGCCGCAGTTTAATTTAAAGCTGTTACATTCAGTACAACAGTAATTCCAGTTAAAATGCTAATAGGTATTTGACATGGAGATACACCAATCAATGTCAGCCAGGAAATAAGAAAATACATCTGCAAGAATGAAAAGCTTTGATAGCAAGTTTCTTTTTCAGCAATACTCAAGTTCTGTATGACTAAACATTCATTAATGTTCATATTTAACTAGTCAGATTGCTCCAACTGAGCCAGAAAGAGCAGGAATGTCCCCCATGCCCTGTTTGGAAGCCAGGGGTCTGGATTCTCCGAGTCTCCACTCTAAAGCTGGAGAATGGCCGTTCACATGGAAGTCGTGCCCGGCGCGGCTGAAGCGATTCTCCGGACCCTGGAGAATCGCTCAGTAACCCACGCGCGCGTCTATGCGGCGCAGATAGGGGGCATTTGACAGAGACCCTGGTGTGGAGACATAGCCCCATTTTTGGAGAATTCAGCCCTTGATCTCTCACTTTCAGCATCAGCATTTCCTTCCAACACGAGCCACAACACCCAACACTAACTTTGTTCCAGAGACTGTTCCCCTGGCAACATTGAGCCCCCAACCAAATTCATGTTCCTCCTGGACAGTTTTGAGCAGGGAACGGCCATGGGAGACCTAGGAATTAAAATGGCTTGGGGAGATGAAAATGATCGGATAATTTGGGAATTGGGAGGGGTGGGGGGAGGGGGGGGTGGGGGGGGGGGGGGCACCCTACACTATGCCCAACCCGTTCCCAACTTAAAATCAATCCTATTGTGCCTGTAACCTCCACAGATGCTCCCGGACCCGCTGAGTGTCAGCAGCATTTTCTGGGGGGTATTTTTTAGTTCAGATTTCCGACAGCTACAGTATTTTGCTTCTTTTTTTGCAGCATCCAATCCGGCCTGTTAAAAGGCATCGTGCATAACTCGCAGCTTAAACATCATGAACAGAACAGCAATATATTCTTGCAAATACAAATCAATGTGGGCATTCGTCAATAACACAAGCATGATATTTATTCAATTCAGAAGGAAATTTTTCAGAAATGATGTGTCACCTTCCTGTGCAGCCCAATGTTCCAGACGCTGATAATCAGCAGGATCTTCCCTAGAACAACCACAGGAAACCCCCAAAACAATTAAGTACAAGGCAAAGCTTCCAGCACTCAAGCCAACGCATACTCCACCCCTCCCTCCTGTTGCAAGGTCGGTGGAGAGGCGTCCGTAAGCAGCACAGTACATTAGAAAAGGACAGGTAAGGGCACGGTAGAAGAGAGAAATAGAGAACACCCCTCCCCCTCATTGGCACTAGGAGGGACCCGTCAACCCCCACTGCACAGGCACAGAAGGGCCACAACTGGCGCTAAGCCGCTAAGCACAAATCCCACCCAAAAGAAAACAAAAATATAATAATAACCATACAATTCCCCCCCCCCCCTCCCCCCCCAATAATAAAAGAAAAACAACATCAGTAAAAGCAGTGCACATAGTCAATTGGGCCACCGCCTTGCTGCTCTCACAGTTCCGGCATCCGGTCTCCAGACACCATCCAGTCCAAAACTGCAAAAGTGAGTCTGTTCTCCTCCACTTTCAGCCCGGCAGTAGGCCAACCAAAATCCGCGTGCTCAACCCCCAGCTGATAAGCATAAAGGCAGCCAGTAATAAGTACAAGTTCCAGGCTTGGCAGCTGCAAGCTCTCTTCTGCCTCTTCCCTGCAAGCAACTGGCAGCAGCGACAGGCACCTCTTGCCTTCCATCCAACTGGTCATAGCACTGTTCTCCTTTCCCATAATCCAGGTTTCGAAGTATGGAAAAGGCAGCCAGCGTACAGAATAACACACCAGGTCCGAAAGCAGGGTTACAGCCAGAAGCAATGGGAGCTCAGAGAAACACAGCCAGTATGTTTTATTTTAGGGCCCAATTAACACGATGTGTTAATTTCTAATCAGAAGAGTAGAAATTAACTGAGGGATAAATTAAATAATTAAATCAAAATGTGAAAAACGGGGTCAATGAAACAGTCCAACCCCTGTGGTGATCACTGAGCACGGAAGGTGCCTGCATTGCCTCAGTGCATGGGCTACTCAGCAGATTGGGGGGGCGGAGTTCCCTCCTAATTGGAGGAGCTCCCCACAGAATATAAACACCAACCTGGAAACAGTTCGGGGAAGGAGACCCTGCAGGGAGTGGAGTGTGGAGTGTATTGTAACCAGTGTGGAATAAAGTGAGTTGTACCCTGTCAGCCTGGTCGCTTGTGGAGTCTTTGCCTCCGTCTAAAATACCCACCATCGCAGAGATCAGTCTGGTAAACCTCCATTGTATTCTCTCTATGGTAAGCATATCTCTCCTTAGATAAGGGGGCCCAAACTGTGCACAATACTCTGGATGTGGTTTTACCAAGACTCTACACAATTGCAGGAAGACATCCCTACTGCTGTACGCAAATCCCCTTGTGGTGAAGGCCATCATATCATCTGTCTTCCTAATTGCATGCTGCACCTGTATGCAAGCTTTTAGTGACTCATGAACAAGGACACCCAGGTCCTTCTGGACACGAACACCTCCCAAGCTCTCACCATTTAAGGAATACTCTGCCTTTCTGCCTTTTCTTCCACTAAAGTGGATAACTCCACACTTATTCACATTACATTCCATATGGAATGTTCCACCCCATTCACTTAGACTGTCCAAATCCCCTTGAACTTTTTTACATCCTCCTCACAGCTCACATTCCCACCTGGCTTTGGAAATATTCCACATCCACCTCTTTGATACTGATTGTGAACAGCTGGGGCCCCAGCACATTTCCTTGCAGTACCCTCCCAGTGACAGCCTGCCATCCTGAGAATGGCCTGTTTATGCCGACTCTATGTTTTCTATCTGTTTATCAATTTTCAATCTCTGCCAATATTTTATCCCAATCCCACTGCTCTCTGAATCTCCTCCATTATAAAAAAAGACGGTCCCACTGATTCAAATGTTTTTTTTTCTTTATATTTCATCAAAAAGACAGCATATTGTGGCGGAATTTTTTGGCGGTGCCACATGACGCGCGCATGTCAGATTGGTGGTGCTACATGACGCGTGCAAGTCAGAGGTGACCCGCTTCAACTGGCACTGGGATCTGGGGAGGCATATTCCCTGCAACAACCAATTAAACGGCTACTGCCAGGGTTGTCATCCAGTTTCGGACATTGGCCCGCCCCTCAGAGGGAGCTGCCTCAGCAGCGCCACTACAAACGGTGGCCATTGCTGAATCTGCAGGACCAAGGAGAGGTCGCCTCAATGGTCGAGCTCCCTCAAAAAGCGGATGGTGTGTTTTGGGAAGGCAATGGCCAGGTAGGCAGGCCCCAGCTGCAGAGTAAAGGGTTAAGATCAAAAACATACATGATGCTGATGTAATAATGATGTCTGGGCACTTGACTGAGAAGTGAGAGAGATCTGGAAGATCTTGCCTCATGGGCGTCCAAATGTGTAAATGCTTGCCGCAAATAAATAGTTCAGGGTGAAAAGACTACGGACTTCAGCAACTTTTGGGAGGTTAGGCAATTCCCAAATCCTGTTCAAACCCCTTCCACAAGGCAAAACATCAGCGAATGGATTGGGAGATGGACCAGTGTGCTGTTACCATGAGAGCCATTGCTGCCATCGCCCTGCACCTGGGCCATGGTGCCCCTATAAATGAGGGCTCCTCTCCAGCAACCCACTGGGAACAGCTTTCATTGTGTTCCACCCACCACCCCACCCCTTGCCACCCAATGCCAAGCCCGCCCAATGTGGGCAAAATTCCAGTAGAGGTGGGTAGCATCCTTTTTGGACCACCCGAGTGTCTTCAGGGGCTTCCTGCAGTAGGCCATTTTTCAACCTTCCAGCTGCTGGCAGATTGCCGTGGCTGCCAGAAGATGCCACGCCATTTTGTCAGCCTTCCCCTCTCAGCACTCGTCCCCAAAGTGCCCCAACACCCTGAACCTGTGCCACAAAATTACACGCAGTGCTCCAACTGAACTCCGACTGAGATTCTATGGAGATCCACACTGACATTTTGATTTTTTACATTCTGAAGCTATTGACAGAAAGCCCATTGTTCGCTTCAGCTTTTTAATGTTTCTGATATTCACTTGTCATGCTGCTTTTAAAGTCTTCTTCACCAGAACCCCAAATCCCTCTGCCTTTCTGCGCACCCACCGTCTCCTTCCAAGATGCAATTATAACTTTTATTCTTTTCACACAATGTCAAACCATTTTTCAGCCAGTGAAGTACTTTTCAAGTATAGCCACTGCTGTAGAAAACGTGGCTGCCAATCTGCGTACGTTCACTCAATGACAAAATAATCTTTTTTTGTGATGTTAGTTAAAGGATAAATTACGGCCAGGAGACCAGAGGAGAACTATTCTTTTTATAATGAAAATTATACCACAGAATCATTTACATCTGCTAAGAGTTTAAGTGGTTCCTTCATTTGGCATCTTACCTAAGATGGAAACTCTTACCGTGCAGCACACCATCAGTTCTTTTTTTTTCTTTTTTTTCAGCCCTGGATTGTATTCTCAAGTCTCAGCATTGAGGGGCAGCATGGTGACAGCACTGCTGCCTCACGGCGCCAAGGTCCCAGGTTCGATTCCGGCTCTGGGTCACTGTCCGTGTGGAGTTTGCACATTCTCCCCGTGCTTGCGTGGGTTTCACCCCACCCAAAGATGTGCAGGTTAGGTGGATTGGCCGCGCTAAATTGTCCCTTAATTGGACAAATTGAATTGGGTACTCTAAAAAAAATTTTAAAGTCTCAGCATTGGGCTGACCCTACAACTCTCTGATATTCAACGACAAGAATGCTATCGTCTGAGCCAAGGCTGAGTTACTGAGTCTAGCCAGCAGATGCCGAGGAAAGAAGGGGAGATGCATTACTGGTTCAGGAGAGTATCACAGCTGTACTGCGGGATGATACCTTGGAGGGCCCATGCAGTCAGGCAATATGAGTTGAGCTCAGGAATAGGAAGGGTGCAATCACAATGTTGGGGGTTACTACAGGCCTCCCAAAAGCTAGTGGGAGACAGAGGAGTAGATATGTAGACAGATTTTGGAAAGATGTGAAAACAACAGGGTTGTTATGGTGAGTGATTTTAACCTTATATTGATTGGGACTCACTTAATGCTAGATTGAGGCTTAGATGGGGCAGAGTTTGTAAGGAGCATCCAGGAGGGCTTCTTGAAACAATATGTAAATTGTCCAACTAGGGTATTAGGGAATGAGCCCGGCCAGGTGATCAAAGTTTCAGGAGGGGAGCATTTTGGGAACAGTGACCATAATTCAGTAAGTTTTAAGGTACTCGTGAATAAGGATAAGAGTAGTCCTCGGATGAAGGCGCTAAATTGGGGAAAGGCTAATTACAACCATATCAGGCAGGAACTGAAGAATTTAGACTGGAGGAAGCTGTTTGAGGATAAATCAACACCTGACATGTGGGAGTCTTCAAAACGTCAGTTCAGCAGAATTCAGGACCGGCATGTTCCTGTGACGATGAAGGATAAGTATGGCAATTTTCAGGATAATGAGGGATATATTGAGCCTAATCAAAAGGAAGCAGTTGTAGGAGCTAGAAAACTGAGAACAGATGATGCCCTTGAAAAATACAAAGAAAGTAGGAAGGAATTTATGCAAAGAGTTAGGAGGGCTAAAAGGGGTCACAAAAAGTCATTGGCAAACAGGATTAAGGAGAATCCCAAGACCTTTTATATAAAGGGCAAGAGGGTGGCCAGGAAAAGAGTTGACCCACTCAAGGACAGAGGAGGGAATCTATGCGTGGAGCCAGAGGAAATTGGTGAGGTACTTTGCATCAATATTCACCAAAGAGAAGGACTTGTCGAGGGAAGGGTGTGTAGATATTCTGGGACATGTCAATATCAAAAAGGAGGAGGTGTTGGGCTGTTAAAAAGCATTAAGGTAGATAAGTTCACAGGCCCTGATTGGATCTACCCCAGAATACTGAGGTATGCTAGGGAGGCAATTGCTGGAGCATTGACAGACTTTGTATTCTCATAGGCTACAGGTGAGGTCCCAGAGGATTGAAGAATAGCCAATGTTGTTTCTTTGCTTAAGAAGGGGAGCAGGGATAATCCAGGAAATTATAGGCTGGTGAGCCTTACGGCAATGGGAGGGAAATTATTGGGAAATATTCTTTGGGACAGGATTTACTGACATTCGGGAACAAAACATTAAAAAAGAATGAAAGCGGATGGACCATCCGGCATCAACCCAGCCTCTGGAAACGACAACTGCAAACCCAGCCCTGTCGACCCTGCACCGTCCTCCTCACCAACATCTGGGGCTTGTGCCAAAGTTGGGAGAGCTGTCTCACACACCATTCAAGCAACAGCCTGACATAGTCATTCTCACAGAACCATACCTTGCAGACGATGTCCCAGCCACCACTATCAATTCCTGGGAATGTGCTGTCTCACCGTCAGGACAGACCCAGCAGAGGTTGGTGGCACAGTGGTATACAGTTGGGAGGGAGTTGCCCTGGGTGTCCTCAACATCGACTCTGGACCCCATGACAGCTCATAGTTTCAGATTAAACATGGGCAAGGAAATCTCCTGCTGATTACCACGTACCAGCCACCATCAACTGATGAATCAGTACTCCTCCATGTTGAAAAACCACTTGTGGGAAGCACTGAGGGTGGATGGGCACTAAATGTGGTCTGGGTGGGGAACTTCAGGGGACTTCAATGTCCATCACCAAGAGTGACTCGGTAATACCACCACAGACCGAGCTGGCCGGGTCCTAAAGGACGTAGCTGCTAGACTTGGACTGCAGCAGGTGGTGAGGGAACCAACAAGAGGGAAAAACATACTTGACCTTATCCTCACCAATCTGCCTGCTGTATATGTGTCTGTCCATGACAGTCTCAGTAGAAGTGACCACCGCACAGTCCTTGTGGAGACAAAGTCCTGTCTTCACATTGAGCATATTTTCCATCGTGTTGTGTGGCTAAATGGGATGGACTTCGAACAGATCTAGCAACTCAAGACTGGGCATCCATGAGGCGCTGTGGGCCATCAGCAGCAGCAGAATTGTACTCAACCATAATCTGCAACCTCATGGCCCAGCATATCCCCCACTCTACCATCAAGCCAGGGTATCAACCCTGGTTCAATAAAAAGTGCAGGAGAGCATACCAGGAGCAACACCAGGCATATCGATAAATAAGGTGTCAACCTGGTGAAGCTACAACACAGGACTACTTGTGAGCCAAACAGCATAAGCAGCAAGTGATAGACAGAGCTAAGTGATTTCACAACCAACAGATTAGATCTAAGCTCTGCAGTTCTGCCACATCCAGCCATAAATGGTGATGGACAATGTAACAACTCACTGGAGGAGGAGGCTCCAAAAACATCCCCAATCTCAATGATGGAGGAGCCCAGTACATATGTGCAACAGACGAGGCTGAGGCATTCGCAACAATCTTCAGCCAGAAGTGCCGAGTGGATGATCCATCTCAGTCTCCTCCAGAGGTCCCCAGCATCACAGATATCAGTCTTCAGCCAATAGAATCACTCCCTCATATCAACAAATGGCTGAAGGCACTAGATACTGCAAAGGCTATGGATCCCTGATAATAGTCCAGCAATAGTACTGAAGACTTGTGCTCCAGAACTTGCGGATCCCTAGCTAAGCTGTTCAAGTACAGCTACAACACTGGCATCTACCCGGCAATGTGAAAAATTGCCCATGTGTGTACTGTACACAAGAGACAGGACAAATCCAACCCAGCGAATTATTGCCCTATTAGTCTACTCTCCATCATCAGCAAAGTGATGGAAGGAGTCATCAACAGTGTTATCAAGAGGCACTTACTCAGCAATAACCTGCTCATGGATGCTCTACTTGGGTTCTGCCAGGGTTACTCAGCTGCTGACCTCATTACAGCCTTTGTTCAAACATAGACAAAAGAGCTGAATACCAGAGGTGAGGTGAGAGTGACTGCCCTTGACATCAAGGCAGCATTTGGCAGAGTATGGCCATTGATCAGTAACTGAATTGAACTAGCCATTTTAATACTGTGGCTACCAGAGCAGGCCACATTCTAGCAATCTTCTGGCAAGTAACTCACCTCCTGCCCACCCCCCCCCCCCCCCCCCCCCCCCACCCCCACCACACCCCCCAAAAGCCTGTCCCCCATCTACAAGGCACAAGTCAGAGGTCTGATGGAATACTCTCCAGTTGCCTGGATGAGTGCAGCTCCAACAACACCAGAAGCTCAACACCATCCAGGACAAAGCAGCTCACTCGATTGCTCCTTCTTCCACATACATTCAATCCCTCCATTACCGATGAACAGTGGCACTTTTTGTACCGTCTACAAGATGGAATGCAGTAACTTGCCAAGGTTCCTTAGACAGCACCTTCCAAACCCATGACCATTACTATCCAGAAGGACAAGAGCAGCAGATACCTGGGAACCCCACCATCTGGAGGTTCCCTCCTAAGTCACTCAACATCCTGACTTCAAATTATATCACCGTTCCTTCATTGGCGCTGGAGCAACATCCTGGAACTCCCTCCCTAACAGCACAGTGGGTGTACCTACACCTTAGTGTCTGAAGTGGTTCCAGAAGACAACTCACCACCCCCTTCTGAAGGGCAACTATGGATGGGCAATAATGCTGGCCTAACCAGCGATGCCCACATCCTGATTTTTAAAAAATATATAAATGACTTGGTGGAAAATGTAGCTGGTCTCATTAGTAAATCATGGACGACACGAAGATTGGTGGAGTTGCAGACAGTGAAGAGGATTTCCAGAGAATACTGCAAGATATAGATCGGTTGGAGACTTGGGTGGAGAAATGGCAGTTGGAGTTTAATCGACACAAATGTGAGATCGTGCATTTTGGAAGGTCGAATACAGGTGGAAGCCATACAGTAAATGGCAGAATCCTTAGGTGCACTGACAGGCAGAGAGATCTGAGCGTACAGGTACACAGATCTCTGAAAGTGGCAACGCAGCCGGATAAGATAGTCAAGAAGGCATACGGCATGCATGCCTTCATCAGTCGGCGCTTTGAGTATAAACTTTGGCAAGTCATGTTGCTGCTGTACAGAATTCCACATTTGGAATACTGCGTACAATTCTGGTTGCCACATTACCAGAAAGATGTGGAGGCTTTGGAGAGGGTACAGAAGAGGTTTACCAAGATGTTGCCTGGTATGGAAGGTATTAGCTATGAGGAGAGGTTGGGTAAACTTGGTTTTCACTGGAACGATGGAGGTTGAGGGGGGGACCTGATCGATGATTACAAAATTATAAGTGGCATGGACAGAGTGGAAAGCCGCAAGCTTTTTCCCCAGGGTGGAAAAGCCAATTACAAGGGGGCTTAGATTTAAGGTGCGAGGGCGAAAGTTTGGAGGAGATATGCGAGGCACTATTTTTACAGAGGGTGGTGAGTGCCTGGAACTCGCTGCCAGAGGAGGTGGTGGAAGCAGATACGATAGTGTCGTTTAAGAGGCATCCTGATGAATACATAAATAGGATGAGAATAGAGGGACACAGACCCCAGACGTGCAGAAGGCTTTACTTTAGACGAGCAGCATGATCGGTGCAGGCTTGGAGGGCCGAAAGGGCCTGTTCCTGTGCTGTACTGTTCTTTGTTCTCTCACAATCTGTGCTGATATTTACACGATGATGCATCAATGAAGTATACATTTGGGAAACATTCCCAATGTTTAAAATTTTAAATAAACCTTGCTGCACTTAAATAAAAGTGATAAAGCAACCAAACCAACCAACAGTTCCCTGGAGTGAACATTTCGCAGGGAGGAAAAGTTGAATGGGAAGTCAGTTTTCAAAGGTTAAAATCATTTCAGGGTTTAGGTTTATATAAAATACACTATAGATTGTGTTGACTTCCCAGCTGTTGCTTTGCACTCCATGGTTCAACCTTTGCGCATGAACATTGGTCGATGCATGGATAAAACTTAAGTTGCGCGCTACAAAAATACAAGATTTTAACAATTGGATAATACAGTGTATCCATTTATTGTTCCATTATTCTCTCATTCTTTTTTTCTCTCACCTCATTTGTTCTTGTTATTCTTCATTTCCAGAGTATCGGCAGCGTTGGCTTGGTTGGCAGTTATTTCCCGTCTCTTGTTGACCTTGCGAAGGTGGTGCTGGACCCTCATCTTGAGCCGCTGCAACCTTAGCCATTTGTTACAGCTGAAGGTTTCACTCGGCCAGTCCAGCGGGCGGTTAAGAATGAACCACTTTGGTTTGGGTCTGGAGTCATGGATAGACCCAGGTTTGGTCGAGGATGGCAGAATTCTTTCCCTAAAGGACATTGGGGAAACATTGGGACTTTAAAACATTCTGACACTTTGGGGGAAAAAAATATCTCCCTCCTTTGTAATTGCGGATTTAATTTTGTTACTTAAATTCAAATTCCCAAATTGCCATCCGAGAATTTGAACTCACATTCTCTGGATTGTTAGTCCAGACTTCTGGGTTACTCAGCAATGTTGTGTATTTTCCAGTTTGCTGTATACTTTATATATCTGATTTTTCCCAGTGCAATTCAGAGATCACTAATCCAAAGTCTACAAGACTTTTATTTATATTTCTTTTAAAATATCTCAGTCATCACAGGATTTCTACATATATGTTCACAGCTCTGGCTTCTCAGGTCTTTCCGGAAGCTTCTGCTTTCTTTGGCTCGAAGAGGCTCCACCAAGGTTGAATCAATCAAACACAGTGAACATAGATCAGTCAACAGATTAATACAATCAAACACAGATCAATTAAACCACTAAACACTCCAGTCAAGACAAGTATATACTCAGAAAATTAGGATGAATATATTTGTGCGCAAGATTACGCCATCAGTAGAGTTCCATCAGTGGAGATATCATTCATGCATTGCTCCATTGATCCTCCAAGTGTTTGATTCCGATGATTGAAGTGGAAGTGGCTTTCATTTGACTGAGTGCTATCTCGTTTTTGCCTGCTCCCTCACTGAAGTGTGGAATCAGCAAAAATAAATAAGCGATACAAGGTGCCCTTTGCAATAAACCACTCCCGCAACTTTAAAGTTGGTGCACAAACCTCTGGAATTGATTGGCTCTTCATCCAGCAGTGCCTGGATGCAAAAATTCTCAACCTTGTTTTTAAATTCTCCATGGGAGCTTCTTACAGCCGTGCTGCCTAAATCGTAAATCTACAATGTGTTCTTTGAAAATGTTGTAAAGTTTTACAATCCCAATTATATTTCCATCACATATTTAATAATGTATGTACTAAAAGCAGTGATTTATGTCGCATTAACTGTTTAACATGTATGACAGAACTGATTGCAACTCTTTCCCTACGTGCCTGAAATAATGAGCATATAATCAATCACAGGCAGTTAAAGACCCTCTCCTGCATCTAACATGTCCAACACTATTGCAATACTTTGTGCATCGCAATTGATACAATTTTCACCCAACATAAATCCATATGGTCTCCCGGGAGAGGTGACAAACCAAATAAATACCCAGGCAAATTAGAGGGAAATTCTGGGAAATTCCTCATTGACTGACATCGGTGATCAAAAATAGTCCTGGAGGCCACTCTAACCCCGAATTCCATTGTCAGAGTCTGCTCCAGTCAGAAACAGGCTCTGCTCTTGCTTGAAGAAACTAAATTGGAACTTATTTGCCGAGTGATATCTAAAGCTGCTTATGTCTTCTCAAAGAATTAGCTGCTGTTTGCTGGTGCAAGAGGCATTATGACATCAAATACAATATTGATAACAGTCATATTAAATAGACAATGCATATCGATTTGGACTTGGCTGGACATGTTGCAGAACTGGGAGATGCTGGTAATTGGGTGAATGCTGTCCATGATCAGTTGCAATATAAAAATCTCCGATGCCCGTATCCCAAGTTGCACCAGCCCTTCTCCTCAATCGCCCCAACACATCCTGCCCTTGCCACAGCACATTCCCATGCAATCACGAGAGATGCAATACCTGCTCTTCTAACTCACTGTCCAAGGCCCTAAGCACTCCTTCCAGGTGAAACACCGCCGTTCCTCACAACGGGGTCTCGTCTGTATTGGGGCAACCACGTGGACCTTTCGGTTGCTTGCTATTTGAACTTACCATCTGCTTTCATGCTTATATTTCTACCTCCAGCCCTGCTGCAATGTTCGAGTGAAGCCCAAAGCAAGTTGAGGAAGAGCACCTCGTCTCCAACTTGTCATCCTTACAGATGTATCAGATGTGTTCAGCATCTGCAGGCCATGAACTTTGCCGTCCATTTTCATTTTGTTTTCATGACTTCATGAATTTGACATCATTATTAATCTCCTCTGCATCTTCTCTCAGGTTTTGAGATCCTTCCGAATTGCACCAGAATTGCACAAAATACTCCAGATGGGGCCTTACTTGTGCTCTGTAGCTGTCTGCTTTAGCTGGGGATACAGAGAGCCATAAGGTAAATGCAATCTGAAGAATAATTCCTTTCTGCTTGGAGCTGATTGCCAGACACTGCAACAAGTTATTGATTGCACTCAAATATTTCAAAGAAAATGGATTGACTCACCAATTCTCCATAGGCTCAAGAGAGGTTCATTTTGGATATCAGATGTGTCTTGAAAATTAATCCGGACTGATTTTCCTTAACTTCCTCTTAACTCTTTACGTTCTGAGGATTTTCTCTACATAATTGTGCCATTGGTGATTGCTCTTTTCAACCATTACATTTCCACAAGGTAACAATATGTAACAGCCCCTTTTATAATTATTCATTGTTGAATGCTGTACTGTTTGTCCTTCGAGGCAAAGATTAATCAGGTGGGTATTTGGTATGATCCCAGTGGGAACCGCTAAGGCTGATCTGTCCTGCTGCAATAGGATGCGATGCTGCAGGTGATTGAGTTTTGGACAAGCTGCTGGCTTGGGATTTTCTTGGGATCGCAAGAAACTGCAGAGTGTGGTGAACTCATCCCAATGCATCACACAAGCTTGCCACCCTCCCATTGATTCTGTCTACACCTCCCGCTGCCTCAGGAAGGCAGACAGCATTGTCAGAGACCCCTCACACCCAGGCTTTGCGCTCTTCCAGACCCTTCCATCAGGCAGAAGATAGAGAAGTCTGAAGACCCGCACAGCCAGACATAGGAACAGCTTCTTCCCCACAGCTACTAGACTCCTCAACGACTCTCTCTCAGACTGATCTGTTCCTTGTAAGAACACTATTCACGCGCCCTATGCTGCTCTCCAATCACGATTTGTGGATGTACCATTTGTCAATGTACTCTGTCGATTATTCTTTTGTCTACTATGTACGTACTGTGTATGTTCCCTTGGCCGCAGAAAAATACTTTTCACTGTACTTCGGTACATATGACAATGAATATCAATCCTCTCCTCGCATTTTCTCTTTGCCACTGAGATGCGGTTGCTTTCTAAACCTCAATGAGTACAGGCCCAACCTACTCAACCTCTCCTCATAAATAAATCCCTCAATACCGGGGATCAACCTCATGAACTTTCTCTGGATGACTCCAATGCCGGGATATCTTTCCTTAGATAAGGGAACCAAAACAGTTCACAGTATTCCACGTGTAGTCTAACTAGTGCCTTGTATAGGTTTGGCAGGACTTCCCTATTTTTATATTCCATTTCCTCTGAAATAAAGGCCAACATTCCATTTGCCTTCCCAATTAGTTGCTGAGCTTGCATGCTAGCTTTCTGTGATTGATACACGTGGATCCCTATATCCCTCTCCACTGCAGCTTTCTCCATTTAAATAATATTTATCTCCTTTATTCTTCTGACCAAAATCTTCACATTTTCCGACATTATATTCCATCTGCCAAGTTTTTGCCCACCCACCAATCTGTCTATATCCCTCTGTAGACACTTTGTGTCATCCTCACCATTTACCTTCCCACATATTTTTGTGTCAATTGCAAACTCATCACCTTCACATGGTTCATCATTTCCCTTCCCTTCCTTAACTTTTCTATTTCAATTTCTGGAGATAAACTGACCACTAGTATCCATTACAAACCCACTGACTCCCACAGCTACCTCAACTACAACTCTTCATACGCCAAACCCGAGAAGGACTCCATCCTATTCTCCCAGTTCCTTCATTGTATCTGTTCTGATACCACTTTCCAAAACGCTGCTGCTGACATGTCTTCTTTCTCCATTAATCATGGTTTCCCACCTACTGTGGTCGACATGGCTCTCAACCATCTCAAACCCATCTCCCACACCTCTGCTCTCACCTCCTCCCTCCCAGAACCAGGATAGGATCCCCCTTGTCCTCACTTTTCACCCCAGCGACCTCCACATTCAAAGGACAATCCTTGGCCTGTTCCGTCAACTCCAGCATGATTCCACCATCAAACCCATCATCCCCTCACTCCCCCTGTCAGCATTTTGCAGGGACAATTCCCTCCGGCATACGCTGGTCCACTCCTCCATCACTCCCAACATCTCACCCTCTTCCCACGGTACCTTCCCATGCAATCACAGACAGTCTAATACCTGCTCCTTTACCTCCTCCTGAATCACCACGCCAGGGCACTCTTTTCAAGTGAGGCAATGCTTCACGTGCACCTTCTTCAATCTGGTCTATTGCATTCGCTGCTCCCATTGCAGTCTACTCTACATGGAAGAGACTAAATGTAGACTGGGTGAACACTTTGCAGAACACCTTCAGTCCATCCGCAACCAGGACCCAGACCTTCCTGTCGCTGCCATTTCAACTCACCGTCCTGCTCTCATGTCCACATGTCCGTCCTTGACCTGCTGCAATGATCCAATTTTTGTGAACATTCTGACAATATCCCTTTGATCTTCCGTCACTTGTAGTACCTGGAATGAGTGTCACAGTAGCCGAGTTTACATGCTTTTCTGAAACTCTACCCATGAAGATGAATTGTGGTGGGAATGCACCACGGAATAATGGCGTCTTTGCTTTTAAATCAATTTATCGCACAGCAACCCCCGAAACTACTCTGACAATCACAATCTTCTCTAACCTGGTTTTTGTAATTTTTATTTTTTGTTTGATTCTCCCTTGCTCACTATTGACCTGGCCCACACCCTGTTCACTCACCTTTCCCGGCTAACCCAGTGCTGGTCCTCTTGACACACTGTCACACTCACTGACCTGACAGGCTATGCACTGCAATCTAACCACAACCGGTCTGTCTCTCCCCTGCAGCTCTTCACATGCGCACTAGCTTGGCCCAGTGCCTCGAATCCTTTTCATCTCAGTCAGAACACGGTGTGTTCAATACAGTAGTCCCCCGTTATACCGCGCCCCGCAATACCGCAGTTCGCGATATACGGCGGGGGGGCTTATGGACCCCAACGTACTTGCACTGGGACGGAGCTGGGGCAACTTCAGGTTTCCAGTCGGGGAGCGGATTATTTTTAGCAAACAAGCCTGCTGACAGCAGCGAGAGTGATGGGCTGCATTCAGGAAGGGGAACCCTTACTCGCGGGCATTGGGGAGTGGGCTCAGTTTTAAAGCTTGGATGTTGACATCTGCAGTCACTTGCCCTGTGGTCTCTGCTCCGCTTCGAACAGTCTGTACGCCTCCGGGCGCAGTGTTGCAAGGCTTTTTCTCTGTACTCATTCAAAATGTGTGATGTCCAAATCCTGTTTCTCAAATTACAGAATTCCTGCCTCCACACTTCTACCCTGCGTTGTTGCTGATGATACGTTTATATGCGTTTAGTTTAAGTTTATATAGTTTAAAATTCCAAATGACTGTTCGTATGAGTTTTGAATGATAAAATGATCCGCGGCTCGGATGTAACGCGGGTGGCTGTCTTGGACCCCAACACCCGCATTATAACGGGGGACTACTGTACTCTCCAATGCTGGAACTTCATTACAGCCGGGGCAAAACATCAAGGGTCTTCTCATGCCATTTAGGCCAATCTAAGACTTTTCATCATGTCGTACCTGTACTTAATACTCTTGCCACCTTTCTGATCATCATGTCATGTTGACATAATCATATAATAGGCCTATTTACTGCACAAGACACAAGTCACCAATCACCATAAGGGATTGGGTAAACACATTATGGGTTCATTTATTAAGGCTGGGCATGTGAGAACTGTTGTACATAGGCATGGAGTTTGATGACATCAGAGCTGTGCGTGTGTGCTCTGCTCCAGGCAAAAATGAAACTAAGACTGGATCACATGACATATTTCCCTTCTAATGATGTCATGCTTGCAGGCTAGGTGGATTGTCCTTTAATTGGAAAAAAAATAATTGGACATTGTAAATTTATCTTATTAAATGATGTCATGCTGATATTGCTTGACTACATATGATAACAACTGGGTCGAATTTTCAAAATACTAAGAGGAACAGATACAATAGAGAGAAGCTCTTTCTGCCTGTTGGGAAATCTAGGACTAGAGAGCATCGTCCGAAATAACAGAGCCGGACCTTTCAGGAGTGAAATTCGGAGGCACATCTTCATGCAAAGATTGGTGGAAATTTGTAACATACTTCTGCAAACAACAAGTAATGTTAATTCAGAACCTGAGATTGATATGCTTTAGCTAACCAAAGGGATAATGGGTTAAGAGCTGGTTGATGGAGTAAGGTCATAGGTTCAGCCATGTTCTCATTGGATGGCTGTTTGGTAGTGTTATGTTCTGTGTTATGGCCGTGGGGATGATCAGCACAGAACATCTAGTTCTTTGACGAATAATATAATTTATTAACTAGGTGAACGTGTGGAAAGATAACTAATGAGCTATGATACTAACGGTAACAAAATAAGTGAATTCAATTAATTCTCCTGGGAGCTACTTTTAGTGCGACCATCCTCTTGTACGACTTACTACTAACTGCCGGAATATCTCGAGTCACATTGTAGATCTCCATCGCCACCAGTGGTTGGAGGTTGCATCGATAACTATATACATTGATAGACAACTATATAAAAAACTGTGCTTAGGCATATCTCCACAGGTAGTACAGAGCTTTAGTAGGTCTAAAAAAAAGAATTATTGAAGCTTTTCATTGTGCACTCATCGAAACAATTTGCTTTTCATTGTGCACTCATCGGAACAATTTGCATGAATATAAATGCAAAGGAAAAGAAAAAATGTATCCTCTTTCAGCAATACCTCAGTGAGTGGTGGAACAAGTTCAAAGGGCTGAATACCCCCCCCCCCCCTCCACCCCTCCTGTTGCTATGATCCTCTGTTTTCGTGCTGTACAAATTCACCTGTTCCATTTGGCTGTTGTTTATTGATGTGCTGTGATGCTGCAGGGCTGATTCACAGATTCCGATGCAACTTGCTGGGGTGGAGGAGAGCAATAAGGTCTCGTCACGCTGCAGCACAAATTTTAATGCCAACAGCAATCCAATGTTTCTTCACCATTGGGTTCCTACTTTGCAGTTCATATTCCCAGCACAGCCGCTCTGTGAACTTTGAAGTGCGGCAAAAGCGCGCAAACCCTATTCAATGTAGAGGATTTCTCCATTGGAAGATGAAAAAAATTCTATGGAAATTATTCTGACAGAACACCCACACATTCCGTACATTAGCTACAGACTGAATGTAGCCTAAATAATTTATGTTATTTTTACTTAATTCTACATGTGTACTGACTGCGGGCTGTTTTGTTTACTAGTTTCCTTCTTCGATGAGTGTATTAATTAGCATCACTATTCCTGACCTTAGCTCTAAATGATGAAACAGAGGAGAAAGTGGGCAGACAAAAGGGGGGGGGGGGGGGGAAATGTCAACCAAAACATCGGTTGCAAAGAGGGAAAATAAAATCTTATTGGTGTATATATCTGGAATCAATCCTGCTGACTAATGTTACTAAGAGAGTCTGAGCCTGTCTTGGGGCTAAGCTTAATGTCATGGATCACAAAACAAATCGGTGGCATTTTTTCCTTATTTTTTATTTGCAGAACAAATCTTTCTCATGATCAGCCTATTAAACAATCCATCTATTGCTTCCTGGCGGAGAAATCATTAAAACACAGCCCCCAGGATGAAAACTCAGCTTTGCTCATCTATGTTAATCAATAGAAATGATTTCCTCTGGAGTTCATACTTATTAGTTTAAATTTTGTTCCAATCAAATGTCTTTTTTTCTCCCGGGTGACTTTTTTCACTCCTCCCGCTCAAAACCCCAGCAACTGACTCCATCCCTCTCCCTAACAACTGCCTGAGATTCAGCCAGTCTGTTTTTACGCTGGTTGTCACATTTGATCTGATATGAGCTTGCGACCACATATCACCTCCATGACTAAGATCACCCTGTTCAACCTCCGCAACATGGCCCTACGCATCTCCGCTTTGGCTCATGTGCTGCTGAAACCCTCATCTCCCTCACCTTGAACTTGTGTCCCCTAAATGACCCTTCAACTAAGGGGAACAGCTGCTCCCTATCCACCTTGTCCATGCCCCTCATAATCTTGTACATCCTCGATCAGGTCACCCCTCAGTCTTCTCTGCTCCAGCGAAAACAACCCAAGCCTATCCAACCTCTCTTCATAACTTAAATCTTCCATCTCCGGCAACTCCCTGGTGAATCGGCCCTGCACCCGCTCCAGTGCAATCACATCTTTTCTATAATGTGGCAACTGAATTGCACACAGTGCTCCAGCTGTGGCCTCACCAAAGTTCTATACAGCTCCAATATGACATCACTGCTTTTGTAATCTATGCCCCGATTGATAAAGGCAAATGTCCCATATGACTTTTTCACCAGCCTATTAACCTGCCCTTCTGTCTTCAGAGATCTATGGACAAACACACCAAGGTCCCTTTGTTCCTCGGAACTTCCCAGTTTCATGCCATCCATTGAATATTTCCTTGTCACATTAGTCCTTCCAAAGTGTATCACCTCACACGTTTCAGGGTTAAATTCCATCAGCCACTTTTCTGCCCATTTGACCATCCCGTCTACATCTTCCTGTAACCCAAGACACTCAACCTCACTGTTTTAAAAAAATATATATTTATTCTCCACCTTTTTCACATTTTCTCCCGAATTTACACCCACCAACAATAAACAATAATCAACAACATATTGACATATGTCAATCCCCATAACAATAACAACGATCCCATCCTCCCACCAACCCCCAAACATCAGCCCACATGTTTACATAAACAAATGACAAAAAGGAAACAGGGATTACCCATAGTCATCCTTAATACACACAGCCCCCCTCCCCCCCCCCCCCCCCCCCCAACCCTCCCACCCATCTCCCCCAACTAATGTTTGATGTTATCCAGTTCTTGAAAGTGCAAAATGAATAATGCCCATGACCTGTAGAACCCCTCCGGGCTTCCCCTCAGTTCGAACTTAACCTTCTCAAGGGTCAAGTATTCCAACAGGTCCCCCCGCCACGCCAGGGCACAGGGTGGAGAGGCTGCTCTCCATCCCAGCAGGATCCGCCTTTGGGCGATTAACGAGGCGAAGGCTATGATATCTGCCTCCGCGCCCGTTTCCAACCCTGGCTGGCCCGACACCCCGAATATGGCCTCCCGGGGACCCGGGTCCAGTTCCATGTGCACCACCTTGGAAATTACCCTAAAAACCTCCTTCCAGTAATCCTCTAGCTTTGGACAGGACCAAAACACATGAACGTGATTAGCGCCCCCCCCCCCCCCCCCCCCAGCAACGCTCACACACATCTTCTACTCCTTCAAAGAATCAGCTCATCCTCGCCCTTGTGAGGTGTGCTCTATAAACCACCTTAAGCTGTATCTGCCCCAACCTCGCACACGAGGTGAGGCATTTACTCTCCGGAGCACCTCACACCAGACCCCCTCCTCTATAACCTCTCCCAGCTCTTCCTCCCACTTTGCTTTGATCCCTTAACCACCCGGCCAATCTTGTGGCATTCGCAAACTTACTGATCCTACCCCCCACATAGTCATCCAAGTCATTTATATAAATGACGAATAATAGGGGGCCCAGCACAAATGCCTGTGGTACGCTAAAGCAGCCGTCTGTCATCACCCTCTGTCTCCTACAGCTAAGCCAATTTTGAACTCAACTTATTAAGTTGCCCTGTATCCCATCTGCCTTCTTTATAAGTCTACCATGTGGGACCTTGTCAAAGGTTTTGCTGAAATCCATGTAAATTACATCAACCGCATGACCCTCACCTACACACCTGGTCACATGCACAAAAAAATTCAAATAAATTTGTTGGCATGACCTTCCTCTGACAAAGCCATGTTGAATATTCCTGATCAAACCTTGCCTCTTACGGTGGAGATGGATTCTCTACTTCAGAACTTTCTCCAATAGTTTCACAAACACTGCCTTGTGACACACTGGTTTGTAGTTCCCTGTCTTATCTGTATAACCCTTCTTAAATAATGGGACCACATTAGCTGTTCTCCAGTCCTCTGGCACATACCCTGAGGCCTCAGGTGGTGGATAATCAGTGTCATGATATGCCAACATACAACCAATGAACACTCAGTATAGGACACAACCAATGGGCAGTCAGGACACTCAGAGGTGGCATCACCACAAGGGAGCATGACATAAACACTATAAAAGGGATGAGGCACTCACAACCTGCCTCTTTCCACAGACAGACATCGAGAGAGTTAGACAGGGTTGATCAGCAGCATCACACCCCAGCACGTGGCTTAGAGCAAGCTGGTACAGTTAGACTGAGTTACTACAGTTAGATTAGCAGAGAGTCAAACTCATTTGAGAACTGTGTTAATAGGTCAATAAACACGTTGAACTCATTTCAGAGTCTGGAGCATCCTTTAGTTAAGACTGCATCAAGTAGCAGCCTGTGTTATCCGAAGCAGCAGAACACAACAATCGGGACGGTGAACTCGCCGAGTATGCCGCGTTTCGGGGAGCGGAGAATCGCAGAACTGCCGCCGATTTCATGCAGGAAACTGGATTATCCGCCCCATCACCGTTGGGGTACGGAGAATCCAGCCCCTCACCTGGTCTGGCCTACATGTGACTCCAGATCCACAGCAATGTGGTTGACTCTTAACTGCCCTCTGAAATGGGCTAGCAAGACACTCGGTTCAAGGGTAAATGGTGACGAGCAACAAATTCTGGCCCTTTCAGTGATGCCCATATTACATGAAAGAATAAAGTAAAAATAATTCAATATCAACTTTCAAATGTGAGTTGGATGAATTCTTGAAAGGAAGATATTTTCAAATTTGCTGCTGACACCACTGTAGTGGGTCGGATTTCAAACAATGACGAGACAGAGAACAGGAATGAGTTAGAGAATCTGGTGAACTGGTGCGACAACAATAATCTCTCCCTCAATGTCAACAAAATGAAGGAGATTGTCATCGACGTCAGGAAGCGTAGTGGAGAACATGCCCCTGTCTACATCAATGGGAACAAAGTAGAAAGGGTCGAGAGCTTCACGTTTTTAGGTGTACAGATCACCAACAGCCTTTCCTGGTCCCTCCATTCCGACACTATAGTTAAGAAAACCCACCAACGACTCTACATTCTCAGAAGACTAAGGAAATTTGGCATGTCAGCTACGACCCTCACTAACTTCTACAGATGCACCATAGAAAGCATTCTTTCTGGTTGTATCACAGCTTGGTAAGGAGCCTGCTCTGCCCAAGATCGCAGGAAACTACAAAAGGTCGTGAATGTAGCCCAATCCATCACGCAAACCAGCCTCCCATCCATTGACTCTATCTATAATTCCCGCTGCCTCAGAAAGGCAGCCAGCATAATTAAGGACCCCACACACCCCGGCCATACTCTCTTCCACCTTCTTCCGTCAGGAAAAGATACCAAAGTTAGAGGTCACGTATCAACCGACTCAAGAACAGCTTCTTCCCGACTGCCATCAGACTTTTGAATGGACCTACCTTGCATTAAGTTGATCTTTTCTCTACACCTTGCTATAACTGTAACATTATATTCTGCAATCTCTCCTTCCTTCCCTATGCACGGTATGCATTTTTTGTACAGCATGCAGGAAACAACCCTTTTCACTGTATACTAATATATGTATACATACAAGGGCAGCATGGTAGCATTGTGGATAGCATAATTGCTTCACAGCTCCAGGGTCCCAGGTTTAATTCCGGCTTGGGTCACTGTCTGTGTGGAGTCTGCACATCCTTCCCGTGTCTGCGTGGATTTCCTCCGGGTGCTCCGGTTTCCTCCCTCAGTCCAAAGATGTGCAGGTTAGGTGGATTGGCCATGACAAATTGCCCTTAGTGTCCAAAATTGCCCTTAGTGTTGGGTGGGGTTACTGGGTTATGGGAATAGGGTGGAGGTGTTGACCTCGGGTAGGGTGCTCTTTCCAAGAGCCGGTGCAGACTTGATGGGCCGGGTGGCCTCCTTCTGCACTGTAAATTCTATGATAATCTATGATGTGACAATAATAAATCAAATCAAAATTTTCAACAATGAGCTGACACAGGCACATCATATATGCCAAATGGTCTCTTTCTGTACTGTATGATTACATGACAAGAGTGTGCTAAACATTGATGTGACAACAGTGTCCTTCATGATCCACATACCTCTGGACCTCTATAAGCGGTCAGAATATGAATCAAAAGCTTCTGCAAAAGTATGAAAACTATGTTGGAGATACAGACAAAGTAAACTTTCTGAACTGAACCATCTCTTACGACCCACTGGCAATTGGCTGCAGGACATCACTGGCAGTGGAGATGTTTTTTGATATGTTCTGTGGTGAGAAGGGGATTCACGGCAGGGGAGCTGAAAAAACAGTCGAGAAAAAGGCAAATATGGTATTTTACAATAGAATCAAGGAGCAGCCGGACCCAATAGAACAAAGTAGGTTTGACCCAAGGAAACACAAGTTGTTTTGTAGAAATCACTCCTGTATGTATTTTTAATTAACGGAGTGAAGTTTCAGGAAGAAAGATAACATCTATTGATTGAAAGAAGACGGCAGGAAAGCTAAACTCAGAACCTCCTGTTATATTAACTCTGAATAGGTGAGTGCGAGGATAAGATGAGTTGTTACAGATTGTAACAGCAAGCACAAGCTGCCCACCATGCCAAGTTTGAAAGATTCAAATTGCTTCCAAGGCTAGTGGTGTGGGAATTAAATAGTCCCAGTTTCCAAAGCTAGCTACAGTTGATTACATTTCTATCATTTAAAGGTGAGAAACGTGCATTATTTCATTGCCCTGTGGTTGAGATCCCAATTCTCAATGCAGGCCAGGAGGATTTACAGCAGATCCATTTGTCATTGTCACTGAGTGTATTTCAGACAGAGATAGCTTCTTGATTAATAAGGGGATCAGGGGTTATGGGGAGAAGGCAGGAGAATGGGGATGGGAAAGATATCAGCCATGATTGAATGGCAGAGCAGACTCAATGGGCTGAGTGGCCTAATTCTGCTCCTCTGTCTTATGGTCATGAAGAGAGACTCCATCATTATCTTGCTGCTGCTTCTCATCTATGCTATATTTTCGTCAGGTTCAGAAAGACTTCTTTCTTTTATCGGTACAGGAGTATCACCCAGGAGATGTCTTACCCCAACACCGGCAATAATCATTGGCTGAAGAGTGTATCACTCCAATCCACAAACCAGGAAGCAAAATTTAGAAGTCAGAGTGGGGTGTAAGAGTGTGACTTTGTGGTGGTATGATTAACATAGCTGCCTGCCATTGGTGCAGAACACCGGCTTACCATTGGCCCTGGTCGGTCATCTGCCTCTCGACAGATTGGTTGAGACCAGTCATGTGACGGCTCCCCGATTGGTCGAGAGGCTGAGTTAACCCCGCCTCCAGGGCAAGGTATAAATACCCAGTACGCCCGGCGGTCGTCCATTTACTGTAGTCGGCCGCAGGGCTAATATCTAGCTTATTAAAGCCTAACTTTTGTACAGCAACTCGTCTCGCATTCAATTCATGGTTCATCAATTTAATAAGCTAGAATTTTGAAGATGGAGCTCCAGATCAAGCCCGAATGCCTCCGCATCAGCCCGCAAACTCAGAACGCTTCAGAAATCTTTAAACATTGGCTGGCATGTTTTGATCGTTACCTGGCATCCGCAAACAGCCCCCCCCACCATGGCACAGAAGCTTCACATCCTCCACTCCAGCGTGGGCATGGCGGCCTACGCGATGATTGCGGAGGAAAAAGATTACGACGCGGCCATGGTTAAGCCGAATGGACAGTTTCTTAAACCGGTAAACAGAGTATTCGCCCAAAATCTGCTGGCTACCAGACAACAGCTGCCCGGTGAGTCATTAGACGATTTTTATCAGGCCCTCGCTGTCCTGGGGAGGAATTGCTCCTGCCTCCAAGTTTCAGCCACGGAGCACATGGAACTTCTGATTAGAGATGCTTACATGGCTGGGATGCAGTCTGCCGCTATCCGCCAGCGGATGCTGGAGAAAGACGACCTCAGCCTAACTGAGGCACAGACTCTCTCCACCTCCCTGGAGGTCGCCAATTTTTTTTTTTGATTTTTTTTTTTAAATTTAGATTACCCAATTATTTTTTCCAATTAAGGGGCAATTTAGCGTGGCCAATCCACCTACTCTGCACATTTTTGGGTTGTGGGGGCGAAACCCACGCAGACACGGGGAGAATGTGCAAACTCCACACGGACAGTGACCCAGAGCCGGGATCGAACCTGGGACCTCAGCGCCGTGAGGCGGTTGTGCTAACCACTAGGCCACCGTGCTGCCCGGAGGTCGCCGATTTAAACGCCCGCGCCTATGTCCCCAGCCGCGCTGCAGCACCCTGGGCCTCCTGGCACGCTTCCCACCGCCAAGGCCACGATGTGCGCCATCGACGAGTCCCTCCCCTCCGCATCAGAAGTAGCTCTGCCGGCCACCCTGAACCAAGCGGGCAGACCCGTGGCCTTCTTCTCCAGAACCCTCCAGGCTCCTGAACTCCGCCACTCCTCTTTGGAAAAGGAAGCCCAGGCCATAGTCGAAGCCGTGCGACATTGGAGGCACTATTTGGCCGGCAGGAAGTTTACCCTCCTCACAGACCAACGGCCAGTAGCCTTCATGTTTGCTAAAGCACAAAGGGGCAAGATTAAGAACGACAAGAACTTACGGTGGCGGATCGAGTTGTCCACGTACAACTATGAGATTTTGTATCGTCCTGGGAAGTTCAATGAGCCTCCTGATGCCCTGTCCCGCGGTACCTGCGCCAGTGCGCAGATAGACCGCCTCCGCTCCCTCCACGCGGACCTCTGCCATCCAGGGGTGACCCGTTTCTACCATTTCATTAAGGCCCGCAACCTGCTTTTCTCCATCGAGGAAGTCAGGACAGTAACCCGTGACTGCCACATCTGCGCAGAGTGCAAACCGCACTTCTACCGCCCCGAGCGCGCACATCTGATCAAAGCATCCCGCCCCTTCGAACGTCTCAGCATTGACTTCAAGGGGCCCCTTCCCTCTAGCAACCGCAACATTTACTTCCTGGCGGTAATCGACGAATACTGCCGCTTCCCCTTCGCCATTCCCTGCCCCAACATGACCACATCTACTGTCATTAAGGCCCTCCTCTCCATCTTCTCCCTGTTTGGCTATCCCACATAAATACAGAGCGATTGGGGTCCACATTTATGAGCAACGAGCTGCGTCAATTCCTGCTCAACAGGGGCATTGCCTCTAGCAGGACGACCAGCTATAACCCTCGGGGTAACGGACAGGTCCAGCGGGAGAATGGTACTATCTGGAAGAACATACTATTGGCCCTCCGGTCCAGAGATCTCCCTATTTCCCGATGGCAAGAGGTTATCTCCGATGCCCTACATTCTATCCGCTCACTCCTCTGTACCACAACAAATCAGACACCTCATGAACGTCTTCTTGTTTTCCCCAGGAAGTCGTCCTCCGGATCCCCTCTCCCGACGTGGCTGGCCGCCCCCGGATCCACCTTGCTCCGGAAGCATGTGCGGGTGCACAAGCCTGACCCGTTGGTGGAAAAAGTCCAGTTACTCCACGCTAACCCGCAGTATGCTTACGTGGAGTATCCCGACGTTCGGCAGGATACGGTCTCCCTCCGGGCTCTGGCACCCGCCAGCGTGCGGCCTTCCCCCCCTTCACCACAGACCCCCCCCCGGTTTTTTTTCCCCCAGTGCCCCACCCAGGCCACCCTTTCCCCATCCATGGCGTCTCCACCACCAGCCCGGGTGACAGAGACTGTTCAAGGACCATCGCTCCCGGACTCCAGGACATCAGCGGAACCACCACCATCGGCTGCACCAACGTCACCAACTCCACTGCGGCGGTCTGCCAGGATGTCACGGGCAACGAAAAGGCTGATCGAGTCTATTTAATTTTCAACAACACCATGGACCTTGTATGGACAATATGTACTATTGTTAAATGTCTGGGCCAGTGGGAAGCCAATCCCTTTTTTTTCTCTCTTCTCTGGCTACTACTCATACCACCAGTTCTCCCCCCCCCCCAGCTCTCGTTGATACCGCCCCCCCCCCCCCCCCCGGCTTCTTTCTCCGCAAGGAGTGAATGTGGTGGTATGATTAACATAGCTGCCTGCCATTGGTGCAGAACTCCAGCTTACCATTGGCCCTGGTTGGTCATGTGCCTCTCGACCGATTGGTTGAGACCAGTCATGTGACGGCTCCCCGATTGGTCGAGAGGCTGAGTTATCCCTGCCTCCAGGGCGAGGTATAAATACCCAGTACGCCCGGCGGTCATCCATTTACTGTAGTCGACCACAGGGCTAACATCTAGCTTATTAAAGCCTAACTTTTGTACAGCAACTCATCTCGCGTTCAATTGATGGTTCATCAGACTTCTCCTACAAACCCTAGCAGGGAGCAATCAGCAACAAGAACATTTTGAAAACAATGGCCACAACTGTCAGTCTGAGCAAATGTCTGGTTGAGGCACGGCAACTCAGAATGTGAATGAAAGCTAAAATGGCGGCAATGGAGCTTGTGGGTCTCTGGATTCTGATCGGGATGATAGAGAAACCAGCTTCCATGTACATCGCACCTTGCAAAACCACAGAATGTCCCAAATTGCTTTGCAGCCAAATGTAATTCAAATCAAATATGTTTTCGCCTGGGCATGTCTCCTTTAAAAAGCACTGGACACAGGTCTCCAGCTCGTTTAATGTAAGCCCTGAATGACTAGGTAGCACTCACACCTGTCAAGCACAGGTCTGTGGGATCAAATCACAGATCCAGAGACTTGAGCACATAATCTCCTGGGCAGCATGGCAGCACAGTGGTTAGCACTGTTGCTTCACAGCACCAGGGTCCCAGATTTGATTCCTGGCTTGGGTCACTGTCTGTGCGAAGTTTGCATGTTCTCCCCGTGTCTGCGTGGGTTTCCTCCGGGTGCTCCGGTTTCCTCCCACTCGTCCTGAAAGACTTGCTGTTAGGTGATTTGGACGTTCTGAAGTCTCCCTCAGTGTACCCGAACAGGCGCCGGAGTGTGATGACTCACGGCTTTTCACAGTAACATCAATGCAGTGTCAATGTATGTCTACTTGTCACAATAAAGACTATTTTGAATTATAAGCTGAGACTCGAATGCAGTAATGAGGGAGTGCTGCACTATTGGAGATGCCATCTTTTTTTCAGCCTGTGCGGACAAAATGAGCCAAGTGGCCTCTTTTTCTGATCAAATGTTCCATGATTCTCCGATTATACCTTCCACCCTCTGTGCTGACCTCATTCACTACTCTGCTCAACTCGTCCTAGCTCATGCAAAGTTCCTTTCGTCCATCGCCTCAAAGCTCGCTGTAATGAGGCAATTTCGGCATTTATTAATAAGAATGTTTCAGCAACCTCATGGCTGTGACTTGTCCCAAAATGTCTCCTGTCTAAGAGAGCTCCACCCCCTGAGGTGATTCCCCACCCTGAGTTCTAATTGGTTCCCCAGGCCAGGTGACACATAATCTGTTGTGTTGCCCTGAAAGGGAAAATCACCACATACCTCCCCTTTCAACTTCAAAGAACAAAGAACAAAGAAAAGTACAGCACAGGAACAGGCCCTTCGGCCCTCCAAGCCTGTGCCGACCATGCTGCCTGTCTAAACTAAAATCTTCTGCACTTCCGGGGTCCGGATCCCTCTATTCCCATCCTATTCATGTATTTGTCAAGATGTCCCTTAAATGTCACTATCGTCCCTGCTTCCACCACCTCCTCCGGCAGCGAGTTCCAGGCACCCACTACCCTCTGTGTAAAAAACTTGCCTCGTACATCTCCCCTAAACCTTGCCCCTCGCACCTTAAACCTATACCCCCCCCCCCCCAGTAATTGACCCCTCTACCCTGGAAGTTTCAATCACTATTTTATTCAATCTTAAATTCTAACCAAACATTTCATACATGATTCGAACAATTACAACTCAAGTCTTTGATAGTTTTTTTCTGTTTCTTGTTGCGTGGTGTAATTTTGTTGTCTGAGATGCTTCCACAGGATTGACATTAACAGGCACTGTAATAACGGATACCTCTTCTGACACAGACAATTCATCAGCATTTGCTTCCATGAAGATATCAGTTATGTCCATCACCGGTCGATTAAACACTTTGGTGCTTACGGGTTCAAAAACATTTCCTGATTACAACACTGACTATTGGAGCGCCTCTCTACTCCTCAAATGGTCTACGGGTTTACGAACGCTCTGGCCTTCCACATCCGCTTGGTACGATAGGGGTCTGGTCTCAGAGACAATAATGCCGGGATCTAATGTGATGCATGACCGAAGTTTAGTCTTATGTACTTATTGTGTGGTTTCTTTTATGTTGCAGTGGTGATGGCTCATTGGTGAAAATCTTGAGACTTTAAACACTTTTATTGGTGGGCCTTAACTATGCGCAGTTCCAAATATGATCTTGCATGGAGCTGTTCCATGAAGGGATGCTGCTTACCAAATTCTGTCTGTCTTGTTATGCTCTTGGCGTAGCATAAGCTGCTTCCTTGATATTCACTCTGACAAAGGAAGGTTCAGACGTGGAGATAACTTCAACATGTTTATTAAGCTATTTACAATTCTCCGACTCGGGTTCGCCACTACTGTTAATCCTTCTATAGCTACTCAGACTGACAAACCAGTCTGCTACAATCCACGTGGTGGGCGTGATGTTGAATCAACCCTGTGTCTGTACTCATTGAGTGTCTCCACTGGAAAGAGGAAGATCATGTGCGCTGTGTCCTTTGTATATGGATTGGTGTAATGCCCCCCTGTGGTAGTGTCACCTCTGTGTGTATCGTGAATGCCCATTGGTCGTGTCCTATCTTACTGACCTATTGGTTGAGTGTCTGTGTGCCATGTCTCTGGTGCTCCCTCTAGTGTCTATCTAGTCTATGTGCCTACATTAACCCCTTGTGTATCTACAGTGATGCATATCACCACACTGTTCTCGGCTGTTCTCTGGCCATGTGACCTTATACATCGCTCTGTGGGTGCTGCAACTCTCCAGTTGCACATTAGCTGTGCCCTGCCATTACACCATAATGCCTGCAGGCATATATCACCACAATACAATGGGTTCTTATATCTTGACAGTTCTTTCACATTCTTGGCCTGTCACGTGTAAAGGAATAGTCATGGGACTCTGTTTCTCGAACTTGAGTTGAGTGATAAAGTTTCTTCTCTTTCCAACATTTGAATTCAGCATCTTTTCCATTGACCATTTTATCATATTGCTTCTTGTGTTTTTCCATTCACCTGACCAGATCAGCAATCTTGTCCTGTCATCTCAGTTTCTGTCTCTGTCTCAATTGCTGATTCCGATATCAATTTTTACCTCTTCCGTTAATTTCTTATTGCCGAGCCTTCCTCCTTCAAGATCTGATTCAATTCTGCACTGGGATTGTTCTGATTTTCTAGTTGCTTTTTCATGGAATTCAGCTTCTGAACTCATTCATTCATTTCTCCTTCTTCTTAAATTCAATTTGTAAATTCTTGCAACTTCTTTTCAAGTTTGCTGTAAGTCATTTCATCCTGTTTTAATGTCTGTTCTCGAGCTTTCATTCTTTTTGACAATTTATGTTCACTAGTTCCTAGTTTCTGTTGAAATGTTTAATTTCTGCGTATCCTCTGAAGGGGATCCATCATCTTCTTACTGGACACGTACATTTCCCAATCCGCACCTTCATTTCTACATAAAAGCAATTTACTGCGAAAGCTGGAATCTGAAACAGAAACTGAAAATACTGGACAATCTCAGCAGGTCTGACAGCACCTGGGGGGAGAGAGAAGAGAGCTAACGTTTTGAGTCTGGATGATACTTTGTCAGCTTTGACAGTGCCGACATGTGGGACAGGGTGAGGGTGCGCCTGCCCGTGGGTTGGGGGTTAGGGATATGGGTGTGTGGGACGCCGGTTAGTGCGAATGGAAAAGCTGCCTGCCGACCCTGGCTGCTCTGAGAAGATCGTGCAGTTTCTTCCGGCATTGCTGGCGGGTCCGGCCGCTGCTGCTGGTGGCGTTGACTGCGTCTGCCACCTGCACCCAGGCATGATGAACAGCAGCAGCTGGCAGCCTCCTTCCCGGGCTGGGGTACAGGACCATCTTGCTCTCCTCCACACCATCCAGGAGGGTTTCCAGTTAGGCGTCGATGAAACGGGGTGCCGTTCTCCCCGCTGCAATCTTGTTGGCTGGGAAGGGGTGTGGGGTGTAAAGTGTGTATATGTGGCTGCAACTTGTCAACCTCCTGAGTGTCAATTGCAGAACTGGCGAATCCGTTTCTCATTAGAATCGATTGCGTTCCATGTGGTTGTAGAATCGGTCCAGGTGCTGCACCAGTTTTGCTATCATGAAAGTCCACAAATACTGCGTTGGCGTCAACATTTAGCCTCAGACACAGAGAATCCCGCCACAAAGCTTTCATTAAACTCTTCAGAGGGAAGGTTAAATACCTCACCATTAAGAGATTTTGCATGGCACGTGTGTCCCCTGAAATAGTTAAGGATTTGGCTTACATAGAACATAGAACATAGAACAGTACAGCACAGAACAGGCCCTTCGGCCCTCGATGTTGTGCCGAGCAATGATCACCCTACCCAAACCCACGTATCCACCCTATACCCATAATCCAACAACCCCCCCCCCCCTTAACCTTACTTTTTAGGACACTACGGGCAATTTAGCATGGCTAATCCACCTAACCCGCACATCTTTGGACTGTGGGAGGAAACCGGAGCACCCGGAGAAAACCCACGCACACACGGGGAGGACGTGCAGACTCCGCACAGACAGTGACCCAGCCGGGAATTGAACCTGGGACCCTGGAGCTGTAAAGCATTTATGCTAACCACCATGCTACCGTGCTGCTTCATCATTTGATCAAAATGGGGTGATCTTCCCTTTGACAAAAGCCCTGAATATCTCTCAGCCACCTCATTCACCAGACCTGCTCTTACAGCAGTGTTTATCTCAGGTCTCCCTGTGTTCAATGGAGCTACAATCTGCCCTATAGTGTTCTCCATTTTTGTTCCTTTTTCAGAATGCTCCTTCGGAACCCCAACAAGTGCCATAGACTTTCCTTGCAACTGCCAATATGTTTAACGAACGTGTCCCAGTTTATTGCAGTGGAAACACCTCGGCCTTCGAGACTCACCTCCACCCACAGTACCTTATTTCCAGGTCTGAGGAGGAGATCTTGGAGCATTCCCAGCTATCCAGTCCTTACCTTCACACCCTGCCTTCTTTTCACTCTCCCACCTCCTGCCCTTTCCCAAATTATGTGGGCGATGGGACAAAGGTTTAAATTGATGGATCAGCTCATAATCATCAGCCGTTATCAGCAGCAGGGTGGCGAGCACTGCTACCTCACGGTGCCAGGTACACGGGTTCAATTCCAGCCTTGGGCGACTGTACATGTGGACTTTGTACATCCACCCTGTGACTGCGTGGGTTTCCTCCAAGTGCTCCAGTTTCCTCCCAGAGTCTAAAAATGTGCAGGTGAGGTGGCTGCGCCAATTTCCCTGTAGTTTCCAAAAGGTTCAATGGGATTATGGGGACAGGGCAGGAGATTGGGCATAGGTGGGGTCCTCTTTCCAAAAGTGGCTGCAGATTCAATGGGCCGAATGTCCTCCTTCTGCACTGTAGGGATTCTATGATTCTACGATGATTATTACTGCTTGTCTAGCGGTCATAAACCTTTGATATCCAACATGGATTCTTGTCAAAGAAAGGAAGGAATTCTTAAATGCTACCAAAAGAATGATTTCTCTCAGAGTGTCATTGGTAGTTTCAACTCTCAATGCTCGTACCCACATCTTAAAATTGTTCTGCTTAATACTTTCAAATTTAACAGATATCTGTCCCTTATATGCCAAACCCTTTGTCCATATGACTCCTGTTATGACACCTTCGACTTGTGCACGGTCAATTCCAGCCCCACATGCCCCGGAGTCACAACACAAATGAATTAACCAATAATTCTTATAAAAAATACAAGTCTTTGGCCCTTGGCTGCCCAATAATTACAGTCACCAGATTTGTAAATGTAAACATTATTACTGTTTGTTTATAGAAAGATCTATCATGAAATATGCAGTAATGACAACTGATTAACAACAAGCTAATAACTACCGCCCACTTTTACTGTCCCACCCTCTACCCATACACACAAGACAGACAAACACAGAGGGGGAAAGGGCTGAAAAATATTTAGGCTGGAAGTTATAAGATAAGTGTCTCTGCTTCAGATGGTGGTTCTTTAGCAAACTTTCTTCACATCAACTTGCTGATTAAAGTCTTGGTTTACAGCTAGTAATGATCTTCTTTGTAGAGTCATTCACTCAGGGCCCCTGTAGTTAGGGAATGTAGTACTCACATCCAGCAGGATTTCTGCAGAAACACCTTCGGCAGGATTCTCCGTCCCTGAGACTAAGTGTTGACACCGGGGCAGGATTCGTGGAGTTCCACGAAAGCAAAACTGGCGCCGCACCTGGACCGATTCAGTGACTGTGGAGGGGCTAACACCGTCGACATGTGGAACACAATCGTATCCAATGAGAAACGGTACGGAATTTGCCAGATTTTTGATTGACACACTGGAGGCTGACTAGCTGCAGCCACACATACACATTACACTCCCCACAAACATTCATCCCAGCCAACAAGGTGGCACTGGTTGTGCTGGAGCACGCTCATCCTGCTGATTGGTCAGCTGGGGCCAGAGTGCATCTAGGAGGGGTAGCCTGGGAGGCACACCCATATGACCCATGGTCCTAAGTTCACAGAGTGCAGTCAGCGGCTTGCACAGCTGCATGGCTGCCTTGCCGGCTGCAGCAATGGTGTTCCGTGCTCGTCCACCCCGAACCCACAGACCACCTCTTGACACCTTCCGCTACTCCCCCCGGCCCTGGCAGATGCCCCACGACAAACGGCACAATTAGCAGCAAATTATGGCGAGATTGGAAACTTTCCATATCCCCACTCTCTCCCTCAGTAGCCACGGTGCCGGTTTCACGATTTTTAAAAGTACAAGTGAACCTTGCCATTGGGAATTCACCCCAGTGGAGACGGAGAATCGCGGAGGCCCCGGAGGATATCGGGTCAGGTTTGCTAATGATATGCCAATGGCGTTTACCTTATGGGCGTTCTGGAACGCATTGACACCATTATCGAGGCACCGGAGAATTGCGATTTGGCGTGAAACTGGTGCCGGCCACAATTTTAGTGTCATAACTGTTTCTCCAACCAATCACTTTTCATGATTCCGATATTGGCCTTCTGGAGAGAATTAGCTGGGTCTTTTTGGAAAGAGTTAGTTGGATCCCTTTACCAGGCTGCCATATTCAAAATCAAGACCAAACTCAAGCCTTGGGACTGTGAAAACCATATCAGTGCGGTCAGATCCAATCACCACCTGTAACTGGGCGGAGCACAGCCTTTTGGTCCAATTCATCGGCTACTAGCCAATCAATCAAACCGAGTCATCACTGTTGCCAGCCAGTCTGCAATCACCAGTTTAAACCAGCACAACCTTCCGGATTCTTCTGTTTGAATTAAGATACAGTGTCCTTACAAACTGCTTGCCTTAAAGTGAGATGCTCATTCACATCCATAGATCAAAATTGCCACAAAACAAATAAAAGAAAGTGGGCATAAGGGAATAAACAACAAGGATCCTTACACTCCAGAACTTTTTCTTATGTACCCAGAATAGTCTTTTTTAACTCGCCATAAACCTTAGGCACCCCCTGTGTGACAGGAAACATAAACATCCTGCGCCCAACTTGTCAATTTACTTTGCATGGGTATCATAGATTATCATAGAATTTACAGTGCAGAAGGAGGCCATTCGGCCCATCGAGTCTGCACCAGCTCTTGGAAAGAGCACCCTACCCAACATCAACACCTCCACCCTATCCCCATAACATAGTAACCCCACCCAACACTAAGTGTAATTTTGGACACTAAGGGCAATTTATCATGGCCAATTCACCTAACCTGCACATCTTTGGACTGTGGGAGGAAACCGGAGCACCCGGAGGAAACCCACGCAGACACAGGGAGGATGTGCAGACTCCGCACAGACAGTGACCCAAGCCGGAATCGAACCTGGGACCCTGGAGCTGTGAAGCAATTGTGCTATCCACAATGATACCGTGCTGCCCCATTTTTGTCCACTTTTCCTTCGGCCACTCCATTTGAGCTGGTATTTCCTCAAATACCATGAAGAATGCATCTAAATCCTTTTCCTCAAATTGTGGTAGCGCCTGTACAAGCATAAGCATATCCCCACTGGGATTGTTTCTAGAGTTAGGCTCCCCTCTCATCCTTTGCAGCTCTCCTTTAATTCACAGCGCTTTCATCTCAAACTCCCTCTATTTTGCCTTTCCCTTGAATTCCAACTTTCTCATTTCAAAAACACTTCCCTCATCTTTCTACCGCATTTCCAACTCTCTTTCTCGGATGTCCATTTTAATAAACTCGCTCCCATGCTAGAACTGCAACCGGATTCTCTCCAGATTGGTTTCTCTACCAGAAAGAACTTCTGATGCCACATTACCTGGACTACTTGCTTGTGGGCTCTCCTGCGTTTCTAACTGATCCAAGCACTCAAGCATATATCTCAGTCTTCTTCACTTATACTGGCCCCTCTACATTCAGTTCGCTTTATAGAACATAGAACATAGAACAGTACAGCACAGAACAGGCCCTTCGGCCCTCGATGTTGTGCCGAGCAATGATCACCCTACTCAAACCCACGTATCCACCCTATACCCGTAACCCAACAACCCCCCCCAACCTTACTTTTTAGGACACTACGGGCAATTTAGCATGGCCAATCCACCTAACCCGCACATCTTTGGACTGTGGGAGGCAACCGGAGCACCCGGAGAAAACCCACGCACACACGGGGAGGACGTGCAGACTCCGCACAGACAGTGACCCAGCCGGGAATCGAACCTGGGACCCTGGAGCTGTGAAGCATTTATGCTAACCACCATGCTACCGTGCTGCCCTGGTCAGCACGGTAGCATTAACTGGTCTTTTCGAAACCCTTGTAAATAAACCAAAGATAGGTCCTCAACCGGAAGAAAGGCATTGGCAGCTTCCGAGCCATCCTATTATACTATTACAAACCTGGTGCTTCTTTAACATATACTGTACCCAGAATTGCCATTGTCTACCATTCCAAAGATCCTGGAACCGAGGCCCCAAACTATATAACAATCTGGCCGAGTCTGCACTGAATTTCAGCTCCACTTAACCTGGAGTTGCAACACAGGTGAAACACAGGGGCTGGTTCAGCACAGGGCTAAAGAGCTGGCTTTTAAAGCAGACCAAGTCAGGCCAGCAGCACGGTTCAATTCCCGTACCAGCCTCCCCGAACAGGCGCCGGAATGTGGCGACTAGGGGCTTTTCACAGTAACTTCATTTGAAGCCTACTTGTGACAATTAGCAATTTTCATAATATTTTATTTAAAATACCCAAGGTCCTTGGTTGAGCCCAATAAACTGCAGTCGCCAAGTTTGTAGCTCGAACACAAGTAACCTTTTATCATGTCCAGTATTATAATTAAACAGACAGAAAATATAACTGATTATAAATACCCCTTTCCCAACTGAACTGCCCCCACTCGCTACACACACAGCCACAAACAAACAAAACAGAGGGGAAAGAGTGGTGGAAAGGAAATATTCATAAAAATGAAAGGATAAAGATCTTTGATGCACTGGGATGACTTCTAGTTGGCGACATTCTGAAGTTCGATTTTTGTTTTGATATTTCTTCTTCCTTCTTGGCTTGAGATAGTTTTCTCTGGCAAGGTTGTTTATTTTCTCTGCAGACCCAGAATCATTTCAGGTTCACAGCAAAGGATGTACCTGGTACTCACTGCTTTCAGAACAATAGAAAAGTTCTTTCACTTCAGCTCGCAAGAGAGAGAGAGAGAGAGAGTTCCTTTCACTTCCACGCTTTAAACTCTTTTGCCCAGTTCTCTCAGAAAGCATTGCGCAGGAACCAATCGCTGAACGCTGTCAGGCAGAACATTGTCCCCTGGCCAATCCACCAGCTGCCAGCCAACCGATCATTCCGACTCCCTCCAAAACTGGCTCCTAAGATCCACTCAGTGCCGAGGAGTCTGGCTTCTCCTTTTCAAAAACAAAACCTGGGAGCACAGTGGCTGCTTCAACCTTGTCTTCTGCTTAAAGGTGCATTCCGATTACGGGTCCACCGACCAAAATAATAAAAATACACATAAATTAATTGGGAACGAAGGAAATAAACAGGAAGAACTGTTACACACTTTGTGAGGTGTTTCGTTGCCCTTCTGGAGTGTATTATTGCCCTCCTTCGGGAGCCTTCATTTGCCCACTTTCTGGGCTCTTCTTTTGCCTTCTCTTTCAGGTGTTTTTATGGATCTTTGTTAGAGTTTCCCTCTGTCTGGGGTCTGCCGTTGGCCCTCTTTTTGGGTCTTCGCTTGCCTCCTCGGAGGTCTTCCCTTGCCTCTTCATTGAGGTCTTCTTTTTAAGTTTGTAGCTGCCAACTCCGCTTATCCATCTTCTTGTGCTTTTCTTCACTCTGTGCGTTTCTTTTTTAAACCTTTGGCTCTGCCAGACAACCTTACTGGTTTACGATGCTTGACTTTCAGTTTCTTTCAGCCTCCCGAACCACCTCCCAGTCTGCAATGTGTCTGCAGGTACCTTTCTGTATTTCGCTTTCTTGTTGGTTCTTGTGGTGAATCACAGTCCGTGTAATTCACACTTATTATATATGATGTACTATGTCTGTGTAAGCTCGGTATACGAGCAGTTGCGCGGCTCTGCCCCTAGGGGGAGAGGAGGAGTTTGTACTGGGCTCCACCCCTGGCTCTGCCCATTGCTCCGCCCATGGCTCCTCCCACTAACCGGAAGTATAAAGCCTGGCAGTCTGAGGCCTGCCTGCCAGTTCATCTCGGCACAGGCAGGCTCTGTTGTAAGATCATTAAAACCACTGTTCACTTCCAACTACGTGTCGTGTGAATTGATGGTCACATCAGTTCTATTGCAGGGATCTGCTGTGTTCATTCTGTTGCTCAGCATCTTACACTGCCCATATTTTATGATTCTACATTACTCAATGTCTAGCAATATCCCAATATCCAAATGCGTCTCTTCGCCCAAAGAGAGGTATTCTGGTGAGTATTTATTTTTCAGACTTCCATTGAAACATGATACTCACAGATAAATGGCCAAAGGCAGTGTCAGGATATTCGACCCTCATCACCAGATGTAAAAATGCGCCTTCAGGGACTCCATTCATGAACACAAAAGGTATTTATCAGTAGGAATTGTTCGACAGCCTCATGGTAGAGCTTGGTGTCAAAATGTCTCCTCCCGAAGCGACCTCCGCCCCCTGTGGCGATTCCCCACTCTGAGTTCCGATTGGTCCCCCGACTCAGGTGACCCTCAATCTGCTGTGTTGCCCTTAAAGAGACAATCACCACACTGGCTAAGCTACTTTTCTCCACACCAACTCCCACCCCTCCCCCACCCACTGTGTGCCCTTCCCTCCGCAGTTCAGAGGGGCCTCAGTTTTCAGATCCTCATCCTTGTGTTCAAATCCTTCCATGGGCACTCCACCTCTCCATCTCTGTCATCTCCTCCAACAATACTAACCTTTGACATAGAATCATAGAATTTACAGTGCAGAAGGAGGCCATTCAGCCCATTGAATCTGCACCTGCCCTTGGAAAGAACACCCTACTTAAGCTCACACCTCCACCCTATCCCCGTAACCCCACCCAACCTTTTGTGGACAGTAAAGGTGAATTTAGCATGACCAATCCACCTAACCTGCATATCTTTGGGCTGTGGGAGGAAGCCGGAGCACCCGAAGGAAACCCACGCAGACACGGGGAGAATGTGCAAACTCCACACAGACAGTGAACCAAGCCGGGATTTGAACCTAGGACCCTGGAGCTGTGAAGCAACAATGCTAACCACTGTGCCGCCATGCCACACATCTCTGCATTCGTCCAATACTGGCTTCTTCAGCATTCCCCAATTTCATTATTCCACCACTGGTGGCCATGCCTTCAGCTGACTGGGTACTGAGTTCTGAAATTTCCTCTCTTCAAGCTCTCCATCTCTCGAAATATCTCCTCCTTTAAGGTGTTCCTTAAATACTATCGAGTGGATCAAGTTTTGGGGAACCAGTCCTAATATTTCCTTATGCGGCACACGGTCAGATTTTGTTCAATAACGTTCCAATGAAGCACCTTGGGTAATTTTGTTAGATCCAGTTTGTAAGTTGTTATTGTTCATCTCGATGGACACCGCTCCAACTGCATGGTTCTTGAATAGGTTCACCAAAGGTGCCACACAGACACCAGTTAAGCTTTTTAAATCGGAAATATCTCTTTTAATTTTCGACAGCGTTGGTTAGGTAGGATTGGTAACCGCAGGAAACAAAGATTTTCGGCAATTTGTGGAAAAAGAACAAAGGGTAGGTGAAAAAACAGCTTTCTTCTTGTGGCCTGGAATGCATTGTCTGAAAAGGTGGTCGAAGCAGATTGAATAGTAACATTGGAAATTAAATTGGTTAAATATTTGGGAGAGAAAGAAAATATTTTGGGAAAGAGCAGAGCATGCAGGACTAATGGGACAGTTCCTTCCAGAGGCTGGCACAGATAGAATGTCCCCCATCTGTGCTGTAAGAGTCTGTTAGCCTTTTTGCTCTTGGTCTCTTGTGGGTTAATATTTTTGTGAGTCTGTATTTCTTTTAGTCATTAGTTGCTATCGGCACTCATATTACCCAACAGCCCTTGGTTTAATTGGAATGTTATGATTGTTCTGGGCCTTTTTGACCTTCCCTCTCATCAATTTCTTTCCGCTGGAACATTTCTGCCGTTCACTTGGGAACTGTTTCGAATTGCTTATGGATAATGGCTTTCATAAAGGAAGATGGTTGTGGTTGTTGGAGGTCAATCACCTCAGCCCATGGATATTGCTGCAGGAGCTCGTCAGAGTAATGTCCTCAAGTGCGGCACCATGGCTGAGTTGCCTCACGGCGCTGAGGACCCGGGTTCGATCCCGGCCCTGCGTCACTGTCCCAGGTTTGCACATTCTCATTGTGACAGCGTGGGTCTCACCCCCACAACCCTAAAAGGTGTGCAGGGTAGGTAGATTGGCCACGCTAAATTTCCCCTCAATTGGAAAAAAAAAGAATTGGGTACCTTTTGTTTTGAAAGAATAATGTCCTCGTCCCAACCATCTTCAGCCACTTTGTCAATGATCTTCCTTCCATCAGAGAGTCAGAAGTGGGGATGCTTGCTGATGACTGCACAATGTTCAGCACCATTCGCGACTCCTCAGAGACTGAAGTAGTCCATGTCCAAATGCAGCAAGACCTGGAACAACATTGGCCATTCTTACAGTATTGTGGGCTCTCAATCCTGGAACGCTCTCCCTAAAAGCACTGTGGATATATTTATGCTGCATATCCTGCAGCGGTCCCAGCAAACAGCTTACTAACACCTTCTTCAGGGCAATGAATGGCCTGTATTTCCTCAAAATGATCCAAAGGTGCCCCTTAAAGCATCCAAATGTTTTTTTAAAATAATTTCACGATGTAGGCGGTTATTCCTGCATAGTATTCTGATAACTTCTGTCTGCAAAATAAATTACTCATATCGATTTCCCTTTTAGTAGGTTGGACTCATGTCCGCTTGTTGTACATTTAATTTTCCCATTCTGTTTGGAGTTTAAAGAAAACTAAACCAATTGGATCAAAACGCTGGATGGTGCAAGAGGTAGAATTTGTTTAGAAGCATTTACATTAAGGAATATACAAAGTTTTTAGAAGGCTCGACAGGATAGACATTGCGAGGATGGTTCACCTGGATGGAGATTCTGGAACATGGGGACACAGTATCAGGATGAAGGACCAGCCATTTTTGAACTCCGCACTCAGAGGGTTGTGAATCTTTGAAAAGCTCCGTTCCTCGGGGTTGTGAATGCTCTGTCTCTAGGTATACTCAGGGCCGATTTTGGACACTAAGGGTCAAGGGATGAGGGGAGAAGGCAGAAATGTGTTTTTTGAGGTCAAAAATTGATCACAACGTTGATAAATAGTGGATCAGACTCAAAGGTCCGAATAGTCCATTACTGCTCCAATTTCTCATGTTTGTCGAATTGTTACCATTTAGAAAGTTAATTACAACCTGCATAATTCTTCAGAGGTAAAGGACAAAGCTTTGCTGGTGAAGGGTCCTTGCCCTGAAATGTTAACTGTTTCGCTCTCCAGAACTTTCTATTTTTTTATTTCAGTTTTCCAGCATCTGCAGTATTTTACTTTTGTTGGCGGCACGACCTTGAAAGTCAGCGAGAAACTGTGGTAAATATCAAATACTGTTTCTATGGAAACTGCCTCGGGGAGGTATTTTCACTGGACTAGTAAACCAGAGACCCAGGGTAATGCTCTGGGGTCCCGGTTTGAATCCCACCACGGCAGATGGTAAAATTGGAATTCAATAAAACAAATATGGAGTCTGAATTCTGACCATGACAACATTATCGATTATCGTAAAAACCAATCTGGCTCGTTCGAGAAGGAAATCGGCCATCCTTCCCTGGTCTGGCCCACATGTGACTCCAGACCCACGGCAATGTGGTGGACTCTTTAACTGCCCTCTGAAATGGTGTGGCAAACCATTCAGGTCAACGGCAATTAGGGGTGGGCAACACAAAAGACCATAAGCCATAAGTCATTGGAGCAGAATTAGGCCACTCGGCCCATCGAGTCTGCTCCGCCACTCAATCATGGCTGATATTTTTCTCATTCCCATTCTCCTGCCTTCTCCCCATAACCCCTGACCCCCTTATTAATCAAGAACCTATCTATCTCTGTCTGAAAGACACTCAGTGATTTGGCCTCCACAGCCTTCTGCGGCAAAGAGTTCCACAGATTCACCACCCTCTGGCTGAAGAAATTCCTCCTCATCTCTGTTTTAAAGGATCGTCCCTTTAGTCTGAGATTGTGTCCTCTGCTTCCAGTTTTTCCTACAAGTAGAAACATCCTCTCCACATCCACTCTATCCAGGTCTCGCAGTATCCTGTAAGTTGCAATAAGATCCCCCCTCATCCTTCTAAGCTCCAATGAATACAGACCCAGAGTCCGTTCCTCATGCAACAAGCTCTTCATTCCAAGAATCATTCTTGTGAACCTCCTCTGGACCCTTTCTAAGGCCAGCACATCCTTCCTTAGATACAGGGCCCAAAACTGCTCACAATACTCCAAATGAGGTCTGACCAGAGCTTATACAGCCTCAGAAGTACATCCCTGGTCTTGTATACTAGCCCTCTCGATCATGAATGCTAACATTGCATTTGCCTTCCTAACTGCCAACTGAACCTGCACATTAACAAATAACAAAGAACAAAGAAACGTGCAGCACAGGAACAGGCCCTTCGGCCCTCCAAGCTTGCGCCAACCATGCTTCCAAAGACTCTAAAATCTTGCAAAGGAACCTTAAGAGAATGATGACCCAACCAGCGATACTAGCATCCCCTGAACAAATATTTTTAAGTTTTTCGAACCATGAGAATGAGAGTGAGGGCATCCATCTCCATACCGTGGAGGAGAGGATGATACCAGGCATTTTAGAGGTGTAACAAGACAGAACAGAAGGCAGGAAGGCTGTGTATGTCAAATGAACTCCTCAGCCTGCCGAAGCAGACAAATCCGAATGTTCTGAGGTTGCAGGTATATTTCTGACTTTAGAATTGTCTGAGTCACCCTTAATCAGGCCTGTGGGTCAATATTGATTCCCTATGAGGGATAGGACAGGGTCGGGGAGTGTTGTGTTAAAATAAAAACAATTGTAAAACGCAACCCCTCACTCCACATGTACATCCCCGCTGCCATTGTTACCCTGTGGTGGGGCCTTGTGTGACCTGCAAAGGATATCTCATAATATTTAAATTGTTTTCCCGCAGTACAGTTTCCAGTCTGAGGTGGGAGCAGTGGATCCAGCAGGTGAGGGTTTTCCTGGAACTAGGGGAGCAGAGTGTCCTCCGCTCTGGTATCTTTGTGGAAACTTTCTTCCCAACGCACTCTGCAGTGTTGCGGTCTGCCAACGCCCTATCCCCAGCACCCCTCAATCAAACTGCACGCCAAAAACAATCCAACCCCCGATTCTTTTTTCAAAAATTAATTCATGGGAAGTGGACGTCGCTGGCTGGGCCTGCATGGGTTGCCCATCCCTAATTTCCCTGGAACTGAGTGATTTGATGGGCTGTTTGAGAGTCAACCACATTGCTGTGGATCTGGAGTCACATGTCGGCCAGACCAGGTAAGGATGGCAGATTTCCTTCTCTGAAGAGCATTGGCGAACCAGTTGGGTTTTTACGACAATCGCCAAAAGTCATCATGAGACTTTAAATTCCAGATTTTTATTGAATTCAAATTGTGCCATCTGCCTGGGTCCCCGGATTCACCAGGCCATTTCCTCACTCCTTGTGGTCAATGACTCAGTCCCTCCAAACTTGGGATCTTGAGCCTCCTGCCCCACAATCTCTCCCTCACTTGAGTCTTCAGCCACACAGCCCCACCCAGCAACTGAGCAGCCAGTTACTCTGACACCAGCTGCTAACTAGAATTAGAATTTTTAAAATTAGGTCCCACAGTTCAATTGGGAATGATCCTGGGATTTCCACCACATTATTAAGTCTAATCTGCATCTCTCCAGCAGTACCAGGAAAGTTTATTTAATACAATGTCTTGGTTGCTGTTAGCTATTGTAACATTAAAGAGCAATGTTATAATCTTGGTAAAGGAGAAGAAATCCGAAATCGCAGTTATCCCCTGAAAGAATGAAGCCACAACAGTCCACAGTTTAAAATAAAAAAAGATTCACTGTACAAGAGTCAAACAAAGAAGACACTAATTATTATCTGAGGTCACCTCCTCTAGTCTAAAATCCAGAATCAACATAAGTTCAACATAAATGATCAGGCAAATTGTGGTTTATTATAAACTATAAATTATACACTAAATCACTAAATGGCAGATACAACAAATGCACACCTTAATCAATCCATTCAGCATATGTGCGATCAATCTCAGTCACAAAGTCTTTCAAATTTCTGTCTTCATCATTAAGAAATTCAGCTCCTCGTCTTCTAGGATTTAACGTGAGCAAGAACAAAGAACAAATAACAAAGAACAAAGAAAAGTACAGCACAGGAACAGGCCCTTCGGCCCTCCAAGCCTGCGCCGACCATGCTGCCCATCAAAACTAAAACCTTCTACACATCTGGGGTCCGTATCCCTCTATTCCCATCCTATTCATGTATTTGTCAAGATGCCCCTTAAACATCACTATCGTCCCTGCTTCCACCACCTCCTCCGGCAGCGAGTTCCAGGCACCCACTACCCTCTGTATAAAAAAACTTGCCTCATACATCTCTTCTAAACCTTGCCCCTCGCACCTTAAACCTATGCCCCCTAGTAATTGACCCCTCTACCCTGGGAAAAAGTCTCTGAATATCCGCTCTGTCTATGCCCCTCATAATTTTGTAGACCTCTATCAGGTCGCCCCTCAACCTCCATCGTTCCAGTGAGAACAAACCAAGTTTATTCAACCTCTCCTCATAGCCAATGCCCTCCATACCAGGCAACATCCTGGTAAATCTCTTCTGCACCCTCTCTAAAGCCTCCACCTCCTTCTGGTAGTGTTGTGACCAGAATTGAACACTATATTTCCCAGATTACCCCCCTTCGGGGGGGTTTAAACTAATTCAGCAGGGGGATGGGAACCTAAATTGTAGTCCCAGTGTACAGGATGTTGAGAGTAGTGAGGTCAGGGATAGGGTTAAAAGTTTGAAAGAGGGCACCGGCAAGCAAGACGTTGGTTTGAAGTGTGTCTACTTCAACGCCAGGAGCATCCGGAATAAGGTGGGTGAGCTTGCAGCATGGGTTGGTACCTGGGATCTCGATGTTGTGGTGATTTCGGAGACATGGGTAGAGCAGGGACAGGAATGGTTGTTGCAGGTTCCAGGATTTAGATGTTTCTGTAAGAACAGAGAAGATGGTAAAAGAGGGGGGGGGTGTGCCATTGTTGATCAAGGAAAGTATTATTGCGGTAGAAAGGACGTTTGAGGACTCGTCTACTGAGGTAGTATGGGCCGAAGTTAGGAACAGGAGAGGAGAGGTCACCCTGTTGGGAGTTGTCTATAGACCTCCGAATAGTTCGAGAGATGTAGAGGAAAGGATTGCAAAGATGATTCTTGACAGGAGCGAGAGTAACAGGGTAGTTGTTATGGGGGACTTTAACTTTCCAAATATTGACTGGAAATACTATAGTTCGAGTACTATAGATGGGTCAGTTTTTGTGCAGTGTGTGCAGGAGGGTTTTCTGACACAGTATGTAGACAGGCTAACAAGGGGCGAGGCCACATTGGATTTGGTACTGGGTAATGAACCCGGCTAGGTGTTAGATTTAGATGTAGGTGAGCACTTTGGTGATAGTGATCACAATTCGGTTATGTTTACTTTAGCAATGGGCAGGGATAGATATATACCGCAAGGCAAGAATTATAGCTGGGTGAAAGGCAATTATGATGCTATTCGGCAAGATTTAGGATGTATAGGATGGGGAAGGAAACTGCAGGGGATGGGTATAATCGAAATGTGGAGCTTTTTCAAGGAACAGCTACTGCGTGTCCTTGATAAGTATGTACCTGTCAGGCAGGGAGGAAGTTGTCGAGCACGGGAACCGTGGTTTACTAAGGAAGTTGAAGCACTTGTCAAGAGGAAGATGAAAGCTTATGTTAGGATGAGACATGAAGGCTCAGTTAGGGCACTTGAGAGTTACAAGTTAGCCAGGAAGGACCTAAAGGGAGAGTTAAGAAGAGCAAGGAGAGGACACGAAAAGTCGTTGGCGGATAGGATCAAGGAAAACCCTAAGGCTTTCTATCGGTATAGCAGGAACAAAAGAATGACTAGAGTAAGATTAGGGCCAATCAAGGATAGTAGTGGAAAGTTGTGTGTGGAATCAGAGGAGATAGGGGAAGCGTTAAATGGATATTTTTTGTCAGTGTTTACAGTGGAGAAAGACAATGTTGTCGAGGAGAACACTCTGGTTCAGTCGACCAGGTTAGATGGAATTGAGGTTCACAAGGAGGCGGTGTTAGCAATTTTGGAAAATGTAAAAATAGATAAGTCCCCTGGGCCAGATGGGATTTATCCTAGGATTCTCTGGGAAGCCAGGGAGGAGATTGCAGAGCCTTTGTCCTTGATCTTTATGTCGTCTTTGTCGACAGGAATGGTGCCGGAAGACTGGAGGATAGCAAATGTTGTCCCCTTGTTCAAGAAGGGGAGTAGAGACAACCCTGGTAATTATAGACCTGTGAGCCTTACTTCGGTTGTGGGTAAAATGTTGGGAAAGGTTATAAGAGATAGGGTTCATAATCATCTTGAAAAGAACAAGTTGACTAGCGACAGTCAACACGGTTTTGTGAAGGGTAGGTCATGCCTCACAAACCTTATTGAGTTTTTTGAGAAGGTGACCAAACAGGTGGATGAGGGTAAAGCTGTTGATGTGGTGTATATGGATTTCAGTAAGGCATTTGATAAGGTTCCCCACGGTAGGCTATTGCAGAAAATAAGGAAGTATGGGATTGAAGGTGATTTAGCGTTTGGATCAGTAATTGGCTAGCTGAAAGAAGACAGAGGGTGGTGGTTGATGGCAACTGTTCATCCTGGAGTTCAGTTACTGTGGTGTACCGCAAGGATCTGTTTTGGGGCCACTGCTGTTTGTCATTTTTATAAATGACCTGGAAGAGGGTGTAGAAGGATGGGTTAGTAAATTTGCAGATGACACGAAGGTCGGTGGAGTTGTTGATATGTTATAGGATACAGAGGGACATAGATAAGCTGCAGAGCTGGGCTGAGAGGTGGCAGATGGAGTTTAATGCGGAAAAGTGTGAGGTGGTTCACTTTGAAAGGAGTAACAGGAATGCAGAGTACTGGGCTAATGGCAAGATTCTTGGTAGTGTAGATGAACAGAGAGATCTCGGCATCCAGGTACATAAATCCCTGAAAGTTGCCACCCAGGTTAATAGGGCTGTTAAGAAGGCATATGGTGTGCTAGCCTTTATCAGTAGGGGGATTGAGTTTCGGAGCCACAAGGTCATGCTGCAGCTGTACATAACTCTGGTGCAGCCGCTCCTGGAGTACTGCGTGCAGTTCTGGTCACCACATTATAGGAAGGATGTGGAAGCTTTGGAAAGGGTTCAGAGGAGATTTACTAGGATGTTGCCTGGTATGGAGGGAAGGTCTTGTGAGGAAAGGCTCAAGGACTTGAGGTTGTTTTCGTTAGAGAGGAGAAGGCTGAGAGGTGACTTAATAGAGACATATAAGATAGTCAGAGGGTTAGATAGTGATAGATAGGGTTAGATCCTCAGATGGTGATGACCAACACGAGGGGGCATAGCTTTAAATTGAGGGGTGGTAGATATAGGACAGATGTCAGAGGCAGTTTCTTTACTCAGAGAGTAGTAGGGGTGTGGAATGCCCTGCCTGCAACAGTAGTAGACTCGCCAACTTTAAGGGCATTTAAGTGGTCACTGGATAGACATATGGATGAAAATGGAATAGTGTAGGTCAGATAAGCTTCAGATGGTTTTACAGGTCGGCGCAACATCGAGGGCCGAAGGGCCCGTACTGCGCTGTAAAGTTTTATGTTCTATGTTCTGTGTTCTAAGTTATATTTGTTTTTGTGGGTATTAGGAATAAGCTATGGCTTTAAGTTTGATTTATTATTTCTATTTTGTGTGTTAAAATGGTGACGTCTGAATTTTGGGTTTCACTTTAAAATGGAGACAGCAGGCCTGGATCTTTGTTTGTACACCTGCATTTTTACTGTGTTTTTACAACTCTTGAAGTGGTTTAGGGAATTTAAAACAGAGTAGAAAAGCCAAGCTGTTGTATTGCAATAGGCGACTTACGGTGACATAGGGAGACACAGAATGTTTTTTCGTTCAGCTGGGAGCAGATGCCAGGAGAAGTGGACACAAGACAGGGAACTGCAGAGAACATGGTAAAGAATGAAAAAGAGAAATCCCCAAACCAGGGAGTGGGACAGGAGAAAGGTCCCAAGAAGAAAATTAAATCAAAGCTTAGTGACAGGAATCTGGAACAGGCCCCTTTCAGTGAGGTTAAAGTAAGGAACAGAGGAAAAGGCTCTCAATTGAAGAGATAAAGCAGTGGGGAGTAGAATCCTGACATGGTGGGCTTGCAAGAAGTTGGAAAAGCAGCTGGGATAACCAAAGGTTGCTGACTCCTTACTGCAAGCCTATGAAGCAGAGATTTTCTACTGGCATGGCTGAGTATCTGAGAAGGAGTGGAGGGAAAAGCTTGAATGCAGGTCATACTCCAGGGGAGAGAAAAATAGAAAGGAGAATGCGAAAATCTGGATGTCGATCCTTGTTGGTGATGCCCAAGTCTGTGAGCCCAGCTGGTTCAAGTTGATTGGGGGGAGTTGATATGAGATCCATAGCATCTGTATTAGGTTCTATCTGCCACTTATGAGTGCTGTATGTCTTACCATAGGTCACCTATTGGTTTATTTATATGAACTGCAAATTTACTGTGAACATTGGAGTATAGGATGGATTTTGTAACTTGCATTGCCCTTATGAATCGCTACATATCTATAAAGATGCAGCTGGGATGAAGGACTCATGTCACAGATTTCATCTTCTCATGTTTTATTCTTTTGTTCAAAGTTCACTTGCCGGCTTTGTCAACTAGATAAAGACCCATTTGTGCCAACTCTCTGTTTTTGTCTGTCAGCCAATCTTCAATTCATGTCAATATGTTAACCCCGCACCCTGAGCTTTTATTTTACGCAATGACCTTGGATGTGGGGCCTGCTCAAGTGCGAAACTACTTTGTGGAAAAGAGCCTGACTTTGTGTGGTTTGCCTCAATTAAGCCTGTGTGTGCCCCCCTGCCGGAGAAACTGTGCCCAGATCTGGGACCCGAGCTTATGTTACTGGTTTGATGTCCAGAATCATGAAGGTTACTTTGCTAAAACCATGAAAACCCCTTTCAGACCATCTTGGCACTGTGTGTGGAGAAGAAGGGAGAAGGTGCGGGGAATTCCAACACACGTACACTTCCAAACAAGAAGGGGAACGGATGATATTCATTTACAGAAATTGGGGATATTCCATTCGAACATTATGGATTAGGCAATCATTTCGTATCGGGTTCAGTAGTTGAAGTAAATGCGAGATGGCATCATTTCAATGCTGTGCGGTCTTGAGAAAGTAACAATCTATTACAAACAATGTACTTCAATTTCTCAGCATCTTCTGCTTTATGTATTATGATGTTCAAATGATGTCCACGGAGTTCCTTATTTATACTGATTTCTTGCAATGTCTAGACAATAAACTGTGATACTGAATACACAATATTGGTCAGAGGTGTTTGTGGCATGCAGCACAGAGTGCATTCTATCTAACGGCACTTGTTTCATTTGATCCTTATTATCGAAATACAAGCATACAGATGCATGAACAAGGAGAAGCGGTAAGCCATTTGGCCCTTTGAGCCTGTTCCACCAGTTAATAAGATCATGACTTCACTGATAGCAACCTCAAATCTGCATCCTGCCTACCCCCGATAACCTTTCACCCTGTTGCCTATCGAAAATCTATCCACCTCTGCCTTAAAAATATTCAAAGTCTCTGCTTCAATCCCCTTTTTCAGGGAGGGAGTTCCAAAGGCTCCTAACTCTCTGAGAGAAAGAAATTCACCTCATCTCCGTTTTGAACAGTGACGCTAGTTCTAGACCCTCCCACAAGAGGAAACATCCACTCCACATTCACCCTGTCAAAGTATATATTATGTTTCAGTCAAGTCTCCTCTTATTCTTCTAAACTCCAATGGATACAAGTCTGGTCTGTTCAACCTTTGCTCAGTAGATAATCCACCGGTTCCAGCTATCAGTCTAGTAAACCTGTTCTGAACTGTTTGCGATGCATTCCTATCCTTTCCTATATAGGTATTGTACAAAGTACTCCAGATGTGGGCCTGATTCTCCGTTCGGGACACTCAGTTACCCTCTGGTTAATCAGATGCAAGTGGGTGTAACTGAACCATTTGCATCCTCCCGCCAGCATGGGGTGTATCGCTCACTGCTGCCACCACCAGAGATTGACCAGAGGGTCGGAATGGGCACAATCCTGGTCATAGCCCGACGCCCGATTCACCGCCTGAACGGAACCCCACTACTGGCAGCGGAGAATCTACACTGAGGTCTCACTACAACGCAGTAATACTGAAGCATAAACCTTTTCATTCAATTCTCCTTGCAACAAATAGCAACATCCTATTGGCTTTCCTAATTACTTGCTGTACCTGCACTCTCACCGTTTGTGATTCAGGCACTAAGACACCCAGATCCCTCTGTATCTCAGAGCTCTGCGATCTCTCACCATTTAGATAATATATTTCTTTTTTATTCTGCATGCCACAGTGGACAATTTCACATTTTTCCACATAATCCTCCATTTGCCAGATCTCACCCCCCACCACCTCATTTAACCGACCTATGCTCCTTTGTAGCCTCCTTATGTCCTCTCCACGACTTGCTTTCCTACCTACCTTTGTGTCATCAGCAAATTTGGAACTCATCCCTTCAATCCCTTCCTTCAAGTAATTGTCATGGATTGTGAACAGTTGATGTCCCAGCGCTGATCCCTGTGGCACACCACATGTTACATCTTGCCAGCCCATAAAATACCCATTTCCGCCCACTCTCTGCTTCATGTTTTAACCTGAGGAATCACAGAGTGGTGTGGGATTCCGAGCCTCGAATAATATTCAAATTTATCAAGGGAAATATAAACTCAATCCAAGAAACCTGACGTCACTTATTTTATTTTTGATAGTTTACTCTCACCCTACCAGCCTGGCATTTAAATTGGCAACTCTTCTGTTAAAATCACAATTGCAAATAGTTGAGAAGATATCAAGGCTGGAGAGTGAGGCTAGTTCTTATGTTCTTATGGGTTATGGTGTTCGGGCCGGAAAGTGGAGCTGAGTCCACAAAAGATCAGCCATGATCTAATTGAATGGCGGAGCAGGCTCGAGGGGCCAGATGGCCTACTCCTGCTCCTAGTAGTTCTTATGTGACTACGCCGAGTATCAGAATAATGCAGGCCATTTCTTTTCCCTCAGCATCATTCTCCAATACCACAGCTCCGTCTCTTCCATCTATCATTCTCAATTATTAAACAAAATCGGTTTGAAATGAGACGTTTTGTCAAGGTACATAGCCACCGAGGAAATAAAATACTGCCCACAAGATCATTCTTGGAAATGAAATGAAATGAAAATCGCTTATTGTCACAAGTAGGCTTCAAATGAAGTTACTGTGAAAAGCCCCTAGTCACCACATTCTGGCTCCTGTTCGGGGAGGCTGGTACGGGAATTGAACCGTGCTGCTGGCCTGCCTTGGTCTGCTTTAAAAGCCAGCTCTTTAGCCCTGTGCTGAACCAGCCCCTAAGCAAACTAGTGTGCTATTATATGAGAGGGTGTATTATTGAAATCCCTGTCATAACCATGGGGAAATCCTGGGAAATAATTGATCATTTGTGCTCTTAAAATTTCTGGCCAGCAATTGCACCTCCGTTTCATCTGTTCTGATGCTGTCACCTTTGAAAATAGTGCTTCTGACATGCCTGTTTTTTCTCTCAACTGAGGTTTCCCTCACCAGTGGTTAGCACAGCATTCAACCAGGTTGGACCCATTTCCCGCACCTCTGCCCTCACGCCTTCCCCTCCCTACCAGAACCATGATAGGCTCCCCCTTGTCCTCACTCTCCACCCCATTAACCGCCGCATTCAAAGGATCATCCTCTGGTATTTCTGCCAACTTCAGCACAATGCTACCACCAAATACATCTGCCCCTCACTGCTGCTGTGAGCATTCCAATAGGGACCACTCCCTCCGTGGCACCCTGGTCCACTCCTCCGTCAAGCCCAACTCCCCATCCCCTTCCCACGGCACCTTCCCATGCAATAGCAAGAGGTGCAACACCTGCCCCTTTACCTTTTCCCTCCTCACCGCTCAATGTCCCAAACATTCCTTTTGAACATTCCCGTACCAGCCTCCCCGGACAGGCGGCGGAATGTGGCGACTAGGGGCTTTTCACAGTAACTTCATTGAAGCCTACTCGTGACAATAAGCGATTTTCATTTCATTTTTCATTTTCGAGTTAAACAAAGTTTCACTGGCACCTCCTTCAATTTGGTCTAATTCACTCGCTGATTCCAATGTATATCTCCTCTACATTGGGGAGACTAAACGCAGACTGGGTGAGCACTTTGTGGAACACCGTTGTTCAATGTGCAGGCATGTCCTTCCTGGTGTGTGCCGTTTTAACTCAACACCTTACTCTCATGCCCACTTGCCCGTCGTTGGCCTGCTGAGTGCTCCAGTGAAATCCGCACTAGCTGGAAGAGCAACAGCCGAAGGGGCAGCAGTGGTTAGCACTACTGTCTCACGGCACTGATCCCACCCTGGGTCACTGTCCGCGTGGAGATTGCACATTCTCCCCATGTCTACGTGGATCTCACCCCCACATCCCAAATATGTGCAGGGTAGGTGGATTGGCCACGTTAATTATCATAGAATTTACAATGCAGAAGGAGGCCATTCAGCTCATCGAGTCTGCACCGGACTTAGAAAGAGCACCCTACACAAGGTCAACACCCCCACCCTATCCCCTTAACCCAGTAACCCCACCCAACACTAAGGGCAATTTTGGAAACTAAGGGCAATTTATCATGGCCAATCCACCTAACCTGCACATCTTTGGACTGTGGGAGGAAACCGGAGCACCCGGAGGAAACCCACGCACACACGGGGAGGATGTGCAGATTCCGCACAGACAGTGACCCAAGCCGGGATCGAACCTGGGGCGCTGGAGCTGTGAAGCAATTGTGCTGTCCACAATGCTACAGTGCTGCCCCTTAATTGAAAAAAAGAATTGGGTACATTAAAAATTAAAAAATAAAGCCGCAACTACAGTTTAAAGGATAACCTGCGACTATCGGGGACTCCCCGTTCCAGGTTTGCGTCAGTATTTAAAATCCAGCTAGCGGGTCCCTATTCGACTGGTCATCGCCCACTCAATACGGGAAATCGTACTCCACAAAGTTCACGAGGAGATCAATCAGCGATCTCCCATGGTCATCCCTGGGGTCATAACATCCCTCTCCCCCTTAAGTCATAGGATTCCTACAGTACAGAGTAAGGCCATTTGGCCCATCGAGTTTTGACACCAACGATGAAGCCTCTTCCACTTTTTATCGCTCGGCCTTGAGTCTGCAGCAAGTGGCCCCCCAGAGGCAGAACAGTAGGTCTCCACGTCGGATTCCGGATCTTCACTGTTGGGGAAACGACCCGAGGGCCCCTCACGGGCTGAAGCCCCATGCCGGAGGGGGTGGCGGCAGGAGTTGGAGATTTGGTTTTGACTGGAGCAGGCTCCCAACTCCGAAGGTGGTCCGGATGTTTTTAAAAGACATTTTCTTGGACCTTATCTTGATAGGAGACTGGTCCAGTCTTCTCCAAGACAACTCCAGTGATCCAATTACAGTTGTCCCTGACAGTCCGTACAAATATGGTGCCACCTGTCTTAAATGCTCTCTCGGACCTCCTGGTGTTGTCATGCCTCTTTTGGCTCTCCTCTCTAGACGCCACCTTTCCATCAAATTGGGAAATTGCAAGCTCAGCGTGGTGAAAAGTCTGTGTCGCATCCATAATTCTGCCGGGGCAACACCTGTCCTGATGTGTGGCATGGTTCAGAGGTCGAAACGAGATTGAGCCAATCCCATGTCCATGGAATAAGTCGGCTTTTTCTTCATCCTGTCTTTGGTCCTGTCTCTGCCATGCTCGGGTGTCCTCCAAATGTGCTTGATGCTGTTTGATCTCAAGAACACCTGGAATTCCCTGCTGGTAAAAGATGTACCATTGTTGGAGACAAGGACCTCTGGTATTCCGTGGTTATGAAAGTTTTGACAGAACTTCTCTATTGTGGCATGAGAAGTCGTAGAGGCCAAAAGGTGTACATTCATCCATTTAGAACTGGCGTCTCTCATGACTAGGAACACTGACCCGTAAAATGGACAGCGAAGTCTACATGTACCCGTACCCATGGTCTTCCTGGCCACTCCCATGGGTGCAAGGAGACCTAAGGTGGGAGCCTCTGGATCTGGGTCAGTATTTAAATTCCAGTTAGCGGGTCCCTATTGGGGGTCACCCGCCACTCATAACAAAAACCCGTACTTCACAAAATCCACGGGGAGATTAATCGATTGATATAGCTTTCCCATAAACATCTCTCTGCTATACATGCCGTTTCTGTTGAATTATCTATTAGATTTATTGGTAATTATCTTATATTTAGGTTGCCAGTTTCAGCTTCTCCGTGTAAGGAGCAATAGCATTTCTCCATCTGCCCTATCAAAACGTTACATAGCCATGGGTTGCCTCCCCACTTCTCGTTTCAAATAGATTGTAGCAGAGATAGGGGGAGGGGGGGACTTCTGGCTGTTTTGGCCAGCATAATCTCCAGTCTCGCCAACACGAACATCTGCCACGGGTTTCCTGGTGGCGGGCGAATACAATGGGAAATCCCATTGACAGCGGTGGGTATTGATGGGCCACCTCCTGCTGCCAAGAAACACGCCGCAGAAATTGCACCCACCCCCCACCCCGGAGAGCTGGGGTGACATTTTAGAATCACTTGTAGAGGAGACACAGGGCAGTACCGTAGCATAGTGGTAAGCACAGTGGTTTCACAGCTCCAGGGTCCCAGGTTCGATTCCCGGCTGGGTCACTGTCTATGCGAAGTCTGCACGTTCTCCCCGTGTGTGCGTAGGTTTCCTCCCACAGTCCAAAGATGTGCAGGTTAGGTGGATTGGCCATGATAAATTGCCCTTAGTATCCAAAAAATGTTAATGGGTGTTATTAGGTTACGGGTATAGGGTAGATATGTGGGCTTCAGTAGGGTGCTCTTTGTAAGGGCCGGTGCAGACTCGATGGGCTGAATGGCCTCTTTCTGCACTGTACATTCTATGATTTCGATATCAGTGCGTTTAGGGATATGAAGCCAATGAACGATTGGAGTCGTTAACGTGATGGAAAAAGATGAAGGTTTCGTTGGGTAAGTGCACTAATGTATATGGAGCCAAGTTGGGTAAATGTTGATGAGGTACAAAGCCATCATGGTCTAATTGGATGGATAGAGGTTCAATGGTCTCTCCTGTTTCCATGCTGCATCTGAAAGAGTTTGAGAGAAGTCAGAGTTAGGGAATTCAGATCTAATTTGAACAAATAGTTTTGAAATATACCAGCTGCTGTCAATGGTTACAAAGAGGATGAGTTATTGGTTATTTCCAATGGTCGAGTCTTGTGAAGTTGTGAAGTTGATTAATGCCATTCCCGAGTTAAAAATTCAGCTGTACTTCTGTAAAGAAAGAAGGTATTAATCCATGAGTAAACACTTTACCAAATAGCTCTCAAGGCAATTTAATATGAGTTTGCTAAACATTTAACAGCCTAAATCTGTATCGCAGAACTCCAAGATCCGAACACTTTTATTATGAAGTGATTCCAAATGTTATCAAGTGACCCTTTCAATAATTATTAGTGACAATTCTCCAACAGAATATTAAGATGTTCTTATGTGTACAATTGAAAATATGATGGGTGCCCTACGTTCTCTTGTAGACTATTGGACTGCCTGGCTGTATCACATGGTGCAAAGTCAAGCGTCACTGATGACCTAGGGAGAGTACTTGCTGGAGTGTTTGGGGAGGGTTTAAACTAATATCCAGGGAGATGGGAATCTATGAAATAAGTCAGAGGAGGAGGAAATAAGGACAAATAAAAGAGAGAAAGGGGAATAAGTAAAGTGATAGACAGATAAACCGAAAGCCAGATTCAAACAGGGTCATAGTGAAAAATATTGGGAGTACGACTGGTAATGTTAAAAAGACCAGCTTCAAGGCATTGTGCATAAATGCGCGGAACATTTTGCAATAAAGTGGATGCATTAATCACACAAATAGGTGTGAACGGGTATGATATAGTCGGGATTACGGAGACATGGCTACAGGGTAACCAAGAATGGGAACTGAATGCCCAGGGGTACTCAGTATTTAGGAAAGACAGACAAAAAGAAAAAGGCGGTGGGGTTGCATTGCTGGTTAAGGAGGAAATTAACACAATAGTGAGGGAGGATATTGGCTCCGACAATGCGGAATCTGTATGGGTTGAGCTGAGAAACAGCATAGGCATCAGATATAGACCCATAAATTGCAGTGATATTGTTGGGAATGGCATTAAACAGGAAATTAGAGTTGCATGTGATAAAGGATCAGCTGTAATTTTGGGTGATTTTAATCTGCGTATAGTTTGGAAAAATCAAATGAACCACAATACCATAGAGGAGGAATTCCTGGAGTGTATGTGGGATGGTTTTCTGGATTGAGGAGCCAACTCGAGAACAGGCCATCCTAGATTGGGTACGGTGTAATAAGAGCGGAATCATTGGCAATCTAGTTGTGCGAGACCCCTTGGGAATGAGCGACCATAATATGATTGAATTTTTGATCAAAATGGAGAGTGAAGTGGTTGATTCTGAGACTCAGGTCCTGAATTTTAACAATCAAGTGTAAGTTGGCTACGATCGATTGGAGAATGTTACTTAAAGAGATGACGGTGGAGGCAAAATTTCATATCCCCAAATTTGCAGATGGCACCAAGTTGGGTGGAAGGGTGAGCTGTGAGGAGGATGCAGAGATTCTTCGGTGTGATTTGGACAGGTTGAGTGAGTGGGCAAATGAATGGCAGATGGAGTATAATTTGGATAAATGCGAGGTTGTCACTTTGGTAGCAAAAACAAGAAGGCAGACTATTATCTGAATGGCCATAAATTAGGAGAGAGGAATGTACAATGAGACCTGAGTGTTCTCATACACCAGTCGCTGAAGATAAACATGCAGGTGCAGCAGGCGGTAAAGAAAGTAAATGTTGTGTTGGCCTCTATAGCCAGTGGATTTGAGTATAGGAGCAGGGATGTGTTCCTGCAAATATACAGGGCCTTGATGAGGCCACACCTGGAATATTATGTGCAGTTTTCGTCTCCTTATCTGAGGAAGGATGTTCTAGCTATAGAGGGAGTGCAGCGAAGGTTTACCAGACTGATTCTTGGGGTGGCGAGATTGACGTATGAGGAGAGATCGAGTTAGGATTGCTGGAGTTCAGAGGAATGAGGGGGAATCTCCTAGAAACCTATAAAATTCTCGCAGGACTGGACAGGGTTAATACAGGAAGGATGTTCCCGATGGTGGGTGTGTCCAGAACCAGGGGCACAGTCTGCAGATATGGGATAGACCATTTCGGACAGAGATGAGGAGAAGACAGACCCAGGCTATCTGACTGAGGGTAGGTCCGCTTCCATTGACAAAAAAACCTCAATGACTGGGTGGTCTCTCTACTGTTGCAGCCTTCATCCACCATCACATCTGTTGATAACATACGAGTACCTTTTGCCTGATCCACCATTGAGGACGTGTCTTAGATTGCACTTTGTCCGGTTCCTCTCCTCCGGCCGCACCGTCATGGGTGACCCTGTCAGGAGTTAAGACTCCTAGTGGTGTTGCTCTCAGGATCAATGGAACTCTCAAGCCTCTCCACGGTGATAAGGAGTCAATCCAAGGAAAGACTCGGAGATGCATATAGTTAATACTTACTCATAAACACTTTATTCTCAGCTATCCAAGCCCCAAGACCTCTCAGTGAGATACCAAATAACTTTACAACAGCTCCCAGTTCAGCTCCAGCCTTAGCATGAAGGTTCTGGCAATGGGTAAAATTGGCTACATGCCAATGACATGTTGAGCCTCCTCTGGCAAGATCGCTCAGAGGTGGGAACATATCAGGCAGCCAACTCAATGTGCTATTTTTTCAATTTTGCTCCAGGTCCTGCCTTTGCAGGAAGGAGTTTCAGGTCAACGAGCATTGATCAGAGCACATTTCACAGGATTCAATTCACTTGTCAGTAACGATCTAACTTCAGGACTGGTCACAGTCCCAATGATAGATTGATTTTATTAACCTTTTATCGCTGTTGCGTGAGCAGAACTGATTCATGTTTGAGGATTGATAGATTTTGCGACTGATTATCTTGCTAATTCACTCTAACTTACTTGATCCACCATGGCTCACTTTGAGACACCCAATATGGTCAGTGTATTGTAATCCCTTTGACATTTCCTTACTCGCTTGCTGGACGGTGAAGTGAATGACAGACTCACTTAGCAAATCCCCACATCATATCTGACCTTGCAGCCAATACGGTTCAACTCGCAGGCCACAGCTGGACGTTTCTCACTGCTTTGAAAGTGGACATGGTCAGCAGAACCAAGGTCTTCACTTCTGGAGTGAACAGATCCAACTATATCCTGTGGTTTTGAACACTGCCCACTAAAAAGACTACAGTTCAATCTTTATCACCCAGCATGTGCAGAGAACGGGTGGTGTCAGTTAATCAAAATTGCCCACTAATGGAGATTTCTATTTACCAATGGAATACAGCACATTACTTGCTGCAGGAATCTACATACAAGTATTCGGCAACTCCACTCACATAAATCGAGCGCGTGATGGCTATGGAAGGTGCATTCATAACGCAGTCAAACAGGTTGATTGTTAACCTGCCTAATGGCAGGTGGTAAAGTTTGGGCAAGTCTCCTGGTCAGCTATCCACAGAGGACAATGTGGACCTTGGGCAGCACAGTAGCACAAGTGGCTAGCACTGTGGCTTCACAGCGCCAGGGTCCCAGGTTCGATTTACCGCTGGGTCACTGTCTGTGCAAAGTTTGCACGTTCTCTCCGTGTCTATGTGCATTTCCTCCGGGTGCTCCGGTTTCCTCCCACAGTCAAAAGGCGTGCAGGTTAGGTGGATTAGCCATGATGAATTGCCCTTAGTGACCAAAAAAGTTCGGAGGGGTTATTGGGTTACGGGGATAGGGTGGAAGTGAGGGCTTAAGTGGGTTGGCGCAGACTAAATGGGCCAAATGGCCTCCTTCTGCACTGTGTGTATGTTCTAATGGCAAACACTGCAATACCTTGCCAAGCATAATCATGGACCAAATTAAATCAAAAGTGGAAATCAAGGTCGCCCTCTTGGGGCATAGTGCCTGGAAAGAGGGGTAGAGAGAGAGAGGGCAGATGGGATTCTTCCTCTTAAAGCAGAAAATGTTAATAGTACAAAGAACAAAGAACAATACAGCACAGGAAGAGGCCCTTCAGCCCTCCAAACCTGTACTGGTCATGATACCAAAACCCTCAGCAGTTCCTAGTGCCGTATCCCTCTATACCCATCCTATTCATGTATTTGTTGAGATGCCTTTTGAATGCCGTTCATGTATCTGCTTCCACAACCTCCCCTGGCAGCGGGCTCCAGGCACTCACTATCCTCTGTGTAAAAAACCTGCCTCGCACATCCCCTCTAAACTTTGCCCCACAGACCTTAAACCTATGCCCCCTGGTGACTGACCCCTCCACCCTGGCAAAGAGTGCCTGCCCATCCACTCTATCCATGCCCCTCATAATCTAGTAGACCGTTATCAGGTCACCCCTCAACCTCTGTCTTTCTAACAAAAACAGTCCGAGTCTATTCAGCTTCGCATAGCTAACACCCTCCAGACCAGGCAACAAGCTGGTCAAGACTTCACAGAGTAGTTCAAAATTAAGAAAGGTTTTGATAATGTAGACAGCAAAAAAACATGGTGTGATGTCCAAATTGGCTTGGGTTCTGTACAGCTCCGTCGGCTGAATCTTGTTTTTTATTCCTACTGCTGCACTTTGAATCCCTTTCCACCTCCCACGTTGTAAATTGGACAGTTTTCCTGCATCATTCCCCTAATATAGCACAGTCATTAGCCCAAGGTTAGGAGAAAGCTCATTTCATATCTCATACATCAGCCAGCGATGATTCATACTTTGTCACTCTCTTCTAACTGTCTGAGAATAAAACACAACTACAGGATGCCTAGGGGTCTCGCCGTAGGCATTCTTTGGCCTTTGACTTTGGTCAAATAAGGTCAAAGAATTGCTAATTGATGATTTGTTTGTGCCAAGGTGGTTTGGGTTCAGTCACTCTGGACAGATGAGGTGCATATGTAAATATATATATTAAGAACTTCATTTTGATTTTGGGCCTTTGCTTCTTCACAGCAGAATGAATTCACAAATGGGTTAAATTTTTTAATTACCTGATGACATTTGTTTCAGACAATTCGTGAGATGTTTCTTTGAGGGGGTTTGCGAGTGTGGGAAGATCTTACAACGCAAGCCTATTTTTCAAAGTGATGTAATTCAATGAAGATTAGAAGGACCTTGAACAGAAAACTGGTTGATTTACTTGCAGTCATTTTAAAAATAGCTGAAGCGTCTTATTTTACAGAATCAGCTCTCCAGCACAAATAGCTTTAGCAGCATTGAAGAGGGGCTACTGGGGAATGGAAACAGAAAGTACCGGAAAGGGTCACCAGTTCTGGCAGTGTCGGAGGGAACAGAGAGAAGAGTTAACAGCTAGAGTCGTACACTGTCCGGTGGGGCAGGAGGGCAAGCGAGGAGGTCAAATTGGATGCGACAACCGGCCTTTCACCTACCACCCTGCCCATCCCTAGGGTATTCTATCCATAACCAGGGAAGATGCCGGGCAGCCCATTCACCTGTGAGCCAATTTGGGCCTCTCTGCTGCTATTGGGTCTGCTTCTGCAGAGAAGCCACTGGCCTTGGGTCTGGGGCAGCCACGAGAAGCTGACAAGCTTCATGGCTGAGCACAGGGTGTGGAAGTGAGGCCTGTGGGGGAGGGCGGGGATTGTGCGGGGAGGGAGGTGGGGGAAGGGGTTTGCCTCCTGTTCAGGCAACTTGTTTCCCCTCCTTCCACAGTTCTGATGCTGCCAGGCTCCCAACTGCCTTGCCAGGGCCTGCCAGTGTGTCTTACCTCTGTCTGGGCAGCTGTTTCGCTGCAAGGGGCTTCCTCTGCGATGGCGACAAAAGGTCCACCCTGCCCCAATTAACAGCTGTACAGCAGTTAAGTGGCTACAGGGCCACCCAGCCAAGTGCAGACGAGCTTGCCTATAACCTTCTTCAATTGGGGGGGGGGGGGGGGGTGTTCTTTGTGTTGCTGAATTCAGGATGGTTGGCGTAATGTTCACAAAGCCCACAAATAACTTTAAATTGAACAAAGCTATGAATTTATTAATTTTTTTAAAATAAGACATATTGTCACAATATTGTCACAAGTAGGCTTACATTACCAATGCAATAAGGTGGCTGTGGAAAGCCCCGAATCGCCACACTCCGGCGCCTGTTCCGGTACATAGAGGGAGAATTCAGAATGTCCAAATTACCTAACAGCACATCTTTCGGGACTTGTGGGAGGAAACCGGAGCACCCGGAGGAAACCCACGCAGACACAGGGAGAACGTGAAAACTCCGCACAGTGACCCAAGCCGGGAATCGACCCTGGAGCGGTGTAGCAACAGTGCTAGCCACTGTGCTACCATGCCGCCCACTACTTAATTGGATTCGATACTTACTCCAAGATAATACACTGTGGATAATAAACATATAATCTGCCCTAATCAACTACTAATCTCAAACTATTACATTAACTATGATCTGCTCTCACTCACACTATCTTTCCTTCAGTCTGTACTCCAGCTTTCTCATTAACGTCTCCCCGCAAGGCTTAGTATCAATGTCTTATGGGGTTGTACTTCTAGCTCCCTCTAGTGGTTGATTTATACATTACATTAACTCTTTGCAGTTCTTACATTTATGATAATGTCACAGGGTGGGGACCCAGTCCTTCTGTAAAAATTCAGCTCAAAGCCCTTATGTCAGAAGCGTGGAAGACATCATCTACCAGGTTCCTGTTTTCCTTTAAGTCTTTTACAGCGGGCAGCACGGTGGTGCAGTGGTTAGCATTGCTGCCTCACGGCGCCGAGGTCCAAGGTTCGATCCCGGCTCTGGGTCACTGTCCGTGTGGAGTTTGCACATTCTCCCCGTGTTTGCGTGGGTTTCACCCCCATAACCCAAAGATGTGCAGGGTAGGTAAATTGGCCTCGCTAAATTGCCCCTTAATTGGAAAAAATGAATTGGGTACTCTAAATTTATTTTTAAAAGTCTTTTACAGCTAAGAAGGAGACCATTTACCCCATTGCGCTTGGGCTAGCTCTCTAAAGAGTTATCCAATAAATCCCACTCCGATATTCTTTCTTCGTCTTGCACATTTCAGACATTTGTCCAATTGCCTGTTGGAAGTTATTATTGAATCTCTATCCACCACCCTTTCAATCAATGCATTTCAAATGGCAGCAACTCACTGTGTACAAATAATTCTCCTCCATTGGCTCTTTTGTCAATTTACTACAATCTGTGTCTCCTTTGGTTACTGACTCTCTAGTCGGTGGGAACTTTTAAAAACTAAACAACTGCTTTGAATGAGAAGGAATACAAAATATACTCGGAAGGAAAAAAACAGATATTCTACCACTAGGCATGATCAGTTTTACATTAGCCTGCTTCAGTAGTGACCCACTTGCCTCACAGACATGATGGTCATTGGTTCGAAACCAATTAACTATCAAATTTTATGAATGAAGTCAACATCGGACTATGCCCTCATGACGATGAGACTTTGCAGAATGCAGGCGACATGGACAAATCATGATACATGCTCTTGTGAGTACTGGAGAGCTGGTTCAGCGCAGTCCTCGGCAGGGGAACCATCGCACGAGCATCCCAACATCTGCTCATTGTTGCCTCACACCGTGGCTTTGGCTATACACGCAGTGCCCGGGTGCGGTTTGATTGTGCGCTGAAGTCATGGGGCAGGTGATCAACAGATAGTCATTGCCATACAAATTAGCAGAAGGCCATTTGGCCCCTAGTAGCTACCCTCTGGTTTGACGTTGGCGGAAATGCTGGTGATACAGTGACGAGTGCACAAAGCTAATATTGATGTCAGGGATGATGTGCCAATTATGATCGCACACCAGCAACATATACAATGAGTATATGTCAGTGTAGGTATATGTCAATATTTGAATGCAAAGGTATGTGTATGAAATCAGTGGCAGTCCGCACTATGGGGAAGCCCTCTATCTTGAGACAGGCAAGTACATGCTCAACTTGCTTCATCCACTCAAAGAGAGAATGTAATGTACTCCACTCCCTTGGCATATAGAACAACATACACCATAGCTGGTGAATTGGGAGGTGGTGTAAATATGGCCTGATTCATTGAGGGAGGATCCTGATTTGAAGAAATTCAGGACCACAGTCACCTTGAGATTATGAGGCCACCTGTCCATCTCCCAATCCTGCTCCTCCTCCTGTGGATAGATCATAGAATTTACAGTGCAAAAGGAGGCCATTCGGCCCATCGTGTCTGCACCAGCCCGTACAAAGAGCACCCTGCACAAGCCCACATAACTACCCGATCCCCGTAACCCAGTAACCACCATTAACCTTTTTGGAAACTAAGAGCATTTGGCATGCAAATCCACCTAACCTGCACATCTTTGGACTGTTGGAGGAAACGGGAGCACCCAGAGGAAACCCACGCAGACACGGGGAGAACGTGCAGACGCCGCACAGACAGTGACCCAAGCCGGGAGTCTAACCAGGGACCCTGGAGCTGTGAAGCAACTTTGCTAACCACAATGCTACCACGCTGCTACTTTGCTACTACCTCTGTTCATTCCCTCAGCCATGAACTGATCAGAAACCTTGACTGTGTGTATTTATAGTATTTTCAATGATTCCTTGAAAATGAAAAAAAAAATGAAATGAAAATCGCTTATTGTCACAAGTTGGCTTCAAATGAAGTTACAGTGAAAAGACCCTAGTCGCCACATTCCAGTGCCTGTTCGGGGAGGCTGGTACGGAAATTAAACCATGCTGCTGGCCTGCCTTGGTCTGCTTTAAAAGCCAGCTCTTTAGCCCTGTGCTAAACCAGCCCTACAGCCTTGCAGCTGAACAGGCGCACTTTAAAAGAATGTTTGCGTGCCGTTTGCATGGGTAACTGAGTAGTTTAACTATGGTGTTACCATCTCTTGAATAAAGCTCATGGTTTTTGTGGCACCTCCACAGCCTCCTAAGGTTCATCCTTTGAAAACCTGGCGACGAGGAAGCCAGGCAAAAGAACACTCGACAGAAACAAGGAAGAAGAAAACATCAACAATTAAAATCATTATGTGGAGATGCCGGCGTTGGACTGGAGTGAGCACAGTAAGAAGTCTTACAACAACAGGTTAAAGTCCAACAGGTTTGTTTCAAACACGAGCTTTCGGAGCACTGCTCCTTCCTCAGGACCTGTGGAAGGAGCAGCGCACAGAAAGCTAGTGTTTGAAACAAACCTGTTGGACTTTAACCTGATGTTGGAAGAATTTTAAAATAATTGCCAGACAAAACGTGACCGTGATGGAGTCGAGCAACAGTCACAGCCACCTGGAGAAATGACAAAAGTCACGACAATTCAAAGAAAATGGGCAGGATTCTCCATTTTTACGACCGAATCAGGGGCGGCACCTGTTTTACGCAGGTTGCTCATGCTCCACCCCCTTCAAAATGGCATCAGCGCGGCGCTTGCCAAAAGCCATTGGGACTGCCTCAGGAAGTCACCTGAAGGCCCTCCCCCAATGCTTCGTTCCCCCCCCCCCCCCCCCCCCCCCCCCCGATTGGCCGAGTTTCCGACCGCACAGGGGAGGTGGCGACACAACGGTCAGAAACCCAGTGGTCGGACACACGCACAACACACTAACACCCTGAACACACTAACACCCTGAACACACTAACACCCTCAACACACTAACACCATCAACACACTAACACCCTGAACACACTAACACCCTGAACACACTAACACCCTCAACACACTAACACCATCAACACATTAACACACTCAACACACTAACACCATCAACACATTAACACACTCAACACACTAACACCCTGAACACACTAACACCCTGAACACACTAACACCCTGAACACACTAACACACTCAAAACACTAACACCCTGAACACACTAACACCCTGAACACACTAACACACTCAAAACACTAACACCCTGAACACACAAACACCCTGAACACATTAACACCATCAACACACTAACACACTCAACACACTAACACCCTGAACACACTAACACACTCAAAACACTAACACACTCAAAACACTAACACCCTGAACACATTAACACCATCAACACATTAACACACTCAACACACTAACACCCTGAACACACTAACACCCTGAACACACTAACACCCTGAACACACTAACACACTCAAAACACTAACACCCTGAACACACTAACACCCTGAACACACTAACACCCTGAACACACTAACACACTCAAAACACTAACACCCTGAACAAACAAACACCCTGAACACATTAACACCATCAACACACTAACACACTCAACACACTAACACCCTGAACACACTAACACCCTGAACACACTAACACCCTCAACACACTAACACCCTCAACACACTAACACCCTGAACACATTAACACCCTCAACACACTGACACCCTGAACACACTAACACCCTCAACACACTAACACCCTGAACACACTAACACCCTGAACACACTGACACCCTGAACACACTAACACCCTGAACACACTAACACCCTCAACACACTAACACCCTGAACACACTAACACCCTGAACACACTAACACCCTGAACACATTAACACCATCAACACACTAACACCCTGAACACACTAACACCCTGGACACACTAACACCCTGAACACACTAACACCCTGAACACACTGACACCCTGAACACACTAACACCTGAACACACTAACACCCTCAACACACTAACACCCTGAACACACTAACACCCTCAACACACTAACACCCTGAACACATTAACACCATCAACACACTAACACCCTGAACACACTAACACCCTGGACACACTAACACCCTGAACACACTAACACCCTGAACACACTAACACACTCAACACACTAACACCATCAACACATTAACACCATCAACACACAAACACCCTGAACACATTAACACCATCAACACATTAACACCCTCAACACACTAACACCCTGAACACACTAACACCCTGAACAAACTAACACCCTGAACACACTAACACCCTCAACACACTAACACCCTGAACACATTAACACCATCAACACACTAACACCCTGGACACACTAACACCCTGAACACACTAACACCCTCAACAAACTAACACACTCAACACACTAACACCCTGAACACACTAACACCCTGAACACACTAACACCCTCAACACACTAACACCCTCAACACACTAACACCCTGAACACACTAACACCATCAACACACTAACACCCTGAACACACTAACACACTCAACACACTAACACCGTCAACACACTAACACCATCAACACATTAACACCCTCAACACACTAACACCCTGAACACACTAACACCCTCAACACACTAACACCCTGAACACATTAACACCATCAACACACTAACACACTCAACATACTAACACCATCAAAACACTAACACCCTGAACTCACTAACACCATCAACACACTAACACCCTGAACACACTAACACACTCAACACACTAACACCATCAACACATTAACACCATCAACACACTAACACCCTCAACACACTAACACCATCAACACACTAACACCCTCAACACACTAACACCCTCAACACACTAACACCCTGAACAAACTAACACACTCAACACACTAACACCCTCAACACACTAACACCCTTAACACACTAACACCCTGAATACACTAACACCCTGAACACATTAACACGCTCAACACACTAACATCCTGAACACACGACGAGCCGCAACACACTAACACCCTGTAATGGACAATTTTAATACTTAATATTGAATAACTGCTTAATAGTGTGATTAACTAAAGCTGCAGGCGTTTGTGTGTGTGCAAGGTTAGAGAGAGAGAGAGAAAAAAACTGATATCCCAGCTGTCTGAAGGTCGAGATAGTAAAGCTAGGAGAAAAACAACTTCTTATATGGAATGGAGATTTACTTGTATCTTTTGAATGTATAAAGACTGAAGGTTGCGGCGCTCGGCGCGCTTTCCTCTCTCTCCTGTAGAGAGAGGAGGGGGTCCTCTGCAGAGTAAGAAATAAACTAACTTGCTCTTATTCATGACTGATTGTTTCTGAGTTTTCCTTTTTCCCACCACAGTTCTTGGCGACGAAGGATGGGATCCCGTGCTTGAGATAGACACTGGGAGATTCTGGGGAGGTGTTAGCGCTGACGCCTTGAGGGCTTTTCACCTCATCTCAAACGTTTCAATTGACCATCAGTGTGAGAGGACCAGGAATTACTGTGTCACCTCAGCACCGGGATCCTGTCTGAAATCTGTGGTGAGGAATTGCTCCATTATTAATTATAGACAGTGGTGAACAGTCTCACAGTGATGGGCGGATTTAGACTTGGATCTATCAAACAGGTTGGACCTGTAAAAACACCTAAACGATAGGTATTGGTTTGCTGGTTTAGGAAAATCAAGCCACCTAAGCGGACACGCTTACGTGCGGGAGCCTCCGGAGGAAAATCAAGTCACAAGGGATAAGGTCGCTGTGAGTCTGGGTCACCAGTAAGAGACCGGTCATGGGTAATAGCAATGGGAAAAACAAACAAATGCTGCAAGTTTAAATAGCCCTAATATACGATACATGGTTACTAATTATGGACAAGACTCGGTGAGTCAAGTTAAAATGTGGGCGAAGGACTGTGGTTTTTCTGAAGGAGGAAGTTTTAGTTTAAGACAATTGGAATTATTAAAAACTCAGTTAGAACAGAGGGCAAAAGAAAGTGGAAAGAAAAGGAAAAGGAAAAGAGAAACAATAAATTACGGTATGTGGAAAACAGAGGCAGAAATAAGAAATAGACGATCACAGGCGAAACCCAAAGAAACTGCAAATAAAACCAACTCTCTTCAGTGTGTTAAGTCTATTTCCGGTCACCCCATTCCGGATGATCCCGACCTGGATGGCTGCCTCCCATGCCCAACGGCTCCTCCAGAAGGGGCCCCCACGAACCCAGGCCAACCGTCGCGACCGAACCCTCCACCATATAGTGAACCCCCTCGGGGAACGCCTGAGACGTCCATGGGAACTCTACCATCAGGAGCTGATCGTCACCCCCTTTACCCAGATATCAGTACCATGACTACATCTGACTCCCCAGTAGCTCACCATACCCGGAGTAAGGCATCGTGCAGACCTAAATCTGCCCTTCCAGATGCACCAGAACCGTTTAATTATCACAAAGGCGACGAAGAAAGGGAAGGAGACAGTAAATTTCTCGGCAATGTCCTCAATGCTCCAATGATAGAGGTGGCGGGCCCGGAAGGAGAACCGATACTTGCCCACCGACCGTGGACAATGAAAGACATTGAATATGCCTAGGAACAACTCCCGGATCCCAAAGAAGCGGGAGGCTAGAAATTTGCAGGCGAGTTACGCAAGTTCTGCCTCGAGTTTCGCCCCACGTCTCATGAGGTGCGGCGATTATTGGGGAGGAAATTGGGCGCAGACATCTCCAAGATCCGATACAATTGGCCAGATGATAATGTACGAGCTCGCCAAGTTCAACCAGACCACGCAGATAATGTGCCTTATAACGCCTTTGTTACAGGTCTGGTGGACGCCTGTCAAACTGCCTTTCCGGTGAGAATGGACATGACAAAAATTGCCATGTGTAAGCAGCGTGACGGTGAAACTTTGTCCCAGTACCTGACCCGGCTCACAGAAGTCCATAATGCTCATAGTGGACTTACACCACCAGCTGACATGTATACAGCTGAAGTGACTCCGTATGAGGCACATCTGCAGGACAGTTTTATGAATGGATTAAGTGAGGACATCGCTAAGAAGGTGAAAAATACATGTATTACATGGGACACAGGGAAACTCAACTTAATCGAACAACACTCCATACACGCTGAAAAGCTACTGACACAAGAAAAGGCGAAGCGGAACAAAAGGATGGAGGATCAGAGTCACCAAGCACAGCTAACTATGATGCAGATGGTGACACAGGTTGCAGAAGGTCAGCAACGAGGAAGAGGTAGAGGACGGACAAGAGGAAGAGGAGGGGAGGTCGAGGGCGAGGACGCGGTAAGACGGATGGGTGTTTCACGTGCGGAAGCAAGGACCACTGGGCAAGAGACTGCCCAACAAAGAGACAAGAAGGGCCAAGAGACGATGATGACAATGATAATTGACAAAGGGGAGGAGAGGACGATGGAGGTACGCCTGAAGGAGAGGGTGACCCCAAAACCTTGATGCTTTGCAATGAAGAACCACTGAAGCTAACCTCTTGTACTAGCGTTCTTGAAAAATTTACATAGACTATAGAGAGTGTGATGCACGAATCTAAACTGCGAGGCACTTATGTTAAGTATAATGAAGAATTCTATCGACGAATGCCAGTGTACGCATGATGAGCCATCAATCGAACGCGAGACGAGTTGCTGTGCAAAAGTTAGGCTTTAATAAGCTAGAAGCTAGCCCTGCGGTAGACTACAGTAAATGGACGACCGCCGGACGTTCTGGTTATTTATACCTCGCTCTGGAGGCGGGGTTAACTCAGCCTCCCGACCAATCGGGGAGCCGTCACATGACTGGTCTCAACCAATCGGTCGAGAGGCACATGACCGACCAGGGCCAATGGTAAGCCAGTGTTCTGCACCAATGGCAGACAGCTATGTAAATCATACCACCACATTCACCTATTGCGGAGAAAGAAGCCGGGGGGGGGGGGGGGGGGGGGGGGGGGGTGGTATCAACGAGAGCTGGGGGGGGGGGGGGGGGGGGGGAGAACTGGTGGTATGAGTAGCAGCCAGAGAAGGGAGAAAAAAAATGTTGGCTTCCCACTGGCCAAGACAATTAACAATAGTACATAGTGTCCATGCAAGGTCCATGGTGTTGTTGAAAGTTAAATAGACTCGATCAGCCTTTTCGTTGCCCGTGACGTCCTGGCAGACCGCCGCAGTGGAGTTGGTGACGTTGGTTCAGCCGATGGTGGTGGTTCCGCTGATAGAACATAGAACATAGAACATAGAACAATACAGCACAGAACAGGCCCTTCGGCCCTCAATGTTGTGCCGAACAATGATCACCCTACTCAAACCCACGTAACGACCCTATACCCGTAACCCAACAACACCCCCCCCCCCCCAACCTTTACTTTTTAGGACACTACGGGCAATTTAGCATAGCCAATCCACCTAACCCAATGATGTCCTGGAGTCCGGGAGCGATGGTCTTTGAACAGTTTCCGTCACCCGGGCTGGTGGTGGAGACGCCATGGATGGGGAAGGGGTGGCCTGGGTGGGGCACTGGGGGAAAAAAAACAGGTGGGGGTCTGTGGTGAAGGGGGGGAAGGCCGCACGGCGGCGGGCGCCAGGTCCCGGAGGGAGATCGTGTCCTGCCGACCGTCAGGGTACTCCACGTACGCATACTGCGGGTTAGCGTGGAGTAACTAGACTTGTTCCACCAACGGGTCGGACTTGTGCACCCGCACATGCTTCCGGAGCAAGATGGGTCCGGGGGCGGCCAGCCACGTCGGGAGAGGGGATCCGGAGGACGTCTTCCTGGGGAAAACAAGAAGACGTTCATGAGGTGTCTGATTTGTTGTGGTACAGAGGAGTGAGCGGATAGAATGTAGGGCATCGGGGATCACCTCTTGCCATCGGGAAATAGGGAGATTTCTGGACCGGAGGGCCAGTAGTATGGTCTTCCAGATAGTACCATTCTCCCGCTCGACCTGTCCGTTACCCCGAGGGTTATAGCTGGTCGTCCTGCTAGAGGCAATGCCCCTGTTGAGCAGGAATTGACGCAGCTCGTTGCTCATAAATGTGGACCCCAATCGCTCTGTATTTATGTGGGGTAGCCGAACAGGGAGAAGATGGAGAGTAGGGCCTTAATGACAGTCGATGTGGTCATGTTGGGGCAGGGAATGGCAAAGGGGAAGCGGGAGTATTCGTCGATTACCGCCAGGAAGTAAATGTTGCGGTTGCTAGAGGGAAGGGGCCCCTTGAAGTCAATGCTGAGACGCGCGAAGGGGCGGGATGCTTTGATCAGATGTTCGCGCTCGGGGCGGTAGAAGTGCGGTTTGCACTCTGCGCAGATGTGGCAGTCACGGGTTACTGTCCTGACTTCCTCGATGGAGAAAGGCAGGTTGCGGGCCTTAATGAAATGGTAGAAACGGGTCACCCCTGGATGGCAGAGGTCCGCGTGGAGGGAGCGGAGGCGGTATATCTGCGCGCTGGCGCAGGTACCGCGGGACAGGGCATCAGGAGGCTCATTGAGCTTTCCAGGATGATACAAGATCTCATAGTTGCAACGTGGACAACTCGATCCGCCACAGTAAGATCTTGTCATTCTTAATCTTGCACATTTGTGCATTATCAAACATGAAGGCCACTGACCGTTGGTCTGTGAGGAGGGTAAACTTCCTGCAGGCCAAATAGTGCCTCCAATGTCGCACAGCTTCGACTATGCCCTGGGCTTCCTTTTCCACAGAGGAGTGGCGGAGTTCGGAAGCCTGGAGAAGAAGGCCACGGTTCTGCCCGCTTGGTTCAGGGTGGCCACCAGAGCAACTTCTGATGCGTCGCTCTCGACCTGAAAGGGGAGGGACTCATCGATGGCGCACATCGTGGCCTTTGCGATGTCCGCTTTGATGCGGCTAAAGGCCTGGCAGGCCTCTGTCAATGGCGGGAAGGTCGTGGACTGAATGAGGGGACGGGGCCTATCACTCCGTTACGCACTCCGTAGCCGAGGATGGCTAGACGGTCGGTGCTAAACACGCACTTATCCTTATTGTAAGTGAGGTTAAGGAGTTTTGCGGTTTGGAGAAATTTCCGGAGGTTGGCGTCATGGTCCTGCTGGTCGTGGCCGCAGATGGTGACATTATCAAGATACGGGAAGGTAGCCCGTAATCCGTACTTGTCGACAATTCGGTCCATCTCCCGTTGGAAGACCGAGACCCCATTTGTGACACCGACTGGAGCCCTGAGGAAGTGGTAGAGGCGCCCATCTGCCTCGAACGCGGTGTATTTGTGATCACTCGCGTGGATGGGGAGCTGGTGATAAGCGGACTTAAGGTCCACATTGGAGAAGACTTTGTATTTCGCGATATCGTTTACCATGGCGGAAATACGGGGGAAAGGATACGCATCAAGTTGCATAAACCAGTTGATGGTCTGGCTATAGTCGATGACCAACCGGTTTTTCTCCCCAGTCCGGACCACCAGCACTTGGGCTCGCCAGGGGCTGTTGCTGGCCTCGATGACCCCTTCCTTCAGCAACCTCTGGACCTCGGACCTGATGAAGGTCCGGTCCTGGGCGCTGTACCGTCTGCTCCGTGTAGCGACGGGTTTGCAATCGGGGGTGAGATTAGCAAACAAGGAGGGGGGTCCACTTTGAGGGACGCGAGGCTGCAGACAGTGAGGTGGGGGGGTATAGGGCCGCCGAATTGGAAGGTCAAGCTCTGCAGTTTACACTGGAAGTCCAGTCCTAGGAGTGCCGGTGCGCAAAGGTCAGGGAGGACAAGGAGTTTGTAATTTTTAAAAACATTCCCTTGGACCGTGAGGTCCGAGATGCAGCAGCCGGTGATGCGGATGGATTGCGAACCTGAGGCTAACCCGATTTTGTGTTTTACATGAGGGACAGGGAGCGCGCAGCGTCTTACCGTGGCAGGGTGAACAAAGCTTTCCGTGCTCTCGGAATCCAGCAGGCAGCCCGTCTCATGGCTGTTGAGGTGAATCAGCGTCCTTGTTTTGGCGACCGTGCGTGGCCGAGTTGAATGGCCGCGAGCCGTGGAGAAGAATCATCATCGTCATCGCCGTCGGCCGAGTAGTTGCTGGCAGAACCTTGCGTGCCAGTCCAGGATGGTGGTGCCCAGGATCCGCATGTGGAGTCGGGGCCCCAAGATGGCGGCGCCCGCGGGGCCCTCGTGGTTGCTGGGGGCGGGGTTAGCAGTGCTGGCGGGCCAATCGGATCGGCTGAGAGCGGGGGCAGAGAGGCACGCAGGCCAGGTGCAGGGGCCCGGGGGCGGCGAGCTGAGATTTGCGCGGTGTGCTGGATGGCCCGGAAGGGCCCGGTGGAGAGGGGGAGGCGCGTTGGCCGGGCACAGGGGCCCGGGGGTGGGGGGGAGAGATTGGCGCGGCGTACTGGAAGGGCCCGCAAGGGCCCAGAGGGGGGATCCCCGGTCGCTGCGCGGTACAGCAGCGACCGATTTGGCCTGGCAGACGGATGAAAAGTGGCCCTTCTTCCCACAGCTCTTACAGAGGGCGGAGCGGGCCGGGCAGCGCGGGCGAGGGTGTTTAGCGAGCCCTCAGAAATAGCAGAGGGGCTCCGCAGACTTGTCGGGGCGTCCCGCGGCGCAGGCCTGAGGGGGGTCTGGAGCGGCGGATGGCGGTGGGAAGCGTGCCAGGAGGCCCAGGGTGCTGCAGCGCGGCTGGGGACATAGGCGCGGGTGTTTAAATCGGCGACCTCCAGGGAGGTGGAGAGAGTCTGTGCCTCAGTTAGGCTGAGGTTGTCTTTCTCCAGCATCCGCTGGCGGATAGCGGGGGACTGCATCCCAGCCACGTAAGCATCTCTGATCAGAAGTTCCATGTGCTCCTTGGCTGAAACTGGGAGGCAGGAGCAATTCCTCCCCAGGACAGCGAGGGCCTGGTAAAAATCGTCTAATGACTCACCGGGCAGCTGTTGTCTGGTAGCCAGCAGATGTCCGGCAGAACCGGTTTAAGAAACTGTCCATTCAGCTTAAACATGGCCGCATCGTAATCTTTTTCCTCCGCAATCATCGAGTAGGCCGCCATGCCCATGCTGGAGTGGAGGATGTGAAGCTTCTGTGCCATGGGGTGGGGGCGCTGTTTGCGGACGCCAGGTATCCATCGAAACATGCCAGCCAATGTTTAAAGATTTCTGCAGCGTTCTGAGTTTGCGGGCTGATGCGGAGGAATTCGGGCTTGATCCGGAACTCCATCTTCAGAATTCTAGCTTATTAAATTGATGAACCATCAATTGAACGCGAGACGAGTTGCTGTACAAAAGTTAGGCTTTAATAAGCTAGAAGCTAGCCCTGCGGTCGACTACAGTAAATGGACGACCGCCGGGCGTTCTGGGTATTTATACCTTGCTCTGGAGGCGGGGTTAACTCAGCCTCTCGACTAATCAGGGAGCCGTCACATGACTGGTCTCAACCAATCGGTCAAGAGGCACATGACCGACCAGGGCCAATGGTAAGCCAGTGTTCTGCACCAATGGCAGACAGCTATGCAAATCATACCACCACAACGTATTAACTGTGGAAGGGGAAAGGCTTACGTTTTTAGTTGACTCCGGTGCGGGAAATTCTGTGATACAGATTAGTCAATTAAAGGCACCAATTAAGACGAGTGGGAGGTACCTGAACTCCATCAGGGCATCTGGCGTCATAGTACAAGAACAATTTACTGCACGCTTAAGGTGTGAGACTAATTATGGAGAAAGGTTTAAATTTGCATTTTTACTCTCCAGGTGTTGCCCGATTAATCTGATGGGACGGGATTTGATAGGAAAATTGGGACTTAGCCTGATCAGCACCCCAGAGGGACTAAGGGTTACGGAAGGAGAGGAAACAGCATTCCAAGGAGTTAAATTTGACGCCAGACCTCTGATGTATATTTATGAATGGAGATTGACTCCAGCGGCAGTGAGTTCACTAAACCGAGCACTCATGGGAGAAGCACGCGAATGCGTTAACCCTATTAACACTGACTTTATGTCCGAGGAGAATCTGCACTGCACCTCACACATTCACTTGGGGGACCAGATAATCGATATGAAAATGAATGGCTCGGGAAGTTGCAAAAGTCTGAGGTGCTGCTGATACGGGAATTATATTGGGATGAGCATAGGTGCGCTGCAAGTATAGACCTGTCTAGAATACGTCTGAGATGGGGAGTACCACACCCCTTTACAATAGAAGGGTCACACCCCCATGTATCGTTAGCAAAAGGGCGCAATAGACAATGGAAAGATTTGGGACTGTGGGTCCTTAAAAATCTCAAAGTGAATGATTGGACACTGCTTTCAGACACAACTGTGTGGTTCAGTACGAGTATGCGAGCTTATAAAAAGAATCATTACTGGTTATCTCAGGCAGAGAGAGTGGTGGAAATAGTCTCCGCCTTGGACCAGAGCCATAGGGGAACAACCTGGAGTTTTGTACAAATTACTGCCGATGGCCCACGACTGCAGACAGTTCCGGGGAAACTTTGGGCAAAGGGAAAACATGATGTGGGTCTAATACGCGATTGTGAGCCCGTAAAGATTACACCAAAGTCTGATTATAGACCATGCAGAACACAGTATCCACTAAAACCTGAAGCGGTAGAAGGGATCACCCCCGTATTCAATTCACTATTGAAGGCGGGAGTCATAGTACCCTGCGAAAACTCACCAGTGCGTACACCGATTTTCCCTGTAAAAAAGGCGACTCTCCCGGGATAACCCGAGGGATGGAGGTTTGTACAGGACTTGCAGGCAGTCAATGATGCTGTTATGGCCAGAGCCCCTAATGTTCCGAATCCTATACCATTTTGGCACAGATCCCACCCGGGAGCAGGTGGTTCTCCGTAGTACACCTCGCTAATGCATTCTTTAGCATTCCTGTTCACCCAGACAGTCAGTACAGGTTTGCTTTTTCATTTAAGGGAAGTTCTTATACGTTTCCAAGGTTATGTCAGGGATATTGTGAATCGCCCACCATCTACAACAAAACGTTAAAAAAGAGTTTGGAGCCACTAATCCTGTCCCCGGGATCAGCCCTCCTACAGTATGTAGACGATTGTCTAATCGCAGCTCCAACCAAGGAGCAGTGTCAGCAAGACACATTGGCACTATTATGCCACCTAGCTGAGTAAGGACACAAGGCAAGCCTTTCAAAATTGCAGTTCGTGCAAGAACAAGTAAAGTTTCTGGGACATTTAATATCGGCCCAAGGTAAGACCTTAGGACAAAGCAGAGTGAAAACAATCCAAGAAATCCCTAAACCCAGGACTAAAAAACAGTTGATGTCCTTCTTGGGGGTGTGCTCATACTGTAGGATGTTTATTCCCAACTATGCCATCCTCGAAGCCCCTCTGAGTGACATAGCCCACGGGAAGGGCTTGCAAGCCCACAGTACACTCAGCTGGACCACAGAAGCAGAAAAGGCATTCAGCAACTTGAAATTGGCTTTACAGTCTACACCGACCCTAGGAATTCCCAACCCATATAAACCTTTTACCCAAATGGTAGATGAAAAAGGAGGCTGCATGACATCCGTGCTGTTACAAGAGCACAGAGGGAAACTTCGGCCAGTGGCATATTTCTCTGCTAAATTGGACCCAGTAGCAGCGGGGCTGCCTACTTGCCTGAGAGCAGTCGCAGCTGCCTAAAAAGCAATAGCAGTCTCTAGAGATATCGTGGGATACAGTGAATTAACTTTGTTGGTACCACATGCAGTCTCACTACTTCTCCTAGAGCAAAAAACAGCTCATATGTCTGCGGCAAGGTGGTTAAGATATAACACGGTCCTGCTGGAAATGCCAAACGTTACAGTGAAAAGGTGTACCATATTTAACCCCGCCACTCTTCTTCCCACTGCAGGTGATGGGGAGCCACATGATTGTGTTGCTCTAACTAATGAAGTTTGTAGTCCGCGACCTGACTTGCAGGATACCCGCCTACAAAATCCCGATATGGAAGTATTTGTGGATGGGTCTGCGTTCAGAGATCGAGAAGCGGGCCAGAACTGTGTGGGGTATGCCATAGTCACATCACACAACCTACTAAAAGCAGAGCCGCTTCCTAGACCCCTCTCCGCACAAGCTGCGGAACTGATAGCCCTTACAGAAGCATGTAAACTTGCAGAAGGCAAGTCCGTTACTATCTACACAGACAGTAGATATGCCTTTGGGGTGACTCATGATTTCGGAACCTTGTGGAAACATAGGGGATTCTTAACATCAACAGGCAAACCGAAGAGGCTGTTTAGCACAGGGCTAAATCGCTGGCTTTGAAAGCAGACCAAGCAGGCCAGCAGCACGGTTCAATTCCCGTAACAGCCTTCCCGAACAGGCGCCGGAATGTGGCGACTAGAGGCTTTACACGGTAACTTCATTTGAAGCCTACTCGTGACAATAAGCGATTTTCATTTTTCAATCACGCACCATGGGCTGATTTCTGATCTCTTGGACGCAGTCCTCTTACCTGAGTGTATTGCAGTTTGTAAGTGTGACGCACACACAGGGAAAACCGATCCAGTCTCACAGGGAAATGCAAGGGCGGATGCGGCAGCGAAAGCAGCAGCGCGAAAACCTATCAGTGATAATGTAAACATGCCAATGCTAACAGTTCCTACCCCAACAGCGGACATACAAGACCTGCAAACACAAGCCTCACGGAAGAAAAGAAAGAATGGTCAAAGGCAGGGGGTAAGGTAAAAGAAAGGGTATGGTACGGCCCCAATGATAAGCCATGTCTACTGAGAGCATTATTTCCTCATTATGCTAAGTTGACACACGGCAAGGACCATGTGTCAAAAGGAGGGATGTTCAAGAGTATCGCTGCACATTGGTACACCAGAGGCTTTACTAGTTACTCCCAGAAATTTTGTGAGCGATGTGTTATTTGTGTTACCAATAATGTGGGGAAAGGAATTAAGATAAGCCCAGGGGCGCACCCAGAACCACTGAGACCCTTCGAGCATATTCAAATGGACTTTATTGAGCTAACCCCAAGTGAAGGGAAGAAATACTGCCTAGTAATGGTTGACATGTTCTCTAAGTGGGTAGAGGTGTTCCCTACAGCCAAACAAGATGCTAGTGCAGTAACCAAGGCCCTGTTAACTGAAATCATTCCACGATGGGGCATCCCAGAGAAAATCAGCACTGATAATGGCACGCCATTTGTAAACCAGGCTCTTAAGCAGGTAGGAAAATACCTAGGCATTGATCTAAGGCAACACTGTGCAGACCATCCAGTGAGTGGAGGAGCGGGAGAAAGGGAAAATGCCACTCTGAAAAATAAGCAAGCAAAGTGTTGCGATGAAATGGGAATACCATGGACGAAAGCCCTGCCCGTAGTACTGATATACATGAGGACTAGGGTCAGAGGTAGAGCCAATTTAAGTCCATTTGAAATATTATTCGGCAGACCACCCAACACTGGAATTGGGCCAAAACCCGTCGCGAGGACCCTCACTAGCCACTGTGAGGATGAAATGTTACGTTACTGTACAAAACTCTCTGCGATTTTATCTCAGGTGCAAGCTCAAGTGAAGGAAGCTCTGCCACGACCGGCTGAGGGAAAGTTGCATGACCTGCAGCCAGGCGACTGGGTAGTGGTGAACGACTTCAGGAGGAAGAACTGGAGAGCTAGACGGTGGCTGGGACCATTCCAGGTGTTCCTTGTGATGCAGACAGCGATAAAGGTAGCAGAAAGAGCAACGTGGATTCACGCTAGTCATTGTAAGCGGGTGCCAGAGCCCCAGCTCACACCGGACAAGTCAACATGAAAGGGGTAATGTCGCTTATCATGATGCTTATGCCGGAACTGGTAATGGGAAAAGCGTATTGGGCTGGAGAGGTTACAGTGACATTAACCAGAGGAGAGACAGGCACATTTACGTGTGACCCGTGGCCCTATGACTCTAAATACTTGCGAGATGATAAGTACTTATTCCGAGACCCCTGTGGCCCATACAACTGGAACATGGTGGTGGCGACTACGGCGAAAGGACTCCCCAAAACTGGACCATGCATCTGCCAATGCCTACAGAAAGCAGCCATAGCAAACCTGTCCCGCCGTTACCGGATGTTGAAACTATCTGACCCAACAGCAGCAAGGGGACAAGTTGACTTAGAGGAGGCAAACCAGTGGATACCTCCATTCGATAATGAGCTGTCAATAGACTAATCTTCTGTATCATATAGCTATAATGAAAACCTGTTTCCCATTTTATGTACCAAAGATTAATTATGGTATTATTGAAAAATCTACAGGAGTACGATAATACCTGATGTATGTTCTTGGAGCAAACATTTGTTTAACAATAAGGGAATGTAAATACTGCTTAGGTGACTGGCTGCGATTAAAATTTTGATAGATGTTATCATTAAGATGACAAAAAGGAGGGAATTGTAATGGACAATTTTAATCCGTAATATTGAATAACTGCTTAATAGTGTGATTAACTAAAGCTGCAGGCATTTGTGTGTGTGTGTGTGCCAGGTTAGAGAGAGAGAGAGAGAAAAACTGATATCCCAGCTGTCTGAAGGTCGAGATAGTAAAGCTAGGAGAAAAACAACTCCTTATATGGAATGGAGATTTACTTGTATCTTTTGAATGTATAAAGACTGAAGGTTGAGGCGCTCGGCGCGCTTTCCTCTCTCTCCTGTAGAGAGAGGAGGGGGTCCTCTGCAGAGTAAGAAATAAACTAACTTGCTCTTATTCATGACTGATTGTTTCTGAGTTTTCCTTTTTCCCACCACAACCCTGAACACACTAACACCCTGAACACACTAACACCCTCAACACACTAACACCCTCAACACACTAACACCCTCAACACACTAACACCCTGAACACACTGACACCCTGAACAAAATGGAAATCTGCACAGGCAGCACCAGTTGGATGTACTCATAGCTCCCCAAGTAGGGGTGTTACAGATCAAATTTTGCAACCTACCATTTTAAATTGCAGTTTACTATATCTCTGAGGATCTGGAACATTAAGCTCTTTGAAATATCCTGCGAAAGGCAGCTTGCAGATAAGTTCAACTTTCTCTTTTGTGGAGTTGATGAAATACTGCTGATCTAACTCAATGTTATTTGCTACTGTCTCAGGTGAAAGTATCACTTGATTTTTATTTATGCTGGTGCAGAAATGCTGCTGTATGTCTCGGAGACATGAATATATTAACGTTTGGGAAAGGATTTATGTGGCAATATATGCTAGTGGGCAGCGCCCTCACTGGACAACTCATTTTTCACGCCCTGCAACAGAAGTCATTTCATCAAAAGAAAACGAAGAAGACTCTCTAAAAGAGCACTTAGATCAAAAAGATGGAGCTTGCAAATTAAAGGAACAATTACTCTTTTGTCTTTGAAAATGTTTCACTGCTGGATCTTAAGAGGTTGCATAATCCTTTGTGGCTTTGAGCAAACACATGTACCATCTGTGTGTGGAAGTGCTGTAATAATACATTAGAAATTGCTGTTAACATCACAGATATGAGTTAATGGATCATGTGATGTGCCTCTGTAATTTCACTCAGGCATTATTCTCTCCAAAACATCCAACGTGTTTGGTATTGCACTTTGGTTTTTGTTCGCTCTCGGCGCCCTCCCCCCCACTCTCTCCCCCCCCCCCCCCTCCCCCTGCTGTCCCCATTCGATGTTTGAGTGGAAATTCCCGGAGTTTGAACCTGATGGTGCGAACCAATTCCCCCCTCCCACCATCCTCCCGCACCAGAGATCCAGAAGGTAGCAATGGAGGAGCTTCAGTCCTTGCACTTGTCCAACTGGTTCAAGGCCCTTGAAGCTTTGTGTGGACAAAACCAGGGACTGCAGAGCGGCTGAGCAAACTGGCCATGGCACCATGGTGCAGGAAGCTATTCATGTGGGGGGGGGGGTGGCAATGGCCACAGTAGCCCCTGCAGGAGGGCGCCAGACAGGAGCTGCCGAGTGTACCGTTAGCACAGGTTGCACCAGCCACCGGTACCCCTAGCAGCAGGGAAGGCACCAGATCTCGATGCCCTCAGAGTGCCGGGCACCAATAGGGACAGGGTGCGGAGGGCAGGGTGCCAGGGGGAACAGCCGGGGTGGGTGTGGAGTTGGGGGAGAGGGGTGTAAGGGGACATGTGCAGGCAGGGGCTGCAGTACAGACCGGAGACCAGAACTGCACACGATATTCCAGATATGGCCTCACCGAGGCCCTGTATAATTGCACATGATATCCCTGCTCCTCTACTCGAATCCTCTCGCTTTGAAGGCCAACTTACTATTTGCCTTCTTTCTCGCCTTCTTACCTTCAGTGACTCGTGTCTGAGGACACACGTGTTTCATTGCACATTCCCCTCTCCTGATATAGATAATAGTCTGCCTTCTTGTTTCTGCTGCCAAAGTGGATAACCTCACATTTATCCACATTAAACTGCATCTGCCATTCATTTGCCCACCCACTGAGCCTGTCCAAATCACACTGAAGGAACTCTGCATCCTCCTCACAGCTCATCATCCTACCCAACTTTGTGTCATCTGTAAATTTGGAGATGTTACGTTTAGTTCCCTCATCTAAGTCATCAATATTTTTAGAGGGCGGTTCGTTAGTTTGAAGGAGTTAAAGGAGAAATATGCTGCGGTATTCTCCTTCAGTAAAATCCTCCGCTCCACCAGCAGCGCACCCATGCCCATGGGTGGGTTTCCTGATAACGTGGAGTGGCGACAATGGGAAACCTCATTGGCCGGCTGAGGGAACGGAGATTCCCGCTGTCGGAGGGAAGCGCCGTGCCGGAATATGGGGCTGCCGGGAGGGAGAATTTTAACCATGAGCTTTCAGATGCAGTCAGGTTGAGGAACCTTCAGGTACGGAGCTGGGTTAAGCAGTTTTTTCCAGACGTTCCGGAGGTTCAGCCATCCACCTTGTGGAACGGATTTTATCCTGTGGAGGATCGGCGGAAATTAGTACGTCCGGGATGTACGAGGGTGTAGCGGGGGAGGAGTTGGGTTTGGTTGAGGGAACGAAGGCAAAATGGATGGAGGAGCTAGGGCTGATGCTGGTGGAAGGGGTGTGGTGTGAGGCGTTGAGGAGGGTGAATGCGACATCGTCTTGTGCGAATCGTGTTGGGCTGGAGGATGGCAGCACCACTGAAAGCCTTGGCATGGCCGGATGTTTTCTCTCTTCCTCACTTTTCAAATAGTCGGGTTATATTAGCCACCCACCAATCTGCAGAAACTGTTCCAGAGTCTATAGAACCTTGGAAGATGACCTTCAATGCATCCACCCTTTCTCGGGCCACTTCCTTATAAACTCTGGGATGTAGATTATTGGGCCCTGGGGATTTATCGGCCTTCAATCCCATCACTTTCCCCAACACCATTTCTCCATTAATGCTGATTTCCATCAGTTCTTCCCTCTCACTAAACCCTGTGTTGCCCAATATTTCTTGGATCTTATTTGTGTCTGCATTTGTGAAGACAGGAACCAAAATATGTATTTAGTTGGTCAGCCATTTCTTTGTTCCCCATTAAAGATTCCTCTGTTTCTGACTGTAAGGGACCTCCATTTGTCTTCAATAATCTTTATCTCTTCACGTACCTGTAGAAAATTTTAAAGTCAGTTTTTATGCTCTTATACTTGCATTAGTAATGAACAGTATTTAGGGGGAAAAATACTTGTGGCAGCATGACCCCCTTAAGAGGCGATCGTTTGCAGGCTATGTGACTCGCCCAGAGCCAATGGGGATGGAACGTGCAAACCTAAGCCTATTGGGTGCCAGGTCGCGGACCTGGATAACATGGTATCTTCAGATGAAACTTGAGATTCGAGGGAACTTCACCTGTGTTGGAGTTGTGCTGTTCTGTGAATTAAGTTCTTCTTTTGTGAATAAATCACTGTTGTGATTTAACATTGCCTCGATGCTTTGCCTCGCATGACAACGATACTGTACTTAGCAGCCGAGGGTGAGTCCCGAAGGCTGTGTTGCATCCCTTAAGGGTCAAGAATATCTCTTCCAGTCTGGGGAGAAAGCTGGTACTGGATTGTACCTACCCGGCCAGGAGTGTTTTTAGCAAGGGTGGGGGCGTGTAACACAGGGAGGATGCGAACCTCACCACCATTTCACACACCTTGGAGCTCACACCCGTGACATGGCAGTTGGCCGGGTGCCAAAATCTGGCAGCTCACCCGCCCTTCGGGGGAGGCGGTGGCGCACCTTCATTGTCGCTTGACTAGTAATTCAGAGTCCCAAGGTCGATCTCTGGGAACCCGAGTTCAAATCCCACCACAGCGGGTGATGGAATTTAAATCAATTAAATATCTGGAATGAAAAGTCGAACGATAACCATGAAACCATTGCTGATTGTAGTAAAAACCCATCTGGTTCAGGAAGGAAACCTGACCCCGACATGACCTACAGCAATGTGGTTGAATCTTAAATGCCCTCTGAAATGACCCAGCAAGCCACTCAAAGAGATCAGAAAGGAATGAAAGTGGACGGACCACCCAGCATCGACCCAGGGACCGGAAACGACGACGGCAAACCCAGCCCTGTCGACCATGCAAAGCCCTCCTCACTAACTCCTGGGGGATGGTGCCAAAGCTGGGAGACCTGTCTCACCGTCACTATTCAGGCTACAGCCTGACAGAGCCTTACCCACTGAATCATACATTACAGATAATATCCCAGACACCACTGACTCATAGAAGTCAATTGTGCTTCATGGGCCCTGGCACCAGTACTGGGGAATAAGCGAGTTGTACCTGTTGGGATTGAACCACGCTGGGAAAAATGTCCTGGAGAGTTGTATAACCAGGAGCGGATTCACGAGGACAGATTTGTTAAAAGAAAGGGCAAGGCAATCGTGCGGGGTAGCAATATGGGTAAAGGTAACAAGAGTGTGAAAGGAAGGGTTGGAGCGTACAAACATATGAGGGCACCCCAGCAAGGATGGCCAGAGTAGGGGAAAAATTACATTAAACAGAGGGGGAGGAAGGTTCAGTGAATGTGGTGTTCTTTTTGTTGCTTATTTAGGATGGTTGGCGTAGTGTTCTACAAAGATCACAGTATAGCTTTTACTTGAACAACGCTATGATTTTATTTACACTACTAAACTGGGTTTTGACACTTCATCCTTTAGAATACAGAATTGATCAATAACATCTAACTACACTCATCTACTGCTAAGCTCACTACTGGTATAAACTATAATCTAACTTTCTCACACTAACTGCGTTTATGACCTTCACTAGCTGTTTCCTGCATATACTCCTCCCCTAAGGATTATACTTGCCTTATATAGTTGTATCTGCAGCTCCCTCTGGTGACTACTCTTGGCACTACATTAACCCTTGTCATGTTGATAGTTATGATAATACCACAATGATGGGAGATTCAGACAGCCAAGGATTAAAAAGAACATTTTTGTAGAACATTAATTGTATACTCTAATATCTGATGTCGAAAACAATTGCCCTTTGTGAAAAAAATTATTTTGTGACAATTTATATTTGACATGGACTCGATGTTGTGATCAGTTAATAAAAGGTGAGGCAACCAAAAAGGATATTGATGTGAGTAAAAAGAAGTATGGGAGACAGGAAGCTACAGAGAGTTTAACACTAACAGTGCCCCATTAAGTAAGGTCCATGCAGAGAATAGCAGTAAAAGTAAAATTTAAATCACTTTATCTGAAGGTAATAAACAGGTGATATTGTCTTCTCCAGTTCATATTTCTTATGTTCTGGTGTTCAATTAATAATTGAGCCATGTTACTGCACAGACAGATTTTTCATCTGAACATTATTGAGCCAGATATTCCTGGAAGCATTTGAACATTAATTGCCAATTACACTCACTGCAGAAAGTTAAATCTGGGAATTATTAGTGCAAGTACGTTCTTAACGGAATGATAATGAGTTGAGGGAATGGTGCAGTGGTAATGTCTCTGGACTGAGGCCCAAGCTAATGCTCTGGAGGCATGGGTTCAAATCCCATCCCGGCAGCTGGTGAAATTTACATTCAATTAATAAATCTGGAATTGAAACTCAGCATCAGCGTCAGTGATTGCGACCTTGAAACTACCATCAGCTGTCTGGTTTACTGATCTGCCATCCGTACCTGGTCTGTCCCACAAGTGACTCCTGGATCCATCCACAGTAATGTGGCTGATTCCCAATTGTCCTGTGACATGGTGGCAAACCACTTAATTCATTAGGGATGGACAACCATCTATCGTGGCTGCTTTGTCCTGGATGGTGCCGGGTTTCTTGAGCATTGTAAGAGTTGCACTCATGTAGGCGATTGCAAAGTTATCCATCACACTCCTGACTTGTACCTTGTTGGACAGGGGAAGTCAGGAGGTGAGTTACTCACCTCTAGGTGGCACAGTGGTTAGCATTGCTGCCTCAAGCGCCAGGGACCCGGGTTCGATTCCAGCGATTCCAGGGGTGACTGTGGGTGTGGAGTTTGCACGATCTCCCCGTGTCTGCGTGGGTTTCCTCCCAAAGTCCAAAGATGTGCCGGTTAGGAAGACTAGCCATGATTAAAGCATGGTTATGTGGGGATAGAGCGTGCCTTGGTGGAGTGCTCTTTCGGAGGGTCTGGGAAAACTCGATGGTCCAAATGGCCTCCTTCTGCACTGCAGGGATTCGATCGATTCCTAGCATTTGTCCTGCTCTTGTATCCACAGTATTTATAAGGTTCGTCCAGTTTATTTTCTAGTCAATGGTAACCCCCAGCATGTTAATAGTGGAGGATATATCTGGGAATGCATTCTTGCTGGTTCTGCATCATGTGATATGTAGTGATGTCAACAGAATGTTTGCGTGGGCTTTGGCCGGATCACTGTCTTTGATTGTATGAATGACAATCGAGCCAAGATGGCGGCGGAGCATGGCGACTCTCTGTGAGTTCTCTTACCCAGATGCTTTTCTTTTATCTCTTATCACCATTCCACACTGTAACCAATCAGTGTTGGTTGATGTACCATTTGTCAATGTTCCATGTTGATTATTCTTTTTTGTCTATTATATATATACTGTGTGCGTTCCCTTGGCCGCAGGAAAATACTTTTCACTGTACTTCACTACATGTGACAATAAATTAAATCAAATCAAACACCCTTAATTAATCTCTCATCGTGTTTTACAAGAATTCAGAGTGTGGGCACCTCTGCACCTTTTTCTCTTTACAGCGACAAAGAAATCTAACAGGAGAAAAAACTGGCTACGAGGAAGAAAGCAAAAAAAATTGCTGGAAAGAAGGTTTTCCTCGACTAATTTGGGATGACATCGGGAGCACCTGAAGATTCCCGGTATCGGACTCGCACTCACACACGGGTGTGGGGTGACGCACGGCCGCCAAGGTGACGGTTGAACAAAGGTTTTCAACAGCAACTGTGAGTGAGAAGACTGACAGTTGGGGAAGACTTGCTCGTGTCAAAGTGAGTGGGATCTGGGCTGGGCGTGGCAAAGGTACACAGGCTGTGGGGAACGGGATTCCGAAGTCTGACGGCTCTGAACGAGCCACGACTTTGAGAAAAGTCAAAATTCTCAGTCATAAAAGGAAAAGAAGTCCTTGTTTGCTTCTTCAAGGAATTATTTGTGTCATACATTCCAACAGAGTCAGAAGGGAGGATGTGTGGACCATAGGGGCTGGGATCCAAAAATGGTGGGACAAAAATAGGCAGTTTTGTCAGCAGATCATCATCCACTGCCCCTGATTGAAGACCTGTTTGCTGGACTTTCTAAAGGACATAAATTCAGTAAAATTGAGCTTTTGAAGTCATATCTGCAGATGAACGTGGATACTGATTTACAGCGCTACAAACTAGCGTAGCGCACAAAGGCCTGTTTCGTTACAGGAGACTTCCTTTTGGAATTACATCGGCGTCTGCTCTTTTTCAAAGATCCATGGACCAAATTCCAGGTGGGTTGAAGGGAGTGCAATGCTGTTGAGAGGACGCACTCATCATGGGATCAAGTGAACAGGAAAATTTCGAGAATTCAGAAGCGACCCTGAAGTGTGACTTTTTCAAGTCATCCATAAACTACCTCAGTATCATCGACAACGAAGGTTTCCACAGAGAACCAAAGAAAATGGCAGCAATTTTAGAAGCTCCATATTGTCAAAATGTGAAACAATTAAGGCCGTTTTTTGGATTGATCAATTATTATGAACACAATTGAGGCCTTTACACATGTTGCTCTGTGTCCAACAGGCATTGTACAGGTCAGAAGAATGTGAGAATGGACACAATGAAGGGAAAGAAGCGTCACTGAAGTCAGCTGTTGGTTCATTATAACCCAAAAATGAAGTTGCAATTAGCTTGTGATGCCTCACCGGATGGGCGGCCATCCCACACATTATGCCTTCAGGAGAGAAACGACCGATAGCATTTGCTTCAAGCACTCTTACAACCGCAGAAATGAATTATGCTCAGCTAGAAAAATAAGATTTGAGCATCATTTTCAGTGTCAGAAAGTTCCACCATTACCTTTATGGTCATCATTTTAATTTTATGATGGATCATCGGCCCTTGACACAAGTCAGTAGATTGCTAAGGTGGTCATCGATATTGTTGCTGCACACTTACGATATCCAATATCGCAAGTCGGAGCAGCATGCTAATACTGAAGCTTTATCATGATTGCTATTCCTTTTTTTAATAAATTTATTGTACCCAATCCATATTTTCCAATTAAGGGGCAATTTAGCGTGGCCAATGCACCGACCCTGCACATCTTTGTGTTGTAGGGGTGAGACCCACGCAGACACGGGGAGAATGTGTAAACTCCACACGGACAGTGTCCCAGAGCCAGGATTTAAACCTGGGACCTCGGCCTGTGAGGCAGCAATGCTACCCACTGCGCCACCGTCCTTCCCATGATTGCTGTTACAAGTCAAGCGTAACCCTGAAGAACAATTTTGTATTTTGCGCTGTAACTGTAACTTCTTCGGAAGTTCAATGATATTCGAGAACTGATCCAATGATGTGGAATCTGATGGACTTGGTACAAAAAGGAAGGCTGTCAGATGTTCATAAGAAAAATCCAGACCTCAAGCCCTGCATCACACAAAAACTTGAGTTGCTGGTAAATGGGATTAATATGGATTGGTATTTGATGGTCAGCATAGACATGGTGGGCCGAAGGGCCTGTTTCTGTGCTCTATGACTCTGTGGCTCTGTGACAGTACATAATGGAGTTCTATTGTGAGGAGTCTGTCCGATTATTCATCTGTGCTTACAATAGAAAGGTTACAGCACAGAAGGAGGCCATTTGGCCCATCTTGTCCATGCCAGCCCGAGGACTCCAGGTGCCCTTTCTATTCCCACCTTCCTGCAGCCGGTCCATAGCCCTGTAGCTTACAGCACTTAAGGTGTAGATCCAGGTACTTTTTAAAAGAGTTTAGGGTCTCTGCCTCCACCACCAACTCGGGCAGTGAATTCCAGACACCCACTACCCTTTGCCTAAAAAAGTTCTTCCTCATGTCACCTTCTGCCACTTATCTTGAATCTATTGTCCCTGGTTCAAAAATTCTCTGCCAAGGGAAACAATTTTATGTCCTTTCCCCTCATAATTTTGTTCACCTCAATCAAGTCACCCCTCAGCCTTCTTTGTTCCAAGGAAAATAACCCCAAACTATCCAATATCTCCTCGTAGCTACACATTTCCAGCCCTGGCAACATTCTTGTAAACCTCCCCTGCACTCTCTCCGGTGCAAGTAGGTCCTCCCTGTAATGTGGTAACCAGAACTGTACACAATAATCCAGTTATGGCTTCACCAGTGTTTTATACATTTCCAACATTATATCCTTACTTTTATATTCTATCCCTCTGCCAAAGAGCATTCCATATGCTTTCTTTACAACATTGTCTGAACTGCTGCCTTTAGGGACCTGCATACTTGTACATCAAGATCTCTCACTTCATCAACCATCTTAGTATATTCCTCCAGAGTAGAATCATGAGGGACATCCTTGTGGGTTAAGAATTAAGGAATTATTTTTGCCGGCAAGGATTGGACACTCGAGTTGAAGAGAAAGTTGGGCAATGCAAAATTTGTACAAAACGAAGGAGCCCTCCACCATTACAACCATTACATCCATGGGAATAACCGGTACAGCCATGGTGGATAATACACATAGACCACGCTGGTCCCATGTTTTTGGTGATTGTGGACACGCACTCAATATTGCAATAATTAAGTCAACGATGACTGAGCAGAATATTGAGAAACTAAACGTTATATTCACAAGGCTTAGAACACAGGAGCAATTTGTCAGCGATAATGGTACAGAGTGTACTTTGGAGGAGATTGAGGACTAATTGAATAGGAACAGTATACACCATTTCACATCAGCTCCATTTCACAATACAACAAATGGATTGGCTGAAAATATTGTGCAACCATTAAAGCATTCAATCGAAGCATCGAAGAACCAGGGATCATTATCAAGAAGAGTAAACACATTTCTAATCTTGTACCTGGACACTGTACATGCTGTAGCGGGATCCCCTTTTCTAACTCCACCCAACGGGCTTATACTGGGCTTGACACCCCTTTGTCCAAGCCCCACCACTGCCCGGGTGATCCTCTCTCTCTTACTGGTGGACTCACAACCACCTTGCGCCTACTCCACTTGAGCAGCGCCCCCGGGAGAGAGAAGACAGGAAAGTCTCTGCCCACCATTATCTGGCAGTCTTTCCTGAGTGGGCGGTTTCGAGGCGCCCAGGGTACCCCTCGGTCCGAGACACCGGAATTATGGTAAGGGATATTTACTATTGTGACTTGGTCAGAGATTGTTGGTGAGGAATTGAAAACTCAAAACGGACTCCAATTGAAAGCCAAATATAGGTATTTATTAAACGTTCAAGGTCAATATCACCAAATGCTAGAAAACACCACAAAATGCCTTATGCTTTACAAAACTATGACTATGGAAGGAATACTAAACGGGCACCACGTAAAAGCTTACTTTACACAATTTTAGCAGTGTCTAAAAACTATGATAGATGCGTGCAACCCTCTTTCCCCAGAAGCCTCATCCACTATAGTAATCTTGGGAACTTCGCCAACTTCCAGAGGATCCTCACAATCCAAGTTCAAACTTAAACTGCTCAGTGGGTCTCAGGCTGCGTGCTGGAACAAATGAAAGGCAGGCACCAGGAGCACGATGATGATGAGCAGCAGCGAGGAGAGAAGAGTGACAAAAAAGAAAGAGCCATTCTTTTTATACACCAAGTAAAGGCTACGGCCTTATCTGCTACTGTGATCTTCAGCACCCATTGAAGCATACATGGGCTTAACATCGTTATCTCTGGTATCAGGTACTTGATTGCACCCTATTGTCCCTCTGGAGGTTGCTGAATGCTATTCCATTAAGGAAATGGGTTCTATCTTCCCTCTGGGCCAGGGCCATCAGCGCCTGTATTGAAACTAACCCAGGTGCATTGTTCTTCTGCCGGTCTAGTTTGGTGATGTCACAAACTCCTTTATCTTGCAGATAAACTAATCATCGGCCTGTCTGGGTTTCTGCTGCTTGTGGATTTCGAGAGTTGCCTCTCTAAACACACACACAGGGCTGAGGTTGCTGGGAAGTTTAGTCAAGGTCCTGCAGCCCCAAACATGGCTGTTTTTTACTGCTTTAAAGTTCAAAGTCCTTTTCCCAGCTCGTAAAAGGCTCGAATCTTGCCCGGAAAACCTACAATGCTCCCACTCAAAGTTCACCGGCAATGCTGTTGTTCAAGAGAAAACTGTGAATGCAGTTTGATTTGATAATTCCACCTGACACTTCAGGGATTGTCAAACGACAAGAACAAATGCAAATTGCCAGGAGGGAAGAAATCCGTAAAAGATGAGTATTCAACCAGGGAGCGTGTTAGCTAGGAATTATGCCACCAGCGAGAAATGGATACCTGCTACGATCCGAGCAACGATGGGTCCAATATCAGATACCGTACAGTCGAATGATGGAAGTGCTTCGTGACGTCATGCTGATCAGTTATGTGCTGCACAAAGTGAGTTTTTGCAGAAGCTTCTCGAGAGGTTCTGCATTTAGAAGGTCTGGGGGCTGTACTTTGAACAGAGACCAGAGACAGTGATGCGTTCCTATTCGATTACTTCACAGTTGAAGACCTGGTCATTGCATGAGGTGGAATGGAGGAAAGCTCAAATTCTAGTGGGTAGATAATCTAAGTCACCAAGGAAAGTTCAATCAATGACTTGGAAACAAATAGCAGAGAATCTGTCAGCAAGCAGTGAAGTGCCGAGGACAGATAATCAGTGCCAAAAGAAACTTAATGAATGAATGCGTTCAGCCAGAGTGTATATATATATGATATATATGATATATTTATATCTCAATAAAACATTTATCGTTAAAACTTAATCTGCATGCAAAAGTTAAGGGGCAGGATTCTCCATCCAGCAACGCTGGAATCATGAAATCAGGTGAAGAATTCGGCTTCAGCCGAAAACTGAGGTTGGCACCGGGTGCTCTGGTTGCCATGCTCCAGTTCCTCAGCAGCGGCATGGTTGTGTTCTACGCTGCACGCCAGTGTGGGCATGCAAATTGTAATGTAAAGGCCATTTGCATCTCATGAACAGGTCCAACCCGGCATTTTCTGGGCCTCGCGCCATGCTACGGCCAACGGCGAAGTTCACTTGTGGTATTTAAATCTGGGAAACAGTGGCTGCTGAGGGTGAGAGAAGAGGGTACAAACAGCGTCCAATATTGCCATAGTGTGCTGACAGTTGTGCCGCTAGCCGGGGGGGCATCTACCAGGGTCTGAGGGAGAGTACCGGGGGGATGGCTAGGAGGTGGGTCATGGGATTGGGGTGCCCGGGCATGAACCGCCATTGCCGCAGCCGGCAAGACAGCCATGCAGCTGTGCACTCCGCTGACTGCCCACTGGGAACACATGTGATTCAGCCCCGGTGTGAACACTTAGGGCGCGATTCTCCCAAAACGGGAGAAATCGTAAGGCTGGCGTCAAACCCGGGCGGGTTTGACGCCAGCGCGCCCCTTCCCGACCGGGAACCGATTCTGGTCCCCGGTCGGGGCTAGCAGCCCGACGCCGTAAGCTCCGGCATCACGGGCTTAACGAATTTCGTTAAGCCCGCTTGCCGGAGTTAGCGCTGGCTGACGCGTCATATGACGTCAGCCGCGCATGCGCGGATTGGAAGACTCCAACCCGCGCATGCGCGGATGACGTCATCGCGTATTTGCGCGAAACACGCGCATGCGCGGGCCGGGATGCCCCTCAGCCGCCCCGCGAATGGATACTGCGGGGCGGCGGAAGGAGAAATAGTGCACGGGCATCGGGCCCGCTGCCCGCGATTGGTGCCCACCGATCGTAGGCCCATGGCACCCTTGGCACGGCCGTGGTACTGCCGTGCCAATCGGTGCCATGGTTATAAAAAGCGAGTTGTTCCCGCCGTTTTTACGAACGGCCAGACCAGGTGTGTTTGCCGTTCGTAAAAACAGCGTAAAGGGCTGGGACTTCGGCCCATCTATCAGCTGTGAATCGTTGCCGGCCGTAAAAAAACGGCGGCAGCGATTCGTGTCGGGAGTTGGGCGGAGGGGGGGGGGGGGGGGGGGGGAGAATAGCGGGAGGGCGGGAAAAATGTCGGGAAGGCCCTCCCGCTATTCTCCGGCCCGTCGTGGGGGCGGAGAATCGCGCCCTTAGTCTCTCAAACGTAGAATTCCACCCAAGGTCTCCACAAAAGACAAGCAGCGATTTAAATGTAAATGAGAGAATGTCACCTTCATCACCTGCAGAGGGGTTAAGTTACGGGCCATAAAATTTACTAACTGTGCTTAAACTAATTAGGACATGCAATGTAAATAAGACTGGCTCCTTCACAATCATATTAAGTGCCATAAATGCTGTTATCTTGGAGATCATTCTGACCTGATCATAAGTGCTAGACTGGGAGTAACGCCACCCCCCTCCCCCCCACGCTCCACCCCACCGCAAAGCAGGCCCATAATGCTCGCTGACTGGAGGTGGATTACCCCACCTGAAAGATCTCACTCACAGGAGGGCCGCGCTAGCCTATTGCCGGCTCTCTCAAAGCCGGTGTGACGGAGGGATAGAGATTTTGCGATGAGTCAAGGTAAGAAGAAAAGTTAATTGATCGTAGCATTAAAATGACAGTTCATTTGATGCAAAAATAATTGTGTTTCCTTTAACTTTCACAGATGCTATGGTGACTCCCCCGCAGAGATATCTGCAAGAGTTTTGATGGAAACGAGCACATTGCAGTAACTCAGTGCTGAAGTTACAGCATGAGGAGGGGTAGCCGGCCGATATTTCAGTTTTTGACAGTAATGTTCAGGGAGAGGGATGGATGAGGGGGTGGGTGGGGAGGTCTTGCACCAGGCCTCCGATCACTTGCCTGCTGTGTTGGATGAAGAGCATTCAGAGCCTTCAGAGCTCTGTTTACAAATCGTACAGGCGTCACCGATGGTTTTCTCATTCAGAAAATGTGTGACGTTGTAACGGCAGTGGCTGGGCGTTTTGAGGCCCAAGACGAATCCTGAAATAAAGTCCCCGAGCTTCTCCAAAGAGTAGCCAAAGTCAATGCTGAGCACATGCAAGACTTCTCAGCAAGTGCACGAACTGGCGAGACAGCAGAATGAGCCACTAAAACAGATTCTGAACAAATTGGTGACACCTGTTGCTGCATCCGCAGGTCAGGAGCCACTCTGTTCAGAGTCAGCTGCTGCTGGACAAGGTGCAGTACCATCAGGGTCAAGGGTGCAGGAGGTTACGTCATGTGGACAGGGAAGGGCCCGAGAGAGATGCACAAGAAAATAGGATCCCTCCCTCTATCTCCCCCTCCTATTATGCATGCTCCTTTTTTAATTGTTCTGTGCATTTGGCCACCATCCTGATGTGTGCGTTTTGTAATATCTATTTCTTTTTTGACTTGTAGTTCTCATTTTGTTTTCTGCCTCGTTTACCTCAACTACGTTACTAAGTTTAAATTATCTGATATTTAAATGCTGTGTTTTGGTGTTTGAATAAACCATTTATAGAAGTTTGTAAAGTTTATTGACAAAAATAATTTTCAAATTACAAAACGTCTAAAACATTTAACTTAACGTTGAACTTTAACAGTTGCAGTTTGACATTTCGTAACCACCTCAACTTTTCCAGGTTTCTTGCAATGAAATATATATTCTAACTTGGTCAATAAAATATATTTTTGCACTTAAACACAACAGTTCTGTCGTTTTGTAAAAGGGGGAGAAGAGAGGGAGGGAGTGAGGAGGGGAGGGGAGGTTGGGGGGGGGGGGGGAGAAGAGAGTGTTTTGACATATCAATTGTTAATTTTACAAGTCCGAAATCTGCAGCCGTCATGTGATCACACCTGACGCCTCGGTTTGCACACCTACACCAGGAGGTATTTCTGCATCAGGCTACATATTGACCTCTTCCAGCTCATCCATTTCTGGGGCTAAGTCATCTTCCGGGTGAATGCTCAGTCCATGCTGAAGAGCAAAGATGTGCGATGTACAACAGTCTACAACAATCTTTGTGACTACCTCCAGTGCAAATAGTAACGTGCCCCCTGACCTGTCCCGTGTCATAAGCCATGTTCTCAATGGATACCCTTTACCACCCAGTAACCAGCCTTTAATTCCTGGTGGTTTTTTCCAGTGTAACATTGAGCTTTCAAAGACAAATGAGTCATGGGCACTTCCCCGATTGTTTGCATAATTACAGTGAGGATCTTCATTTGTACCTCATGCACTATCATCACATTTAAAGAATTGAACCCCTTCCTGTTGATGAACGAACAGTGTCATTTCTTGGTGTCTTCAATGCAATATGTTTTCAATCAACATCCCCAAATACTTTTGGGAAACCAGCAATCCCATGAAATGCGATAGACCTTCATCTTCACAGGGGATGTGGCAAAAATAATAATCAACGAAGCACTACGATAAATTGCATTCATTACCTGGCGAAAGCAAGTCCTCACAGCATTCGGTGAAATGTTACATATGTCCCTAATGCCCTGTTGTGGGGACCCAGAACAACAATATTCAGCGCTGTTGTGAGTTTCATCTTCAATGTTAAGGTTGTGCGCAGTTAGAGTTCTGCTTCAGGTCTTCCTTCAACATTTCACAAAGTGTCCCATTGCCTCTTTGTTGACACGCAATCTCCTGGCACACATCTCCTCTGACACCATCTCATATGATGTTCTTTGCCCGTACACGCTCAGGGGGGTAATTGATTTGCTTCCTTACTAGGTGGACATGTAGACTGACTCTTCCCTCATGATCCCTTCACCCATGTCAAAGCCTCACAAGAGCTTCAATGGTTTTAAGAAGCTAAGCTAAAAGTTTGATGCACCAGTGGTTGTGGAGCATAACTCCAGATTTTGAATCTGCACAGGAATACCTGCAATACCTGTCAGAGAGATAGTTCACATTCGGGAGCATGTATACAACAATCAAAGCACTAAACTTTCCTAAAGCATTTGAAGTAATCACTAAGGTGTGTAAGGATCAACATTACATAGCTCAAAATGCATTGCAGAGTAGAAATGTACTTTAGCTCCGCATCAGCTCGTAGGACAGGCATACTAACATCAATGGCCCAGAAGAAGCCTGAGAAAGTAATATCAGCGAACTAGAGTCCACCCAACGGGAAAAAGTGTGTAGCCGAAGATGTTGCTCTACTTCGGGATGGTGGCACAGTGGTTAGCACTGTTGTTATATGGAAAGTTGGTTCGGCCACATTTGGAATACTGTGTCCAATTCTGGTCACCACACTACCAGAAGGACGTGGAGGCTTTGGAGAGAGTACAGAAAATATTTACCAGGATTTTGCCTGGTATGGAGGGTATTAGCTATGAGGAGAGATTGAATAAACTGGGATTGTTCTCCCTAGGGAGACGGAGGCTGAGGGGCGACCTGATAGAAGTTTTTAAACTTAGTTGGGGTATAGATAGGGTGAACAGTTGCCGGCTTTTTCCCAGGGGGGAATTAAAAATTACAAGGGGGCACAAGTTCAATGTGAGGGGGGAAGGTTCAGTGGAGATGTGCGGGGAAAGTTTTTTACACAGAGGGTGGTGGTAGCCTGGAATGCACTGCCAAGTGAGGTGGTTGAGGCAGATACATTAGCAACCTTTAAGTCTTTTCTGGATAGGCACATGAACAGACGGGGTATAGAAGGATACAGGTGGTTGGTCTAGATAGGACACATGATCGGTACAGGCTTGGAGGGCCATAGGGCCTGTTCCTGTGCTGTATTGTTCTTTGTTCTTTGTCTTACAGCTCTAGGGATCCGGGTTCAATTCCAGCTTCGGGTGACTATCTGTGTGGAGTTTGCACTTTCTTCCCGTGTCTGCGTGGGTTTCCTCTGGGTGCTCCAGTTTCCTCCCACAGTCCAAAGATGTGCAGATTAGGTGGATTGGCCATGTCAAATTGTCACTTAGTGTCCAAAAGGTTAGATGGGGTTACTGGGGTTTTGGGGATAGGGTGGAGACATGGTCTTTAGTAAGGTGCTCTTTCCTAGGGCTGGTGCAGACTTGAAGGGCTGAATGGCCTCCTTCTGCACTGTAAATTCTATGTCTATTCACTTGGTGTGCATTATCAACATGATTAGAAACTTTAAACACTAATATTATGAAACATCAACCCACAAAGTAAGTGCTGTCCGATGTCCTGCCTAGTTCAATGATTCTGGGTGGAAAGCCGGCCAGGTTGGCTCTGTCCCATTAATATTCATTCGGCCGGTTCAGCGCAGCACTACCTGTAAACACTTTTTTAAAAATGGGTTGGGAATTTAAAAGTGGCGCATGCATCTCCATGCATCAGGATTTCCGCATGGTCTCAACGCTCATGTGTGGCGTACAATCTCCGGACGTCAGCAGATTGTAGGGAAGCTATGAGCCGAGAAGTCGTCGCAACTTTGTGCAATTGTCAGTGAACAGCCCCACTTCTGACCTGATGATGGAGGGCAGTTCTGATGAAGCACAGAAGGCTTGGGGAGTTGGTGTTGTAGAGTTAATGTCACTGGCCAATAATCTCCATGGCTGCAAATCCCACAATGATAACTGGTGTATTTCAAACTCGATTAATAAATCTGGAATTAAACACTGGTTTAACATTGGTGACTATGAAACAATTGTCTTAAAAAATGTCCTTTGGGAGAGGCGATCTGTTGTCGTGACCTGGTTTTGCCTGGTCTACGGGTGAGTTCAGACCCAATTTGCTGGGCCCTGATATGGTCAAGGATGCCACTCAGTTGTATTAAACTGCTGCTGCAGCCAAAAGTCTGACTAATGTTTGGAAAAACCAAATCAAAATATTTTGACTAAGTTCTGCTTCAGTGGTACTTAGGAATTAGAAGCAGAAATAGACCACTCCGACCTTTGAACCTTCTCTGACTTTGAGCAAGGTCACGGCTGATCTACTTGGCAGCATTCTGCCCCGAAAGCAAACAGCAACAATCTACATTTCTGACATCTGTAATTTTGTGAAACATCCCAAAGTGCTTCACAAAAGTGCTTTCGGGCAAAATGTGACTTCAAGACACATGAGGCAACGAAAGGACCAAAAGCTTGATCACAGAAATAGATTTTAAGGAATGTCTTAATGCAGGAGAGCGAGGTGGGGAGGCAGGGATGGGTAGGGAAGGAATTCCATCATCTTTGACCCAAGCAAACAATCAAAACTGGGAATGCACGAACGTTATAAGATTGTGGGTTGAAGCTCATAGAAACGTACATAGAAAATAGAAGCGGGAGGAGGCCTTTGGGCCCTTCGAGCCTGTTCCACCATTCATTATGATCATGGCTGATCATCCAATTCAATAGCCTGATCCCGCCTTCCACCATATTCCTCGATTCCTTTAGCCCCAAGAACTTTCTTCTCCGACTCAGAATGTTGCTGGTTGAAGCAGCACTGCAATACCATGACATTCTCAACCTCACGTGCACTCTCTCTGGCTGAGTACCACTTTCAGGCTGAATTAAGGGGAGTTTCGCAATGAGGCTGCTGTTTGGGTCCGGAGACTGATGCAGGTAACTCCAATCCAGTGTAAGTCATGTTCAATAAGTTGCAACCGTCCTGACTTGAAAATATATCGCTGCTCCTTCACCTGGACTGGGTGAAGGCCCTTCCTAACAGCTCTGTGACTGTGTCTAAACTATATGGACTGCAGCGATTCAAGAAGACAACTCACCACCACCTTCTCAAGGGCAATTAGGAATAGGAATGCTGACCTTCTCAGCAATGTTTGCATCCCATGAATGAATAGAAAAGTATCGAGAGATAACTTTAGAAAGACAGGACCATTATTATTGTGTAATTAATAATGTCTTATTCTGCTACTAGGGTGTATGTGTGTGCAGCTTGCTGCATTCCCTTCAAGCATCAAGCGCTATTACCAAACTTTTCTTTGGTCAATAAGATAGTAATTGGTCTTTTCCTATCTCCAGATAGTTAAAGGTCAGACTGTTTAAATGGTCTCTTTCATAGAAACCCCACAGTGCAAAAGACCATTCAGCCCATCGAATCTGCACCAACCCTCTGAGAGAGCACCCGATATGGGCCCACTCCCCCGCTCTATCCCTGTAACTTGCACATTGTTGGGGCAATTTTAGCATGACCAATCCACCTAACTGAAACATCTTTGGACTGTGGGAGGAAACCGGAGCACCCGGAGGAAACCCACGCAGACACGGGGGGAAATTGAAAACTCCACACAGACCAGTCACCCAAGGCCGGTGTTGTGAGGCAGCAGTGCAAATCACTGGGTCACCGCGCCGGCTTTTGTTATTCTTCTTGACCTGGTTATTTTAATTTTGAACCAGAAATGAAGTGCGATGCTTCGAATGTGCGAGAGACTTCGCAAAAATTTTATTTGTTTGGTCAGTCTGCTGATTGGTCGAGTTTCTTGATTCGTGCTCTGAAGTCACTTTAATGTTGGTTATTCGATGAAGCGAGTCCTGACGAAAAAGATGCCAGTGCGTGATACTCATCAATGAACTGGTAACTTCCTCCAAAACCAAACTTTGCGTGGATTAGAGGACTGCAGACATGTTCCATCATCTTGGCTGTTTTATATCCAATCCAACACTTACTGTTGCCGAGGTTTCACCTTGTAATAGAGTCACTTCGACGGGATTAGGAGGGAAGGGACAGAACTCTTTACCAAGTTTTGTTGCTCTCCTGAGGGATAATTTCCCCCTGTCACTGTAAGTGACATTAGCAGTGGATAAATGGGGAGAAGTTCCCAACCTGTCATTTTGTTATCCAGGGGCTGATTTGGGGCCAGCTGTGCAGTGAATGCAATAAGGAAATACATTAAGTTGATGGACATTCAGCAATGTTCTGCTTTATCACTGAAGTTTAATGTTTCGCACAAGGTACCACGGGAGTGATTTATAAACTGATAGGAGTAAATGAATTTTTAAAACTTAGTTGATATGCAGACCTTGAACTAACAGTCTACGCAAGTTGGACTTGTGGAACCAGTTAACGTCAGCTTGGTATGGTGGTGGCGGCCGCACTTCTGAGTCAGAAAGTTTAAGCTCCACGCTGGGATTTGAACATCCACCCCAGGATGACATTAAAGTGACCTGCTGAGGGAATACTGGACTGTGGGAGGCGCTTGTTGAATAAACGCACAAGTGGATTTAAAAGATCCATGGAACTCTTTGAAAGAGGCCAGCTGCCCTGATCTGCAGCCCTGATATCCTTCAACCAACATCATTAAGCTTGAGTAACTGAGCAGTTTACTGTGATCCCGAACCCGGCTACTCTTCCATTTCTGACTGGCCCATCCCTGACCTTAATCACAGTGGTTAGCACTGTTGCTTCACAGCTCCAAGGGCCCCAGGTTCGATTCCCGGCTTGGGTCACTGTCTGTGTGGAGTCCGCACGTTCTCCCTGTGTCTACGTGGGTTTCCTCCGGGCGCTCCGGTTTCCTCCCACAAGTCCCAAAAGCCATGTTGTGAGGTAATTTGGACATTCTGAATTTTCCCTCCGTATACGAGCGGCCCGATTTGGCAACTGGAGGCTTTTCGCAGTAACTTCATTACGGTGTTTGTTTTAATAAATTTTGAGTACCCAATTCATTTGTTTCCAATTAGGGGGCAATTTAGCGTGGCCAATCCGCCTACCCTGCACATCTTTGGGTTGTGAGGGTGAAACCCACGCAACCACAGGGAGAATGTGCAAACTCCACACGGACAGTGACCCCAGAGCCGGGATCGAACCTGGGTCCTCTGCGCCGTGAGGCAGCTGTGCTAACCACTGCGCCACCATGCTGCTGTAACAGTGCTGTGTTAATGTAAGCCTACTTGTGATAATAAACATTCTAATAATTGGTGACTGTACCTTCAGCTGCTTCGATCCTAAGCTCTGGAGTTACCTTCCTAAACTTGCATGTCTTTCTCTCTCTTCCTCTAAAACCCCCTTTTTTAAACGTCCTTACATGGTCTGTTGTCCGAGTATGCACCTGTAAAGCGACTCAAGATCTTTTATTGTGTTGGCGGTGCTAGAAAATTGCAAGTTTCAGCTGTGTGAATAGTGGCTATAGAATCAAGGGCCCCAGGTTCGATTCCCGGCTTGGGTCACTGTCTGTATTCCCTAGAATCAGTTTTCCCGAATATCATCAGCACCAACATTACAAAGTGATTGACTGGATGTTGCGATCAAGTGAAAAGTGCTCTTTAAATGCTCCTTCTCACTCCTTTGCTGGTGGTGATATCTCCATATTATTTTGAAATAGATTATCTGGCAATGATCGCCGTTCAAACGCTGAGGCTAATTTTAAGTTGCTGCCTGCTCACATCGCAAATATAACAGGGAGAACAATTTGTTTCACCAATTGAGCCCCACACAAAACGGTAGATTGAATGCCGAACATATTTGCAAATAGCGTGAGGCCAAGTTTTTAATGGTGAATTTTGGCTGCTTTTTACGTGAAGCTTAAAAGCAGGGACGGGAATAAATGAAGAAACACACTGAAGCTTGAATTTCTATAACATCTCCAACAACCTCAGGACACCTTACATCTAACGAGGCAAGTCTTTTGAGGTAGAATCACTGTTGTAATGTAACAAACATGGCAGCTAATCCGAGCACAGTAAATTGCCACAAATAGCAATGATAGCCTGTTTTAAGGTGTTGGTTCTTCATCCCGTCCATCTAAACTCACCAATCATGCACAAAGATTAGTGAAACAATAATGTGATTTCTTTATTTGAAGATAAGACGAGACAGATCGAGTTAACTGGGAGGCGATTAAAAACATTTCACAATCCTCTGCCTGCTGCTTGCAGACTGGTCATGGGACCAGTGCCATCAAATGCCATCGAGGTATGAAACAATTGACAGTATTTTGACATAAGCTCTTTTAAACATGCATTAATGTCACAACACAACAGGTTGGATTCTCTACTTCACGGCATCGGCAGGGCGATTTCATGATAAGACGGAGACTGCAGCGTTGGGCAAAAAATTGGCGCAGATCCCATTCCAATGTACTGGTCCCCGACAGCCGCCGGGATCGAGGTTCATGTCCCGCGCCAGTGGGAGGGGCTGGTTTAGCACAGTGAGCTAAACAGCTGGCTTGTCAAGCAGAACAATGCCAGTAGTGCGGGTTCAATTCCCGTACCAGCCTCCCCGAACAGGCGACGGAATGTGGCGACTAGGGGCTTTTCACAGTAACTTCATTGAAGCCTACTTGTGACAATAAGCTATTATTATTATTAGGATGCAAATGGGTCCTCTGAGCCGGGAATCGCGTGGGCGAGAAGTGGTGCGGGTCTTGACACACGTGGCCCTATCGCAGTGGACCTCGCAGTGGGAGTTGCCCCCAAAGTCCTTTGGAGGGTCACCTTCACCGCCACAATGCAAGACCTGCCCACGCCATCCCCAACAGACCCCCTCCATTGACCCCTCCACCAGAGACCTCCTCATAAGAGAAGCCCCTGCCTGGAAGATCCCAGAAGAGAGACCCCTCTCTGGAAGCGAGAGAGCAGTCCAGACAAAAGAGGTGAAATGAATCACAACTTCAAAACTTACCTGTGCATTACATCTGCTGGCTCAGGCACAGGAAACAGGATCTGTCAATTCCTGGAAAGAGAAAAACAGCCAGCTGGGTTAAAGCCTTCACAGATATTTGATCTGCTTGCCTTCCATTCATTTTTCTGTGAAATTATTTTCACTGTGCTGTGATTGACAGCTTCCACATACACCCTGCTGTCTGCATTGTTTCATTCATCTCCCTTCTTTGAAGTACCCAGCTCTGAAACTAACAGAACGCACTTAACTGTCTTTGATGTGATCCTGGAACTGTCAAACATGACTAGAAGTTTATAAGCATTGTGTTAGTTTCATAGCGTTAGTTTCACAAAATTTTCATGGCAAAGGATTACGACTCGCTTCTTAATTTGCATTCCCCCAGCATGAGTGCAATTCGACTGCGGCAGGAGAACATAGTATCCCAAACAGAGAATTCAGGCCCAACATCTCATTTTATTTTCACTAAAGGTTTACTTTTAAAGGAAAATAACATTGGACAGGATTTTCTCTGCCCCACCTTCCTGCCGACCCCGATGGCCATTCACCCCCTTCTTAATCAAGAATCTATCTGCCTCTGCCTTAAAAAAATTCAAATCCCCTGTTTCCTTTATTTTTGAGGGAGAGAGTTCCAGAGACACACGACCCTCTGAGAGAACACAAATTCTCCTCACCTCTGTCTTAAAGGAGCAACCCCTTATTGTTAATCAGTGACTCCTCGTTCTATGCTGATAATTTCTGCTGGATTGTGAATATAATCAGTCTGGTGTTGTTCTAGAACTTTACGCCCAATTTTCAGGTTGGATAATTCATTAGTCGCCTGCTAGTCATTGGCAACTTTCACCTTCCCATGTTTTTGGAGGAATGCATCACATACTCATGGGAGTGTTGATGAGTGATGACTGGGGAGGGTTATCCTCACCTATCTGCAGAGCAGCAATTACGCATTGGCTCCGCAGTGTGAAGTTTGCATGTTTGGAATGGGTTCCATGTCGGCTGTTGACCTGCATCACAGAGTTCGTTGGTCTTCTCTCAGTGTCAGCATTTGGTTTATGATGGACCTCCTGGTGGCCCTCATCATTGTCTTGATGATAACATGAAAAGTGACCAAGGACAGGCCCATATGCTTATGATCTCTAGATTTGTGGTGTCCACAATACAAAATATTTGGGGTGACAGGGGTGAGTTTTTGTAGTGACACTTGGTTGTAATGGATCATAGGGATGAAATCTCTGGACGATTGTCCACGGTGTGTTTGGCATTGGTTAATTGAACCATCACTTGCCACTTCTGTGGGTACATACATTTCTGTGTGCGAACTGGAAAAATATTTGCATCTTGGGTCTACAAGTTGACTTCATTGACATCGAACTTGAAGATGTTCTTCAAATTGATCCAGTACATTTTACACAATACAAAAGCCAAAAGCCACCAGAAGAAATGGTGAAAGATTCTACTGTGTTGTCAAGAAGACACAGCTGTATCATCCTGGCTACTTTATAAAATTATTTAAAAGAAAAATATAATGACAAACGCTTTACACTGACTAAAGTCATGACTGGCTATGACTCAAACAAAAGGAGTTTATAGTCTTCAGAAGTTTTGCTTCAATTGTATAGAAGCTTGGTTAGACCACATCTGGAGTAATCTGCACAGTTTTGGTCCCCTTACCTCAGGGAGGATATTATTGTCACAGAGGGATTGCAACCAAGACTCATCAGACTTGTTCCGGGGATGGTGGGACTGCCTTGTGAAGAGAGATTGGGGAAACTGGACCTGTATTCACCAAAGTTTCAAAGAATGAGAGGTGATCTCATTGAAACCTACCAAATTCATAAAGGAATAGACAGCATAGATGCAGGTGAGATGTTTTTTCCTTGTTTGGCGAGTCTAGAACCAAGGAACACAATTTCAAAATGAAGGGGACGGCACCTAGGATCAGGATCAGAGGGCAAGATTCTCCGCACTCCCGACGGTGCGGAGAATAGCGTGGCTCGTAAAATTTTACGGCCACGCTGTTCTGACGCCCTCCCGCTATTCTCCCCCCCCCCCCCCCCCACGCCCGACTCCCGATACGAATCGCTGCCGCCGTTTTTTTACGGCCGGCAGCGATTCTCAGCTGATGGATGGGCCGAGTTCCCAGCCCTTTACGGCTGTTTTTACGAACGGCAAACACACCTGGTCTGGCCGTTCGTAAAAACAGCCGTAAACACTCGCATTTTATAACCATGGCACCGATTGGCACGGCAGTACCACGGCCGTGCCAAGGGTGCCATGGGCCCGCGATCGGTGGGCACCGATCGTGGGCAGCGGGCCCGATGTCCGCACACTATTTGTCCTTCCGCCGCCCCGCAGTATCCATTCGCGGGGCGGCTGATGCGCGGGTTGGAGTCTTCCAATCCGCGCATGCGCAGCTGACGTCATATGACGCGTCAGCCGGCGCTAACTCGGGCAAGCGGGCTTAACGAAATTCGTTAAGCCCGTGATGCCGGAGCTTACGGCGTCGGGCTGCTAGCCCCGACCGGGGACCAGAATCGGTTCCCGGTCGGGAAGGGGGGGGCTGGCGTCAAACCCGCCCGGATTTGACGCCAGCCTTACGATTTCTCCCGGTTTGGGAGAATCGCGCCCAGAATCTTTGGAATTCTCTATTCCAGAGGCTGTGGAATCTCAGACATTGAGAATTTTTAAAGCAGAGTTTGATAGATTTCTGACTAACAATAATGTCAAAGGATTTTGGGGGTCGTGGGCTTAAAAGGATTTACAGGGTCCGATCAGCCAATCATATTGAATGGCGGAACAGACTCAACGGGCTGAATGGCCTACTCCTGTTCCTATAAATTGTATGGAATTGAAATGTTGTATAACTTTTTCATTAAGGTGGGAGGACTGTTTAAAACTCAATTTTATAGCCATAAATATAACATACAAATATGCTTTATATGCATACAAACCAAATTGGATTCGACCAATTTTCACATGGATCCGTGCTGTATATATAGGTTTTGTCCTGCACATAGAATTTCACAACCCCAGAAATTCGGCCTAGCTTTTCCGTGCCAGTCTTAATGCTCTCTACCAACCAACTCCCACCTGTGTTGCTTCACAGATCCAGAGTCCCAGGTTCGATTCCCCGCTGGGTCACTGTCTGTGCGGAGTCTGCACGTTCTCCCCATGTGTGCGTGGGTTTCCTCCGGGTACTCCGGTTTCCTCCCACAGTCCAAAGATGTGCAGGTTAGGTGGATTGGCCATGCTAAATTGCCCGTAGTGTCCAAAAAGGTTAGGTTGGGTAACGGGGAGAGGGTGGAGGTGTGGGTTTAGGTAGGGTCCTCTTTCCAAGGGCTGGTGCAAACTCGATGGGCCAAATGACCTCCTTCTGCACTGTAAATTCTACGATTCTGTGACTCTGTAAACCCTAACATCATGGGTTGGATTATTCATCAGTGGCAGCAGGGTTCTCAATGCAGTGAAGAATCTAAGTTTCGGGGAAATGTGCATCTGATGCACGTTCATCAAGTGGAACATCTTTCAACATGTGAAGAGCAGCCTGTCATAAGGACACTGCCCCCACATTTCCCCCCACCCCACCCCATCCCCGCACCCCTGGCCCTGGTGGCCGTTGCTGCTGCCAGGGGTACCGTCGGCAGATGCTGTCCATGCCAGCGGTATGTTCCGCGTACTCTGTCCGGCACCACCCTGTAGAGACTACTTGGACATTGCCCTTGTGTGGAGCGTGTGATACCCTGCTGGCTTGTGGCGGCCGGTTGGAGGGGGGTGGTATGGTTGGGGGGCACCCATATAGAGATACAGAGAAATACAGCACAGAACAGGCCCTTCGGCCCATGATGTTGTACCGAACTTTTGTCCTGGGTTAATCATAGAATTTTGGACACTAACGACAATTTATCATGGCCAATCCACCCAACCTGCACATCTTTGGACTGTGGGAGGAAACCGGAGCACCCGGAGGAAACCCACGCACACACGGGGAAGATGTGCAGACTCCACACAGACAGTGACCCAAGACGAAATTGAACTTGGGACCCTGGAGCTGTGAAGCAATTGTGCTATCCATAATGCTACCGTGCTGCCCTTAAGAAGAAATTAATCTACACTCCATTATTCTACTCTAATCCATGTACCTATCCAATAGCCGCTTGAAGGTCCCTAACGTTTCCGACTCAACTACTTCCACAGGCAGTGCATTCCATGCCCCCACTACTCTCTGGGTAAAGAACCTACCTCTGACATCCCCCCTATATCTTCCACCATTTACCTTAAATTTATGTCCCCTTGTAATGGTTTGTTCCACCCGGGGGAAAAGTCTCTGACTGTCTACTCTATCTATTCCCCTGATCATCTTATAAACCTCTATCAAGTCGCCCCTCATCCTTCTCCGTTCTAATGAGAAAAGGCCAAGCACCCTGAATGTTTCCTATTAAGATCTACTCTCCATTCCTGGCAACATCCTGGTAAATCTCCTTTGCACCTTTTCCAAAGCTTCCACATCCTTCCTAAAATGAGAAGACCAGGACTGTACACGGTACTCCAAATGTGGCCTGACCACGGTTTTGTACAGCTGCATCATCACCTCTCGGCTCTTAAATTCAATCCCTCTGCTAATGAACGCTAGCACATCATAGGCCTTCTTCACAGCTCTATCCACTTGAGTGGCAACTTTCAAAGATCTATGGACATAGACCCCATATGTCTGGTGGCACTTTGCAGAACCAGGCGCCAAGGTGGGTGGTCAGTGGGGTGCGCAGCAAAATGGCTGCCTTGCAGGCGGTGGCAATAGTGGTCCATACCTGGATATCGCCCCAGTCCCATGGGGGGGTCACTCCTGCCCCATGCTCGTCCTCCCTCATCCGCCACCCCCAACAGTCGCACCTCTTCATGTCCGACTTCCTCTCTCTCCCTCATCCACCACCGCGCCTGTTTCTCAATTATTAAAAGCACAAGTGAACCTCGTTGTCGGGAACTCCCCCGGTGGAGGTGGAGAATTGCGGAGGCCCCGGAGAATACCGGGTCAGGCCCATTAATGATATGCAAACGGCATTTACTTTACGTGAGGAGTGGAACACATTGATGCTGTTGTCGAGGCGATGGAGAATTGCGATTTGGTGTGAAACCGGCGGCCAACGCGATTTTGGCGTCATAAACGATTCTCCACCCAATCGCATTTCCCGATTTTGCCGTCGGCCGATATGAAGAATCCCGCCCAATGTTTTTATTTACAGCACAATATACACACAGCCCAGTAAATCCCTACCCGGTTGCTTCCGATAGTCTGACCTCTTATACAAATGTGAATAGAGACTCCCCACCCCTAGCCAGGGAGCTTGCACTCCGCAAGGACCACGGGAAAGACAATCCCTCCCACTCCTTGCGCCCCATGTGGGATATTACACTTTCCTCTCACTTTCGCAGATGCTTGTTTGGTGAGAAGGACAAAGCATCTCAAATAAAAGTTGGCCCCGAACATTCCAGACAGAGAGAAGCACTTCACACATTTTACACCAATGATTAATACCGTTCTGAAATTGCTACTGAGTTAAGGCACTGCCAGGCCAAGCAGATTCACACAGCGCAGAAACTAAACTTCAATGTGATTGATTGATTGATATTTAAAGTCACATGTACCGAAGTACAGTGAAAAGTATTTTTCAGCGGCCAAGGCAACTGTAAACTAACAGCTGCTGCCTGTATTTTGTTCTGCTTTTATAAACTTGTGTGTGTTAACCTGTGCTACACCCTTTTAATATATAAACATCTGGGGCAAATCCGACAAAGTAATCCATTCTTTCCCAGTTACACAGAAAATGACGGTCTGTGGTGTGAATCGATGTTGCCAGTGAATTTCTGCTGGAACTTAGAAACTTTTCATCTTGCTTTTGTTCTATTATTTCTGTGCTCTTCCGTTGGTGTTTTGTATCTTTCTAATTGTTTTCCAATTTTAATTTCACTTGAATTGATGGTGGAACTTAACTTAATTCAGTATCTGGCATGACTGGAGCTGACTTTAAACAAACCTTTAATGAAACTGTTTCCATGTGTTCAGCCGTAAGAAGAAAAATAAATATCTTTCCTCTCTTTCCTTTATATCAGCAGCTTCACCTGCTTCATAAGGAAACTAATCACTTATGCACAGTCACTCTGAGCATCTGTTGCAATTGATAAGCCAAGCCATAGTTTTATGAAGTATAAAACAGAGATTGCTAGTCCTCGGTTTCCAATAAAGCTGGTTCGAGGAGTTGTTGTCTTGTATTTTTGTAAGTTAGACAAAGCCTCAGCTATATTGGTATTTATTGTCTGCAACCATATAAACTATGTGGCCACAAAAACATTCTAATGATAATCTTTATTAGTGTCACAAGTAGGCTTACATTAACACTACAATGAAGTTACTGTGAAAGTCCCCTAGTTGCCACATTCCAGCGCCTGTTCGGGTACACAGAGGGAGAATTCAGAATGCCCAATTCACCTAACAAGCACGTCTTTCGGGACTTGAAGGAGGCAACCAGAGCACCAGGAAGAAACCCACGCAGACATGGGGAGAATGTGCAGGCTCCGCACGGACAGTGACCTAATTCGGGAATAGAACCTGTGACCCAGGCGCTGTATGGCAACAGTGCTAACCACTGTGCTGCCGTGCCGCTCATACGTCTGGCACAGTGTTGAACGGTCATTAGCTACGCTGGCATCCACTCAGAATGAGAGAGACCTCCAAACCAATCAAACACCATTCCAACAGTAATAATTGTCGGGGTTGAAATGATTAAACATGTTTTAAAAATTGCATCAAACGAGGATAAAATCAAATTCTGTATTTCCTTTTTCTGTGCAACAAGTTAATTCATAAAAATAAGAGCCTGGGTGGAATTTTCAGTGTCGGTTTCAGTAGGAAATCCAGAGAGAATCCCATCAACATCGTCGCTGAGAGAAACTGGCACATCTTCAGCCACCTGAAGAAAAATTTAATTTTGTTCATGAGTTTCATGTTGTGCTCATGGTGGCCTGCCTCAGAATCGCTCCTGATGCGCCTTTTAAACCACCCACCCCCAGCACTGGTTCCAAGTCCATTCGGGAGGGGGGGGGGGGGGCGGGGGGTGGTTGACAGCCAGGAGACAGATGCTGGATTGGTCGGAGCAGAGGCGCAACATCCTGTACCCTCGCACGGGCAGGTGGCCACCCAGCAAGGCCACCAACCCTCGTATGGGAGGTGGCGGCAGCGTGAGTGAACGTCATCTTGCTACACAAAAGGACAGGGATCCAGTGCAGGAAAAAAACAAATGACCTTTGTGCAGCCAGGGTAAGTCTCCCTTCTCATGTCAACCCGCACTCATTAACACACCCATCACATTTTCACGGTGATCTCACTCCCAGCCCCATCACGGGGTCCACACTGACTATTATCAACTTTTACAAATGCACCATAGAAAGCATCCGATCTGGCTGCGTCACAGCCTAGTATGGCAATTGGGCATCTAGGGCAGCACAGTAGTAGCTGTATAGCAACAGTGGGTAGCACTGTTGCTTCACAGTTCCAGCATCCCAGGTTCGATTCCCGGCTTGGGTCACTGTCTGTGTGGAGTCTGCACATTCTCCCTTTTTCTGTTTCATACGTTTCCTCTGAGTGCTCCGGTTTCCTCGCACAAGTCCCGAAAGACGTGCTGTTCGGTAATTTGGATCTTACGTGGAACAATACATTTTACTGTTCATTGGTACGCATGACAATAAACCTAAATCTAACCTAATGTTCCTGGGGAACATTGACCTTAGCCTGCATTGCTCACAGAGTAAACTTTCTTGTTCTACACGGTCCTTAGGATTCTGTGCTCTAGGGGTCCAGTGATCTAAGGTTACATTGATCCTAGCATACACTGTTCCTGGAGTACACTACTTTTGGGGTACACTGCTCTCAATATACACTGTTCTTGGTTAACGCTTCTTCTGGTATATGCTATTCCTGGGGTACACTGCCCTTGTATAATGTTCCTGGGGTACACTGTTCCTGGGGTACATTGTTCCTGGGTGCACTAGTGCCTGGGTACACTATTTCTGGGGCACACCGTTTCTCGGGTACTCATTTGCATAATGTCCCTGAGTTACAGTGTTCCTGCGTACACTACTGGCTGGGTACACTGTTTATGGGGTACACTTTTGAATAATGCCCCTGGAGTACACTATCCCTGATGTACACTGCTACCTCTTTATACTGTTCCTGATGAACATTTCCTAGACTGTGCTGCATTCTGTAGATCTGTGCTCATTTACAAATGTATTTCAATCCATCTTGCTCTCAGAATGGATGAAATTAACAAAGTAGATTCCAAATTAAATTAACATCCCATCTGCCAAGTGATTGCTGGGCTAATTCCTCCCTAATCCTTTGAACAGATTTGTGAGGCTCAAGACAGCAATACGTCTGAGAATTAACTTCATTCCTTCTTGTTTCAAAACATTCATCACTTAACATTTCAGGCAGAATGGTACAAGCCGAACACCATTTCTCATCCCAGCCATAACTCAAAATGTCTCGAGAATGACTTCTCCAAGTGTTTCCGCTTTACCTGCTCTGGTTAGGAAAGTAGATTTCACACTGACTGAAACGTTGAATCTTGTTTCATATTATTTTTAATTTCCTGCAGAATACCACACTCTCAGTGTGGCTGCTGACTCCCCCGTGCTGTGAACAGATTTCCTGATACAGGTGAGATGCACCATATCTTTTCCTACTATTGCGGTGATCTCTGTGAGGGATTTCCAGGATGGAAGATGTCGTGATCACAAAGACACTTGAAGCTCTTTTGAAGAACTAGACTAATTTTATTTACACTACCAAATTAGAATTCGAACGTTATTCCAAATAGTAAACAGATATATATATAAGAATTAAACTACACTCACTACTACATCTCTATCTACTAACTATGACTATAATATCTTAGATAGCTCTGCTATACACTTCCATTCTTGTCTCCTTCAGCTCTAATCCACTCTCTCCCAGAAGAGTTCAAGAGCCAGGGCAAGATATAGTCCTGCCCCTTAGCTCCCTCTAGTGGTTAGGCTTAACATAACATTAATTCTTCACATGCTGTACATTTGTATAATGTTACAACTATAGTTACCCATCATTATGTTCTCAGAACCTTTCTGTACAGATCTTTGGATGTATGCTCTAAAGCAACCATTTGGGCAAGATCTTCTAGATGCTCCCACAGGCGGGATCTTCCAGTCCCGGCCACGCACTTCCTGACAGCGAAGGTGAATTTATTGGGAAATGCCATTGACAGCGGCGAGACCAGAAGATGCCACCGCTGGCTATCGGCCACCGCCGGGAAACAGCCTGCGGGGAGGCCAAAGAATCTCGGCTATTTTCAATGCAGTAACCTCTTCCCTCACCCCCCCCCCCCCCCCCCCCCCCCCCCGGCCTGCTCTGATTAAAATCCCGTGCGTTAAAATCTCTGTGTCGTTTCCTTCCTGCAAATGTTGAGAACAGTTGATAAATGGGTGCTGCTCGAATAAGACGTGTTCGTTTAAAAGTCTGAGTTTTTGTACTCAACTTCTCAGCAAGTCCTTGATCATCGTGATTTAAATGTACCTGCAAGTACCCATGAGGTAAAGTCGCTATAGTCCCAGACGACCATCGGTTACTTTCCCCTTTGAGGGGGAGAGCTGACTGGTGATGATTTAACCTGAGGGTCACCACACCTCAGGCAAGGACAGGGTTGAGAAGGCGGAGCCTTCATGAACAACCATGGGCCAATTAGCTCGTTTGGCGAGACAGCTGGTATGTGATGCAGAGCAAGACCAGCAGTGTGGGTTCAGTTCCCGTACCGGCTGAGGTTATTCATGAAGGCAGCAACTGAAAGTACTGGTTAGACACAATTTTCCTGGAGCAGGTTATATCGGCTCCACAGGCACAGTGGCAGGTTGCACGATGTGTCAGGGATTGAGAGTGGGGGCACACAGCTTCTAGGATGCAGCAAAGAGATGTCCTGGTGGAGGAGATCCAGGGGAAGGGAGACACCCTTTTGTTCCTCTCTCAAAAAGCTGTATATTTTTAACAAAATTGTTTTAATTTAAATTAAATTTGTGGTTGCGATTTGAGAAAGCAACACTGTGGGACAATGGTTAGCACTGCTGCCTCGTAGCTCCAGGTACCCGGGTTCAATTCCGGCCTCGGGTCACTGTGCGAAGTCTGCACTTTCTCCCCATGTCTACATGGGTTTTCTCCGGGTCTCCGGTTTCCTCCCTCAGTCCAAAGATGTGCAGGTTAGGTGAATTGGCCATGATCTAAAAGGACAAAAGGGACATTTGTAAACGTTAGGAGATCTTTTAAAAGAAGTTTTTTTTAAAACTGTAGCATGGTGGTTAGCATAAATGCTTCACAGCTCCAGGGTCCCAGGTTCGGTTCCCGGCTGGGTCACTGTCTGTGTGGAGTCTGCACGTCCTCCCCGTGTGTGCGTGCGTTTCCTCCGGGTGCTCCGGTTTCCTCCCACAGTCCAAAGATGTGCGGGTTAGGTGGATTGGCCATGCTAAATTGCCCGTAGTGTCCTAAAAAGTAAGGTTTGGTGGGGTTGTTGGATTACAGGTATAGGGTGGATACGTGGGTTTGAGTAGGGTGATCATTGCTCGGCACAACATTGAGGGCCGAAGGGCCTGTTCTGTGCTGTACTGGTCTATGTTCTATGTTCTAAGTTACATTATTCCTGGTGATTCAGGATCAAATATGTTGTCCAAATATAAGTATGTTACTCAGACACCAATCACTATTGCAATTCCACATTATATACTTAAATAACCTCGTTTCTTGCAGACACAAAGTTTCCGTTGATGTTTTCCTTCTGCCCTTCTTTCGAGTTCTGACCTTGGAGGGCTATTCCTGATATATTGTGGACATTTTATTTCTGAATTATATCACCTGATACCCTGAATGTATCTTGAAGTGAGTGCATCCTCAGCCAATCTCCAGACTTGACATTGTGGCTATCTTGATGGTTTAACTATTGAGTAGTTAATGTCACAAGAGAGACAGGGACACCTAGGCAATCTTAAGTAGTTAAGTGGGTACTTCCATTGTGATGGCCAATACCCAATGCTGTCACCTGATGTGGGGTGTCTGTGATATTATCATGGCCAATAACCTTGTTAATACAAAGTTGAATTCTGACAATTACATGGTGATGTGATTAACTATAGGATTCAGGCAAATTCTGAAAGTAAAAGCTGTTAAAAGCTTTTGTCTGCTCTTGCAGAAATAAACAAAAGCCAAGGATCTGTAAAGAAGATCACACTTTCACAGCCATGGAATATTTAACAAGAGGCCCCAAGGGTCATGAAATAGTGCCAAAACCATCAAACAATCGTGCTTCGAAACCTGCATTTTGCTTTGATGCAGAAGTTAGAAGATATTAGAAACAGGTTAAAATTTCCACCAGAATTCTTCATTGCGAGGCCGCCCTGCTTTCGTTGCTGGCGAAGGTGAAGAATTTGGCGATCGGCCAAATCTCCCATTCACGGCAGTGGGACCGGAGAATCCGGCTGCCGTGACGGACAGAGATTCCCGCCCCTTATTATAATAAATGAAAGTGGACAGAGAAAAAGACCTAGATTTTTTGCCCCCAATGTGGTCATGCAGAATAAGCTAATTTCCTGAAACAAACATTTGTATCCATAAGCCCACATCAGGGACATCCTTTAGAAACCTCTTCAAACTGTCAATCAAACTGAACTAATAGCAACCACCCCGCCACCCCTAGCCACTATGATGGTAGGTTGTGGAAAACAGTCAAGAAGTAGTAATGCTATTATGATACCACTTATGGTTATGTCAACAAGCAGCTATTAAAGAGTGAGAACATGCTTTGTTTCAACTCACAGATACGGCCAGGCAGATACTTTTCAACATTTGAAGAGCTGAGACTCCGGTGTCTGTGGGGAAGGAATTACCCGCCTACTCGCCCAGGGTGTTGTAACATAAATTGGGAGCTTGTGAGGGATTGGAAGCATTCAACGGCGAATTTGGTGGTACAGAGTAAATTAAAAAGAGGCACCAGGTTTGTAGTAATATAACAAGATGGCTATGGAAGCTACTACGAAATCTCTCCAGGTGGATGATGTACCTCAGGTATTTCTGGAGGAGCTTCGTAAAGACCCGTTCATCGAGTTGGCAAGGGAATTGAAACTGGTTGTGCCAGTTAGAGCTAAGAAGGTGGAGTTAATTGACATGATTGCTCAACATTTAAATTTGAAGGAAAAACAGAGAATGTAGCTGAGGCCGGATCCACAGTCAGTAGAATTGGCTAAGATCCAGTTATAGATGAAACAGTCAGAAACGCAGCCTAAACAGAGAGAAATAGAAATGGAGATAGAAATGAAGAGAGAGGAAAGAGAGACTGAGACAAAATAGAAACCCAAATGGGTTGGCCAAAAGAGAAATGGAGATTACTGCTGAAGAGTAAGTTGAGATGGATGGCACAGGAAGTTTATGCCTCCTTAGCAAAGCAGGACAGGACTCCAGGAATTATGAGTCGGTGAAAAAGGCTCCTCTGGATGCATATTAATTGGTTCCCGAAGCATAGAGACAAAAATTCAGGAATTTAATGAGACTGCTGGGACAGATGTATTGGACTTTGAGAGGGTTAAACGAAGCGATTTCAACAGATAGGAACGAGCACTGGGATTGCCACTATCTATGAGGCTATGATAGAACCCTTGTAGGAGTTTAAGAACTCCTTGCCTTCGATAATAAGAACCCATGTTGAAGACCAGAGGGTACAAACTGCTAGGCAAGCAACAGTTATGGCTGATGATTATGAGTTAACCCATAAATGTAAACTTTTGTTCCATCACCCCCATAATTTTGAAAAGAATAGGAAGTGGGAAAGTGAAGCCAGGTAACCATAATAAGGAATGGATAGCTGGGAAGGCTCCAAGATCTCTGCTTCCGGCCAGAAAGGAATGTACAGGGGGTGGAAGTGAGACTTGGAAATCCCGGTGTCACCATTGTAATTAGGTGGGATATGTTTGTTTATCCTGTTGGAAAGGCCTATGGGAGTTGTGGAGATTCTTTGAAAGGAGCGAAGGTGTAAAATGCTCTGGTACAGACGGTATCATTAACTACACTTGGAAGACTCAAGGTACCCACTGCTGTGGAAGCAGGTGTAGAGAACGAGGTAGATGAAAGATACACCGGTTTTGTATCAAGGGGAAAGTCATCCCATTTTCCTCAACAGCGGTAGCCAAACCCATAGCGATTTTAAGAGTCACAGGGACTACCCAAACCATTGTGCTGGAGAAGGATTTGGCCTTTCCTCCAGAGAGCTCAATGAAAGCTGAGGTATTTGTGAATGGGATGGGTGGAAGTTGTATCCCAGTTCCATTGTATAAAATGCAGTTGGAGTGTCATTTAATGTTAGGTCAGGTGGTGGGTGGAGTGGTTAAGGAATTCCCAGTGGAAGGAATAGATTTAGTTCTGAGGAATGATTGAGCGGGAGTGAAGGTTGTCACTGCATCCATGGTTGCAGAGAGCCCAAAGGAAGTATTGCAGTTAGCTCCTGAAAGGTGCTGGAGATATTGAAGCGCACCAAGACAGCTAAATCCCTGGGACCTGATTAAATGTATCCCAGGACGCTGTGGGGGGGGCGAGGCAGGGAATTGCTGGTCCCTCGCTTGAATAATTGACAGCCACAGGAGAAGTGCCTGTGGAGGGTAGCAAATGTTGTGCCCTTGTTTAGCTAACACCCTCCAGACCAAGCAACATCCTGGTAAAGCTCCTCTACACCCTTTCCAAAGCCTCCACATCCTCCTGGTATTGTGCCCAATATTCCAAGTGCGGCCTTACCAAGGTTCTATACAACTGTAGCCTGACTTGCCAGTTTTTATACTCGATGAGGGCAAGCATTCCGTATGCTTTATTGACTACCTTGTCCACTTGTGTTGCTACTTTCAAAGATCTCTCTGACGTTCTATATTCCTAAGAGTTTTTCCATTTACGGTACATTTCTCCTCTATGTTAGACCTACCAAAATGCATAACCTCACATTTGCCTGAATTAAACTCTGTGGAAGGGAAATTAATGAGTTGCCAATTTAGAAGCATGCTGGAAAATGCTTGACTATGTAGTTTAACACTGCTTTTGATCGAAAATAAGTAGGTCAGGTAACATAAATGAAATACTGCTTAATATTTTGGTCTCGGCCTTATTATGATAACACATTGTCCTCCGAAAGATAACAAACTGTGTACTCGAGTTGTTTTTAGCCAAGGGCAAGAACATACGTACTACGTATTTCATCTTAGGTGCTTTCTAAGGACTATTTAATATAAACATGGCTGTTTACTTCCAGCTGTTGTTTCAGACTATAAAGATATGCTTCCTTCAATCGAATCTCAGAGTGCGGTGCACTGACTATGCAACGGAACACTCTCTCTCCGCAAATATATTTGTGTAAATAAATTTCCTTAAATCGAACCTTGAGGAATTTGTCTTTATTATAAGTTCCACGACAAATTCCATTTTTCATTTCTCTCCCCAAGTCTCCACCCTATCCATGTCTAACTGTATCCTCTGACAATCCTCAACACTATCTGCCACTCCACCAACCTTGGTGTCATCCCCGAACTTACTAAGTCATGAGTGTAATGGAATACTCTCAAATTGCCTGGATAAGCGCAGCTCCAACAACACTCAAGAAGCTCAACACCATCCAGGAAATAACAGCCGATTTGATTGTTCTCTCTTCCACAACATTCACTCCCTCTACCACTGAAGAACAATGGTAGCCGTGTGTACAATCTACAAGGTGCACACAAAGGCTCCTCAGGCAGCACCCTCCAAACCCATGACCACTGCCATCTAGAAGGACAAGGGCAATGGATGCATGGGAACTCCACAAACTGGAGGCTTCCCTCCTGACTTGGAAATATATCGCCGTTCCTTCACTTCGCTGAGGCCACATTCTGGAACTCCCTCCCTAAAAGCATGGGGGTTGTCCCTACACCACATGGACTGCAGCGGTCAAAGAAGGCATCTCACCACCACCTTCTCAAGAGAAATTAGGGATGGACAATAAATGCTGGCCCCGCCAGTGACGCCCACATCCAGTGAGCGAATGAAAAATTAAGGGTTATTTACACAAGAGTAACAGACTGCACCAGTAAATTCATTATTATTTTTCAAGGATATTCTGGATTTTCAAATGGGATGAACAGAAACAAATTTATTGTAAGTAATTAATTTTAATTAAGGCCCAGATATGATCATATTAATCCTTGTTTCTTTCATGTTCCTTTGGAATTGACATAGCCCTAGACTGTAATTTTATTCCCTTCACTGTTTTTTTACATTCATTCATAAGTTCCTTTATTTGTTTTGCAATCTGTTCATTTAGATCTGATATATCTGTGACAATACACAATATATATCTTCAGACCATGTCTCTGTACTGTTAGTTATTTTAGAACTAGGTTATTTTTTCATATTCAAAGAGAGATCAATGGAATCATCACAATGCTTCAAAACCATGAAGGTCACCTTGAAGGACACATTCCATTTCTCACTTGCACCGCTTAATATGTTTGTCATTGGTTTTCAAGCACTCATATTAATCGACTCAACAGAGACTGTCCTAATGCGTAAATTGCAGTTTATGTAGTCACACCTGAGTCCAGTTAGGAACTTGTTCTGTTTCCCAAGCCCACGACGAGGTAAACATTTGTGCCTGTCCCTTGTTAAAGTCAGCGAATTAACCTATTGAGCTACTGCTCCTTGTGTCACCTCACCTGGGATTTTGGTATCTGGCGAAACTTGCTCTAAAGTTTTTTTTCACAACAAACGCGGCCACAGACAAGAATGGCTGAATTTGCAATAAGGAAAAGCCATGGAAGTTGGGAAACCGGAAAAGAAATGCGAGACATACAGGTGACCTGAATGGCGCTTACAGGAAATTGGTTAAATTTGCGCCGTTATCGGGGAAAAGCATGTGGGGGTGCGGACTCAATTGGACAGCTCTGTCAAAGGGTTGACGCAGGCATGATGTGCTGAATGAACTGTACAGTTGCAAACAAAATTAGCAAACATATTCAGGCAAACTTGTCACTGAAGTGCAGGATTCAAATGTTGAGAGAAACAAATTAATAATTGGAATGTGAGGAATAAAAGGTGTCAAGAATTGGAAAAATTAAAATTTAAAGAAATGAAATTGGGATGGACATAGACATGGAATTTACAGTGCAGAAGGAGGCCATTTGGACCATCGAGCCTGCACGGACCCTTAAAAAGATCACCCCACTTAAGCCCACAACTTCGCCCCATACCCGTAATCCAACAAACCCCACCCAACCCCTTTGGACACTAAGGGAAATTTGGCATGGCTAAACCACCTAAATTGCACATCTTTGGACTGTGGGAGGAAACAGGAGCTCCCAGAGGAAATCCACGCAGACACAGGGAGAACGTGCAGACACCGCACAGACAATAACCCAAGCCTGGAATCGAACCTGGGACCTTGGAGTTGTGAAACGACAATGCTAACCACTGCGGTACCGTGCCGTTCCCCACTGTGCTACCGTGCCACCTCTGGAGATAAAAGAACATAAAAGAGGGAGATGTCTGAAGTGATGTTGAGATGCGAATTGAAGTATCAGTGAGAAAAGCAAGTTTACCTGGATGTCTAGAGGAAAACAATAGGGGTTTGGAAAAGGTAACTTCAAAGTGGAGAGATAAGGAAATTGACAGGTATATGCCCAAAGCCGACTCCACAAGGTGGATAGCACCAAAGGGAAGGAACGTTGCATGCACAGAACAATGACGAGGGGAGAAAAAAAGGCAGGTACAAAAGCAGTTGTCATCAGTCGCACCCAGCTGCAGAAGCAGTCTCCCGAAAACAAGTTATTGCTCAACAGACCAAAACTTGAACCGAGCAGATTTCGCATTCGCTGAAACTGAAGGCAGTTTTCCCAATCATGGTCACATCACCCGTGTGTGGTAATTATTTGCTGGATTTAGCTCAGAGAGTTATATAACATTGGATGTTGTTTGGGAACAAAGGGGAGTGTCAGAGTTCAGGGAATGTAGGTAGTCGGAACCAAGGGGTAATTTCCTGTAACACTGAGCATGTATAGCCATCAGTGTACTTAGGTATTGCCGCGTATTATCGTCCTTCTTTTTGTATTTTTTTTCCTTTTACGTTGACAAATATTCTTTATTAATTGTTCACCCAATGACTGGACTATCCCTCCCTAGTTCACAGACCAAACTGTAAATATAAACCGCTAAGGACTGGTTTCCCAAGTTACCCGCCTGGGTTTTGGGATACTCTCGTATTTAACATCGGCGGTGTTCTTAACAGAGGAACAATTGGGAGGAATGTTTTCATCCACAGAATTGGAGTGAGCTATCAGCGAGGGGAATCAAAGTGCTTTGTGTAAGTGGATGGAGAAATTAATTGAATAGTTTCCTGCAAATGACAGGAATTTTACAGAATGTGTGAGTATGGGCTCGGAACTTGAGCTAGAATTGACCCATTTTAAAAGAGCGGGCTTCTTGGGCTGAATGGCCTCTCTACTTTCTGAAATTCTTACTATATTTTCTTTTGTAATTTTGGTCTTTCTAGAACTTTTGCCCCCAGGTTCGTAGGTTGTTGGATCAAGTCCTACTCCAGACACCTGGGGGGAGGTGGGGGTTATCGGATTAGTGACCATGTGGTGCAGATGAGAATTTAACACCCCCATCGATGCTTTAACTCTTGAATGCAAATTTATTGAGAGCTCCTATGTCTTATGTGCAAATGATGTGGAGATGCCGGCGTTGGACTGGGATGAGCACAGCAAGAAGTCTTACACCAGGTTAAAGTCAACAGGACTAGCTTTCGGAACAGTGCTCTGAAAGCTAGTGATTCGAAACAAACCTGTTGGACTTTAACCTGGTGTTGTAAGACTTTTTATTATGTGCATATGTCATAGATGTGACAGCAAACCTGCAGTTTATCTGTCCAACTGTATGACCATGTAGGTCTGTGATGAACCTCTTCATGAGGCATGTCTGCCAGCTGCGAAAGGCGGGGGGGGGGGGTGAAAATACAATAACAAAATGCACCGCTCAATTGCCCAGACTTTTCCAACCCATGTTACTCAGCAGAAGGCAGGAGCAGAAAGCCATTTGGTTTGCAATCCTCCCTCTGCCGCCCCGCAGCAGCATTCCCTGCAGCAGGCGGGGCTGGTCTTACAAGGTCAAAGTGACTGTATCAATAAAAGCTGCTGTTGCTGTTCAGTAATCCAAATCCTACACAAGAATCCAGGCTAGCCTCATCGCAAAGTGACTCTGATCTCTGAGGGGAACATAAACCTCTGCTGTGGGGACTTGTGGGCGTGTGTTGCACATCTGGACCTGTTCTGATATCCCAATGCCCATAACGAGGAGGTGCTTAATGAGGAGAAATTCTTGACCATTTCTTGGTATTGCAATAACAGCAGCCAAAAGCTGGCATTTATGTCACATGCCTGGTATTGTAATCTGTCTTAAGGTGCTCTGCAGCAGAAACCCTTCACCATATAAAGAGCTATTAGGACAGGTGACCAAAAGCTTACCTGGTATCAACTGCAAAAAAATCTACCATTCAGCCCAAAATTCCACGCTGGTATTTATGTTCCATTCCAGCTTCCTCCCACAACCTACTTCATCTAACTCCATCAAACTTTTGTTCCATCTCTTTCTCTCTTGTGTTTTTATCCAACATCATGTCAAATGGATCTGTGCTGTCTACCACAGCCACTCCCTAAAGAAGGAGGATCCAAAATTAACACCAATCTCTGGGTAAAGAAACTGCTCCTGAATTCTTTATTGAATCTATTAGTGACAAACTTAAGTTCTGCTTTCTGAATTTTAAAATCTGAAATTAATGTCTGGCCTCACCTGGAACCAGGTGAACTACATTCACCCTGTCGGACCTCTTCTTATGTTTAAAGATCTCCATCACATTTCCCGTCCCACTCAGCCTTCTAGAGAAAAGGTCCCTGAACTCTTCAATCTTTACTGAATCTCTCAGACCTGGTATTATTCTCATAACTCTTCATTGCGCCTTCTCCAGAGCCTTTTTTTTATTCGTTCATGTGATCTGGGTGGGCCAGAATTTGTTGCCCATCCCTGAGAGCATTTAAGAGTCTGGAGTCACATGTAGGCCAGACCGGGTAAGAACGGCAGATTTCCTTCGCTAAAGGACATTAGGAAACCAGGTGATTTTTTACGCCAATCAACAATGGTTTCATGGTCACCTTTAGATTTCAGATTTCAGGTTGTTATTGAATTCTGCCATGGCCCGATTCAAATCCGAATCCCCAGGGCATGAGTCTGGGTCTCTGGATTACTAATCCAGCGACAATACCACAATGCCAATGCCTCCCCTGCCTGTACATCTTTCACTTTAATCTTGAAAACAGAAGTATTTGCAGCCCTGCAAATCTGATCTAACCAACATTCTGTATAAGTTTCACAGCTTACCTGCATTTCAATTCTATCCGTCTTGAAATGAATTACGAACAGTCAGCGGAATAGTTTGCTTGAGTCGATCAACCAGCTGCCTGTCATAGTTAGAGAACAGACCATATCCAACCAGCCCACACCTCCAAAATGTGAAGGAAAATGTTTACTGTTAGCTGTGATTCTGACAATCAGGTAGCATTTACTGAACAATCCTCAGTGCGCTAGGTGCTACACTGTCAACCAATCAGTTGAGTTCATAATGTGCCTCATTAATGCTTGCTGGAAGTAATATACCTTCATACACTGGGGCCCATCATCTGTAAACAAAAGGAATACGGTCAAGTCTTCTGCCTGATTTGAATTAGATCATAGAATTTACAGTGTACAGTGCAGAAGGAGGCCATTCGACCCATTGAGTCTGCACCGACTCTTGGAAAGAGCACCCTACCCAAGCCCACACCCCCACCCTATCCCCATAACCCAGTAACCCCACCCAACACTAAGGGCAATTTTGGACACTAAGGGCAATTTAGCATGGCAAACCGTGGGCAGCACGGTAGCATTGTGGATAGCACAGTTGCTTCACAGCTCCACGCTCCCAGGTTCGATTCCGGTTTGGGTCACTGTCTGTGCGGAGTCTGCACATCCTCCCCGTGTGTGTGAGGGTTTCCTCCGGGTGCTCCGGTTTCCTCTCACAGTCCAAAGATGTGCAGGTTAGGTGGATTGGCCATGATAAATTGCCCTTAGTGTCCAAAGTTGCCCTTAGTGTTGGGTGGGGTTGCTGGGTTGTGGGGATAGGGTGGAGGTGTTGACCTTGGGTAGGGTGCTCTTTCCAAGTGCCGGTGCAGACTCGATGGGCCGAATGGCCTCCTCCTGCACTGTAAATTCTATGAAATAACCTGCACATTTTTGGACTGTGGGAGGAAACCGGAGCATCCGGAGGAAACCCATGCACACACGGGGAGAACGTGCAGACTCCGCACAGACAGTGACCCAAGCCGGGAATCGGACCTGGGATCCTGGAGCTGTGAAGCAACTGTGCTCACCACAATGCTACCATGCTGCCTACTTCCTGGAAGCATGTGGAGCCTATTGTTCCCCATTGCTTTCTCCAACTTAGCAGCTCAGCCAAATAGCCAACTTGCCAACCCAATCTCCTCTAGCATAAATTGTTGCGATCGTTTGAAATTTGGCATTTTTGCGTTTGCCCTGATGAGTGTAAGTCAAATAGTTTCGGCAACGTGGCTGATATTTAAATTCTCTCCCACGGTCAATGGACTTTTGGTTGCTCTCCAAATTTTCAAGTCCCACCCAGAGCAATTCAGGCCACTGATTGGACTGGAAAATCCTGGCCCATGTCTCTCTTTTCAGTAATATTCAAGTTCTCCGTTACTATTTGCATAAATGGTTTAAATAGCTTAGGAACTGGACTGCTTAGATAATTACTCAAACATGAAAACCATTATTAAAAAAGAAGAAGGACAGATGCTAGGTTGGGAGACTATTTAAATTGGAGTGCCTAATGCACTCTCATTTCAAATTAAAATTAAACAGGGCCTGAGAGGTTTAATTTCCTTACCATCTATTGAGCTCAGAGACTGAGATATAAATACCTGTTTTATTAACTTTCCATGAAGAATTTAGAACTCTTTTGTTATCACATTGCAAAGATATCCTTTAGTAGACCTGTAATTAATTAGTAGCATTAGATTAATTTTTTTGTGGATGTCAGTTCCAATATAATGTGCTACAACTTGATGTTCAATATTGAATCAAGTCTGGTCTATATTAGCATCAATTCACTGGGGTTGACTGGATAAGAAAATAGCTCTTTTAAATGAAATAGTCCGGCTTGTGATTCATTGTTAAATATCAAAAATGTTCTATTTCTGAGCTAAAGTGCGAGCTAATTAATCTCAGTGCATCCATTTCTTGGACTTTCTTCGCCATGTTTCACTAACTTCTAAAATCAATGACAAGATTTCTTTGTCGCATTCCTATGTACTCCGCAAGAGTGGCACGATACCTGAATACTAATTTGGGTCAAGATCTTTTTTTAACACTCGATACAGAATTTGTGCCAGAATTTGAACAATGATAGATGGGGAGAAAGTACCATCCCAGCTCGAGGGATCTCAACACAGAGTCATGGTCTCAGAATAAGGAGGTCGAGCATTTAGGATCAGGACCTGGGTTATGAATGCTTGGAACATTAAACTCCAAGGAACTGTAGATGTGCAACCAATGGGTCAATGAATTTGTGAGCACTAATTGGAAATCAAGGATAGGAACATGGAGTTGAGGTAAGAGGTCATCCAGGATTGTATTGAATGGAGGAAGGCTAAAAGACCCAAATGACTTATGTCTGCTCTCATTTCGTGTAGAACTTATTACGATCCCGGACCAGACCCCAACATTTGCAGCGATACCGGTCGGGAACCTTATTATTTTAGTTAATTTGTAAGATTGTGAGGAAAGGATATTTCACGCCAAGAGTGACTCCACGCATAAATAGGGTTATGGTGTATTGCAACCAACTTTATTATTAGCACAATATTACTAACTTTAACATCATAAAGACAATAGCTTATAATTACCAGTTGAACAATGCTGAACAATACAATGAAATAGTAATTCCTAACTGCTATCTTTATCTCCACTCCAACAACACCCATCTTAGGTCAAAATCCACTTTTAAAACGGTTAGCAGGCCTTGGAATACTTGCTAAATTTAGATGTCTTGCTTTGAGAGAGAGATATATCTTTCAGGAACCAGCTTGTACATTCTTGCCTGTCTCGAATTACTGCTTAACCTGCCAGTCTTTGAGAAATTCCTCCTGTCCTGTTCACAGACAAATCTTTAGCTCACTGTTTCGAGAGAACCTGCTCCTGTTCACAGACAGATCAAAACTCACTGTTTCCTTGTCTGGCCACATCCCAATCGAAAACTGAATTTGAAAACTGAAAGCTCAACACCTGACTGCTTCGACCCCTGGCTTCTCTCATCAACTACATCATCATACTAAGCAAAACATAATGGGTGGGATTCTCCGCAAATCGGCGGGGCGGGCCACTCTGGCGCCGAGGAGTGGCATGAACCACTCCGCGTTGGGCCGCGTCTAGGCCAGCGCCAGAGTGTTTGGCGCCACGGCAGCCGGCGCGGAAGGGCCTCCGCCGGCCGGAGCGAGTTGTCGCATGTGTGGGAGTGCCAGCTTGTGCTGGTGTCATCCCAGCGCATGCACAGGGGGGTTCTTCTCCGCACCGGCCACGGTGGAGGTTGACAGCGGCCGGTGCGGTGGGAAAGAGTGCCCTCATGGTACAGGCCAGCCCGCGGATCGGTAGGCCCCGATCGCGGGCCAGGCCACCATGGGGGCACCCCCCTGGAGCCAGATCCCCGCGTTCCCCCCCCCGAGGATTATGCAGGTCGCCAGTGGAGCCAGGTCCCGCCGGTAAGGACCTGTTGTGATTTACGCCGGTGGGACCCGCCGGAAATGGGCGGCCAACTGGCCCATCGCGAGCCGGAGAATCGCCGGAGGGCCACTGCCAGCAGCCGCCATCCGGCGTGACGCAATTCCTCTCCCCGCCAAAACCTCGGCGCCGGAGAGTTCGGCAGCTGGCGGGGGTGGGATTCACGCTGCCCCCCGGCAATTCTCCAACCCGTCCGTGGGGGGGTCGGATAATCCCGCCCAATGCCTCTAATTATCTACTCCCCAGGGATCCCTCTTTATATAAACAAAATTCCATTAGCCAACTTTTGAGATGCTTTCATTGCATCTCTGGCTCCAAATAGCTTGGCTGCTTTTCAAACCAGGATTTCTAAAAGTAGGATTGCAGCAGTCACACTCAGAAACCCGGGATTTTAACCCTTTTAACTCTGCACCAAATACATACAAGACATTGGGCGGGATTCTCCGACCCACGTCTAGGCCAGCGCTGGAGTGTTTGGCGACTCCTGCCTCGGAGAATGGCGGGCTCCAGCGTGATTCAATGGGCCCCGGGGCTGCCCGAAATCTCAGGCCCGCGATGGGCCGAAGTCCCGCTGGTTTTTTGCAGGTCCCGCCGGCGTGGATCAGACTAGATCCCTTACCGACGGGACCTGGCTGCGTGGGAAGGCTCCAGGGTCCTAGGGGGGGCGCGGTGCAATCTGACCCCAGGGAGTGCCCCCGCGATCGGGGCCCACCAATCTGCGGGCGGTCCTGTGCCGTCGGGGCACTCTTTTCCTACATGTCAACCATGTCAGCCTCCACGATGGCCGACGCGTAGGTGACCCCGCCCCGCGCATGCGCAGGGATGACGTCAGCAGACACTGACGCTCTTGCACCTGTGCGAACTTGCTTCGGCCGGCAGACTCCATTTGGCCCTGGCTGGCGTGGCGCCAAAGGCCTTCCACGCCGGCCGGCGGGGCGCAAACCACGCCGGCGCCAGCCTAGCCCCTGAAGGTGCGGAGGATTCCGCACCTTTGGAGCGGGCCGACGCTGGAGTGGTTCACGCCATTCCATCCCGCCGGCACCCACTACCCTGCCAGGTACATAAGAATCCCGCCCAATATATCTGAAATTCATACATTCATCAGAAACTGATTTGAGAAATTAAGGGCTGGATTCTCCAAATCGCGTTCGGCGACAAGGCGGACAATCCCCGACGATGACAAAATTGGAGGCGCCGCCGCTTTCACGAAGCTCCGCTCCCTGAGAAGCGGCGTACTCTAGGTGTGCACCGTACGCCGTATCCATGGCCTCAGGCCATTGCCTGAGCCCCGCCCCGCAATGCTCCGTCCCCGACCGGCCGAGTTCCCAACGGCGTGGGACTCTCATGGTCTCACGTGTTGGGAACTTAGCATGGTGGCTGCGGATTCAGTCCAGCACCGCCACAGTCGGGGGAGGGCTGATCCGCGGGCAGGGTGGGCATCATTCGTGGCTGAGGGCACTGTGGGGGGCAGTCCGGAGTGCACAAGCCGGCTGATGGAGGGGACTATTCTTGTCCCTGGCTGCTAGTCGCCCCAGAGCAGGGAGCCAGTTTTCCTGGGGTTTTCAGGCTAGGGTGGGTACTTAGTCTCCCAAATGGAGAATCCAGCCCCAGGTATATTCAAGGCCGTGAACACTGACAGAAGGATTTTCCGCACATTCTACCAAGTATGTGTTGAAATAGAAGATTCCTTTCAGGAAATTGCATGAGGCAGTGTTGAGTTTGAAAGAGGATATACAAAAGTCTCTGATATTTATTAGCAAACACCAAAGGCCTAGAGGGTGAGGTAACAAATCAACAGTAAAGAGCCACTGTTGAAAGATTTCCCATAAAGAATGGAATTCCTTTCAGAATTTTCTGAACTGAGCCACAGATTCATAATATTATACATTCATTATCAATTATAGAGCTTTTTTCCTGGGCCCTGGTTCTATTTCGTTCTCAGTAACTAATGCTGCCAATGGTTGCTGAGTCTCATTCTGAGCAATGGTTGTACATTGTGGTGGTATGATTAGCATAGCTGCCTGCCATTGGTGCAGAACACCGGCTTACCATTGGCCCTGGTCGGTCATGTGCCTCTCGACCGATTGGTTGAGACCAGTCATGTGACGGCTCCCCGATTGGTCGAGAGGCTGAGTTAATCCCGCCTCCAGGGTGGGGTATAAATACCCAGTACTCCCGGCGGTCGTCCATTTAGCTCACTGGGCTAAATCGCTAGCTTTTAAAGCAGACCAAGCAGGCCAGCAGCACGGTTCGATTCTCGTACTAGCCTCCCCGGATAGGCGCCGGAATGTGGCGACTAGGGGCTTTTCACAGTAACTTCATTGAAGCCTACTCGTGACAATAAGTGATTTTCATTTCATTCATTTCATTTCATTTCATTCATTCATTTATTTTCATTTACTGTAATCGACTGCAGGGCTAACATCTAGCTGATTAAAGCCATACTTTTGTACAGCAACTCGTCTCGCGTTCAATTGATGGTACATCATACATTCAATCACTTGGCGCAGATGAAGGTGGTCATGCAAAGTGGGTTGATGAAGGAGGCAGATAACACTGAAGATGTTACTGATGATGGGTGTGTCCAGAACCAGGGGTCACAGTCTGAAGATTCAGGGTAAACCATGTCGGACAGAGATAAGGGTACATTTCTTCACACAGAGTGGTGAGCCTGTGGAATTCATCACCACAGGAAGTAGTTGATGCTAAAACTTTGAATATATTCAAGAGGCGGCTGGATGTAGCACTTGGGGAGAATGAGATCAAAGGCTATGGGGAGAAAGCAGGATTAGGCTATTGAGTTGGATGATCAGCCATGATCGTGATGAATGGCGGAGCAGGCTCGAAGGGCCAAAAGGCCTCCTCTTGCTCCTATCTTTTATTTATCTATGTAACATTGGGAGTATTCCGGAAAACCCTATCTAATCCATCAGGTGTTGGAAATGTCACCACAACACTCACATACCCTCTCTTCATTGTTGGTGTAAAGCTGCTGTGGCCATGTAATCAGTGCTGTCTCCTTTTACCCTGGCAACCAAACGTGCCAGGACTGCATACAATCAGAGTTGGCAACGCAAGCCTCAGCCGACAGTTCAGTTCAATACTGCAGATAAGCAGAGCGGCACAGTGACGCAGTGGTTAGCACTGCTGCCTCACGGCGCGAGGAACCCAGGTTCGATCCCAGCTCAGTTCGATCACTGTCCGTGTGGAGTTTGCACATTCTCCCCGTGTTTGCATGGGTTTCACCCCCGCAACCCTTAGAAGTTCAGGTTGATTGGCCACGCTAAATTTCCTCTTCATTGGAAAAAAAAAGAACTGGAGAAAAGGGTACTGCAGGTTTGACATTGAACCCAAGCTCTGTTAGCTTGCTTGATTGAATTAAGAACATTCTTTGATACTTTCTGAAAAATAAACAGTGAATTCACCTTGGCCAACATTTCTCACCCACCCAGCACAGCCAAAATCTAAATGGATCTGACATTTGTTCAATTCCTGATTGTGTGACCTATCTAATCGACTACACTTAGTGGCAATCCATTGGTTGTAAAGTGTATATTTTTTTGTACTGTGCCTGATAATGGACCATAAAGTGGAGTTCCGGATCGATTATGTTTGCACCTGTTACACGATATCCCACCAAGTCTCAGATTGACAGAAGAAAATTAAATTTAAGAGAGCAAGTCAATTGTTTTGTCTATAAATAAAACAGCAACTGTGGGAAATGCTCAGCAGGTCAAGCAGCATCTGTGGTGAGAGAAACAGAGTTAATGGACCAAAAATTATCCATAATTTGTCTGAGTGTCAGGCTCGATTTGAAAACCGGCCTGTATCTCCCCAGATGCACGTCTGAGTTGTCAGACCAGATCTTGAGCTGGATTTGTCCCAGAATGGATACACACGATCCAGGGGTTGGCACGGTGGTGCCACGCGGGCTTGCCTCCCCGGCTGTCCCCCAGCACCTCCACCCACCCTCCCACGGTGGCCCACCCCTGCGGAGGGTCCCCCACCCCCCACCGAGCACTGAGATAGCATCTCCAGAGCCCCCGGGTTCTTTGCCTGTCAGCAAAGATGACGACTCACCTCCTTGGCTCCCCACGGTAGCCCCTCTGCCAGGTTCACGTTTGTAAAAAGGAGTACGAATCGCCGCAAGCGTGACCACCTGCTGGGGAGGCCGATGGATCAAAGGGAGGCCATTGGATACGAGATGGCTCTCGTTAATTGTGTGGAAATAGGGCTGAAGTGGTGATAATTGTTTTTTTTTCATAGAATTTACAGTGCAGAAGGAGGCCATTCGGCCCATCGAGTCTGCACTGGCTCTTGGAAAGAGCACCCCACCCAAGGTCAACACCTCCACCCTATCCCCATAACCCAGTAACCCCACCCAACACTAAGGGCAATTTTGAACACTAAGGGCAATTTATCATGGCCAATCCACCTAACCTGCACATCTTTGGACTGTGGGAGGTAACCAGAGCACCCGGAGGAAACCCACACACACACGGGGAGGATGTGCAGACTCCGCACAGACAGTGACCCAAGCCGGGATCGAACCTGGGACCCTGGAGCTGTGAAGCGTTTGTGCTATCCACAATGCTACCGTGCTGCCACACCACGTTTCTCGCCACGGCGATACCCCGATTTCGCCTACGGGAACGGGCCGGTTGCCTGGCAAACAGTTTGGCGCCTGGCGCAGATCTCGTTTTCTGCCTCTCCCTCTATTCACCAGTCTCATCTCACTAGGGTGAGAGCGTAACGAAGCTGGAGAATTGCCCCCGAGGTCAATGGACTTTTCCATTGTCCATGTCTCATCCGTGGTGATCTTGCAGCGGGCGGGGCAGAAGAATCCAGCCCTCGGTGTGGCCTGTACCAGTGAAAAACTCCCTCAGGCCCAAAAAAGCGGTGGGGAACTCACCTGTAGAGCAGGCAGGAAACGCCCTTAAAAACCCGCCACAAATGAACTTGGAAATTGTTGGGGAGGATCGCTCCCAGATAGTCACCCAAGGCTGTAATTAAACCCGGGTCATTTGCACTGTGAGGCAGCAGTGCTAACCACTGTGCCACCCTGCCGAATGTAATGTCATAGCAATAAGGTTTGAACATGCAGCGAGGGGGTAACAGGTGATGGGCCGGTCCTGTAATAATATTCAAATACATTAAAACGTATTTAAATTGCGGATCTCACCGGCGGACAATCTTGCTCACAACTCCCGTGAGGTTGTGCGCCATGTCGTCATTCACACTTGCCGCGAACGCGGGATCAAAATTGCCACACTGCTTCTGATCAATGACCTTTCACCCTGCTTCTTCTCATCACCAGTGCTGTCTGACCAGCTGAGCATTTCCAGCACTTTTTTCCCGGATTTGCAGCATCCGCTATATTTTGTTTTGCCGTTAATTGTTCCGTTGTCAATTCTCTTTGTTCCTGCTTCGGAAGAAATTTGGCTCCTGATCCTTGACTTTTATCAAACCTGAAAGCTGCGACACATTGAAGTGAATCACATCAATTTCAACAAATTTTAATCACTTTTACAGAAAACAACTGATTTGTTTTGTTTAGGACCAACAAAAGAGGATGGCCGTTATTATCTAGGTCACAGAACAGGTCACTCGATTATCATGGTGACATTTGAAGTCAAAGCCCACAGTGCGTGCGTTATAAATAATGCTGATAAAAGAAACAAATTTTCTTTTGTGGATATAAAGCATTCGATTGACAATATGAACGTATACAACCCCGAAGCGCTTAAGTCAAATTATCAAAGATGGGCCGTGATCATAGTGCGTTTTTCAAAAGCTGGTTGGACATATAGGAATACCGAAACAAAAGGAGGCCATTCACCTACTCAAGCCTGTTGAGTGAGATTGTGGCTAACTTCTGATCTTACTCTATCGACCTGCCTTTGCCTCATATCGCCTTAACATCATTGGTTAAAAGAAACCCAGCAATCTCAGATATAAAATTAACAATTGATCTTGCATCAGTTGCCGTTTGTGGAAGAACATTCCAAATTTCCGCCACCTCCGTTCGTGTAGGAATGTTTCGGAATTTTGTTCCTCGGTGCGCTGGTTTGGATTTTTAACCCACAGCCCCTGGTCTCGGGATGAGATCTTCCAGTCCTGCCGACAACGGGATCTTCCAGACTTGCCGACCGTGCACGGTTGCCGTGAGTGGGGTGGATTCAGTGGGAAATCCCAATGACAGCCTTGTGACCCAGAGAATCCTGCCACCGGTCAAAAGTGGGCCCCCTTCCGCCACTGGGAGTCATTGGGAATCCAAAGAATCTCGCCCCGAGACTCCCCAACCAGCTGAAATAGTTTCTCCCAATTTATCCTATCTCTCCCCGTTAATAATTTGAAAACTGTGATCGAATTCCCCTTCAATATTCCAAATTTGAGTAAATGCATCTCTCATTTGTGTAATCTCTGTTCGGAGTCCCACTATCATTCTGGTACCTGTACACTGCACTCCTTCAAGGCCAGTAGGGCGTTCCTCAGCGGTGGTTTACAGAACTGGCCACAAGACTCCAGGTGCGGTCTAACCAAGGGTTTGTATAGCTGAAACATGACTTCTACACCCTTGTATTTTTGTTCTTTAGTTACCAAATGTGTGTGTTCTATTAATAATAATAATAATAATAATCGCTTATTGTCACAAGTAGATTTCAATGAAGTTACTGTGAGAAGCCCCTAGTCGCCACATTCCGGCGCCTATTCGGGGAGGCCAGTACGGGAATTGAACACGTGTCGCTGGTCTTGTTCTGCATTACAAGCCAGCTGTTCAGCCCACTGTGCTAAATCAGCCCCTTTTTATGTATTTTCTGTACCTGTTCAACCACACCTGGAGTGGTCTGTGTAGTTTTGGTCTACTTACGTTAGGAAGGGTATTATTGCTGTAGAGAAAGTGAAATGCATGCTCACCAGATTTGTTCCCAGGATGGCAGTACTGTCCCAGGAAGAGAGATGAAAAATGAAATGAAATGGAAATCGCTTATTGTCACGAGTAGGCTTCAATGAAGTTACTGTGAAAAGCTCCTAGTCGTCACATTCTGGCGCCTGTCCGGGGAGGCTGGTACAGGAATCGAACCGTGCTGCTGGCCTGCCTTGGTCTGCTTTAAAAGCCAGCGATTTAGCTCAGTGAGCTAAACCAGCCCCTGATTGATGAAACTGGGCCTGTATTCTCTCGTGTTTTGAAGAGTGTGAGGCGATTTCATTGAAACCTACAAAATGCTTCAAGGAATGGACAGCGTAGATGCAGTTAAGATGTTTTCCCCGGCTGGGGAATCTAGAACCAGGGGTCACAACTTCAAAATAACGGGGAAGCCACTTGGGACAAAAGTGAGGAAAAGATTTTTACTTCGAGGGTTGTAATTCTTTGGAATTCTCAACCAGAGGCTGTGGAAGCTCATTCATTGAGCCGGTTTAAAGCAGGCAGATTTCTAAACACCAATGACAAAGGGATATGGGGATAGTTTGGGGAAATGGCATTGAAGTGGATGATCAGCCATATTGAATGGCAGAGCAGGATCGATGGGCTGAATGGCCTACTCTCACTCCTATCTTCATACCTTCCTTCTGATGATCCCATGACATTTCAACGACCTGCAACCAAGTACATTTGCACCACCATTATTTCTAGACTTATCCCTTTTTTGGTTCAACATGATGTTCTCACATTTTTCTACAATAAAGTCCAACAGGTTATTGAGTAAATGCCATTTGATAGTGCTGTCGATAACCCTTTCCAACACTTTGCTGATGATCAAGAGTTAGCTGGTGGGGGGGGGGGGGGGGGGGGGGGAGGTATTGATCAGGTTGGTTTGTCTTGTTTATTGTGTACAGGACACATCTGGATAATTTTCCACCTTGCCTGATAGATGCCAATGTTGCACTGTACAGCTTGGCTAGGGGCAAAGCAAGTTCTGGAGCACAAGACTTCAGTACTATTGCTGGAATATTGCCAGGGCCCAGAGCCTTTACAGTATCCAGTGCCTTCAGCCGTTTCTTGATATCACGTGGAGTGAATCGTATTGGCTGAAGACTGACATCTACGATGCTCGGGACCTCTGGAGGAGACCGAGATTGACCATTCATTCGGTACTTCTGGCTGAATACTTCAGCTTTATCTTTTGCACAGATGTGCTCGGCTCCTCGATCATTGAGGATGGGGATATTTGTGAAGCCTCGTCCTCCAGTGAATTATTTAATTGTCCACCACCAGCCACGGTTGGTTGTGGCAGGACTGCAGAGCTTAGATTTGATGAGTTCATTGTGGAATCGCTTAGTTTTGTTTATTACTTGCTGCCTCTGCTGTTTGCCACACAAGTAGTCCAATGTTGTAGCTTCACCAGGTTGGTACCTCATTGTTTGGTATGCCTGGTGTTGCTCCTGGTATGCTCTCCTGCACTCTTCATTGAACCAGGGTTGATACCCTGGCTGGGTGGTAATGGTAGAGTGGGGGATATGCCGGGCCACGAGGTTACAGAATACAATTCTGCTGCTTCTGATGATCCACTGCACCTCTTGGATGCTCTGTCTTGTGTTGCTAGATCTGCTCAAAGTCTATCCCATTTAGCATAAAGCTAGTGTCACACAACATGATGGAGGGTATCCTCAATGTGAAGATGGGAGTTCATCTCCAGGATTGTTCAGTGGTCACACCTATCGGCATTGTCATGGACAGATGCATCTGCGGCAGGCAGTTTGGTGAGGATGTTTTTCGCTCATGTTGGTTCCCTCACCACCTGCTGCAGTCCCAGTCCAGCAGGTATGTCCGTTAGGACCCGGCCAGCTCGGTCTGTGGTGTTACCGAGCCACTCTTGGTGATGGGCACTGGAGTACTCCGCACTGAGTATATTCTCAGTGCTTCCTCCAATCAACGTGGAGGAGTGCTGATTCATCAGCTGAGGGGGTAAGGTGCGTGGTAATCAGCAGGAGGATTTCTTGTCCATGATGGACCTTGCGCCACGGGAGTCAATGTTGAGGATTCCCAGAGCACCTTCCTCCCAAATGTGCCACCACCTCTGTTGCTGCTGGTGCCTGGGGCATTGCCGAGAAGGAATGACTCTGTGAGTATGACTATGTCAGGCTGTTGCTTGACAATTCTTTGGTACAAGCCCTCAAATTTTGGTAACAGGACTTTACAGGATCGACAAGGCTGGGTTTGCCATTGTCATTTCTAGTGCCGAGGTCGATGCCGGGTGATCTGTTCGGTTTCATCCCTTTGTGTTTTCTTGGTAGTGGTTGAATACAATTGATTGGCTTGCTCAGCCATTTCAGAGGGTATTTAAGGGCAACTACATTTCTGTGGGTCTGGAGTCACATATAGGCCAGACCAGGTTTCATTTCCTAAAGGACCTTACTGAACCACATGTTTTCTTTTTTGACAATCGACAACGGTCTTTTTCTGCTGTGGTGAGATTTGAACCCAGTTCCCCAGAAGATTACGCTGGATTACTAGTCCCGTTACAATAACACTGCATCACTACCTCGCATGCTGCTGGGCAGCTTGCAGATGGTACACACTTCTGCCACTGTTTGTAATACTGTACTGCAATTCAATTGATTGGAAAAATGGTGTAGAGCAGGCACAAGATACTAAATAAACTTCAAGTGAGAACAAATAGTCTCCACAGAGGTTGATTGGCTAGAATGTGGAATTTTCCAGCAGAAATCATTAGAACAGGATCTGTAAATTATCTGAATAGAGAATGAGATGTTTGATCAGAGAAAGGCAAACACTAAAGGACATGAAGAGCAAGCAGCAGAGTGAGGTTATACACGACAAATCGCCACATGGAGGTGATACCTTGACCAACCTGGGCCTGGATTCTCCGTTGGCTGACGCTGAAATCGCGAAACACGATTGGGCGGAGAATAAGTTCCGACGCCAAAGTCACGGCGGGCGCCGATTTGATGCCAAATTGCAATTCTCCGTCATCTCGACAGCAACGCCAATGCGGCCCAGGACACAGATACTGCAAACACCGTTTGCATATCATTAGCGGGCCTGACGCGGTATTCTCCGAGGCCTCCGCAATTCTCGGCCTCCAATGGGCCAAGTTCCCGATGGCATGATTCATTTGTGCTTTTAAAAATGGTAAAATCGGCGTGATGGCTGCTGAGGGAGAGAGAGTAGGTCCAACATCGCCATAGTGTGCTGACAGTGGTGCCGCTGACCGGGGGCTTCTGCCAGGGCTAGCGGGCGTACGGGAGAAAGCCAGGAGGTAGACAGTGGGGTCGGGGTGGATGGGCACGTAAAACACCATTGCCACAGCCGGCAAGGCAGCCATGCACCTGCATACATGGCTAACAACTCACTGTGAAACTAGGGCCTTGGGTCATATACATCTCTCCCCAGGCCACCGTTCTAGGTGCCCGCTTTTCCCAGCTGACCCATCAGTGGGATGGGCGCACTGCAGCACAGCCAGTGCCTCCTTGTTGGCTGGGGTAATTGTCTATGGGGAGTGTAATGTGTGTGTGTGCGGCTGCAGCTTGTCAACCTCTCGAGTGTCAATCACGGACCCGGCCAATCCCGCACCATTTTTCATGGGAATTGATTGTGCTCCACATAAGGGCAGCACGGTAGCATGGTGGTTAGCATAAATGCTTCACAGCTCCAGGGTCCCAGGTTCGATTCCCGGCTGGGTCACTGTCTGTGCGGAGTCTGCACGTCCTCCCCGTGTGTGCGTGGGTTTTCTCTGGGTGCTCCGGTTTCCTCCCACAGTCCAAAGATGTGCGGGTTAGGTGGATTGGCCATGCTAAATTGCCCGTAGTGTCCTAAAAAGTAAGGTTAGGGGGGGGTTGTTGGGTTACGGGTATAGGGTGGATACGTGGGTTTGAGTAGGGTGATCATTGCTTGGCACAACATCAAGGGCCGAAGGGCCTGTTCTGTGCTATACTGTTCTATGTTCTATGTTCTATAGCACCAGCGCTAGCCCCTCCACAGTTGCTGAATCGACCAATCCAGGGTTCAGCGTCAGTTTTGATGTCGTGAAAGTCCACGAATTCTGCCCGGCAGAATTCAACACTGAGGGCGCGATCTCCCGGCCATGCTGCGCCGGAAACGTATCTCGCCGAGGTGCAGCGTGGCCAGTGAAAGCCGGGAGACCCTGCTCCCGGAGTCTACCGGCTCACAACGCCTCGCGAGAGTCAACGCAATCTCGTGGGACGTTGCAAGGAGAATCCACCCCACACTGGGCGGGATAATGTTTTGGCGAATCTGCATATTAGAGTGAAGCAGTGAGCCTTACTCTAATATACAGATTCCTGAGGTACCTGAGGCGTTGGGATTCACCCCCTTCACCTCGGACATCTCGGGTGAGCGCCGTTCAGCACTGATCCCCACAAACAAGGACCAGATGGAATGACACTCGTGGGGGTCTCCAAGGGGATAGGAGGCCCCCAGCTGCATGCCTTTTGGGGGCAGGGTGTTGTCCTGGCACTGCTGGTGCCACCTGGGTACCCTGCCAGTGCCACCTGAGTGCCATCCTGGCTCTGCCAAGGTGCCTGTGTGTGGCACTGCCAGCTGGCAGGGGCACTGCCATGGTGCCAGGTTGGTGGTGCCAAGCTGTAATCTTTTGCGCGCATGCGATTGGGCTGGAGTTGCCCACTGTGGGTGTTAGAGGATGCCGGAGGGTGGGGGGGTGGGGGGGGGGGGGGGGGGAGCCAGGGCACCCTCCCATGTTGTGTTCAGGCTGAGGGCGGGGGGGGGGGGGTGATTTTCCTGGTCGGCCTCCGAGATCGGGACGCCATCTGATCTCTTTCTCCAACAGGCTGTCCCGGAGAGCGGAGTTCACCACTGTAAAAAGTCGGGCGATGTGAGCCCTCGGCCATGCGTTCCCTGTTGAAATGAAATGAAAATCGCTTATTGTCACGAGTAGGCTTCAATGAAGTTACTGTGAAAAGCCCCTAGTCGCCACATTCCGGCACCTGTCCGGGGAGGCTGGTATGGGAATCGAACCGTGCTGCTGGTCTGCTTGGTCTGCTTTAAAAGCCAGCGATTTAGCTTTGTGAGCTAAACCAGCCCCTGTTCAGGCCCCTTATTCAACACGAGTAGCGTTGAAAAGCCATGTGTTCTCGCCACTGCGAGAATCGGGAAACACGCGGTTCAATGCACTCGCTGGGGGACTTTGTTCCCTTTTAGGAAGGTCGTGCCCTTTATCTCAGGAATGGAGAATTCCAACCTTAATCTCTGCTGTGTTTCCTGAATTGCAACATTGCATTTCAAACACACGTTATTGGCTAAAGCGGCTTGTGTTCTGAGTACATGAAAGACACGACAGAAATACAAATCATGTTCCCGTTTGATACTTTTCTTGGATTTTTTTAATTCATTAATGGATATGGCCTTCGCTTGCTCAGCCAGCATTTATTACCCATCCCTAATTGCCCTTAAGGGGATGTGGATTAGCAAATGAAAAATAGCACTGTCCTCGCAGTGGCTTTTTGATGACTCTTGAAGTGTTCTTTTTTTTTTGTGACTTTAATAAAAAGTTTAATCTTTATCACCCACCTCTGCAACAACAATTCTCTTGAATTGAAAGGTCTGGCAGCAATTAAAGAGAAAAATAATTGAGGTGGCATCTGCCACTCGCACTGCGATCTGTCCCAACAGTGGCTGGAAGTGTTGATTAGATAAGGGTCCTAAAACCTATGGAGCACAACTTAATTAAATTTTACTCCTGATGATCAAATTTTACTCCTAATTATCAAATTGGTACCTCTCTATCATGTCTATAATGCTCACATGCAACCACTATCAGTTGATGTTGCAAGAACCACTGTTGGAAACCTGAATACGGAAACAGTAAGTTTTTACTGGGTACCAAATGTTGCTCATTGTCAGGATCTGGGTGTCACTTGCAACGCCAATATTTATTACCCAATCTCTAATTGCCCCTTCAGAAGGTAATGGTGAGTCTTCTTCATGGCCTTCCACGAGGAGTTTCATGGAACTGAGTTTCAGAGAGCATGTAAAAGTCAACCGCATTGCTGTGCGCCTGGAGTCACCTGCATGGAACGTCAGAGGGCAGGGACATGACCCAGTCCATCATATAAACCTCACTCCCATCCATTGACTCTGTCTCCACCATCTTGGGAAAGCAGGCAGCATAATCAAAGACCCCTCCCACCCTGCTTACTCTCTCTTCCAACTTCTTCCATCGGGCAGGAGATACAGAAGTCTGAGAACACGCTCGCACAGATTCAAAAACAGCTTCTTCCCCGCTGTCACCAGACTCCCAAATGACCTTCTTATGAACTGACCTGATTAACACTACACTCCTGTATGCTTCACCCGATGCCTGTGTCTATGTATTTACATTGTGTACCTTGTGTTGACCTATTATGCAATTTCTTTTCTTTTCATGTATTAAATGATCTGTTTGAGCTGCTCGCAGAAAAATACTTTTCACTGTTCCTCGGTACATGGGACAATAAACCAATCCAATCCAATGTAGGCCAAACCAGGTAAGATGGGAGATTTCCTTTCCTGAGGGCCATTAGTGGACCAGTTGCGAACGAGTTCCAACGATTTCATGGTTTTCTATTTTCACTGATCCTAACTTTAACAAACATTTTGGAGAAGAGAGGGCAGATATTCACAAACCCGGATGCCACTCGTCCTAAAGAAATGGAAGCTTATCAATCTCACTTCTCAGATTGCAATAGCAGCTCAGAGGGCCACAGAAACCGTCACTTTATGAAGTGTCCTACTTCTTCTGTTCTACAAAATTAGTTATTCGTTATATTCAGAACCTATTTAAACAACAAAGCTTAACTTGCCTCCTTTGCGCTTCAGTTAAATAAGCCTGTTGTTAACTCACATTCCAGTGCTATTCCTTTTATTTACATTCATACTCGAGTTTCCTCGGATCTTTACAATCCCAGCTGAGTGAAATGTGAAGTGAAAGGACATGCAATGGGGAAAGGAGAGCAATCATTGTCTTGGTTGTTTGAGTGGCTCAACGATAAAGTAACAAATATTTTAACTCTGAAGCCGGGGCTGATATGAATTATAAGTACAGTTTGCTTAGACCAGACTTAGAATCCATTGAATCCCTCCAGTGCAGAAGGAGGCCATTCGACCCATCAGGTCTGCTCCAAACCTCCAAAAGAGAACTCAACCTTGGCCCACTCCCCCCAGCCTATCCCCGTAACCCCGTACATTGATCACGGCCAATCTACCTAACCTGCACATCCTTGGAGGAACCTGTGGAGGAAACCGGAGCACCCGGAGGAAACCCACGCAGACACGGGGAGAAAGTGCAAACTTCACACAGACAGTCACCCAAGGTCAGAATCAAGCCCGGGTCTTTGGTGCTGTGAGGCAGCAGTGCTAACAGCATCTTCAATGATTATGACGTTACATCCCAAACAGCAACTTCCGGTGGTCAGACGGTTCTATGAGCGAGTTTCTTGAATCCTCATCGCCAGTTCAGTAACTTTAGGAGGCTGGAGGTAAATGAACATTAATCTATTAAACTATTTATAGAGTTCTGCTCAAAGCAGCAACAGTCCTTAGCACAGTTGCTTTTCAGCTCCAGGGTCCCAGGTTTGATTCCCGGCTTGGGTCACTCTCTGTGCTGAGTCTGCACCTTCTCCCCGTGTTGGCGTGGGTTTCCTCCTGGTGCTCCGGTTTCCTCCCACAGTCCAAAGACGTGCAGGTTAGGTGGATTGGCCATGATAAATTTCTCTAAGTGTCCAAAAGGTTAGATGGGGTTACTGAGTTACGGGGCTAGGTTGGAGGTGTGGGCTTAAATGGGGTGCTCTTTCCAAGGGCCTGTGCAGACTCGATGGATCGAATGGCCTCCTTCTGCATTGTAAATACTATGATCCTACGATTCTATATCATCCCTGTTAAGTCTTTGCTGGGAGAACAAACCACACCAGGCCCTGTTTTCTGCTGGTTTTCATATCAGGGCATAATGAGCCCCAGGTAGGTGGTTTCTGCGCCCCATCTGGGGAGCTCGTACTCCACAAATCCCAAGAGGAGATTAATGCTGGTTTCTCTGCTATCCTCATGGGGCTTTTGGCACCTTCAAAATAGCACCACGGTGTAGTAGTCACCACTGTTGTATTGTGTATGCTGCATACGAGGGTATTACGGTAAGGCCCCTGTACTACAGGTACGGGGGCAGATCCCTGCCTGCTAGCTCCGCCCAGTAGGCGAAGTATAAATGTGTGTGCTCTCCGTACAGCAGCCATTTCGGCAGCAGCTGCGGGAGGCTACACATCTCTGCGTAATAAAGTCTCAATTACTCTCGACTCTTGTCTCATCGTATTTGATAGTGCATCAATTTATTATGCAGAGATTTTAAAACAATGGATCTCCGCATCAAGCCTGATCGCCTGCAGCTGCACCCTCAAGCAGACAATGTCAAGTTGGCCTTCTCACATTGGCTAGCTTGCTTCGAAGCCTACATCAGTTCTGCGACAGAACCACCCTCAGAGGCACAGAAGCTCCAGATCCTTTACACGCGGCTGAGCTCAGACATCTTTCCCCTCATCCAGGATGCGCCTACCTACCCTAAGTCATGGTGCTACTGAAGGAGAACTACACTCAGCAGACCAACAAAATCTACGCCAGGCACCTCCTCTCCACGCGGCATAGGGTCGGCCTACATCCGCCAGCGACTCTGAGAAGGGGCTACGCTTGACCTCGCGGTGACCAGGAAACTAGTGGTCTCGCTCACAGTCGCCTCACGCAATATACAGGAGTATTCCCCCGACCGCACGGCCCACTCCTCCTGGACATTTGTGGACCCCACCAGCGAACACTCTACCGTGCACCCCACCAGCGACCTCCCCCAGCCAACCCTAGGCCTGCGCCGTGCAGCAGCCAAACAAACCCGGAGGACACAAGTGCTACTTCTGCGGACAGTCAAAACACCCCCGACAACGCTGCCCGGAACAGAGGCCTGCGGTAAGAAAACACACTTTGCTGCAGTGTGCTAGGCCTGCTCGGTCGCCGTTATTGCCCCGGCACCCCCCATGTGCGATCCACGGGCGCCGTCATCTTAATCGCCTCAGACCTCGTGCGGCCCGTGGGTGCCGCCATCTTGCCTGCCTCAGGACACATACGGCCAGTGGGCGCCGCCATCTTCCTCACCTCAGGACCCCTGCTCATCGGACACCTCATCGGGCCGCTCATCACCTGCAATTGTTGCCGACCAGCCACATTTAGCCTCCGTCACAATCGACCTGTCCCGACTGCACAACCCCGCGACCGCGTCGACAACAGTGAAGGTCAACGCCACAAGATATCCTGCCTTTTGGACTCCGGGAGCACTGAGAGGTTCATCCACCCCGATACGGTAAGGCGCTGCTCCCTCATGGTCTACCCCACCAACCAGAGAATCTCCCTGGCCTCCGGATCCCACTCGGTGGCGGTGTGGGGGTACTGCACCGCCACCCTCACCATCCAGGGCGTAGAGTTCAGCGGCTTCCGCTTCTACATCCTCCCCAACCTCTGTGCTGCCTTGCTACTCGGCCTGGACTTCCAGTGCAACCTCCAGAGCCTAACCCTGAAATTAGGTATGCGGTCCCCTACCAACCCTTACTGTTTGCGGCCTCACGACCCTTAAGGTCGACCCACCTTCCCTTTTTGTGAACCTCACCCCGGATTAGAAACCCAACGCCACCAGGAGCAGATGCTACAGTGCCCAGGCCAGGACCTTCATCAGGTCTGAGGTCCAGCGGCTGCTGCGGGAAGGTATTATCAAGGCCAGCAGCAGCCCCTGGAGAGCCCAAGTGGTAGTGGTCAAAACTGGGGAGAAAAACAGGATGGTCGTTGACTACAGTCAGACCAGCAGCTCGACGCGTACTCCCTCCCACGCATATCTGATATGGTCAATCAGATTGCACAGTACCGGGTCTTCTCGACAGTGGATCTGAAATCTGCCTACCACCAGCTCCCCATTCGCAAGGTGGACCGCCAGTACACCGCGTTTGAGGTGGACGGCCGCCTTTACCACTTCCTTAGGGTTCCCTTCGGCGTCACTAACAGGGTCTCGGGCTTGCAACGGGAGATGGACCGAATGGTTGACCAGTACAGGCTGCAGGCCACCTTCCCGTACCTGGACAATGTCACCATCTGCTCCCACGACCAGCAGGACCGCGACGCTAACCTTTCCAAATTCCTCCACACCGCCAAACTTCTCAAACTAACCTACAACAAGGAGAAGTGTGTATTCAGCACGGACCGATTAGCCATCCTCAGCTATGTGGTTCAGAACGGAGTTCTAGGGCACGACCCCGATCGCATGCACCCACTTATGGAACTCCCCCTCTCCCACTGCCCCAAGGCCCTCAAACGATGCCTGGGGTACTTCTCGTACTACGCCCAGTTGGACCCTAACTATGCGGACAAGGCCCGCCCATTCATTCACTCCACTGTTTTTCCTCTGACGGCCGAGGCTCACCAGGCCTTCAACCGTATCAAGGCCGACATCGCCAAGGCCGCAATGCACGCGGTCGACGAGATGTTACCATTCCAAGTCGAGAGCGATGCATCAGACGTCGCTCTGGCCGCCACCCTCAACCAGGTAGGCAGGCCTGTGGCATTCTTTTCCCGCACCCTCCATGCCTCCGAAATTCGGCACTCCTCCGTCGAAAAGGAGGCCCAAGCCATCGTAGAAGCTGTGCGGGCATTGGAGGCATTACCCGGCCGGCAGGAGATTCACTCTCCTCACTGACCAACGGTCGGTTACCATCATATTTAACAACACGCAACGGGTAAGATCAAAAATGATAGAATCTTGAGGTGGAGGATCGAGCTGTCCACCTACAATTACGATATTTTGTATCTCCCCGGTGAGCACAATGAGTCCCCCCGATGCCCTATCCTGAGGTACATATGCCAGCACATGTGGACCGACTCTGCACCCTGCATGACGATCTCTGTCATCCGGGGTCACCCGCTTTTATCACTTCAAAAAGGCCCCTCAAATCTGCCCTACTCCATCTAGGAAGTCAGGGCTATCACCAGAGACTGCCAGGTCTGCGCCAAGTGTAAACCGCACTTCTACCAGCCAGTCCGTACGCGTCTGGTGAAGGCCTCCCACCCCTTTGAACACCTCAGCGTGGACTTCAATGGGCCCCTCCCCTCCACTGACCACAACACGTACTTTCTTAGTGTGGTCGACAAGTATTCCCGATTCCCCTTCGTCGTCCCTTGCCCCGACATGACGTCTGCCACCATCATCAAAGCCCTCAACATCATCTTCGCTCTGTTCGGTTTCCCCGCCTACATCCACAGCAAACTGGGATCCTCATTTATGAGCGATGAGCTGCGCCAGTACCTGCTCAACAGGGGCATTGCCTCAAGCAGGACGACAGACTACAACCCCCGGGGAAACGGGCAGGTGGAGAGGGAGAATGGGACAGTCTGGAGGGTCGTCCAGCTGGCCCTACGGTCCAGAAACTCCCGGCCTCCCGCTGGCAGGATGCCTTCCCCGATGACCTTCACTCCATTTGGTTGCTCCTGTGCACTGCGACTAATGAAACTCCCCATGAGTGTTTCTTTGCCTTCCTCAGGACGTCCACCTCTGCGGTTTCGCTCCCGACGTGGCTGGCAGCTCCAGGACCCGTTCTCCTCTGTAAGCACGTGTGGCTCCACAAGGTGGACCAGATGGTTGAGAAGGTACAGCTGCTCGACACGAACCTGCAGTACGCCTACGTAGCGTACCCCGATGGCCGCCAAGACACATTCTCCCTCAGGGACCTGGCACCAGCTGGGTCCCCAACACCCCTCTGCCCCGGGGCCACCCTCCCTTCCCCCAGCGCACCCCACCACAGCCCCCGCTCCAGGACGATCCGTCCTCCCCTTGGTCCCACCTGGGGATGAAGATGAGGTTGATACGCTCCCGGAGTCACCGACAACCGAACCGACGCCTGAATCGCCACCAGAACTGCGGCGCTCACAACACCAGATCAAGGCACACGAACGTTTAAATTTGTAACCTCTTTCTTAAATTTTAAACAACCTGTATGTAAATAGTTTCCACCACCCCAGCTGGACTCTTTTTTAACAGGGGGTGAATGTGGTAGTCACCACTGTTGTATTGTGTATACTGCATTCGAGGGTATTACGGTAAGGCCCCTGTACTACAGGCACGGGGGTAGATACCTACCTGCTGGCTCCGCCCAGTAGGCGGAGTATAAATGTGTGGGCTCTCCGAGCTGCAGCCATTTCGGCAGCAGCTGCAGGAGGCTACACATCTCTGCGTAACAAAGCCTCGATTACTCTCTACTCTCGTCTCGTCGCAATTGATAGTGCATCAGAATGAAACTTATACGTCCCTCTGTGGGGCAAGACGGGACCTCCGTTTAATATGTTAAAGGTGCTGTATAAATGTGGAGATAAATCATGTTCTGCCAAGGTAGGAGCCTCCATACTACACAGGGGGAAGTGATCCTGAAAATGTGGGAGAATGTATGGGATCAGGGAGCACTCTAAAATTCACATAGCCAATTATTTGAACTGAATGAACTTTAGAAAGGCAAACCATCAGCGAGTAAATTTACACAGGGATATAGAGAATTTGAACTGCAGCTGATTAAAGGTCAGAAATGGTTGCTGCTGGATTGTTTACCGACATTTAATGAGCTGGCTTTACCAGGACAAAGATACGGAAAGTTAATTCTATCCCTCCAGTTACTGGCTTCTCTTGAATTCAATACATTGTAAAATGCTTTGAGGCTCACTGTAAAGAGTGGAATTGGCACAAATTGTCGTGGCACAGACCTCTCTAAGGACTGTCCTGCATCTGACACCTTTTCAGATAATGGGTGCAATTTATTGGCCTTTTGCGCCCGACTTGGTGATGTGGTGAGCGTGTTGAATCTCGTGGGAGGTCTCTCGTGGAATTCATACCCCTCGAGATAGATTCAACTGAACCTTGCGATACGTTGTAGACAGGATTCTCCCGAATCAGCGCGTTGGCCTGACGCCAGCATAAAAACCGGCGCGAATCACTCCGGCGTCGGACCAACTGGAAGTTGCGGAATTCTCCACACTTCTGGGGGCTAGGCCGGTGCCGGAGGGGTTGGCGCCGCGCCAGCCAGTGCCGATGGGACTGCGCGAGTTAGCGCATGCGCAGAACCGCCGCGTAGTTCAGCGCATGCGCAGACCGGCTGGAGTATTCTGCCGCATGCGCGGGGGGTGTCTTCTCCGTGCCCGCCATGGCGGAGCCTTACAGGTGCCGGCGCGGAAGGAAGGAGTGCCCCCACGACACTGGCCCGGCCACAGATCTGTGGGTCCTGATTGTGGGCTAGGCCATCGTGGAGGCCCCCCCGGGGTCGGATCCCCCCGCGCCACCCTCCCCCCCCCCATCAAGGACCGCACCAGCCGACTCACCTGCCAGGTTCTGCCATGTGGACCATGTCCAATCCACGCTGGCGGGACTGGCCAGAAACCGAAGGCCACGCGGCCCACCGGGGCCCAGAGAATTGCCGGGGGGGGGGGTCACTGCCAACTGCCCCCCCCCCCCCCCCCCCCCCCCCCCCCCCCCCCCCCCCCGTCCGGCATGGTGTGATCCCCGCCCACGCCCGAAAACCGGCGCTGGAGAATACAGCAGCTGGCGTCGGAGCGGCGGGGCGGGATTCACGCCGGCCCCCGGGGATTCTCCGACCCGGCGGGGGTTTGGAGAGACCTGCCCTCTGATTTGAATTTTGCCCTGACTGGGTGAGATACAGATATGCATATTTATATGAGACATTAGGGTCATTTAAATATATTGGCACAGATTCACCAGAAGGATGTGGAGGCTTTAGAGAGGGTGCAGAAGAGATTTACCAGGATGCTGCCTGGTATGGAGGGCATTAGCTATGAGGAGCGGTTGAATAAACTCGGTTTGTTCTCACTGGAACGACAGAGGTTGAGGGGCGACCTGATAGAGGTCTACAACATTATGAGGGCATAGACAGAGTGGATCGCCAGAGACTTTTTCCCAGGGTAGAGGGGTCAATTACTAGGGGGCATAGGTTTAACGTGCGAGGGGCAAGGTTTAGAGGAGATGTACGAGGCAAGTTTGTTACACAGAGGGGAGTGGGTACCTGGAGCTCGCTGCCGGAGGAGGTGGTGGAAGCAGGGACGATAGTGACATTTGAGGGGCATCTTGACAAATCCATGAATAGGATGGGAATAGAGGGATACGGACCCAGGAAGTGTAGAAGATTTTAGTTTAGACGGGCAGCATGGTCGGCATGGGCTTGGAGGGCTGAAGGGCCTGTTCCTGTGCTGTAGTTTTCTTTGTTCTTTGTTCTTATTCTCCCGTCACCCAGGACCGAACGGCCATGCCTGGGAAACCTCGCCGGGGCGGCATTAACACTGCTTTCCACGAACGTGGACCAGGCTTAAGGACAGGTGTGTTGTCTCCCGGGCAATTAGAGACACTTGGGTCACATGTTCGATTCCAGCTTCGGGTTACTGTCTGTGCGGAGTCTGCACGTTCTCCCCGTGTCTGCGTGGGTTTCCTCTGGGTGCTCCAGTTTCCTCCCACAACCAACCGGGGACGTTGGCTCTGCCAGCCTGGTACCTTGACGCTGCACCTGAGTACCCTGGCCGTGCCACCCTCGCATCGCCAGAGTGCCTGGGTGGTACTGCCAGGCTGGAAATGCCAAGGTGCCCGAGTGCCAATTTGCCCGTGCCAAGGGTCGGGACCACAGTGCCTTGCCCATCAGAGGTGGGGTGAGAGGGGGCTCGAGGACTCTGGAAGAGGTAAGTTTAATTGGCGCTGCAGGCAACGGGTAACACCCGCTCAACGTGTCCAAAACCGGACTCTGTTTTCTTCCAGTTGAACTGCAACAAACAGAACATTTTCAGCTATCAGAGGAAGAATCCACTGGTAAGCTACAGGATGTACTTGTTCAGTGGCACAGAATGTACTTTCCTGAGATTTGCATTGTGCTGTGTGTGCTGCAGAGAAGTGAATAGATAACAGAATCTCCTTGGCTATGGGGACACAGTAAATTTGAAAGAGGGAAGGGGACATAGAATGAATGACAATCAAACTCTAAAGGCAGTTGGCACAATGTTTTTCACTGATTTGAACTTTGATCATTACGGGGTTATTTAAACCTGTGAGAGATGGGTGTGATCAAAAAACACCCAGAGGCTGGACACGAGAGGGCCTGGAAGGTGGAATACACTGGGGAAAAACATGTATCACAGCTGTGTAAGTCTTACAATGCTGAATTCAATAATGCGTGTGTGTGTGTTTATTATACATCTATAATTGGCGGTACTACAGTGGTTAGCACTGTTGCTTCACAGCGCCAGGGTCACATGTTCGATTCCAGCCTCGGGTGACTGTGCGGAGTCTGCACGTTCTCCCCGTGTCTGCGTGGGTTTCCTCCGGGTACTCCAGTTTCCTCCCACAAGCCCCGAAAGACGTGCTGTTAGGTGAATTGGACATTCTAAATTCTCCCTCAGTGTACCCGAACAGGCGCCGGAATGTGGTGACTCGGGGCTTTTCACAGTATCTTCAATGCAGCGTTGATGAAAACCTACTTGTGACAATAATAAAGATTATTATTGACCTTGAGAAGGTGTTGGGGATCCAACTTCTTGAACCACTGCACTGCACCTCATATAAGGTACATATATCTGCCACTGTTTGTCGATGTTGGAGAGTTTTGCTTAACTTGGTACATGGAGTGCTGATAAAGGAGGTTGCTTTGTTTTGGATGGTGTTAAGCTTTATAACAGTTTTTGGATCTGCACTCATCCAGGCAAGTGGAGGGTATTCCATCACAGCCCTGACTTCCGACTTCCAGACGGTGGAAAGGCTTTGGGGAGTCAGGAGGCGAGTTACTCGTCGCAGGATTCCTGACCTCTGACCTGCTCTTGTAACCACAGTGTGTACATGGCCGATCCAGTTCAGTCTCTGGTCCAGAGTAACCCCCAGCATGTTGTTAGTGGGGGATTCGGCGATGGAAATGCCATTGAACGTGAAGGGGAAGTGGTTAGATTCTCTCATATTGAAGATGGTCATTGCCTGGCATGAATGTTTGGCATAAATCTGAGTCGTCATTTATCATCCCAAGTTTGAATATTATCTGTAGTCAGAATTTTCCATATCGTACTAACAGTCACACAAAAATAATGCGTAACAATTGATTAAATGAAAGAATCTCACCAGTGAAAACCCCCTCCTGGGTTCATGTTCCTTAAACATGAGTTGGCAAGTGTTGTATCTTGGTGCTTCCGCCCTCATTGACAGTCAGCCTGCTGTCCTGGCGGCCTGGGTGACCTTGCTGGTTGTCCTCTGGCCTACAATACCTGCGCAGGTGCTGATTGAGAGGGTGCGCCCAGGGATGGAGGAGCTGAGACAGCAGCCGTAGAGGAGACAACAGAGATGACAAGGAGCTCGTCCACCAGCGTGAGGCCTGCTTTGGACCTCTCTGCTTATGGCACAAACTGCACTGATTGTATCTGCAAGCGTATCCCAACTTGAAACACAGATTTACGGGGGTACATAGTTTTGTTTTTGGAATGGTGCGAGGAGTCAAATGAAACCCGAGCGAAAATAAGCAGTCCAGTTGCTGCGTAACATTTATTAAAGACTATTTATTAAATCGAATGAAAGACAAATACACACAAACAGGGCTATATTAAGCTTAAACAACTAATTACATGAATTTCTACACACATACAATAACCTCATTCCTATTATCCCTGAACTCCTGAAGACGTCCCCGTTTCCCCAAACTACATCCAAATTAAATAAATCTATAAGTTAAAAACCAGATTTCAGTTACCACACAATACAGGGACGATAATCAAGTTTGGAAAACGTCTGTTCCTGGTCCAGCGAAGATATTTAAACTCCCTTTATGAAGATTTTCTGCACTGCCTTTTCTCTGAGACTTAGAGGCTGTTAGATGTAAAACTTGGCTTCCAGACTGCTAGCTGGAAACTAGCTTCTCTGTTTCTGAGGCTGTGAGGTGTCAAGTGGAATCTCTGCTTCTCAGGCTCTTGGCAATGACACCTTTCTCCACTTTGATTCGGCGTCAAGATATTTCGCTGTCTGCCCCTATCAACTTTGTTGACGAAAGACATTAGCATGTGTATACCTCTGGGATGTCCTAATCATCTGGGAAGCTGTCTCTAACAATAAGCTGGTCATACTTCATTCTATTTAAATGTCTTCTAATCTTGTTATTGCGAGAGATGAATCCCATCCTGGCTTTTGTAGGCTGATTTCTGCTGTTACTAGGCAGATTTCTATCTGCTGCTAGGTATATTGCATCCGACTGTGTCTTGTTAAATTCATGTTACTGCTGTTACTACGCAAGCCCATGACAGTTACCATGGATCAAGAGGCACAGAGCTCCAGACTGGATGGCTCATCCATCTCTCACACTGGCTGTCACTTCCTAAGGTCACAGCCAATGTGAAGGATGTCAGGTCCGGATATGACTCCAGGCACCCCTGATCCTGTTCCTGAAGCTGCTTCTCCACGAGAGTCAACGCTCTCGCAATGAAGGACGCTATTCGCGCAGGGCTCAGGGTCACCGCAACGCTCAGGGTCACCGCAGGGCTCAGGGTCACCGCAACGCTCAGGGTCACCGCAACGCTCAGGGTCACCGCAACGCTCAGGGTCACCGCAATGCTCAGGGTCACCGCAGGGCTCAGGGTCACCAAAGGGCTCAGGGTCACCGCAGCGCTCAGGGTCACCGCAACGCTCAGGGTCACCGCAACGCTCAGGGTCACCGCAATGCTCAGGGTCACCGCAGGGCTCAGGGTCACCGCAGCCCTCAGGGTCACCGCAACGCTCAGGGTCACCGCAGCGCTCAGGGTCACCGCAGGGCTCAGGGTCACCGCAGGGCTCAGGGTCACCGCAGGGCTCAGGGTCACCGCAACACTCAGGGTCACCGCAGGGCTCAGGGTCACCGCAGCGCTCAGGGTCACCGCAGGGCTCAGGGTCACCGCAGCGCTCAGGGTCACCGCAGGGCTCAGGGTCACCGCAGGGCTCAGGGTCACCGCAGCACTCAGGGTCACCGCAGGGCTCAGGGTCACCGCAGGGCTCAGGGTCACCGCAACGCTCAGGGTCACCGCAGGGCTCAGGGTCACCGCAGGGCTCAGGGTCACCGCAACGCTCAGGGTCACCGCAGGGCTCAGGCTCACCGCAGGGCTCAGGGTCACCGCAGGGCTCAGGGTCACCGCAGGGCTCAGGGTCACCGCAGGGCTCAGGGTCACCGCAGGGCTCAGGGTCACCGCAGGGCTCAGGGTCACCGCAGCACTCAGGGTCACCGCAGGGCTCAGGGTCACCGCAGGGCTCAGGGTCACCGCAATGCTCAGGGTCACCGCAGGGCTCAGGGTCACCGCAGGGCTCAGGGTCTCCGCAGGGCTCAGGGTCACCGCAACGCTCAGGGTCACCGCAGCACTCAGGGTCACCGCAGGGCTCAGGGTCACCGCAGGGCTCAGGGTCACCACAGGGCTCAGGGTCACCGCAACGCTCAGGGTCACCGCAACGCTCAGGGTCACCGCAGGGCTCAGGGTCACCGCAGGGCTCAGGGTCACCGCAGGGCTTAGGGTCACCGCAACACTCAGGGTCACCGCAGGGCTCAGGGTCACCGCAGGGCTCAGGGTCACCGCAGGGCTCAGGGTCACCGCAACGCTCAGGGTCACCGCAGGGCTCAGGGTCACCGCAGGGCTCAGGGTCACCGCAACGCTCACGGTCACCGCAGGGCTCAGGCTCACCGCAGGGCTCAGGGTCACCGCAGGGCTCAGGGTCACCGCAGCACTCAGGGTCACCGCAGGGCTCAGGGTCACCGCAGCGCTCAGGGACACCGCAGCACTCAGGGTCACCGCAGGGCTCAGGGTCACCGCAACACTCAGGGTCACCGCAGGGCTCAGGGTCACCGCAGGGCTCAGGGTCACCGCAACGCTCAGGGTCACCGCAGGGCTCAGGGTCACCGCAGGGCTCAGGGTCACCGCAACGCTCAGGGTCACCGCAGGGCTCAGGGTCACCGCAGGGCTCAGGGTCACCGCAGGGCTCAGGGTCACCGCAGCGCTCAGGGTCACCGCAGGGCTTAGGGTCACCGCAGCACTCAGGGTCACCGCAGGGCTCAGGGTCACCGCAGCGCTCAGGGTCACCGCAACGCTCAGGGTCACCGCAGCACTCAGGGTCACCGCAGGGCTCAGGGTCACCGCAGGGCTCAGGGTCACCGCAGCACTCAGGGTCACCGCAGGGCTCAGGGTCACCGAAGGGCTCAGGGTCACCGCAGCGCTCAGGGTCACCGCAACGCTCAGGGTCACCGCAACGCTCAGGGTCACCGCAACGCTCAGGGTCACCGCAATGCTCAGGGTCACCGCAGCCCTCAGGGTCACCGCAACGCTCAGGGTCACCGCAGCGCTCAGGGTCACCGCAGGGCTCAGGGTCACCGCAGGGCTCAGGGTCACCGCAACACTCAGGGTCACCGCAGGGCTCAGGGTCACCGCAGCGTTCAGGGTCACCGCAGGGCTCAGGGTCACCGCAGCGCTCAGGGTCACCGCAGGGCTCAGGGTCACCGCAGGGCTCAGGGTCACCGCAGCACTCAGGGTCACCGCAGGGCTCAGGGTCACCGCAGGGCTCAGGGTCACCGCAACGCTCAGGGTCACCGCAGGGCTCAGGCTCACCGCAGGGCTCAGGGTCACCGCAGGGCTCAGGGTCACCGCAGGGCTCAGGGTCACCGCAGGGCTCAGGGCCACCGCAGGGCTCAGGCTCACCGCAGGGCTCAGGGTCACCGCAGGGCTCAGGGTCACCGCAGGGCTCAGGGTCTCCGCAGGGCTCAGGGTCACCGCAACGCTCAGGGTCACCGCAACGCTCAGGGTCACCGCAACGCTCAGGGTCACCGCAACGCTCAGGGTCACCGCAGCACTCAGGGTCACCGCAGGGCTCAGGGTCACCGCAGGGCTCAGGGTCACCGCAGGGCTCAGGGTCACCGCAGGGCTCAGGGTCACCGCAACGCTCAGGGTCACCGCAACGCTCAGGGTCACCGCAGGGCTCAGGGTCACCGCAGGGCTCAGGGTCACCGCAGGGCTCAGGGTCACCGCAACACTCAGGGTCACCGCAGGGCTCAGGGTCACCGCAACACTCAGGGTCACCGCAGGGCTCAGGGTCACCGCAGGGCTCAGGGTCACCGCAGCACTCAGGGTCACCGCAGGGCTCAGGGTCACCGCAGGGCTCAGGGTCACCGCAACGCTCAGGGTCACCGCAGGGCTCAGGGTCACCGCAGGGCTCAGGGTCACCGCAGGGCTCAGGGTCACCGCAGCGCTCAGGGTCACCACAGGGCTTAGGGTCACCGCAGCACTCAGGGTCACCGCAGGGCTCAGGGTCACCGCAGCGCTCAGGGTCACCGCAATGCTCAGGGTCACCGCAGCACTCAGGGTCACCGCAGGGCTCAGGGTCACCGCAGGGCTCAGGGTCACCGCAGGGCTCAGGGTCACCACAGGGCTCAGGGTCACCGCAGCGCTCAGGGTCACCGCAGGGCTCAGGGTCACCGCAACACTCAGGGTCACCGCAGGGCTCAGGGTCACCGCAGGGCTCAGGGTCACCGCAACACTCAGGGTCACCGCAGGGCTCAGGGTCACCGCAACACTCAGGGTCACCGCAGGGCTCAGGGTCACCGCAGGGCTCAGGGTCACCGCAACACTCAGGGTCACCGCAACGCTCAGGGTCACCGCAGGGCTCAGGGTCACCGCAACGCTCAGGGTCACCGCAGGGCTCAGGCTCACCGCAGGGCTCAGGGTCACCGCAGGGCTCAGGCTCACCGCAGGGCTCAGGGTCACCGCAGGGCTCAGGGTCACCGCAATGCTCAGGGTCACCGCAGGGCTCAGGGTCACCGCAACGCTCAGGGTCACCGCAACGCTCAGGGTCACCGCAACGCTCAGGGTCACCGCAACGCTCAGGGTCACCGCAGCACTCAGGGTCACCGCAGGGCTCAGGGTCACCGCAGGGCTCAGGGTCACCACAGGGCTCAGGGTTACCGCAACGCTCAGGGTCACCGCAACGCTCAGGGTCACCGCAGGGCTCAGGGTCACCGCAGGGCTCAGGGTCACCGCAGGGCTCAGGGTCACCGCAACACTCAGGGTCACCGCAGGACCCAGGGTCACCGCAACGCTCAGGGTCACCGCAACGCTCAGGGTCACCGCAGGGCTCAGGGTCACCGCAGGGCTCAGGGTCACCGCAACGCTCAGGGTCACCGCAGGGCTCAGGGTCACCGCAGGGCTCAGGGTCACCGCAGGGCTCAGGGTCACCGCAGCGCTCAGGGTCACCGCAGGGCTTAGGTTCACCGCAGCACTCAGGGTCACCGCAGGGCTCAGGGTCACCGCAACGCTCAGGGTCACCGCAGGGCTCAGGGTCACCGCAGGGCTCAGGGTCACCGCAGGGCTCAGGGTCACCGCAGCGCTCAGGGTCACCGCAGGGCTTAGGTTCACCGCAGCACTCAGGGTCACCGCAGGGCTCAGGGTCACCGCAGCGCTCAGGGTCACCGCAGGGCTCAGGGTCACCGCAGGGCTCAGGGTCACCGCAGGGCTCAGGGTCACCACAGGGCTCAGGGTCACCGCTACGCTCAGGGTCACCGCAGGGCTCAGGGTCACCGCAACACTCAGGGTGACCGCAGGGCTCAGGGTCACCGCAGGGCTCAGGGTCACCGCAACACTCAGGGTCACCGCAGGGCTCAGGGTCACCGCAACACTCAGGGTCACCGCAGGGCTCAGGGTCACCGCAGGGCTCAGGGTCACCGCAGGGCTCAGGGTCACCGCAACACTCAGGGTCACCGCAGGGCTCAGGGTCACCGCAACGCTCAGGGTCACCGCAGGGCTCAGGGTCACCGCAGGGCTCAGGGTCACCGCAGCGCTCAGGGTCACCGCAGGGCTCAGGGTCACCGCAGGGCTCAGGGTCACCGCAGCACTCAGGGTCACCGCAGGGCTCAGGGTCACCGCAGGGCTCAGGGTCACCGCAACGCTCAGGGTCACCGCAGGGCTCAGGGTCACCGCAGGGCTCAGGGTCACCGCAGGGCTCAGGGTCACCGCAGGGCTCAGGGTCACCGCAACACTCAGGGTCACCGCAGGGCTCAGGGTCACAGCAGGGCTCAGGCTCTCCGCAGGGCTCAGGGTCACCGCAACGCTCAGGGTCACCGCAGGACCCAGGGTCACCGCAACACTCAGGGTCACCGCAGGGCTCAGCGTCACCGCAGGGCTCAGGGTCACCGCAGCACTCAGGGTCACCGCAACGCTCAGGGTCACCGCAGGGCTCAGGGTCACCGCAGGGCTCAGGGTCACCGCAGGGCTCAGGGTCACCGCAGCGCTCAGGGTCACCGCAGGGCTTAGGTTCACCGCAGCACTCAGGGTCACCGCAGGGCTCAGGGTCACCGCAGCGCTCAGGGTCACCGCAACGCTCAGGGTCACCGCAGCACTCAGGGTCACCGCAGGGCTCAGGGTCACCGCAGGGCTCAGGGTCACCGCAGGGCTCAGGGTCACCGCAACGCTCAGGGTCACCGCTTGGCTCAGGGTCACCGCAACGCTCAGGGTCACCGCAGGGCTCAGGGTCACCGCAACACTCAGGGTGACCGCAGGGCTCAGGGTCACCGCAGGGCTCAGGGTCACCGCAGGGCTCAGGGTCACCGCAACACTCAGGGTGACCGCAGGGCTCAGGGTCACCGCAGGGCTCAGGGTCACCGCAGGGCTCAGGGTCACCGCAACACTCAGGTTGACCGCAGGGCTCAGGGTCACCGCAGGGCTCAGGGTCACCGCAACACTCAGGGTCACCGCAGGGCTCAGGGTCACCGCAACACTCAGGGTCACCGCAGGGCTCAGGGTCACCGCAGGGCTCAGGGTCACCGCAACACTCAGGGTCACCGCAGGGCTCAGGGTCACCGCAACGCTCAGGGTCACCGCAGGGCTCAGGGTCACCGCAACGCTCAGGGTCACCGCAGGGCTCAGGGTCACCGCAGGGCTCAGGGTCACCGCAATGCTCAGGGTCACCGCAGCGCTCAGGGTCACCGCAGGGCTCAGGGTCACCGCAGGGCTCAGGGTCACCGCAGCACTCAGGGTCACCGCAGGGCTCAGGGTCACCGCAACGCTCAGGGTCACCGCAGGTCTCAGGTTCACCGCAACGCTCAGGGTCACCGCAGCACTCAGGGTCACCGCAGGGCTCAGGGTCACCGCAGGGCTCAGGGTCACCGCAGGGCTCAGGGTCACCGCAGGGCTCAGGGTCACCACAGGGCTCAGGGTCACCGCAACGCTCAGGGTCACCGCAACGCTCAGGGTCACCGCAGGGCTCAGGGTCACCGCAGGGCTCAGGGTCACCGCAACACTCAGGGTCACCGCAGGGCTCAGGGTCACCGCAACACTCAGGGTCACCGCAGGGCTCAGGGTCACCGCAGGGCTCAGGGTCACCGCAACGCTCAGGGTCACCGCAGGGCTCAGGGTCACCGCAACGCTCAGGGTCACCGCAGGGCTCAGGGTCACTGCAGGGCTCAGGGTCACCGCAGGGCTCAGGGTCACCGCAGGGCTCATGGTCACCGCAACGCTCAGGGTCACCGCAGGGCTCAGGGTCACCACAACGCTCAGGGTCACCGCAGGGCTCAGGGTCACTGCAGGGCTCAGGGTCACCGCAGGGCTCAGGGTCACCACAACGCTCAGGGTCACCGCAGGGCTCAGGGTCACCGCAGCACTCAGGGTCACCGCAGGGCTCAGGGTCACCGCAGGGCTCAGGGTCACCGCAGGGCTCAGGGTCACCGCAGCATTCGCATTCCACATGGACTCCTCCATGTCAGAGACCGTGACACGCAGACCCTCAGGAATCTCCAACAGACCCCATAAACCTCTGGAGGATGGCACACTTGTGGGAGGAAGACTCTCCGGCCTCTCGCTGGTGGCAGGATTCTCTGGTCCTACCAACAATGTATCCCTGCCCGTGCGTATCCCAGTGGTGTGGTTTGGTTTCAATAGGGATTCTTATCCTACCCACTATATCAGTGTCAATCATTGCATTGTCAATGTGTATGCTACACGGACTAGTGGGACTAAGGGCAGCTGCATTATATTTGCAGGATCATTGGGATCTCCTGCTTAGTACTTGTGTTGTGACAACCTTCTCACTCTCTGCCTGTCTGACTGGATTTTTCCCTTCCCCCGAGATCCCTGCCTTCGTGCTAGCCAAGGACCTTACACTCGAACGTGAGGGCATCTATCCTGATCTCAGTGAGTATGAGCAAGTTGGCCACCCCTCCACCCATTCATACGCATTCCACAGCATTATGCCTCCTCTTCTCCTGTAGAGATACAAGTCATTCGTTAGCTCACCCTTTACCAGCAACACCATACCATCCTCCCCACTGCATCCTCCCCCTGCCCAGCAAACGAAACTGAGGTGAAATCACATTTCTGTTGTGATTACGACCATTGCCTGGCCCGCCGTTCACCCATGTGCAAAATTTAGGGTTCGGCCTTGCTGCATGACGGTGTGGAATCCTTCAGTATCAGAGGAGTTCCAAATGGTACTGAACATATTCAGCAGCTGTAAACAACCCCACATATGGGGCTGGATTTTGCACCGTCGGGATGCTCCATTTTGCTGGCAACCCGGGGGTTTGCGGACGGCGTGGGACTGCCCCACAATGGGAAACCCCATTGACTAGTGAAACGGAGCATCCCGCCGGCGTGCTGAACCAGAAATCTGGCGTGCCGGGACGAAGGGTTCAGCCCGTGACCTTTGGTGGAATGATGGTAATTGATTAAATAACTGAAGATAGTTTGGCCGAGAACACTTCCCTGAGGAACTCATGCAGTGATGTCCAGGAGCTGAGATAATTGGTCTCCACCTCTGAATTCTCAGGGGCCTTGACTGCGTAAACGCTGAGAGGTTGTTTCCCCTTTGTGGGGGTGTCACGGACCAAAGGGCACAATCTCAGGGTAAGGGATCTCCCATTTAAGACAGAAGTGAGGAGGAATTTCTTCTCTTGGAGGGTAACGAATCTGTGGAATTCTTTACCACAGAGAGCTGTAGAGGTTGGGTCATTCGGTATGTCCAATGCTGAGGTAGACAGATTTTTAATCAGCGTGGGAATCAAGGGTCATGGGGATAAGGTGGGAAACTGGAGCTGAGGATTATCACGTCAGTCAGGATTTCACTTAATGGCGGAGCAAACTAGATGGGCTGAATGGCCTAATTCTGCTCCTACATCTTACAATCTTATCGTCTTATAGTCAACCACAAATATCTTCTTCCGTGCTAAATATGACTCAAACCAGCAGAGAGTTTTCCCCAATTCCTATTGATTTCAGTTTTATTTGGGCTCCTTGGTGTCACACTCAGACAGATGCTGCCTTGATGTCGAGGTCAGTCTTGAGAACCCCGCTGACGTTAGGATATCACAAAACACAGAAGGGTAAATGGGAACACCGTCCCTCGTGGTGTATATTTTCAATTCAGTTATTCAAGAAGGCCCCGCCTTCTCAGCCTTACCCCTCGCCTGAGGTGTGATGACCCTCAGGTCACACCCCATCCCCCATCCCCACCAGTCAGCTCTCCCCTTCAAAGGGGACAGCAGCCGATGGTCATCTGGGACTATGGCGACTTTGCCTTACCTCATATTTTCAATTTGGTGTACTGTGAGGGAAGATATGTAAACCAGCGAAGAACAGTCCAGTCGCATTGTGATGAATTAATAAAGAATATTTATTAACTTAAAAGAAACACTGCAATACAAGGCAGTAGTACATGTAAAAACAGTAATAGAACATAGAACATACAGTGCAGAAGAAGGCCATTCGGCCCATCGAGTCTGCACCGACCCACTTAAGCCCTCACTTCCACCCCATCCCCCTAACCCAATAACTCCATCTGACCTTTTTTAGACACTAAGGGCAATTTAGCATGCCCAATCCACCTAACCTGCACATCTCTGGACTGTGGGAGGTAACCGGAGCACTCAGAGGAAACCCACGCAGACACGGGGAGAACGTGCAGACTCCACACGGACAGTCACCCAGCGGGGAATCGAACCTGGGCCCCTGGCGCTGTGAAGCCACAGTGCTAACTACTGTGCTACCGTGCTGCCCAAATGGCGACACACACACACAGTATCTCATGAAGCCATCTTCAAGAAGTATCTTGGGCAGCACGGTAGCATGGTGGTTAGCATAAATGCTTCACAGCTCCAGGGTCCCAGGTTCGATTCCCGGCTGGGTCACTGTCTGTGCGGAGTCTGCACGTCCTCCCCGTGTGTGCGTGGGTTTCCTCCGGGTACTCCGGTTTCCTCCCACAGTCCAAAGATGTGCGGGTTAGGTGGATTGGCCATGCTAAATTTCCCGTAGTGTCCTAAAAAAAAGGGTAAGGTTAAGGGGGGGGGGGGTTGTTGGGTTACGGGTATAGGGTGGATACGTGGGCTTGAGTAGGGTGATCATTGCTCGGCACAACATCGAGGGCCGAAGGGCCTGTTCTGTGCTGTACTGTTCTATGTTCTAACCCCTGTTCCCAGCTATCTACGTTCCCGAACTCTGAGAAATTCCCCTTTTCCCAACTAACATCCAATACTGTAAAGCTTTATGAGCCAAATCCAGCAGATATCGTCCATTTCACGAAAACCTTTCTTCACTTCAGTGCAGCGTTCCTCTGCTGTCAGAATTTTTTTAAACAGCAGCTTTCAGCACCAACGTTCTAGCAGGAGACAAACCACCTTCTTAGTGTGGCTATGGTCCAACCTGCTTTCCAGCTGTACCTCTCCTCCTTCTGTCCTCCTATACCCTGTTATCTTGCTCTGGATGTACTGTTTGCTCCTTTGACGTTAACCTAGCGTGATAACCCCTTGGACCGGGCTTTTAGCGTAGAGGTTTAAATCGTATTCTTCTCTCTGCACTTTCAACTCGCCTCTTCTACAGTTCCAACACCTATTTCTATCCAGCACTGTTCATCCCACCAGCCACTTAGTTCACATGTGTTTGCCTGCTGCTGTGCTAATTCGCATATCAATAAACCCTTTCAAACGGATACACTTTTAACAATCCCATCTATCATTTTAGCCAAATTCTTGAATCTCCCGGGCAACACGGTGGCACAGTGGGTTAGCCCAGCTGCCTCACGGCGCCAAGGTCCCAGGATCGATCCCGCCTCTGGGTCACTGTCCATGTGGAGGTTGCACATTCTCCCCATGTTTGTGTGAGTTTCGACCCTGTGGTGAATGTGATTCACACTACAGTAGTCCCCCGTTATACCGCGCTCGAGGTTGTAACTGTCAGTTGTGTCAATTTCAGCGGCCAGCTCATTTTGATCCGGAGAGGGAAGCTGCTCTCACTGAAGCAATCAGCCGGCCGCTGAAATTGACACTGCCCACTGCTCTCTCCCTCCAATCCAACTTTTAAGTTTTAATGTTTCTGATTGAAGGGAGAGAGCAGTCAGCAGTGTCAATTTCAGCGGCCGGCTGATTGTTTCAGTGAGAGAGCAGCTTCCCTCTCTGGATCAAAGTGAGCCGTCCGCTGAAATTGACACTGCCGGCTGCTCTCTCCCTCCAATCAGAAACATTAAAACTTAAAAGTTGGATTGGAGGGAGAGAGCAGCCGGTAGTGTCAATTTCAGCGGCCGGCTGATTGTTTCAGTGAGAGCAGCTTCCCTCTCCGGATCAAAGTGAGCCGGCCGCTGAAATTGACACTGTTTTAATTGGATCCACGATGGGGGTTTTAAATTTATTTTAAAATCTATGCTAGCGCTTCCCATTGTGAGTCTACGGGGGTCTGACCTCTCCCCCCGCCCCCCGTAGACTCACAATGGGAAGCGCTAGCATAGATTTTTAAATAAATTTAAAACCCCCATCATGGATATCCGCGGCTCGGATACAACGCGGGTGGCTGTCTTGGACCCCAACACCCGCGTTATAAAGGGGGACTACTGTATATATAGTTGCCAATATCACTCCATGTATATATGTACGTTATCTACCCATTGTAAGTGCAGTTGCACTATCCGACCACCAGGGGGAGTCGCTCTGGGAGTATGCGAGAGCTTGTACTGGGCTCCTCCCTTGGCTCCGCCCAGGACTCCACCCGCTGGGACCGATGTATAAAGATCAGTGCCTCAGAGCCAGCCTGCCAGTTCACCGAAGTTCAACGACGAATAGGCTGGCTCTATTGTAAGTGTATTAAAGCCTCTGTTCAGATCCAACTACACGTGTTCGCTGAATTGATGGTTCCATCAGACCCCACAACCCAAAAATGTGCAGGGGAGGTGGATTGGCCATGCTAAATTGCCCCTTAATTGGGTACTCTAAATTAAAGAAAAAAATTCTTGAATCTCCCTTTTACTCCAATACCTTGACATGAGTCACACCTCACCTTCAGAATTTTGCTCTTTTGCCAATGTTTGGAGCAATTGGCTGTTGTGAGATCGGGAATCATAGAATCATAGAATTTACAGTGCAGAAGGAGACCATTCGGCCCATCGAGTCTGCACCGGCTCTTGGAAACAGCACCCTACAGCTCACACCTCCATCCTATCCCTGTCACCCAAGCTAACCTTCTTTGGACACTGAGGACAATTTTAGCACAGCCAATCCAACCAACCTGCACATCTTTGGACTGTGGGAGGAAACCAGAGCACCCGGAGGAAACCCACGCATTACACGGGAAGAAGGTGCAGACTCCACACAAACAGTGACCCAAGCCGGGAATCGAGCCGGGACCCATGAGCTGTGAAGAAACTGTGCTAACCACTGTGCTACTATGCCCTGGCCCTGGTGCTACTCAAATTGAACATTGGCGAGCAGATTATTGCTGGGTAAGTGCCACTTGATTGCACTGTCAATGACCCCTCCTAGCACTTTTGTGGTGATTGAGAGGACGCTGATGGGGCCGCAACTGGATTTGCCCTACCTTTTGTTGACAGGACACACCGGGGCAATTTTCCATATTGTCAGCTGTAATAACTCTACTGGAACACCTTGAGTAGAGGAAAGGCTATTTTTGGAGACGCTATCTTCATTACTATTATCGGGGATGTTGCCATTGTTGTATCCAGTGTGGTTCGCAGAGTGAACTGAATGGGCCAAAGACTGGCAACTGGGATACTGGAGCCTTCAGGAGGAGGCCGAGATTGATCATCCACTTGGCCCTTCTGGTGAAAGATGGTTGTAAGTACTTTAGTCTTGTCTTTTGCACTGATGTATTGGACTTCCCCGTCATTAATGATCATTATCGTGATTACTGAGAAATGATTTCTATTCAAGATTTTGTAACTTATAAAAAATGTAATTGAATTTAATTTTCCCTATTATTCTGGTGAGTATTGAGATGGTGAGTGGGATTATTCGGAAACCAGCAGGGCGGGCAACTCCGGCGGGAAAGAGTGGCGTGAACTACTCCGACGTCGGGCCGCCCTGAAGGTGCGGAATCCTCCGGCTAGGCCGGCTAGGCCAGCGCCGGAGTGGTTTGCGCCACGCCGACTGGCGCGGAAGGGCTTGGCGCCATGCCAACTGGCGGTGAAGGGCCTCCGCCGGCCGGTGCGAGTTGATGCAGGCGTGGGAACGCCAGCGTATGCTGGCGTCATCCGCGCCGGCCATCGTAGACCGTTACACCGGCCAGCGTGGAGGAATAGAGTGCCCCCACAGCACAGGCCTGCCCGCGGATCGGTGGGCCCCGGTCGCGAGCCAGGCCACCATGGGGGGCCCTCCAAGGGCCAGATCCCCCCATGCCCCCCCCCCAGGACCCCGGAGGCCGCCCGCGGAACCAGGTCCCGCCGGTAAGTACCTGTCGTAACATTCCTCGGCGGGACCAGCCGAAAACGGGCGGCCACTAGGCCGATCGCAAGCTGAAGAATCACCGCGTGGGGGCAGCTACCAACGGCCCCCGACTGGCGCGGCGCGATTCCCGCCCCCGCCAATTCCCCGGCTCCAGAGAATGCGGCATCTGGCGGGGGCAGGATTCCCCCCCCCCCCCCCCCCCCCCCCCCCCCCCCCGGCGATTCTCCGACTCGGTGGGGGATCAGAGAATCCCACCCTATGTCTCAGACGTATTAGTGCAGGCCTCTTGATCACATTACCACTTTGAGACTGCTTCCCATTCCATGTGTGGATCCGGAGTGGTGGTCTGAAAGCCTTACAGGCATGCAGGAGGTTATAGTGATAGGGAGGGAGTGAGGTCAAGGAGGGACTTAAATTAAGAACTTAACTTTGAAATGTGCCATTTAAAGTCAAACGGAATGTTTGTCGAGGCTTCAGTTATGGGGAGAGGTGAGAAAAGATGGATGTCTGTTCATTAGAATTGGTGAAGAGGGAACTGTATGTGGCATTTCGATAAGATGTGCAAGGAAAAACCTGCAGCTGAGTGGAGGGAGAGTTTCAGGAATTTCTCTCAACTCGAGGTTGTAAATTGTATCGAGTGGAGAGAGTATGACCTTTAAAAAGCAAGCGGATAATTATTTTAAAATGTATAATTAGAGGCTATTGGGAAAGGCCAGGGGAATGAGGCTGGGGATAGATCTCCATGAGCGATGATTGGCTAAATACACTTCTCCAGCTGTTACAATTTATAAAGATGTTTGAAAAGAATAAAAACAATGGCTGCAGTTGGGGAATGGGACTAGGTAGTTCACCTTATTCTAAATTCTTTCAGTGCTAATTCTCAATCGCTTCACCACACATATACATTATCCTAATCATATTCAAGCTTTTGAAATGCTGTGTAAAATAAACCAATCATAGAAATACTCAATGTTTTGGAAAGGGAAACAAAAGTTCTTCCCTTGTGCAGTATGTTTAATATTTCAGGATCGGAAGTTCCCCCAAACTTTTAACGCTGTTCAAAATGGAGAGGCTGATTACGTTAAAAGCATTGCAGCCATCAGCAAATACCTACAACATACACAAGTACATAAATGTGCCAGAGAGGTCTGCAAACCAGGCACTTGTGTCTCATTACATTACCATTGAACATTAATCAGCAGTAGCTGACTTAGCTTGTTACAACCTCTGCTCCAAGCTCCCTCTGATCCTGACACTGATTTATTCATGGGGGTTTAATTCCAACAAAGTACTTCCCTCCCAAGACACTCTGTAGTCAGGAGAACAATTCAAATTAAATTATTTCTTATTCACGTTTTTACTCTATTTTGCTTTGAATACTAGTTTTGTTTTTGCATTTACCTGAACCCATGCCAGAAATTCAGAGCTTCATGTCTCGAAGACCTGTGCATTTAATCTCTGCATAACCTTCCCTGTACAGGGGCAGCACAGTGGCGCATTAGTTAGCGCTGCTGCTTAACGGCGCCGAGGATCCGGGTTCGATCCCGGCACCGATTGCTGTCCGTGTGGAGTTTGCACATTCTCCCCGTGTCTGCCTGGGTCTCACTCCCACAACCCAAAAAGATGTGGCGGGTAGGTGAATTGGCCATGCTGAATTGCCCCTTGATTGGAAAAAAGAAAGAATTGGGTACTCTAAATTTAAAAACAAATAACCTTCTCAGTGCAGGATTGCGGGATTTTAGAATAAGACCCTGCCTGCAATCTCAGGTGGGTGAAAAAGCATTATATTAAAGGGGAGCTCTCCTATTTACTCCTCCACCAATATCATCAAATTAGAGATTATCTAGTTATTATCTTATTGCTGTTTGTGAATGAAATGATTGCCACATTACCTGCGTTGCAACAACTATTATCGTCATCCAGACTCGACACGTTTGCTCCGTTCTTTCTCCCCAGATTCTGTCAGACCTGCTGAGATTGTCCAGCATTTTCTGTTATTGTTACATCTGTAGTAATTTGCTTTTACCCCAACCTTCCTGTTGCATGCCATTTTAACTAGCACCTTGCTCTGACGAAGAGTCATATGGACTCGAAACATTAACCCTGCTTTCTCTCCCTACTGGTGCTGCCAGACCTGATGAGTTTTTCCGACAATTTCTGTTCCGTTTAACAGTGTCTCTGGATAGGTGTCAGACTTCATTGCAATGATCAATGATACATTGATATAACTCATTTCATACCAAGAATCAAATCAATGTCACTTTCAGAAATAAGTGCCTATGTTAATTTCTTGACCAGACATTTGATATCCAGATTCAGGGCTTACTCCTGCTTCAGGAATGCCCCAAATTTAAAACTTTTATTCTTGTGTCCAACAAATCTTTCAATCTCATCCTTTCCACTCCTCAAGGTCTGACCACGTTCACGTCGCTGGATTTCGGCACCTCGCCATTGCTGGTGTGACTCCACCATTCAATTCCATCTCAGGAGACTTGTGCGAGTATTAGGGGGCAGCAGGGTAGCATGGTGGTTAGCATAAATGTTTCACAGCTCCAGGGTCCCAGGTTCAATTCCCGGCTGGGTCACTGTCTGTGTGGAGTCTGCACATCCTCCCCGTGTGTGCGTGGGTTTCCTCCGGGTACTCCGGTTTCCTCCCACAGTCCAAAGATGTGCAGGTTAGGTGGATTGGCCATGCTAAATTGCCCGTAGCGTCCTAATAAAAGTAAGGTTAAGGGGGGTTTGTTGGGTTACGGGTATAGGGTGGATACGTGGGTTTGAGTAGGGTGATCATGGCTCGGCGCAACATTGAGGGCCGAAGGGCCTGTTCTGTGCTGTACTGTTCTATGTTCTATGTTCTATGAGTGTATAACTTGCACAGAGCTCTTCCCGCAGCTATTAACAGAGGAATGTTTGGAGAGCACATGGAGATGAACCCCAAATAAATGCAATTAGTGTTCAGCAAACCCGAACAGGTCTTGTTCAGTTCCCATTCAGGTTTGATTGAACATTGAGTCGGCAACCCACACTGTTAATTTCAGGAGGCATGAGATTACCTACACCAAGGAGACTCACACTGATCCTGTTCCCCACAGTAAACCGCCTACTGTTACTTTATTTATTATTCAATTTCAGAGTGTGAGCATTGCTGGCATTTCCCTTCCCTAATTGCCCTTGAAGAAGGTGATGGATATAAACCTTGTCAAACCGTTGCAGTCCATATAGTGTACATACACTCACAGTGCTGTTTAGAGGGGAATGTCAGGATTTTGACCCAGTGACGATGAAGGAATGTCAATAAGTCACAAGTCAGGAGTGTCAGTGACTTGCCCATTGTTGCGTCGGTTGCCTAGTTTGATGCCAGGTGGTTTATCCAGTTTTATTTTATTCAACTTCTTCATCCCAATTTTGTACATGGTTTGCGAGACCATGTCGGGGGGCAGTTCAGAGTCAACCACTTTGCTGTGGGTCTGGGCTCACATGGAGGCCAGACGCGGAAAGAATGGCAGGTTCCCTTCCCTAATGGACATTAGTCACCCTGGTGGGTTTTTACCACTGTGGTGATTGTCACTTTAAGGGAAACACAGAAGAAAAATGTCACCTGGCTTGGGTAACCAATTGGGACTCAGAGTGCATAATCAGCCAAGGGAGTGGAGGCCTCTTAAGCAAAGAGAGAGATGGAGCGGGCTGCAAGCCATGAGACTACTGAACAATTCTTACTAATAAATCATTTTTGTGTTCACCAGTGAAGTCTGCGAAAGTGAATCTTTATGATCTTGTACTTTCATGATCAAGGCTGATCCCTTTATGCTTAAAATCAACATTTATGTAATTAATTGAATTTAAATTCCCCAGATGCTGTGATAGGCTGAACTCATGGAGGAGGTTTTCCTTGGCTGTCGAGGTGGATTTAGGGGTGCGCAGCATTGCGGCTGCGTATGGGCCATTGCTGGGAAAATTACAGAACATGCCATTGAGCCTGTACCCCAGCATGTCCCTCCCTCCTTCCGCCTTTCACACTGAGGGATAAAAATGGGAAGCCTGCGACTGAGGAGGGAAGGCAATTGAAGTAATTAAGAAGGATTTTTCCTCCTAAGATTCCTTCTTCCCCAGTTGGGGATTGGTCCGATGCAGTGTTTGTCGTACAAATAAGAAAAGGCAAGAGAAGAGCAGGAGGGATTTCCTCCGTGAAACTGGCACGCTGTGAAGGCTTTGACAGGTGGCTGTTAAGGTGCCAGTCACTGGAGGGCTTCACTCCCCCCGGGTTTCACAAGCCCCTGCCTCTCACCAAGTATGCCCTCTCTTTTCCTGGAAGCAGGGAAGACCGGGAGGGATGACTGTTCATAATGGTTTATGTGGAGAAGGGGAAATGAGACTATTAATGGAGGGTCAATGCAAGGCATGGGTGAATATGAGGTGCCTGGAGAGATAGGGGAATGAGTCACGATACAATATGTGTTGGCCTTAGGAATGTTGTACAGGAGGTCAGAGTGTGGCTTGGCACCTCAAAGTGTTACGCCACTCACAAATCATGCCCTTCTAACGTTCTGGATCCTTTTGGTGCACCGTCAGGCTGAGAGAGACATACTGTTGTCTCTCCCTTCTCCGGACACCTCCATCAACACCTGCTTGGGTTGGGAAGAGTGTCCTCTTTCTTTCGTTCTTGGGAGAACCATCCTGACACAGATCATCAGCTTCCCTAATGGGCCAAGGGAATCAGAGACGGGTTCTTAATTGGTTGCCTTTCGACAGAAGTAACCAGAACTTCTGCCATTCTTACTTGTGTTTTGCTGACCTGAAACTGATCCGCGACTCTGTAAGATTCCGCCCCATGTTCCTGGAACATTCGTCGAAGGCACCAGGTGGTTAGTGCAGTAACAAAAAAATCTTTGCCTGTATTCTCCCGCTCCATTGAGTCCCTTACTGCTACTCTCCTTCGTCAGGCCAGGCTCCAGCTTTGCGCCACTTGTGGCACGCTCAGCTTTTCAGCAATTAGGCTAAACTACTTGTAAAATCCAAATCTTTGTTTCAGCTATTGAAACCTGGCAACATCTTTGTGGTGTGCGAATGGCGTGGTTGATTATGATGTTGGAGTGTCTGCTGTAGCTCAGTGAGGCAGCGCTCCCACTTGAGTCAGACATTGTGGCTTTGGGTTGCAATGCAGAGGGATCGCAGCACTTCCTGTGATGCCAGCTCAGTTGTTTGCAAAAGATCCGATGAGGCTATTTGAACAAAATCAGGGGAATACTGGCCAACTTTTATCCTTCAAGCACATCGCTGTTTGTGAGAACTTTTGGTATGCAAATCAACTGTCACATTTCCCATGTGCAGCAGTGACTATACTTTAAACTGCACTTAATAGTTATGAGGGGCGGGATTCTCCGGCCCCCCCGCCAGGTTGGAGAAACCTCGGGGGGGCAGCGTGAATCCCGCCTCGCCGCTCCGATGCCGGATGAGATATTCTCCGGCCGGCGAAAAATCCCACCAACGGGAATCGCGCCACGAGCTTCGCAGAATTGTGAGAATTGGCGTGACGCAACGGGCCCCCGAGGTTGCTTCAAATCCCCAAATGGGCCGAAGTCGCGCCGACGTGACCACAAGTCATGCCGGCGTAAATTAAACATGCTTTTTAACGGCGTCAACCAGTCGTGCTGGCTGTCGCCGGCGAGCGCGGAGGCAGGGGTCGGCATGGGGCGGTCACCGGTGAGGAGACAGCACGGCTGTGGCTGGGGAGGGGGGGGGGGTCGCTGGTGCCGGTGCAGGATGCTACCCAGAGCCGGGTTTGCGTTCCGTTGATCGTGGTCAGTGCCGGGGGTGCGGGTGCCAGGGTGGGGGTGCCGGGGATGGGGAGGGGAGTACCGGGGGTGGGGGTGCCGGGGCTGGGGATGCCGGAGATGGGGAGGGAAGTGCCGGGGTGGAGGTGCCGGGGATGGGGAGGGGTGTGCCGGGGCTGGGGGTGCCGGAGATGGGGAGGGGAGTGCCGGGGTGGGGTGTGGGGGATGGAAGGGGGGGATGTGCCGGGGCTGGGGGTGCCGGAGATGGGGAGGAGAGTGGGGGATGGTCGGCATCCGTAGGGATGGGTGGGTCAAAGTTTGGTCCTGCAATACATAATACAGCATGCATGGTTAGACACGCGGATGGGGGGGGCCAAAGTGCGGGGGGGTGGGTAGGGGAAGGGCGGACGGGGGGAAGGGGGTAATGGAGAAGGGGGAGATGGGGAAGGGGAAGGGGGGAAGGGGGAAGGGAGGAGAGAGGAGATGGAGGGAGGGGGGCCTTATATAATTGTCCCTCTAGTAGCTACTCTAGACACTTCATTAACACATCAGTTCGTACAGTTATGATAATACCACAAAAGGCAAACTTTTATTTTATTCCTTCATGGGTTGTGGGCGTCGCAGGCTGTGCCAGCATTTAATGCCCATCCCTGATTGCCCTTGAGGGGCCACTTAAGGATCAACCACATTCCTGTGGGTCTGGAGTCCCATGTAGGTCAGGCCAGGTAAGGACGGCAGATTTCCTTCCCTGAAGGACACCAGTGAGCCGGATGGGTTTTTAGGACAATCGGTAATGGTTTCATGGTTATCACTGGACTTTTTATTCCAGATTTATTTTATTGAATTCCAATTTCACCATCTGCAGTGGTGGGATTTGAATCCAGAGCATTAGTCTGGATCTCTGGATTACTAGTCCAGTGATATTACCTTGACAGCACCACCTCCCCTATATTGATTTCTGTACATCTTAGGGATGGATAGAAATCTAACACTGTAAATAAGTTGCTCCTTGCTCTTAAGGGCAAATTAATCTCTGCCAATATTTCTGATCTGATTAGTTACAACATAACAATAATATTCTCTGGAGCAATTCATACAGGATAAAGATTTGGTGGGAATTATTCCCTATTCATGTTCATGAACCTTCTCTTCAAAGTACAACAAAATAAACCCCTTTATTATCCCTAATTTATTGACAGTAAAGTGGCAATAGGTTGAAAGGATTGGCTGACTGGCAGAAGGCAGAGAGTGGGGATAAAGGGGTCTTTTTCAGGATGGCAGCCGGTAGCTAGTGGTGTGCCTCAGGTGTCGGTGCTGGGACCACAACTTTCACAATATACATTAATGACCTGGAGGAAATAACTGAAGGCACGGTTGCTATGTTTGCAGATCATCTGTGGAGGGACAGGTAGTATTGGGGAAGCAGGCAGGCTGCAGAAGGACTTGGACAGGCTAGGAGAGTGGGCAAAGTAGTGGCAGATGGAATACAATATGGAAAGGTGTGAGGTTCTAGACTTTAGAAGGAGAAATGGAGGCATAGACGATCTTCTAAATGGAAAGTTGCTTACATAATCAGAAGCACAAAGGGACTTGGGAGTCGTTCACGATTCTCTTAAGGTTAATGTGCAGTTCAGTCGGCAGTTAGGAAGGCAAATGCAATGTTAGCATTCATGTCGAGAGGGCTAGAATACAAGACCAGGGATGTACTGAGGCTATATAAGGCTCTGGTCAGACCCCATTTGGAGTATTGTGAGCAGTTTTGGGCCCCGTATCTAAGGAAAGATGTGCCGGCCTTGGAAAGGGTCCAGAGGAGGTTCACAAAAATGATCCCTGAAATGAAGAGCTTGTTGTTTGAGGAAGGGTTCAGGACTCTGGGTCTGTACTCTTTGGAGTTTAGAAGGATGAGGGGGGATCTTATTGGAACTTACAGGATACTGGGAGGCCTGGATAGAGTGGACGTGGAGAATGTTTCCACTTGTAGGAAAAACTCGAAGCAGAGGACACAATCTCAGACTAAAGGGACGATCCTTTAGAACAGAAATGAGGATGAATTTCTTCAGCCAGAGGGTGGTGAATCTGTGGAACTCTGCCGCAGAAGGCTGTGGAGGCCAAATCACTGAGTGTCTCTAAGACAGAGATAGATAGGTTCTTGATTAATAAGGGGATCAGGGCTTATGGGGAGAAGGCAGGAGAATGGGGATGAGAAAAATATCAGCCATGATTGAATGGTGGAGACTCGCTGGGCCAAGTGGCCTAATTCTGCTCCTCTGTCTTCAAGTGGCTTCAAAAATGTTGTGGTACAATGTCCCGCACCGGAACATTCCCATGAACATCGTTGTTATTAAAATTAACAGGGAATAATCAAAGATTATTTTCAAGGTGAAAGGTGTTTGTGTTGGTGGAAGAATTCATCGACTATTGGTACCAAGAGGTGACTAAGGTGACTTCTTTAAATTGAGAGTGTAAAGGAGGAGGCATGAGCAATACTGAGTGGAATAATAATTAAGAGCAGGGGACTGAAAAGGTTGACAGTTCTCGAAGTAGAAAAGTCACTCGGTCGGGATGTAATGGATTGAGGGAATTTGGGGAATTCAGATGTCAATTGCAGAGGTTCTGGTTACAATCTATGCCACATGGCCTGCAGCGATTCAAGAAGGCAACGCACCACCACCTTCAAGGGCAATTGAGGGTGGGCAATAAAGGCTGACCTAACTAACGACTTCGACATTCCTTGAATGCATAATTTAAAAAAACTTTCTAATCCTCCTCCCGTGTCATAGAATGGTCACAGCGCAGAAGGAGATCTTCCAGATCAAATAGCAATGCTGCTGGAGAATAGCAAATGTTACAACCTGGGACCCAGGAGCTGTGAAACAACAGTGCTAACCACTGTGCTACCGTGCCGGTCGGATGTTGTGAGCAGCTATGTCAAATGCCAGATCAAGAAGGGCAGTGGTAGGTGATCTTGTCACAGTCCTGTAGATTGTTATTTGTAACTTTGATGGGAGCCATTTAAATACTGTGGCATGGGTAAGAATCTGATTGAAGTTTTTCATTTTTAACAATATAACCATATAAAAACAGATGTTACAATATAAAAGAAACATAACCAACAGTATAGATCACATCCAAAAACCCCGCCCTCCCAATCATTAAAAGTAAACTCCCCAACAACTGACTGTAACTCCTTTAAAAAAGGAAATTAATGGGTGCCTCCAGGTTCGATTCCTGGCTTGGGTCATTGTCTGTGTGGAGTCTGCACGTTCTCCCCATGTCTGTGTGGGATTCCTCCGGGTGCTCCGGTTTCCTCCCACAGCCCAAAGATGTGCAGGTTAGTGGGTTGGCCGTGCTAAATTGCCCTTAGTTTTCCAAAAAGGTTACTTGGGGTTACTGGGTTTCAGGAATAGGGTGGAGATGTGGGCTGAAGTAGAGTGCTCTTTCCAAGGGCCAGTGTAGACTCGATGGGCCGAATGGCCTCCTGCTGCACTGTAAATGTTATGATCTATGGTCTATAGAAGGGAAGTGTGAACTGACAAATACAGGACAGTTAGCTTAATGTTAGTGGTGGAGAAACATTTATAGACAGTAATGCAAGACAAAATGAAGTAGCATGTAATTGGCAAGTGGGGAAGCAAGAGCTGACAAATAGAGTTGGCACGGATTAGTCAAAAGGCAAATTGGGATTGATCAAGTTCTTAATAAGGGCTTGTAAGGTTGGCATGATTGATGTGCACATAGACTTTAAAATGCTTTTGACATGCTGAGAACCTAGCTGATGTTAAATGCTCGGGTATTCCAAGTCCCAGAACGGAATCTTGGAATGTAGGTTCCCAACTGTGTTTGTTGCAATTTGATACAATGTGAGGAAAGATATGAAGGCCAGTGAGGAAGGTTCCAGTCTTGTTGTAATAATTAAACAAAAGAAATGTTTATTTAACAGCAAACCACACAAGGCGACGAAAAAACATACACTTAACTACAATAATGGCTGCACACAATGTTGAATTAACCCAGTTCCAAGCCCTTCCATTTGCCTAAACTAAGAGATTAACTTCCCAAAACAAGATCGCATATGTTTTAAAACTATAAGAATAATCCAACAATAGTTACCACACTTGGCACCTCTGCCTTATTTGGGGGGTGGGGGGGGGGGGGGTTGTTTCTGGTTTAGAATAGAAACAAATGGTGATTCAAACAGGTTTGCCCAGGAAATGGCGTGTTTGGAGTAAGTACAGCTTCCTACTGTGTGTGGTTGTGATCTTGGATGAGCTCTGTCCAGCACACCTTGTGTAATATGACAAATATTGCCGATGATATCCTGCTTTCATTTTTGATCTTTTCTTATCTGAACTACCTGTCTTAGAGGTCCCTTTTAATGTCATTCCTTCCATGAGTTCACACTTATAGAATGTAAGTGTGGCATTCACCCCCATCTTCTAGTTTGAACTTTTACCATTGGTGCTTCAACTCCTAAAATTCTATGCCCTATTGTTATCCACTTCTCAGCTAATCCACAGAGCAAAGACCTCAGTCAATCAGTCCATTCAAAAAATAGTTTTATAATTTAGTTATACATTCACCAAAATGTATTCCTAACTACTAAATTCCTTAACTAACATTTTATCACAACTTCTTGACGCTCGTAATATACACATTTTCAATATTAAAGCTAATGGAGTTTACATTTTGGATTCTCTAACAGAGTTGAGAAGCCGCTGCCTTTTTTCTTCAGGGATTTATCTCGCTTTGAAATTTATGCCTTTCATATAATCACTGAATTAAATGCTTGCTTATTATAATAAACTTGTGTGTTTTAACATCAAATTGTCTCACTTAGTCTTCTGCATCAATGACTGAAGAAACCCAGCTCCTCTTCCCTGCTGGTGGGAGAATAATTACTGAGGGATTTGACACAAACACTTCCAATGTCCAGAAAAATTACAATCTCGCGAAAAACTAATTGAAAATAAGGCTCTCAGGACAAAGGCAATAATCTTGACTAATTCTTTTCCTTTTGGTGGGGGCTGTTTTGACTCAGTTTCGACTCACACACCCAATTGTGTGTCCTTGAGTCTGACTCCCTCTCTCTGAGGTTGATGGGACTTGATTAGGAGATAGGTCTGATCTCGCCTGATCCTGAATAGCTCCAAAAGATTGGTCAAGGTTTTTAATACATGTGGTGGTATGATTAGCATAGCTGCCTGCCATTGGTGCAGAACACGGGCTTACCATTGGCCCTGGTCGGTCATGTGCCTCTCGACCGGTTGGTTGAGACCAGTCATGTGACGGCTCCCCGATTGGTCGAGAGGCTGAGTTAACCCCGCCTCCAGGGCGGGGTATAAATACCCAGTACTCTCGGTGGTCGTCCTTCTTCTGTAATCGACCGCAGGGCTAACATCTGGTAGATTACAGCCATACTTTTGTTCAGCAACTCGTCTCGCGTTCAATTGATGGTACATCAATACATAACAACTGCTACCTTCTAAATGGCTCTAGCATGGACTCAATGAGCCAAATGGCCTCTTTCTAACAGCATCACAGAATTGGAATTAAAAATCTAATGATGACTGTGAAACCATGGTCGATTGTCATAACACAAACCCCACCTGGGTTCATCAGTGTCCTTTAGGGCAGTGTTCTTCAAACTTTATTTCCGGCGGCCCATTTTTGCCAACTGGCCAACCTTTGGGACCAAACCCAGCCGACCTTCGCGACTCACGCCGGCCCACCTGCGTGACCAATATTTTCTCTTACCTTGGTTGCTGCTGACAAAAATGGAGGAAATGGTTTTGGCCCTCGTTCACGCTCCTCCAATGGAACCTGTTGGATGAAGGTGAAGCCTTCCCGTGTCGGAAAGTATGGAGTCTCCATCTGTCCAAAGTTCTGCATTTCTTTCCTATAAAATTGTATCAAATAAACCCACCTGAACTTGTAAAAAAATATATATAAAATGAATATAATAAATGAAAAAAATAAAAATTAAATGAATAAAATGAATGAATAAACCCCCCCCCCCGAATTTGTAGAAAAATAAAATAAAATAAATGAAAAAAATAAAATAAATGAATAAAATGATTAAAGCCCCCCCCCCCCCCAAACTTGTAAAACAAAAAGCTGCGACCGTTTAA